>NW_024104496.1:0-711571 GCF_003945595.2 Pipra filicauda
ATCATACAGGTTTTGATATACGTTTTCTCTTCTTGTGAATACCTGTATAATGTAAGGTATAAGATTAGAAAGTCTGAAGCAGGAGAGAGGAGTTCATTGCTACCTGTGCAAGCTTTTGAGAAGAAAAGGTACAGTGGATCATTTTGTGCTTGTTTCCATTGGCTTCAGTGAAGCTGTGAGTGGCTGAGCCCTTGCAGACCAAGAGAGAATTTGCCCTAAGGCTTATTCCTGTGACTTGGGTCTGTTTGTTCCTGTACGGTGATGGATCTCTGGCAAAAATAGCGAAGTTTTTTCATCACTATTATACAATGTCAAATTGATCTGGGCTGCTATTAGCTCCATGTGAACCCTGCTGAAGAGGCATACCACTAAATAGGTGCCAAATTTCTGATTTGATGTTGTTCTTGTGCCAGTGCATTACTTCAGCTTTTTCTGTTGAGTTTTCCTCTGACTGATTCTTGCTCAGGGGCTCTATGTCTTCTGTCTAAATTTGTATTGTGTGGCACTTTGATTTTTGTTTTCTTTTTTTTTTTTTTCTTCTGGTCAATTCCCAATTTTTTTTTGAGATAGCTTCCAAATTTCCATAAAATCATGGGATTCCTCTTTGGTCTGTACTTGAAAACACTTGTTTTCTCTGAGACTTATGAATTAAATCTGTTTCAATAGATTTGGCTTATCAAAATTGTAGGTTTTGTGGACATCATACTCTTACTTGAGGGTTTGCTATCAATAACAGCATCTTCATTTAGAAGGTGACAATGTAGGAAAAATACTAAAAGCTATTGTGATTCCTGTTAAGTTGTTTCATGAGATAAGCTAGACGTAAAAATTTTCCTAAATATTTAAATCTTTGCATATGTACAATGCTCAGGATGTGTAGGATCCTATTCCTGTCAGCTCCTCTGTCCTTTCTGTTACTGAACCAGCTCTTTTAACTTAGATGCTGAAGTAAATTATAATGGGCAACTTAATCAAACTGTGGTCTTTCTTCTCTGAGTATGTTTTGGGAGGTAGTATAACCAGACCAGAATACTATAAATTCATCTCAGTGAACATACAGAGTTTAGGGACTGCACACTATTTTTCCCTTATTGGCAATTGTGTGAAAAAGGCAAAAAAAGTAGTACATTAAGTTACATTGTTAAATCTCAGACATAGTTTGTTATTTTAATGCAATTTGGATTTGAGCCGTGAATTCAAAGGATTCAAACAGGGTCTCTTTGATCCAGTTAATCCAGTACCATAGTTAATACTTATATCTTCTAACTGTGTGTGGTCACCTTTAAAAATGTACCTGAAATTAGGAGTAGAATAATATTGGTTTGTTTTAGTAATTTGTGATAAATATATTTTCTTACAAAATTGCACTGAACTGAGATTAATAGGTAGTTTCAATATATACTGTGCGTGATTTAAGAGATGTTCTTATTTTTATATATGTTCTTGAAATCTAGGCACCTAAAGCTATTTAAAATCTTAGTGTGGATAAATATTATACAACTGCCCTGTGAAGACTTTTGAGTCACTAAATTTCCCTTCTGGATTAAAAACTTGATAGCTGTTGTACCTTAATTTTGGTGTCTTTTCAGTGCAAGGGACAATATCCAGTCTCTCTGATCTGAGTCTCCCTATTGTCCTTTGTTGTAGGTTGCGAAGATGATACAGTCCCCTCTTGTGTTGCTGCTGCTGGCAGACTAGGGTTTAAGAGGGGGTGTTACCAGTGGCTACTGCACTCACTGTTCAATGTTTCAAACCCATCCAAGGAAGTAACACTCTCCTCTTTGGAGAGGCCATAAAATGCATGTTATGAATTGTCTCTCCTTGGTCAATGATAAAGAAAATGGGGCTATTCCAGTTGCAACAGGATTAATGAACGAGGATACGACGACAGCATCTCAACTTTCTCAGCCTGCAGCATCACCGCCCCCTCCACCATGTCCCCTCACAGGGGCTCCCCCAGCCCCTCCACTTCCCCCGGCAATGCTGCCTCCACCACCACCCCCTCCTCCACTGCCTGGGCCCAACCTACCCCTGCCTCCACAGCTGATAAATGGGCATGACAACCATGGCAAAAAAAAACGAATGCGGAGCTTTTTCTGGAAAACTATCCCTGAGGAACAAGTCCGTGGTAAAAACAACATCTGGACAATTGCTGCAAGACCACAGTATCAGATTGATACAAAGACAATTGAGGAACTTTTTGGGCAGCAGGAAGAAACCAAGCCCCAGGACTCCCGAAGTCGATCTTCAAAGTCTTCGTTTAAAGAGACTAAAGAGGAGGTAAGAATTGAAGTATAACCTCTTTTTTACATAATGCTGTGGGAGTTGTGTGAATTCTGCCTCGCCTTTGTCTCTTTCTCTGTCAAGTTTCATCCTTACGGCAAATCTGTCTTGATTTGAAGGAGAGGGGAGCGATGGGAAGGATAAACTCTTTGTTCTTAGTGGCACATATTTGTTTTTCAAAGAGCTAACAGTGTTTTATTATTTTAACTTGGTAAGTGCTGTGATTTGATCACCTGTTAAAATAAATATGAATAAGTGGAGGGAGCTGAAGGCATCTGTATTTACTCTTGTTGGATAGCCCTTGAGTTTTCAGTGTGGAACATAGGTGTGTTGTTGCCTTTCTCTTCAGCTCTTTCCCTATGTCTGTGGTGCAGATGAGATGTTGTACATACAAACATGCACCAGGCAGGAGAGAAGAGGGTCCTGTTGCAAGGGTTAATGCTGTATATACCCTTGGTGTCCTAGAGACATCAGGAAGGGAAGAACCAGAATGACAGCAAGGATATAAAACATAATATAGTGATTAAGAGTATTTGTTATTTAATTGAGGTAAAGTTTCACCTTTCATAAACATGGCTTTCCTGCTCATGAAAACCTTATTTCATCTACCCTACTTTTTCTGGGCATTAAAATAACCTTCTAACAAGATCTGAAGATTGTCACTGGTTTCTGTTCTGGTGGTGAGGTGCTACATACCAAGTACTCTCAGGTTCAGCCACTCTCTGTGAACTGATAAGTAGCTTTTCTAGTTCTTAAATCCTCATTTATAGACAGGCTCTTTGTGAAGCCTGAATTGAATTGTCTCAACTGATCTTTCTGTGAAGTAATTGGAGGGCTGAAATGCAGACTTAATCACTGGTGTGTGTCTACATACATGTTAGCTTGTAAAAAAAATACAGAGGGCATGAGGTTAAGACATGTAACAATGCATCAATTTTTAGTGAGAAAATAGGGACTAAAACTTGCTGGTATCTTTCAAGATTCGTGAGATGTCAAAATAAGATCAGCAGGGACAAGATGAGAAACCAGTATATTGATAGCTTGCATGTTGTACATAGACTAAAATGAAAGGTTTTGAAAGGCATGTGTATTGCAGGCTCTGAAGCCCTGACATCGGGAAGTAGTAATTGGAGCCATCATCAGAGGTAGTCATTACCTCTGTGCTGTGTTCAGGCGATGTTCATCTTCGAATCAGGAGTGTAGTGAGTGGACTTCCTGTGCCGTTTACAGATGCTGTGTTTTCCTTAGAAGCTTCCCCTTTCAGAACTGCTGTGTAGTGAAGATCTAGTTCTGGTAAAAATTACAATAAGTTTCATAAAACAGAATGTGGCTCATAGTGGTGCAGTAGCTGGCGCAGAGAAAAACCCCAGTGTGCTCCAGAACTCATGCAGCATTAGAGATGAAAATTAGAGGCCTGCAAAATAAGGGATTCACCAAGATATACAGTGCCTTGGAAACAAAAACCTGCCTTGCTGCAAGTTAATTGTTTTTGTGCATCTGTCTGGAGCTGATATGGTGGTCCAGTGCATCTGCACTGCTTGATGCCTGTGCACACTGGTTCGGGGCTCCCTGAGTGACTTTGCGCGTGGCAGGTGGTGAGGCAACAGCACTTGCCTCTGAGTGATGCCACTTAAGTGACAAAATGTTCAACACCGTTGCTAAGCTTTGTCAAGCATGCTGCAGCAGTGTGTCAGACAGTGATGAGCAATTTCTTATGTGTTAATGGACTTTGCCGTCCTATCTGCTTAGCAAAGAGGGAAGGAGATAATCCCGAGGAGCTATGTGTTATTGGAAGTGCGGAAGTACAGATGCGCAACAGCTCACCTGCTTAACGTGACTACAGACAGGCATTGTTCAGCAGGAGTCTGGAGGTCTGAGGCATGGGAAATGTTTGTGATTCCCATCGTCCGTGCTGTCAGGTGCTGCTCACTTACTTTAGTGCAGAATGATTATCCTCAGCTCACTGTAGTAAAACCTACACAGGCTGAAAGGAGTTGGAGGCAGGCTGAGGTACACGGTGTCTGTGTGACCTTGTGGAGAGCGTGTTAGCGTCGGGCTGAGGGAGCTGTAGTTCTCTTTGTGACTGTGTTACTGGCTGACAGGGAAAGATGGACAAGATGTTTTTTTGTTTCGTTACCTCTGTTCTTAGTTGATTTTAGAAAGTGCTTTATGGTCTAGCAGTGAAAATATTCTTTGGAGTTTAAATAGTGGAATTAGCAGTTGGCATAGTATGTCAGCAATGAATTTTCAAGATAACTTCAATTGCTTGAACTCTACTATCACTTAGATCCAAATCTGAAAAAAGCAGCACGTGTCCAAAGTGCTGTACAGAAGTGTGTGGCTGGAGAGTGCTCTGTTGTTGCAGTGGGGTTCCCCTCAGTGCAGTGGTGTAGCTTCAGTGAAAGTGGTAAAGGGTGATTCTTCAGCCAGTGTTGAGGAGAGACTGTGGAGGAGACTGGGGGGTTCATACCTTTTCCAGAGATAGCTGTTGGTTATAAAGTTATGAGCAGTTTTGGGAGAAGTCCTACACGGGTGGGAGCTCACAACACTACATGTCCTTTTAATTCCTCACTCGCTGGTGATTTATACAGGGAATTTAGCTGTAACATTGTCATTATAACAGAAGTCCCTTTTGAGGTTTGAGTCAAAACTCCTACAGCAAATGCTTTCCTTTTTGTAAACAATCCCTCACCAAACCCTTAGGAGATTAATTAACATGTTTCCTTGACTAAAGGCTTAATTTGCCCTATGGTTCCATGTAATTTGAGCCTCTGAAAAATAGGGGGTGTAGAAGTAAAGTTTACACGCCAATTTACTTTCGCCGTCCTTCTGTGGTGTCACAGTATGGCACAAAATACACTCAGCCAGGCTTATAGCAAGCCTGGCAGCAGAGTGGGCAGAACAGCTTGTCAACCAGAGGAGCTGGTCTTGCTTTGTCCTTCGAACTGTCCCTCTGCTCCTGTCCCTTACCTCACCCCATATGTCTGCTGGCTCTGGACAGATACTGGAAAATATAATACAGATACTGGATCCTCTGTAAACATATTTAAGTAAGTAGCTCAGCAGAATGCCGTGAGGTTCTTCATTTGTTTTCTGCTCTTTTAGTGAGTTTTGATGACTTGTGAAAGGATGCAGTGAATACCAGTTCCTGTACAATGGAGAGAGGAAGAAAGAGAAGGAAGATGGAAGGAGTGAACAGGATGTCTCTTGTCCCCTCTCCTAAACATGCCTTCTCTCTGTTTTCTCTGTGCTGGCTCTGATGCACATTCCACCTTCTTGAAAGCTGATTCAACCAGTTAATCCAGCAAAGAACTAACAGCAAGAACCAAATGAGATGAGTACCAGTGCCTGCCTGAGGGAAAGAGCAGGTTAGGAACGTGACAAGGGAGGATGACATGGAGTGGGACAGCCCTTTAGTAAGCTGCCAGGTTCACTCTGCTGCACTGTGGAAGTACACCTTTCCTCAACTATTCCAGGCAGTGCATGTGGCTCAGAGAATAGAGGCCAAAATATTAAACTCGACAGTGATTTAGTGCATTGTAAAGTGAAGTGGAAGTTGAAACAGGAAGTTGTTTATATTCTTCCTAACCTTCAGCACCAAGCCTGAGCCACCAGGATATTCCATGCTTGCTCTGATTTGTAAACTGTATCCCACCATGTGAAAGCCCATTGTTCTTATGCAAAGAATACATACAATGTTTTGCTTTCACTAATCTGTCATAAATCCTCTTTGTCATGTTCATGTTCCTGTTCCTCATTGATGATTTCATGGCAAGAAACTCCTGTTGCATTTCTGCAGTCACTACAAAGCCAGTTTTGATGAGAGGCTTTTTGTGTCTCCCAGAACACTCCTCTGAATCTGTCGTGTTGATTGCAAATTTGTGTCAGGGTTCAGGAGCTGATATCATCTTACCATCATCACAGCTCCACCATGGTACTCAAGCTAATTTTCCCCTTCTGTTAATACGTTGAAACAGTGAACATTTCAGTGGTGGATTAACATTTGTTGAACTGAGGCTCTGTTACCTGTGCCTGCTGCAGATTTTGGAAACATGCTGGGTTGAATACTATGGCGATGAAAAGCAGATTCATGAGTGGTGTCCGTGAATCGGTGTCCTTACTTTAAAGATTGCACTGTTTATGAAGCGGAAGTGGCAAGTGTGTGAGCCTGTGATGCTTTGCATTTAATGGCAAAGTGCAGGTGTTGACATGATGGAAAGTGTCTGAGGGAATTGTAGTATTTCCAGTTTCAGAGAGTTGAAGAAGATAAGAATGGAGAAAGCTCTCCTGAATTTATCTAAAGTAAATCATAAAATCCATATGAGAGTTTTCTTTAATATGAAGAATCCCAGTGAGAATAGGAATGTCTGTTCTCAATTTTCAGTTCCAGTTCAGTGTAACTCTTTGAGTCAGTAAGTCCGAGGGTATTACTGGTGGATGACACTTTAAAATCGCTTTAGATGGCAAGCAGAGATCTGGAGCATGCTGTGCCGACTCCAGTGTTGAAGGCCTTTATGAACAGAAGATAGGAGCAGACTGAGCAGAATTTAGAAAAAGCTGCAGTAATGTTTGAACGGTGAAAAGCAACAGCAGACAGCTTTCTGCAAGGGTGAAATCAAATGAAATCTCAGGGGAGAAGAAGAGTAGACATTGCAAACAGATGTTGAGACTAAGATTATGAATCTAATATGCAACTGAATGTGAGATGGATGATAACGTATTTGTGTGCAAGGAGTAGAGTATTTATGGAATATTTGCCAGGTTCCCCTATTCTCCTCCTCACACTCCCATCTGGAGACTCCTTGAAGGAGTTATGACAGCTTTTTCAAACACTTTTGATAAGCTCAAAGTAGACACCAAGCCAAGAATGACCAAAACCTGGGATGTGTTTTGATTGTGTGCTTAAACAAGAAATCAGGGGAAAAAATTGTGTACATGCATATACAGAGCAAGAACTGTGTATAAAATCCTGGTACATAAGAACAGCTATGACATTTTTATGTTGTACTGATAATACAAGTGCAGCTGTATATGTTCCTGTCTGTTGTTTTTCTTCACAGAAAGATGTTTAAAATTTCTCTAATTTGTTTGAGGTTGCACTGTAAATCTGAGTTGTGCCATAAAAACCAAAGGTTTACCCAACTGATGATCAGTCATCTTGTTAGCAGTTAGTGACTGACTGAAAATAATATATACAGAAGGTTAATTGTGAACATGTTTAAAAATCTCCAACAAACCAAAAGCCAAATCGTGATGGCAAAGCTTATAGGCTTAGTACAGAGAAATCAGAGAATTAGGAGTGACCAGAGCAATTGGAGAGTGGAGTTACAGTTTGAGAGGTCAGTGAGAGGTCCCTGCAGTAAAACATTTGAAAAAGATTAGATACTGCAGGCAGAGAGATAGTTGAACAGGTCCTGTGTTAAGGGGCTTTTCCTTAATGATCTGTTAGGGGCCACTCAACTCCCAAGATAACAGGAGAATAAACCCGCGATGTGTCCTCTTATCTTTGTGTATGCTAAAACTGAAGGGCTTCAGGCTAGCAATCTAATTTAATCTAATTGAAACTAATATGCTGATATTTCCTGAGTTTTCTAGTCTTTGTTGTTTTCAGAAGTTAGGAAATTTCAGAATTTCAGAAAACTTTCAATATGATTCACTCTTTTCAGCAGATGAGGAGGCTGTCTCCTAGGTGTATGCTGAGGATAGTCCATACCCATATTTTCGCCGTCACCAGCTGACTGCAAGCTAATTCAATTTCATGACAATGCCAATGTTGCATTTATATATGTATTTCTAATTTGAGCACCATCGCAGAGGTCAAAACGCCTTTCCAGTTGTCAAAACCTCAAACATGAGTCCCATAGTAGTCTTGAACATCTATGTACTGAGCTGTTTTATTGTAGCAATCAGGTGGCACTGTTAAGGTGAGACAATTCTCTTGTCCTTGTAAATCTCATGACTTTTGTAACTGTTATCACCAAAATAGCTGTGGTAAAATTTTAACCTTAAGGATACAATTTCTAAAACAAGTCAAACTTCTCAGGTTTAAGCTTGTATACTGTTACAGGAAGAAAAAGAGATAACACTTTTATTTAATTTTTTTTTAATTAGTGGAAAATGTCGTGGGGTTTTTTTCTCTGCTTAGTCTCCAGAGTTTATACACATAAGATGATGCAGCAAATCAACTTTAAAATACAAAGTAGGGGGAGACTGTTATTTTATTATGGATTTCCTTTTGCTTCCTTTTGAGCATTATCTGTCTCAGGTTTTGATTCAAGATCAACTTACTTATCTTTCTGTGGATCAGCGTGGCTGTTAGTTTGCATGAATGAAATCATTAGTGCGTACTGACCTCTGCTTAGAAATCCCATCCTCACATTTGTTATAAAACCTCTGAAATAACATGGGTTTTGAAGTGTGGTGCTCCCTAACCTCGAGGCCTTCAAATGCAATACAACCTATTACCTGATAAGCAACATTTCACAGATGCAGCGGTATGAAATAAGCAAGAAGAATGTTTTTACTTTGTAATGAAATAAAAATATTGATTCCTTCCATACATGTTGCTGTGGATTTTTTTTTTGCTGCACTTGGAAAAAGGTGTTTGAGTGTGTTGTGCATTTCCCTGGTAAAAACTAGTTTTGTAATATATGATCTTTGTTGATGAGAAATGCCTGTGTGTTCATTTGGCCTGTGATTTGGTGGCAACTGCACACAATTATCTGTAGCAATTGAAGAAACAATATCTGCATTATGTGCTATTTTCCTAGGTATTCTTAGCTTAATCTCTCTTGCTTTCTCTCCCAGGTTTCCATTTTGGATGCAAAGAGAAGTATGAATATTGGGATATTTCTCAAACAATTCAAAAAGTAAGATTTGATTTTTCTGTGCAGCTAGTGCAAGCTACAGATGTGTGAAATTCTTTATAGTGCTCATCAAATGTGTATTGTGCTCTGTTCCTTGTGGAGTTTACAGTTCTGTTCAGGTTTGTCAAACGTAATTTGACATAATTTGTTTTCTAATATGTTTAGTTTTGAGTTCTTTTATGACTTAGCACCAAACGTTTAGAGTTTGCTAATGTTAACCAGTGGAAGTCAGTTTTCAGGGAGTTAGTTAAGAGTTAAGGGAAGCTCTTGTATCTCATGCAATACTGCATGCAAACTGCCTTTCATTGGCTTCCTTTCTTTATAAACAATTAGTAGAAAGGGGAAACGTGAGGAACTTTTAAGAGCAAGCTGTTTCATTGCTATATGTATTTGCTGAAAATGTTGCCCTTCAGTAAAGGCATCCCTGAAAGTGGTGTCAGAACAGTGCTGTGGACACTGATGCATCCATAGCCTCACTGTAATTCCATTGAGTAGCCCAGGCACGTTTTTTATAATCTGTGTAACTATTCGCCCTGCAAGTGTTAGAAATATGTATGCTCAATTGTTTTTTCAAGGTCTGCTGAATCCATCATTGAAGATATTTATCATGGAAGAAGTCAGCCCTATGGTTCTGAACTGCTACATGAATTTCTTAAATTATTACCAGAAGCAGAGGAGGTAAAGAATGGTTTTACATGGAACTTATTTTTTTGTAGCGTTCTACTGCCTGGAATTCCAACATGAAGGTCTCTAAAAGAGGAATCCCAATGCCTTCCTGAGGCCAGGGGATAGGAAACCACTGAATGCAAATATTTAATCTTCATTTGACATGTAGTGTTGAGGTCGCAGTGTAGTCATTCCCCTCACATCAAGTAATTTCACCTGCTTTTAAGGAGTTGTTAAGATCCTTTAGCTTTTGTGATGGTCTCTTTTGTCCCACTGACATCTTAGCAAGACCTAGAACCCTCCTGTGTGCAGATGACTCTGCTCTCGGGATGTCAGAAAACTCAGAATCAAAGTATATTCTAAAGCAAGCAAATTTCACTTCTTTGGCACCTGCCTCCCGCTCTCCCATTACAGCGCCTGTGAGCTGAATGTTGGTAGCCCTATGCTACTGTCTTTTTGCCTTCTGGTTCCCTGCCTTCTTGGTGCATCTGGGCCTGCTCCTGGGCCTGGGTCATTCGGTTTCAACAGTGTAGAAGGGCAGCTCCAGTGTGCAGCACCCACTGAATTTACTAACATGGCTTCATGCTCAAAGAGACATGTTAGAAGGCACAGAATTACCACAGCACCTTCTCAATGTTCTCGTGCTCTCCGTATGACCAACATGCAAGTGCAGCTTTCTCCCCTCCTAATCTCAAACTTCAAGTCTATTCATAGGATTAAAGAGGTGAAGCTTCATTGACTGACCTGGGAGCCCTGCTTAATGATGTACAGTTCCTTCTCTGCTCACATATTTGCACTGACCCATTTGTATGCACTTGAGAGTAATGTAAACCACAAACTCGACAAAATTAGCATTAGAATTGCTTGAGTGCTTCACATCAAAGTGACGTCTGAAACTTGGGAAATTGCTAAGTTAAAGTCCACATACAGATCAACCTCAACTCACATGCTTTACCACTTCAAGGTCATAGGAAGCACTCTGTTTCCTCTGTGCAGCAGCAAATCTCAGATCCAGTCAACAGCAGAACGTTATACTGTTTTGCTGTCAAATTTATAACCCTAAACTGAGGGCCTTTGCAGAGAATCTTTTAAAAATTGTGTTATACTTGATTAAGATATCGTTTGGCATTGGGGGATATCAACAAGTTGAAATGTAATTAATCAAAAAAAAAAAAAAGGAAAGGCAACAGTAGTGCTGGGACCTCAAACCTATTCCCCCTTCCCTCTTTGTTTGAATTGTAGTACATATTCCTGTATATAAACAGAATTTATCTCCTTCCTCTGAAGGAATCAGGCAGAGGTGAACAGTGGAGTGCTAACTTAAAAGAAAGTGTCTCCTAGTTAACTTTGTGTATGTACAGCAAATTAGATGGAAAGAAAAGTATTTTTTCTTTTTTTTCTGGTTAGATCTTGGTTGTTATTTTATGACAAGTAGAAAATCTTTCAAATAACGTATTCTGTGTGATACAAATGTTGTTGTCCAGCTAGAACTGTTATGCAAGTCATTGAATTTTATCAATTTTGTCTGCAATACTCAAGTAGATGCTTTAGCTATCCAGGAGGTGCTGCTAAGAGTGAAAAGGTGTGTTTGTGTCCTAGTATATGGTTTGACAACAGACCTGCCCCTCAAGATAGTGGGACCAGAGAACTTAAAAAGTGCTTTTAAGGAGTCACTTGAGAAATTAATAAAAGATACTTTATGGTGTGGTAGAGTATTAGAAATTAAGGGACATCAGACATTAGATTTGTTGCTGTTCCCAAGGGAAGGCTGGAAAGAGGCTAGTTTCCACTGTGTAGGTATTTGTGTGTATTTAATTAATTCCATGCATCAGAAAAAGGAAAAACTTCTGTTCTCTTTGTTAATCTCTCCATAGTTGTTTAACTTTTGGGGAGTTTTCTCCTTGAAAGCTAGGTGGATGGCGGCAGGCAAGACAGGGAGAAAATCCTGAGTGTAAGGGACTGATGCTTCTGTTGGTATGGAAAAATGTTTCCATGCCTTCATGTTTTCATGCTCAAAGTGGTCAAAGAATAAATGGGTCCAATAACTCATTTACTATTGTGGCTCCTAAAATTTTAGTGTAGGCAGTTAAAAAATTCATTCTTTTTATGAACCTTGGGGCTTTTGAGTTTTGTTTTTTTCAGCTTTTTTTCCTAAATGTATGTTCATTGTCTGCCTCTGAGTCTGAATACCTGTCCCCTGGAATAGTGATTCACCATTTGCCAAGGGAAAGGCATCAGAAATATACAACCTCACATATAAATAATCCAGAATAACTAGAGATACCAGGTAAATTGGTGTTATTTGTTCTCTGTTCCCTCTTTTGTTTAACACTCCCTAATTTCTTTTTGTCATATCATGTGAGAGAGACAGCTTTGGCAAGGTGTCGTCACATTGGCCTGTCCTTACACAATTCCTGTCCTCAGCAAGGATTCCCTGGGATTGCCCTTTAGATACTTCCCCTTCTCCTGAAGACCTCCTTTGTTGTTGTAGGGATTGAGAATTACTGTGAGCAGAGACTTAAGCATCCTAAAAGGTTAGTTGCTATTCAGTTACCAGTGCAAACTGTCTTGGTGTAACCCGTAGGTGGGCTTCTGGATTTCCCCTTTGTATGCTCTTTTCAGCAGCTCAGGTATTTTTACAGTCACATTTCCCGGCAGCACAGGTTTCTTGCAGGTTGGAATGAGAGCCAACTACCCGCTGCTGTGCTTGTGATACACACCAGTAACTGTGTTTGGAAATGTCTTCCGTTTTTTCTTTTATATAGCACCATAAATCCTTAGTCTGTAAAAGTGAAAGAAGGGAGAGGAATACCTTTCCTGGTCATAGCTGTAGAAAGGGCAACTCTGGACCATTTAGTTTCTTCTTTTTCACCATGACCTTTACAGTTCGTCTAATGTGAGTAAATGCCAGCTTTGTAGTCTCATCTTATCTTATCTAGAAGTGTTGTGATACACAGTCACATTACCTGAATGTGCCCCTGGTCAGTAGTTTGACATTTGTGACACATTTTGCATAATTTCAATTGATAATATCTCTGGTACCTGATGGATGTTCCGGCTTTTTTTACAATATAGGCTAAGTACTTGCATTAACAAATACATTTATCATCTGCTGTCCTTAAAATTATTCTTTTTATTTGTGGTATTGTATTGTGGCAACTCTATTTATATGCATAAATACGTGTCGGTACTGGTAATTTTCTAGCTGTTTTCTAAGAAAAATCCCAACAGCTATCAAATCTGTTGGGATTTTTGTGTATAAATGGCAAATACTGGCTTTACTGAATGGTTTTCTCAGACTGAATAAGACTGCTGTTGAAATATTGGCACTGCTGTGAAGTCTTTCATAAAACTGAAAACATTTGGGTATTTTTAAATGTTGAATTTGAAAAAGTTGACAAATACTTGAAGCTGGCAAACCTGGAGCTTGCTGCAAGGTTCCGCTCAATGTTTTGTTCAGGGCTGTGGGTATGTCTCCAGTCTGGCCACTATACAGTGGCTAAATAAAAAGACCAAGCAGATGTATAAAAATTCTCAATACAATAACAAGTAAGATAAGATCACTGATTTTGTATAAGCCTTCTTAGAAGTCCTGCTGTTTGTACCATACTGTGCTAAGCAGTTTTGTAAGAGAAAGAAATGCCTATTTGGAATCTCCTCTGCTTCACCCTTTTTTTCAGTTCATTTTTTTCCCAGGGAATCTTAACTAAGGAACGGCCTTCTCTGCTGTGTCACTTCTAAAAAGATTCCTAACTGTTTCTTAACGATATCCCGTTGAAATGGCTGACAGCTTTTATTTACTGGCATCCTGACCAAAGCAGAGAAGGAGCTTTTAGCTGCTTTTATGTGCATATCATCGCACTCCTCAGCAGGCCCAGACTGGTAAAAGCTGAGAGTCCAGTGTTTAACGAGCTAGAATAGCCTGAATTTGTACTTTAAATATATACAGAAGAGAGCGTATCATACTGGTAATCAGCTCACCCACACACATGCACGCCCAGGTTATCAACACAATGTCTTAACTTCCTTTGTAATGTCTCAAGCCTGTCCTTTGCTTGTATACTCTGTTTTCAAACCCTAGTCATCTGTCACCTGCTGTACTGGAACTGTTTCTGTCAGACAGCTCTACCCTTTTCAAACCACGTCTGTGTAGTTAACTGCCCCCTCCTTTTCTCAGCCACTGCTGTATAGGGCTGACCATCCTTCAAAGCTTTCATCTCCTGCTTCCTTTTTTGCCCTTTATGATAACCTGCAGGTTTTTCTCCATGTCTTTTTATCATTTGCTCATGGTGGTTTGCCACTGCCCAGGCTTGTGCCCCATGATGCCTCACTGCCTAATACATTAGTTTCCCACACGCCCTTGTAGATGGATTCCACTGTGGTGCCTTTGGGGGGTTTGGTGTTTTTTAACTGTCTTTTTTGTGAGTGCTCTGAATTATTTGCAGTGGCATGGAACTATTAAATAAAAAAACTCAGAGAAAACATTTATTCCTGCGTAGAAGTACAACATACCTGTTTTATGCCATAAAGTAAAATCCCACTGTGAGTGTTACTGGTAGCTCAAAAATGACCAAAAACTTGAATGCATTAGCGTTCCTGTCTGTGAGGTATAATGACATACTTGCAGTAGGCATATCTACTGCAATTGTTCACAAATCAAATCAAAGATCAGGCTTTCTATGTTTCATAACTGTTTTTAAAATTAAGCAAATTACATATGTGAGAACCTTCTGTATCTAAAATCTGATTTAGTGTGCATGGGCATGCATGGACAGTGCAAATGTATATTCCATATACAAATATAATGAAAAATTAAATTAGTAGCTCTGCACCCAATTTGAGTAATACAGAACTGAACATACAATGTAATTACACTCTCTTGCATATATACATTGCACTGCCATACCTCTGTAAGTGACTGTCTACTGTTGTGGAAAAAATTTTGTTGTGCTTGAAAAGAGGAGGGCAAGGCCTGAACCGAGAGAGTTACTCATTGCAATTTTACAAGAAGCCACTTTTTTACATCTCTTGTGTTCTCAGACTAATACACCTATCTACTATATCTGTTAATATGATTAACAGTGAACATTGTTGTCGATCCCCGTAGTTTCTTCGCAGTTCCTGGCTGCATTTGGTATTTGAATTTGACCCCAACTTCTAAGAGCCATCAGAGAATCTCAGTTCTCTTTGGGAAGACTCGGACAATATGGCCGCAGAGAGAAGAGGCCAGTCCCATGGGATTTTTAGTAGTCTCCCTTGGAATGTATAAGGACAAACATAAAAAATGTGTTTCAGTAATTTTTAGCTTTGGGGCTCAGCAGCTGTTTTTTTTTAGTTTATAGGTAGTGTCAGTAAAGTCAAATAACTTTCTTTTTTGCTTCACGGTCATATAACTGGTCTTTTTCAGTCATGAAATTTGTAATAAAGAGGGATCAGAAAATAAATTGTCCTATCTTTACCTTAAGCTATTTCCCTGATTATTTACTTCTTTAAGGCCAAGTTAACAGAAGATTTAGTCTTCTATGTGAAAAACTTACACATATGGAGAATCAGGCTATGCTATGCTGAATTCCAGGGTGAAAATGACCTTATAACTCTATCCTGTTCCTGTTTTGTCTGCTTGTGGAATGGGTCACTTTCCTCCACCATGTTTTGATTTTGGACTTGTTAGGTGAGCTGCTTTGCTGCTTGTTATAAAGTTAATTTTGAATGCCTAAGGAAAAACTGGGGGTTAAGATGGTTGATGTAGGCTGGGAAAAGTGTAACCAGGTGTTGAGCACATGATTGATTTAAGTCTGGTTATATAGGCCGTCTTCTGGGTTGACCCAAAGCTTTTTGCATTTTGACATTCACACCCCATGCTACCTATCAAAAGGCAGCCTCATCAATGTCTTCTGTTGTGCATGTTTAGAAACATTCCTCCTCTGAATGAATTCTGGGATTTAGTACTCCCTTGCAGCGCTCCAGGCATTTTTCTGAGTAGGTAGAAGAAAGAGGATTTCATCCAGTGTCTGTAAAACCAAAATTCCACACAGAAAACATTGATTGCTACTTACTGGCAAAAGTATATTTAAGTATAGTACAGGTAGCATGAATAAGTTAATATTCCTTTGAGTATCTCAGGATCTCTTGTTCACTTTTTGTGCAGTTAAGTCTTCAAATTGCATCTTCCTATAATTACCTGTGGCTGATATGATCTTGATTTTGGTGACTTGGGGTGGGTTTTTTGGTGGGCTGCTTTTCTTTCTTTCCTCCTCCTCTCCCATATCTGAATACCTGTATCCTTTTCAGGCAAACTCTGATGTTTGCAACATAGTAAAATGAGGTTTGAGAATTTGCAGGGTTTTTTGTTTAGGTTGCAGACCACTATTTTTTGAAAGCTAGGTTAAAGAACCTGTAAAGACTAACTGAGATAGTAGACATATTCCCACTTCATGATGCAGAAAAAGTGTTTATTTTGGGTTTGTTTCTTGCTCATTTAATACTTTAGAATTATCAGCATTTTCAAGTCTCGTCTTTCCTGTTTTTTGTTGGCAGACTTCTTGAATTACTCAGTAAATTAGTAGTTTTCTCAGGCCTCAAAAAACGGGTATACTGTTTATCTTTAGAGGAGCTTTTGTCTGAGTGTCTTGAGTTAAATGGGGAGGTGTTAGGAAATAGAGCTGATAGCCTGAATAAAAATTGCTCTCTGATTAGAATTCTCTTTCTTGGTCATAAGTTTTTGTTAGTTGTTTTTGTTTGTTTGTTTGTTTGTGTATGTGGTTTTAATTTGATTTGGAATTCTTTTCTACTCTGGATTTAATCTGTATTTTTTGTTTTTTCTTTCTTAATGTGTTGTCAACATCTATTTTTTTATGATGTGGAAAAAAATGTGAATAAAGCAGAACAAAGTGGTTAAAAGAATCCTTTTCTTCTGCTAGTTCAGAATTTTTTTTTAAATCCCTGATTTTGCATAGCATATGTTGTTTTCCACTACAAATCAGTTACTTTTTTACAGTCCAAGCAGGAAAATAATTTAAGTGATTAATTTGGAAGCTGATTCCGTAAAAAAACCTCTTGATATCTTGGTAAATCATGGCAACGTGATAACTGTTGATGTCCTGATGTAGTGTGCCTCTCTCCAGGATAACTTAATATGCTTTCTAAAACTGAAGACCATCTGTGTAAACGTGGTTGTTAATGGGCTTTAAGTGTAATGCTATAAAAAGGAAGGATGATGGGCTGATGTGTAAATCAGTGGAAACATGCAACTGCTGCTGGGTGTGAACTTGTTGGTTGAATGAAGAAACAGGGTACCTGAGAGTGAGCTCTGCTTTTGGACCCAGTTGCTGTGTTGGAAGATGTGGAAGAAACTCTAGTTACACTTAAACATATGTGCATGTATTTTTCAATTCTTCTGTATAAACAAATAGTGAGTATGTGGGCAGATCATGCAAATATATGGATTTGGTGGAGCCGGGAATGATGATTGCCAAAATTAATGCAGTGATACTTCCTTTATATGTAAATGGTGTTTTCAGAGTACTGATAACAAATTACTTAAAATGCAAGATTGGCTTTATCTTTAAAATATTTCATGTGAATGAAAAATACAAACTCAAGAGGATGCAGTTTATCCCTTAAGAGTGTTTTAGGGGAAATGGTTGAAGCAAGTATCTTGAAAAAAACCCCGTAACTTAAATCTTAACTTCATTGTGCCAAAGAGATCCAGGCAGTCCTCTGCTGGAAGTTCTGAACACAGCTAAACTATGCCCAAGTGCACAGTTATTGAAGAGTTGAGGATTGTTTTTCGGATCATCATCAGTGTCCTAAACATAGTGATGAGAGCAAACATTGTTCAGAAATCAGAATCACCAATGAGAATGAAGGCATTGTATTTTCTTCCATTGGACTGTGTTTTTTGGGAGAAGAGTGATGTTATTTTTAAAATTTTTTTTTGTGTTTGGGGTGTGTGCAAATTACAGGAACCTGGGACAGTGAAACCATTCAGTCACTGGGTGGACTTTCCAATGCCTTCTGTTAAATTTACTGCTTTTCAAGTTGTTTGCTTCCAAAGTCAAGTTAATCTTGATCTTTGGTAAAATTCTTTGCTAGTGTTTTTTTCTCTTTTCTAGGTAAAGAAATTAAGAGCTTTTGATGGAGATGTATCAAAACTGTCTCAAGCTGATTCCTTCATGTATTTACTAATCCAGGTGCCAAAGTAAGGAGATAGCAGGTTTATTCTGTTCATGATAAATGTTGTCTTTTGGCTGTCAGTTCTAAACCTGTTTGTGTACTCCAGCTATGCTCTTAGGATTGAAGCCATGGTGTTGGAGAGGGAGTTCTCACCCTCCTGTGCTTCTCTACAGGATGACATGAAAATTATAAGACGGGCAACAAAAGGTAATTAAATATGTTGGGACATGCCTAATACTCTTGTTTTTGTTAGCATGTTAATTAGTCTGCATTACGAAGACTAGAGCTTGAATTTCAGGTACCTTAGCTATTAAAAGGAAGCTAACTCCCCTCTGACAAATGCCATCAGGGTGTGCCTGGTGAATCTTTGCTTCCAAAATCAAAAATCTGGAGACTTTGGACACACTAGCAACAAGTTCATGAGCAAAGCCCGCAAGTACTGTATCTTAAACTCAGAGAAGCAAAGGTGTCCATGACCAAATGAGGATAAGTCATCTTTTGCATACAGTTTGCTCATTCCTGCACCATTCTCCTTCTGATGGAATATGCTTGTTACAGTTCTCTGCTCATTCTTTCAGAGATTCATAGAGAAAGTGACTGTACTTTCTAAATTTCTCTATATGCCATTTCCTTTTGAGGTGGCAGTATTGATAGGCTAAAATCTTTATGGTAGAGAATACTATTGCTATTCGTATGTTTTCTGTTTCTGTTCTCTATGTTTCTCTATATATCTATTTTGTTCTTTACCTTTCACAAGTGTTGAAATGCTGCAGGTGATTATCTGTGTGTCTTCTACTCTGCAGGAAAATACTTAATTTCCTGTTTTCAGTTAAACATTAATGCTGACTCTTTCCAGTGTCTTGAGTGACTATTTGCCCTGTTCCTCAATAAGAAATTCCAATTTCATGCTGGAAATGTTTTTGACAGGCTAGTAGAGCACTGCTTAGACTGCTTCTAGTAGTATAAAAAGGCACAGTACTAAAATATTCAACTATTAGCGCTGGTGATTAGGATAGTCCTTTTAAGTGAAAGCAAATGAAAAAAAGCCTGCTGTGTTTTTCCCACCAGTGGGGATTGAACTAGTCCTTGACTCAGGAAAACGTGCCTTAGCTTAAGATGGGGTTTGAGTTTGGCCTTTTATTAGGATTTCTTTCAAATCATTGTTCTTTGTGTTTTGAGCAGACATATGTGAGGGCATATGTTATATGTAAAAGCAGCTGCACCTTAATGTCCTTCACGTCCTTCACCCAGGACATCTGTAAACTTATGAATTAATTCCCTCCAGAGGAGACACTTTGGTCTCCAACTCCTGCATCAGGCCAGTCACGCAAATCAGACTGACTGAGCCTTCCCTGTTTTCAGTCCACTTGCGTCATGTGCTCTCCATTTGGACTTTTCACTTCAGGGTTTGTTGATAGCCCGAAGTTGTTTAGGAATTATGTCTACTTTTCTATTGCTATCTCCTAGGTTTCTTTCCTTGTAATTAAGCTGAGAGAACACTCACTTAAATTTTAATGCTGACAATCACTAGGGGTTAGGATGGTCTAAATAGCCTGATGGATTCTCATCTAGCCTGCAAATGGATGTATGTCATAGTGACGCGGAGCAGGCTCTTACTATGCAAAGTCCTTAGAAATTGCCTTCTCTTCTTGGCCTTGTGAAATTTGCTATTCTTTTCTGTATTCTCTTGTCTTTCTTCCTCCTTGCTTCCTCACCTATAGCTTGTTAGATCAAAGGTTATTTAATTAGTTCTATGTTCTTAGGCTCCTAATACTGAAATACAAATTTACAAGGGCTACCTGCTTCCAAAATGATAGATTACTGCATTGTGCTGCATTGTTGAATGCAGGGTAAAAATTACAGAATGTGAACTTGAAAACAAAATAGATTTTTAAAGTATTTACGCTGCAGTTAAAAGGATTCCACCTTTTATTATGTTCATCACTCTAAAGTATAGTATATTACATTAAAACCAGGTCATGGTGATTTTCTTGCTGTATGGACACTTGCAAATTTGGAGTTATTTGGTTTGCCGTGCCACTTGTGTAATGCCAATTTATTAACTCTTTACAGTTCTGAATTTCTGCATCTCATTTCTAGGGCAATCTCTCTGGTGCCTTTTAAGCACATGTATTGTTCTTTGCTCATATGTGTAAATGAGCAAAATGTGTAAATGATTTGTACTAAATCATCTTTGATATGACTAAAGTAAAAAAAATGCTGTTCTGAGTTGGTGATCATACAGAAATAAAATGATGATTTGTAGTGGGAGTGGGATAAGAAGGAAAATTTAAAAATTGCCTGTTATCTTTTCAGGCCTCATGGCCAAGTCTGCTAAAAAAAGAATAATTGTTCAAAAGCCCCATCCTGGCAGATGGCAAATGGATCCTGCAGGGTGCAGAACATTTGCCTCACACTGGAATTAATAGGTGGTGAGGTTACTTAACCATTTGCATGAGACACTTCACACATTGCAGGATTAGGCCCCAAATGTTTCCTTAGCTGATGGAAGTTGCCTTGGAAATACTACACTTGCTGAGTTAAAGTCTGAACATACACTCGGGGTTTGTCAACTGTGCTCGTGAATTGGAGTTATATAGTACCATTATTTTTCCCACGACCTCCTCAGTTTATTGTAGTTTCATGTTAAAATTAAAAAAAAAAAAAAAAGGTTTGAGATGAAGAGGAGTTTGGTAACTGACTGTGTATATTTCTAAACAAACACTTGTTAGACAGCAATTTTCTTGCTCCTTACAGAGCTAATGACTTGTGAGGAACTGCATTCCATATTGCACTTGGTCCTTCAGGCTGGGAATATTATGAATGCGGTAAGTGACATCCAAAAGGGAGATGGCTGATGGACCATACTTCCTTGTTAGTATTGCAGTGCACTGATGTCATGCCTCAGCTGTTTGCTCATTTCTTTTTAGGGAGGTTATGCTGGCAATGCTGTTGGATTTAAACTGTCGTCACTGCTCAAGCTGGCGGACACAAAAGCAAACAAACCTGGGATGAGTCTGCTGCATTTTGTTGCTCTGGTATAGAAAAACTATTTTGCTGGTATAAGCAACTGCTACAAATGTAGGTCCATAAATCATAGACAATAGAAGGGGCCATGTGCCTCAGAAAAAGCAGCTTTTTTACAGCTTTGATCTAGTATTCACCTTTCTTCTCCTGCCACAAAATTCACCAGTTTACCGCTACCTGGTCATCCTGTCCAGAAACTCATGGAAAACTTAAGTTTTTATATCATGTAAAAACTTACCTTCATCAAACTTCATCATTGTAGATTTTCTCTTATTGTCCTGAATTCTTACACTGTGGAAGTGGCTTATTTTGGTAAATATTCTTTCAATCTTCCTATTGAATCATTTGAGCAACCTTTTTGATAGTTTTTCTCCCTTGATGACTGACACAAGTTTGTAAAGCTGCTGCAGACTTTTTTCAAGCTATTTTTCTTTCCTTTCAAACTTCTTGATTTTAGAAGGAAGAGGATTTAAATGCTTCTATATCTGACTTTGGTTATCTGTGTACAAACTGGCTTAACAGATTTCCAGCCAGCAAACAATAGGGTATTAATTGATGTTTGCACAGGAAACATTGTATCTGCTCAAACAATGGCATCAGTAAATTGTTCTTTCCTTGACATTCCTTATTAATACATGTGGCTTATGTTCACTGGCAGAAGCAGCTATTATTGCACACTGGAAAATGGAAGCTGGAGTTTAAAGTTTCCAGTTCTAATCCCTGCCTTTCTTTAAGGGATGTCCTCCACTCAGTTGTGTTAGGATGAATGGGAAGAAAAACAATGCAAGAGAGAAACCTTTAAGTGCCCTCCCAGAAGCTTTAGAACTGTCAGACTTAGGGGCTTTGGCATGGTGGTGGAATGTTAATGGATTGTGTATGGTTTTGGTTTTGTTGTGTTTGTTTCAGGAAGCCCAAAAGAAAGATGCTGCTCTTCTCAACTTTTCAGAAAAAATCGGGAGTGTTCATGATGCCGCCAGGTGAGTTAAAAGAAAACTGAGAACTTATGGTTAGACCTGACTTGGAATTTTCTTATTTGTGAAGCAATGAAGCTTGTTCAAGAAAGTCTTGGCACAAAAACAGATCTTTACAAATGTTTACTGTAGCTTTGAGGGCTTAATTTCCATTTACTAGCAGAAGTATGCCTGCAATGTGCCTTCAGGTATGAGGTTTTTTATTACATGATCTCCATAGGGGTTTGGTAGTTCTATCTCTGTCAAGTACATGTGCGTGTTCATTACTTTTAAAGGATGGAACTAAAAGCGTGTTACTGTTTTTTCTTAAATCAATTTTCATCTGTCTCTGAGCAGGCTACTATACTTTTCCAAATCTGGTATCAGGTACAGGTGCTAGCCCTGGCTTTGCTTAGATGCTTTTTGAGGTTCCATTTGCTTCTCTCTATTTGCTGTCTTGGATGGAAAATCTGAATGGCTTGTTGGCTCTGCATTTTTTATCATCCTAAAGTCTCAAGCTGCATAATTTCAAACTGAACCTGATTCGTACCTCAATAACTGTACTTGCTTATGTGAGACAGCATGATCTAAATCCCAAATCTGGAAGCCAACAATGCTGAAGTTCTGTTCCCAGTTTTGCTACTTCCTTACTCTTGAGCTTTGGGCAATCTATTTACGTTCTTTTCCCAGCTGTAAAATGGATCTAGTCTCTTAGATCTGATGGAGAGTTAAATAATGTCTGCAAAAGACTGAAATCTTCTGAGGAAAGGAGTGGCCAGGGAGTTAATAAAAAAAATTTTTGAGGGACCACCTGTGTGGCTCTCTGCCATCCAACCCACACACCTTTTTGGCAGTCTGCCATGTGGCCTGCTGGGGAATGTAGCTTTCCTTGCCATCCAAGCCCCCTGGCAAACAGCAGGGGAACAGGCAGAATACCAAATTTGGTGATTTTTTTTTTTTCCTAACCACTTTGTCCTTTGATCACATTTGTTAGTGCTGAAAACCTTCTGTTGTAATTCATGCTGAAGTCTATTCGGGGAATGCACTCTGTACAGGAAAATGAAACAAAATTAAATAGTGCCTCACCATTGGGCACGAGGAAGATCTTTAGAGAGAACTGTCATGTACAAGTTGCTCATAAATCGTCCCAATTAGAGCATGTTAAAACAACTACCTTTATGTTCTTTATGTTTTATTGTCTTGCCTTCTTTACTTGTAGGCCATCCTCTTCCTCCTTCAAAGGCAGAAAAAAGTAGCCTGTATTTTCTACTGCTTTCCTTAGTTGCAAAAACACCTATGATCTGCCCAGAACAGGGAACTAATCTTTGCAGATGAAGTAAGCAGAGAAAAACCAGCACACATTATATTCATTTGTGTGTGCACTGACAAACTTATGCATGCTGTCACCATCTTGCTGCCACGTGCACTTCAGTCCGTCTGCCACAAATTCTTCAGCTTTACTATTCGGAAGTCATGCTGCTGGTGAAATGACCTTAGTTAGGAGTATGCGTACAGTTGTTAATCTTTAGCATTTGGGAAACCACAGTGCTTCAATTCCTAGATAAAGCCTAGTTCTCTTGTGAAGGAAATGCCATAGATTTAGAAGCATTTACTCTCAAAGTGGCTGAGAGATTTAGGTGGGAACTCCCATTGTATGGAACGTGGGTCTCCCAGGAGAACGCTTAGATTACATCAGATCAGAGCTCCTTCCTGTGATCTTCAATTTCTGAGTTACCTCTCCATAGGAGCAGCTCTGGTACATAGTAGAAGGATGAAATATTATGACTGTTGGGTTTATACTGTGTAGGCTGTGTTGCTGTGACTGCTTAGAAGAATGTAGCATGCAATTTCATGATGCCAGATGCTACTGCCAAAATGGGTAGTCCTGGCTGACAGTCCCCTGTGGCCCCCTTTTTGTGGCAGCTCCTGTACTCAAACAATGATGTAATCAATTGGACCAAGCAAAGGAAGCAAACTGGCTCTTCCGTTTTCCTAGGTTAATTTTCGGTACACAGATGTGGCTTGGCCATCTAGAAAATGAGCGCTAGCACAGGCACCAGGGAGAGAAAAGGAACATCTGCTCAGACGCAGGGTGGCATTACCCTTTCTCGTGGTAAGGGTGGGTAGGACTGGCTGGAGTTAACTGTGAAACCACACCCCATGGGAATCTTTTGAGGTTGCAAATAAGAAGAAATGTGCTTATCTCTCTCCTAACCCTCAGTGTCTGCTCTGGAGAGATTTCCTGAACAGGCAGGTCTTGTTTGATGGCCAGGTTGCACCTCATGTAAAACATCCATTTTTGCAGCATGTTGTGGCTAACCTGTGGGCCACTCCTTCTCCTTTGATAAACATTCTCCTTATATGCTATTTTTAGGTTATCCATCGATAATGTAGAAGCAGAGCTCCACTCGCTGTCCCTCAAGGCAAGATCTGTTAAAGACAGCATCCGACGAGACCCAAAACTCTTTCACCAGATGGAAAGCTTTCTCCAGGTTTGTAAGATATTGGTGTTAGTGTCACCTGAATGCAGGAGCATTCTTCAGATGAATTCAATTTGTATGGACATGTTAATAAACAGAAGTGTTATTTTAATACAGCTCCCCTATCAGTTGTACAAAGGTGTTCCAACCTCATCCTATTTGTCAAGTAAGAGTGTTGGACTGTGTTTTTACAGGGAGGGATACTGAGTGTACGTTGCCCCAGGCTTGTTAGGCAAGCATGTTTAATGCATGTGTAGTGACTGATGAAGATCGGTAGTTAAAATATAAGACAATTTGGAGTGGTCAATGGTTTTGTACTTTGCAGCTGCCCAAAATGTAGTATCTCTGTGTTACGTTATACTGGAGCACGTCAGTTTTAGCTGAGGCTGTGCAGTAAATATAAATCTTTGTTGCTGGGTGTTTGAAGAGATACTAGCAGCTGGAAGGTTAAGGAACTGTTTTCTCTACTAATTTATCCTTAGCACAGTGTCTTATTGTGAGCCATTCCATTATTTCCAGGTGGGTTCACCTTTTTTTTTTTTTTCTTTTAGTACTGCAATGACTTTACAGGCCTGAATATGTATAGCACTTAACTTTAAAGCAGAGTTCTTGGTATTTTCTGAGTATGTGGTGATGCTTGGAGAAATACATATTATACTTCAATTAAATTATTTTTCTGTTTCATGTTATAGATAATTATTAAAAGTAAAAAGGCAGGTGTTGATCCGGAACTTAACTGCCCTGATTTTCCACTAGCAAATATAGTTAATAGTCCCTGCAGTTTTGTAGGAGATGAAAAGCTGATGAAGAAAGGGGTGGGTTAAGATTGAAATACTTGTCCTCATTCACTCTGAATTGTTGGCTTTTATCCATTGCACCCAGACTCTTTAATGTTATGTTTTAACATGTTTGGGATTTTTAAAAATTTAATAGCTGGTTTTATGTAACACTACAACCTTGTTTAGGCCACATTCCAAAAGAAATGTTGGGAAAAAAATCGTTTTACAAATGCATACCTTACATAAACACTTCCATTTTTTGTTTCTAAATTAAGGTGATAGCCAAGCTGATATAAAAGTCAGCTTTGATTATCTCACCCTCATGAATAAAGTACCGAATATGTGGGAGGGACTAATTTTCAATGTATGCTTTTATCATTTGTCCAGTTTATCTTCAGTCCAGGTTTTATTGTGAGCCTTTTTTTTTCTTTTTTTTTCTTAAGACTAGCAAGTCATATTTGTTCCTACCCTACTGGTATAATCTTCCAGGTAACTTCCTGAAAGCAGGATTGGCTCAAATGGTCATCAGTGCCTCCAGCTGCCTTTTCCCACCCCAGTATTACATTATCAAAAGTATTTAGGTGTCCATGAGTTAGATTCTGAGAACATACTTGTCTGAAAATTATCTTTTCTCATCAGGTTACTTTAAATCACATGTGGTCTCAGATCTGGCAATGGGCGAGGATAGAAGCGAGTGGCTGGTGATGCAGATAGAGGAGACAGGAGCATCTGAGCAAAGTGTTTTAAGCAGTTCTGCTGCTCAGAGTCTAATCACAGCCTTATTCTCTTCCTCCTCAATCTCTTTGCACTGATTTACTCCCATCCTGTCTGTATAGCTCTACATTTATGATTCAAAGTGCTAGTTTATGGGAACATTTTCTGGATGTCTTAAAATATACATATTTCCAGCAGTTCCTTGCCTTTCTGGCATGAAAACCTTTTTTTATCATGGTCTAGGGTCACCTTAGGAAGGAATTGATTTTGTGATGTATATCCATGAATCTATTAATGTACTTTTCTGGAAGAGTCGGGAGGGGAAATTAATCCTTTATGCTTAGTCGAAAGTTGAAGGGGAAATGGGAAACTAAGGAATGAAGAACTTTTAAGGGGCTCCCTGGTGATCTATCAGTGTCCTAGTACAGTCTTTGATTTTACTCATCTAAAAATTAAAGTTCTAAGTTTGTTCAAGGGCTTTTGGACTTTTTCCTGGTGTTTATCCATTTCTCCTGACCTTCTTTACTCTGTTTGCTGAAACGACATGTTTCCTCATTAGTAGGAGTTCTCCTTCAAAATGTTAATTTCCCAGGCTCGGGAATAAGTTCTAGGTTGGAACATGAACTTTATAAGTTCCTAATATATACATGACCTGTAGCGACTTTAATTTTTGTGTGGTTCATGCTGTATATGGTTTTTGCTGCAGTTTGCTGTAAGACATCTAAAGGAGCTTGAACACCAGAAACGAGAATTGCAAAAGGAGGGAAATGCTCTCATTGACTTTTTCTGTGAAGACAAAGAAACTATGAAGTTGGATGAGTGTTTCCAGATATTTAGGGACTTCTGCATAAGATTCAACACAGCTGTCAAGGTAAGAATGCTGAAGTATACCAAGATGAAGGAGGCATTGGTTACAGTTTTGGTTCAGCAAAGTCTACCTATTGTTACCAGTATTTTTAGGCTTTTATAAATAGTATGAATTAGTTCGATCCACACATTTCTTTATTTCTGTGCCTTATGCAATCTGCATTTGACAGCACTTTGTGTAACAGCTTTAGTTCAGAAAAAAAGAGAACAATCTGGATTCCTAGCAAGCTGACAGGATGTTCAGCTAACATGCCCGTACCATTAGCTTACCTAAGCTTTGCCACCCAAGACAGCACGTAGTTACACGTGTGTGTGGACATTATACAAATGTACAAAACCACATGGTGATCACTACTGCAGTCAGTTTAGCAAGAGATGACTTCATGCATATACGTTCAAATATTTGGGAGATTTAATTCATGGCCACACATTACGAGTGGTTGTTGGATAGCTATTAATTTGAGGTCCAATGGGGATTTTCTTTCTCTCCGTAGTAAGCAGCTACACTCTAAAAAATGACAAATCAGACTCTTACTTGGAAATATTGAGAAGATTTGCTTACTAAGCATGGACTAACCACTGTTCCTGCAAAATTAAGAGAACAATTCAGAATAAAGATGGCAGTTCTGACAAATGAATGTGATGTGTGGACTGCAAAACCAGCAGTTTAAAGAGATGACTTGTACCACAATGGCCATATGCACATATTTCAAATGTTTAAACATTTTTTTACCATTTTTTAACATGTCTTTATGTGCTTAAAATAGATTTTTCATTTGAGTAAAATCTCCTAAAACATGTTCTGGGTGGGGTTAAAATTTTCTGCGTCTAATATGGAATATGATGGTAATAATATCTACACCTCTTTTTAACCATTTGTCTTTACAATGCAGTATTTAAAACTGAGCTTTAGCTTTTGGCAAGAATTCATTCTGTTGTTCCATACGTGTGAAAGCAAGCTATCTGCCACAGACATTTTTCCTTTCTTAGCTGCTCAGGTTTTTTAAGTCTCTAATGCATCTTATCTTTCAGAACCCAGTGTAGTCTCAAATCTACCTTAAGAGGTGTAGATTAATCCATTCATCAAAAAGCATTAGGCTTTTGTTTACTGAAAGCTTTCAGGTGACTTCTTTTAGTTATGCAGCTCTTCTGTTGTCACAACAGTGGGAAGATCAAACTAGACAGTGCTTCAGACAAATAGAGGTGTGTTTTTTTTAAACAGTGTGCCAATGATCAGAACAGATTTAACAACATGCTGGAAAACTATGTAATTTTCGAACCCTCTGTCAAGACCAGCCTCCCACTTCTTTGTTTTACTACCGCTGTACTGGCTGCAGCAAACCAGGTTCTTCATTTCAGAAAGTGACCCAGAAAGCTCAACCAAAGGTACAGCTGGATTAAATCTGAAGCCTAGAGGTGACAGTTAAATTTTGATATTTGCAGGAAATCACTGGTAATTATTTTAGTAAAAAGGTGTTACTGTGTTGTCTTTCAAACACAAACTACCTCTTCTATGGCTTCCTGAATCAAAATCCCTCAGCCTAGCTGCCAAAATCTCTATCCTATCCTGGGCAACCTCTCTACAGTGGTTGCCAGTTTTTGAAGCCAACAGTGAATATGAGATCCAGAATTGGAGTGAGACATTGATAAATGGTCCTTGAGTGGTGTCAGTTGATGTCTAAGTATTGTGAGGCATTGTGTTAACTTCTCTATTTGCTTCCATATGCAATTAAGCAATGACTTTTTGCAAAATATCCAATCTGTAATGATAGAGGGAAGTAGCACTGTGTAGAAATTGCACTTGCTGAGGAACAATTGCAATTGTAGTAAGGGTGGATGGAAGGACCGTGGTGTTAACTGCGTGCTTGTCAGACAAGTTTGTCTTAAAATACAAATGTAATGATTAGATAGATGTTTACGCACCTGATAAAACTGCCAGCTTTAAACTTAGTGAGGACTTGAAGCTCTCCATCTTATAGCAGGAACTTTTTAGCTGGACCAAAAGTGGAAGCTGGTTGGGCACTGGAACGGGCTCCCCAGGTCACAGCACCAAGTCTGCCAGAGTTCAAGAAGCATTTGGACAATGCTCTCAGGCACATGGAGTGATTTTTGAGCCTGTCCTGGGCAGGGCCAAGAGTTTGGACTTCGATGATCCTTGCGGGTCCCTTCCAATTCAGGATATTCTATGACCTGACATCTACTTGGATGTGATAGATCACGTTGCTGGTCTTTGCAGGGACTTGTGCATTTTTTGCCTACGGTGACCAGACTGATGTGTTGACAGCATTAGTTATGTGGGGAACTGCTCTCCACAGGGTTAATAGTTGCAGGCTGTGGTTGCCATGGTGATTTCATGTGTGCATATTTATTGGAGGTTGGGAGAGGGTGATAGCAGTAGGAGCTAACTTCGATGGGAAGAAATAAAGGGAGCAATAAAGCAGCGTGTCTTGTTCTCATGCGTAGGACACTGTCCTCTGGAGTCATGTATTTATGGTTTTCCCGTTTAGGAAAACAGGGAGCGAGAGATGCAGGAACTTCATAGTCTGCAAAGGCGAAAGGAGCTGGAGGAGAAGCGTCGATCCTGGGCAGCTGGAGAGCTTGGGAGCTTTGGGCGGAGCAGCAGTGAAAATGATGTGGAGATGTTGGCCAAAAAAGGACTTGGAGAGTTTCTTCCCTTCTTGCAGCAGAGACCTCAAAGCCCTTTGTACAGAAACACAAATTCTAGACGCTCTCGACTTTCTTTGGGGATTACTGCAGACAGGGAGTTGCAGAGTTTCCTGGAAATCTCAAAAGACGAGGATCCAAACAAGTTTAACAGCCTTCCCCGTGCAAACACCCGACAAGCAAGACCAAACGTAGCCTGGACTGAATCCAAAGAAACAAGAGATCTCAACTTAAATACCTTGAACTTACACCAACAGTCTGAAATGGAAGTGAAAGGTGGTGGCCTAGTGCAGGTGCCTCCAGCTCAGCCCAGTCACTTCAGCAGCTCAGCTGGTCCTGGTGCCCATTATTCACAGAGGAGCACTGACTACAACATGCACACTTCCAACGTTTCCTGTGAGGAGTCTACAGATTTAAATGCTCTGGCCCTGGCAATCGAGGAGCGTGAACTTGTTAAAGGATTGCATAAGTTTGATATTCAAGGAACAAAGCCTGCAGAGGATGCACCTTTAATATATTTAGAGGATGGTGGTGGAACAGACTTGGAGACTCTAGATGATCTAAGCTTTCGTTCCCAGAGCACTGCCGATGACGACCTGCCTCCAGCTTGCAGAAGTTCCAGAGAGGCCCAGGACCATCAAGCCAAGGCAGTGGGTTGCAAGAGTGAAGCTTCAGAGCCCAGCAGCAGCAGCCCCATGTCTGTGGATACAAGTGTTTTGGGAAGTAGGGAGGATGGGCCAATGTGCTACGTGTCAGATACAACAACTGATTGTTCTTTGACATTGGACTCTGAAGAGGGAAATGATTTTAAATCAACAGGTAATGAAATAAGAAGTGAGGCTGTCAAAGCATGCTCTTCTGGGAATGATGCTCAACACAGGGCTAGAACTCTCTTCTCAAATCTGAATTCTGCTTCTGGCAAGGACCTGTCTCTTCACACCTCTCCAAATGATAAGGACGATGCCAATAGCAAGCACATGATTCCTAAAGAAAAGCCCATAAAAAATAAAGATCCAGCAGGACCAAAGAGAAACTCTCTAAAAGATAGATCTCCAAGCTCCTCAAAACCCAGTGGCACTCGCCCTAGCCACACAGCTCCTTCCAGACCTGTCAGAACTTTGAATGCCTCTGAGAATGAAAGTATGAGGAAAGTGGTGCCTATTTCTCGGTCAAACAGGGCACCGAGCAGCGTGAAAAAGCCAGAAGCCAAGCCAGTCCTTCGTGAAACTAGTACAGTGGAAAGTCGGCTGTCTCATCGCAGCTCCGTCCGAGGCACAACAGACACACTGCCAAGAAGTCCTTACAGGCACAGCATGTCAGTAGAGGAGCCAAAGTTACGAAGGGGCACTGTCACCTCGAGCAGTGCTCATTTTGAGAGGGACAGAGTCTCTCTCAAGAAGCCAAGCTCTAAACCTGTTAGGAGTAATGTCAAATCAAAGACAGACGAAACAAAGATGTGTCGCTCCAGTGTAAAACCCCAGACTCCTACAGATGACACCAAGGTTGCCACAGTCAGTATTCCCAAAACACCATCTGCTGTCCCAAACTTTGCAAGGAATACAGTGGCCTCTTCTTCAAAGCGTGCAAAAGTGGATCTATCCAGCTCATCCAGACCTCCAACCATCACAAGGTCTGTGTCCCAGAGGCTGCCTAAAGTGAAGCCAGCAGCAACCTCTGATGATCCAAATCCAAAGGAGAACAGTATGAGTACCTTAAAGAGAGCGAGTAGTGCCAGAGTGGTTGGGAGAAGCATCCTGCAGGGAGAAGCCGTCAGCACTACAGCAGAGCCTGCACCAAAGGAGCAGGGAACAGTGGAAAAGGCCTCTCTTAAACTGAAAGATGCAAACCGGACCACAATTGGTAAAATACTGAAGCCATTACTGAAATAAGGGAGAGGTGTTTTTTAACCTTGCAATGTGAACACTTGTTCAAGCACTGGATGTCTGTGTAGTGAAATTCCTTAAAACAGTAATATTGCCGATAAATGGCATCATGTGCTCATTAAAGTACAGCACACTTTGGAAAAGGTCAAGTAGTTGTGTTCTGGTCTAAATCCTTTTTTATGAATTTGAATGTATTTGAACCTACTGTGATGGAATGCAAGCAGAACAGCAAATCTTTGTGTTTATGATACAGAAGGTCACCAAAAGCCAAAAAGTTTTAAGAAGTTTTAACTACAAGATGAAACACTTTGTGACAGAAAACATGGATATAGGCCAGTTTTTTTGTGTACATAAGATTCTTCCTAAGACTCAAGCCTTTGTGCTGGTTGGTTTTCTTACTTGATGTCAAAATGAATCCTGTGGAACAGTACTGAAAACAAACTTAGGTGATTGTGCTTTCCATTGCTTTCAATTCCTTGGATTCGGAGCTCTTTTTGCCTGTTGCGAAGTCCATTGCTGGCAATTGGACAGACTGGGAACTGCTGGCCAAAAAAATGTAGGACAAGACATTTGCTGTTTTGTGGCTATCTTTAACCTCTCTGAAGAATTTATAGCATGTTTTATGAATGTGTATGTGTGTCTGGAAAAGGCTTTCTGCTGGACAGGAGGCTTGTTCTCCAAGAATGTGGCAGCATTGTCTTGCATGCACACGTAGATATGGCTGGTGCTGCATCGAATAGCACAGCTGGAGGCTGTGCCTGTTGGAAGGGCCATCTGTAACCATTGGGATGATGACTACTCCTGACTTGTTTTAATCACAAGCAAACCTGCCAGCTTTTGGTCATACAGAAGTGCCATATATTTATGATACATATCAGGATGTTTGCAGTTCAGCTCTTGAAGGCTGCAATGTAGTGCCGAGCACTTTCTTACCATTCCATGTTTCCACTGGTTTATATACTACCAAATTACTTGAATGTTGCAATGGCTCTGGTTGAGCCATTAGTTTCCCTGCCTCCTCCTCCTTCTCCACTCCCTCTCCTTGTCAACAAGAATATTTAGCATGAAACACAGAGCTTACGCATGACACTGTTTTTGTAGAGCTCCTTGGTTGCTTCAAATGTGGCTTTTAATGTTTAAAGACTTTAAAGGAATTAAACTAGTATTTGATAAGCTTTTTGCAAAATAAAAACACTTTTTTTTTTCTGCAGATACAAATTTTAACTCCTGTCATACTAAGATAAAGAGAATGAGGGAAAACTCATTCAGCATGCTGTGCATCTTCCCAAGAGAAATGTAGGTAGGTAGGGAAACTGCTGTTCTCCTAAGCATCTTATTTAAAGAGTTGCCTTTTATTCATTTACGAAGAAAGCCTCATTTAAGAATAAAATAAAAAATAAAAGGAAAATCTCTTTGGACAAGTGGCATTGACTTATTAGTGGTAGATCTGTTTGTCTGCTTTATCCCTCAGTGCTGGGAGAGCATAATTCAGTGAGAATGAGCCATTTAATTGCTCACATTCTTCTCACAGGCTAGTATCAGGGACAGCTAGCTTTGAGGTTTGAATTTGGCAAGGCACCTTTAGCTCCTCCCACGTACCAGCAAATCTTGATGCAGACATCGTACCCAACCACCATGAAGTATTGCATAGGGCCTCTTGTTTGAGTCTGTCCCACAGGGAGAATTTATATAGCCCACTTTCTGGCAAGAGCAAATATTTTGCTTGAAATGCCATAAGCTTTTTGGATACTGCCTCCCTTGTGGGTTAGATAAAAAAGCATCTCCCTTCTTATTTGTATCTGTGTGGATGTATGCACATCTGCAAGAGCAGATTATTCTCTTTTTTCCTTTTTTAAAAAAGAAAAAACAACAAATTTTATTGGTAGCAAGCTTGAAAAATAATTTAAATGTGTTTGGAACATGTAAATAAATTTCTATAAATCGGTGTAAAAGAAAACTGACTGTATTTAATGGAACATTTATACATTTCGGAGTAACTCGGTAGTTTAATAAAGTTCCCATTTACTGGGTATGAGGTTTGTACTTTCTCTTTCCTGTTATACTCTTGGCTTTGGTCCTGGAGATCTCAAGCGACTGAGTCTGGGTGTAGGTGACTGAGGAAAGACTTTACAGCAGAAATCGTGATTTGTTTTTGTACTGAGACATGCAATTGAACATCAGTTTCTGAATGTTTCTGAAGTGGGACTTTCTGCACATCTTGGGGTATAACATGGAAGGCATTAGATGGTAGATGCAGCACTTTGTGTACACATTGTATGTTGTGGCCAAGGCAAATGTTCATGGCACTAACAAGTCTGGATCTGTCGCTATCTTCATGCCTTTGAGCTTAGCACACTTTATTGAGAAATTCTGGTTTACAGCTCCCAGGACTGTGGAAATAAAGAATGACCTGTTTTGCAGGAGCAGGTGGTGACTTTTACACTGCAATTCTGAATTTTTCAATTTTGTCCCATTCTCCCATTATTTTTTGTTCTTTACTGCACACAAAAGAACATCTTTCAGCAGAAAAAAAGTGAAATCCAGCCAGCCTCCTTGTCCTTAGGGAGGCACTTCCTCCTCTCTGCTATGGAAATGATTTCTGGACTGGAATTGCTGCTATTTGCAAACTTGTTTAGCCCCTGACTTTTCTAGTTTGGTGAGTGTCTCTCCCCATTTGGAGTGGCAAGCACCTGCTGTCTGCCAGTGCTGAGTGATGGCTGCTGGTGGAATCTACGTGGGAAAGCCCTTCACCAGCAAAAGGTGTGTCTCAAAAGTTTATGTTTCTTTAAACTTCATTTTTATGTCAAAAGGGTTTATAATTACCAATTCATTATTTAAACTACCAGCTGTCAGAGACAGTGATTCCCTGTAGCTTTAATTTCCCATGTCATACAATTTTCCCAAACACTAACAGGCCAGGGCGCCTGGTTGCAGTTGGTTTTCAGGAAAGAACTGAAACCTTTTCTCCAGCTTTTTTCTGCTGAATGGCTGATGCTTCCAAATGTGACCAGGGGTACATCAATCTCCTTTGGTGGCTGCTGAGGTGGCAGTGAACTGGGGGAGCCTGGGGGACCATGAGGGAATCTGGTGGAGCTGGTGGAGATTCAGAGGTAGAGGAAAGCCGTGGGAGTAAGAGGTGCTGATTCATACTTAGAGGAATTTAATATTCACATCTCATGTGGGAGCTGCATACAAATGAGGGGCTCAGTGCATCCCTCATTACAACAGCTCATTAAATTATCAAGAAAGACAGAAAGGGTTCCCATCACACCTCCCACAGTGTACAAGTCCGGACGGTGTCATTCCAAATAGCACACCGGTATCTTTCTAATCCTAGGGTACATCTGTGCGGACGGATGCAGACAGCCACACGCTGGCTCCCTCCTAAGCAGAGCCGAGGTGGCCCCAGGCTGGAGGCGCAGGGCGCGTTCCCTGGGCGCTGACCCCGAGCTCGCACACCGCGGCTGTAATTGCACACCCTCGGCCGGGCTCGCTGCTTCGGCAGCGCTGCCGCAGAGCCCCGGCTGTCCGACCCCAGGAAGACCTGCCCGCCGCTGCATGTGAGAACGTAATCCCTGTGAGAGAGGCCCAGCTAAACACAGTTCCTTTCAGATTTGGCTGCTCAGTGTTTTCCATTAACTTGATACATGCTGTTTACATCCCACTGCCGCCAGTGCCAGAGATAACTGCCTAGGGAACAGCTCCCTGCAGGTATTGTTAACAGCTGCTGAAAACAAAGAAGTTTGTTTTAGCCACGTCACTATCTAAATAGCCAGAAATACGTTACTTTTTTATTACTCGTGAGCTGATATTAAAAACTCTGACATGTTTTCCTGGTTGAAAGATGCATTCGGGAAATCTTGTACGCCATTAAAAGTGGCAGCTGAGCAAATATCCTTGCAACTTCAAAAGAAAGTGACACTGAGACAAGGGGACATGTGAAGGTTCTTGCTGTAAGGTATGTGATCACCACCACCAGTACCAACCACTTGCGCTCAGAGAAAACTGATTCCAGCCAGCGGTTTTTCCTTGCCATATAGTTGGTTTCTGTGTCTTTTCAGGCTGAAGGCTGAGGTTGCAGGGTAGACACTGCCTCAGCTGGCAACTTGCTCTGATTTAAAAAAAAAAAAAGAGAAGAGAAAAATCCTCATTAATCTCTAGCTGCTTATGTCCTTACTTGTAGCACTGAAGCACTGGGGATATGAGCATATTGACTTGAGTGGTGCTGTTCAGGGTGAGTTAGGCAGTGGCTGAGCAAATGCTCAGCAAGGGTGGCCTTGTCTGCATGGAGGGGAGAGAGTTACATGGGTTTCTGAGACCATTCACACCATCTGAAGCAGACAGACTCCCTTTGAACAGAGATGTGCCTCTTCTGCTTTTCAACGGGTCTGAACAATAGGTCCTTTTTTTTATCCTATTCCAAAAAAAAAGGCAAAAAGCTTTGATGCCTCCTCGTGGGTCAAGTGGAGCAAAGATATGAACTCTACCTACTCTGCTTTTTGTCTTTTTTTAAACAATAGGACTTTGACTCATAAATAGAGCTGTTAGCTTCAAATAACTCTCTGCTGCACAGAGGCAGCAGATAATTTCAATGGCTGCAGTGATCCAGCAGCAAAATAGGCATAAAAGCAAGAACTGTTTAGCTCCCCAGTGCATCCCAGCAACTGCTTTCTCTTTGCTCTGAAATACAAACCTCTGGCAAGTGAACCCAGACAATGTTAATTTGGGCACCCAAGAGGAGCTGGCTAAAATATGTTTGATTCCACTTCTAAATAATTACTCACAATAAATTTTATTTTTCAATAGTCTCCCATTTTTTTGTCATTAGAAGTAAAAAAGTGACCTTCAACAGAGAGCAGTAAAGGGGGCTGAGGGATGCAAACCTTCTCTCAACATCACTTCCCTGGTGCTTGCTCTCACAGTCCTTTTGTGTAGGGTTAAGTAAACAGATTAATTGATTCTCTATGTGCACTTTCAATAGTTTCTTCAAAAGAGTAAGATTTTACATCTTTCAGGTCGGGTAGCACAAGTTGTGGGAAGGAACTGAATGTATTTCCAGGATGGATACCTGCACAGTAGGTGTTACGCGTTACTGAAGCCCAGTAACTGATGTGCTGCCTAGGGAAAAGTGCATAAGGGAAAATGTGGCAAAAACAAATGTATAGGCACAACTGGAGACAAGTGTTCAGAACCCATATGGGTCACTTTCTCTCTCTGCTGTTTCTGGCAGCTCTAGGTTTAAATCATGGTCTCCAGGAGAAACCAGGACTCCCCTGTGCCTGACTCCACCGAATCACTGCAGAAAGCAATTCTCTGAGAACTGCTGGAGTCGCTTGAGTTCTGGGGCTGAAACTAGGACACGTTGCTAGCTTCGTGTTTTGGTTTCTGGTGTTTCTCACGCAGCATTTTAAACTGATTCAGATATATTCCCTATGCAAATCTTTAATCCCCTGTTTTCGGATGAAAAATTGGTGTAAATGTGGTTTTGATTTTTTCCCCACCCTTTTACAGCTGTATTTGCCCCTTTACATCCCATGACTGCTTCCTCCCACTCCTGTTTCCTCTGTTATAATTTTCCATCCTCTGCTAATAACTCATTCCTCTCTTTATCTTATTTCCACGTGGCAGGCATTCTATACTCTTCCATTTGCTTCATCCTGCTTTCTTTGTTTCTTGACTCCAGTGGCTGCTTTGCTCCATCTCTTGCTTTCTTCTTTCTGCCAATGTGAGTCCTTCCCCAAACGTCTGTCTGCAAAATCTGCAAGCTGAGACTTTTTGCTGCCAGCTTCCAGTGAGGTGTGGGAATAGATCAACAAAATGAACTCAGTTTTTAATGCTTGCATGTCTGTATTTTGCAGCTTTGCCTTGTCACTGCAAGTGAGTAGCTGGAGGAGGCTGTTACCCAGAAGTGCATCTTTGCTTCTTTTCTATATGAATGTCGCTCGTCCCGCACGCCAAGCAGCTTACGGGGGAGCAGGGGGAGCTGAGGAGCTGAGCACATGGGATGATTTTGCAGAGGTGGGTGAGGAAAGTCTGTTCAAATAAAGGTGTGACTAATTTAGCTTTGCGGTGTCTAAAAAGCCCTAATGAAAGACTGTCGAGGACAGCTTAAAAAGCCATTTGCGAAGTGATTTCTAACCCCACCCATAGTCATGGTACCACAAGCAAATAGATTTGTGCAGTCAGTTTGGTGCTGCTTCCCTGTGCACCAGAGCATAATAATTGTATTACTCTTTCTTAAATGTGCACACAGATTTTCATGATATGGGTTAATGCTCCAGGAGATTTTGCATTTCTCTGACAGGACAACGGACCTTTTCATAAGAGATAGTGCATGGAAGCCCAAAGATGGGTCTTGAAGCATATATACTCAGTTTTAGTTCTGCTGGAAGTGACTAATCACTGCATGAAAGGGAGAGCACTTGTAACGCATGCACAGTGTATTTTTATAGGGTATGCACTGCTTATTGCTGCAAGTACTTGGTGTCGCATGTGTTCTTTCTAAAAACAGTTGAATCCTGTTTAAGAACGTCTTTCCTCCCAGGAGGTTATAGCCTAAGCAATTGAATAGTTGAGCTGAGAAGGCATCTCCAGAGGTCACCCAGCCCAGCCTCCTGCTCCAAGAAAAGCTAACTTCACACGTAGGTCACTTTGCTGAGGGCCAAAGGGTGTTGTTCTTAGCACAAAGTGGTTATAAAAGGGAGGCGTAAGATTCTGCTACTGAAATAAGGGTGCTGAGGATGGGAAAACGCTAAGGAAAATGCCCGTCTTCTGCAGGTTGTGGCTTGAAAAGTGTTTGCCACCTAGTTCAAGTAATATATTGTAATTTTTAATGCTAGCCTATCTTAGGTGGCTGATGGTGACCTGAAGTCAGTAAAGCAAATAAAGGCAGGAGCTGGGCAAGAAATTCGAGGGAACATTCAAAAGCAGAACGACCCTACTTAATGCAAGAAAGAAAGAAGTTTGGGGCTTAAGAGAAACCAGAGGGGAAAAAGGAACACTGAAAGTTGCAAAGGCTTGTGGGAAAGAGTGGATATTTGCAATTTGGATGAAGAAAGAGGAGGAGAGGTGGGAGACGTTCAGTAGCCAGGCTGAGAATCGGCCTAGCACTGCTAACCTGAGCGCAGGTGAATGTGGGCAGGTGCTGGTAGTGGCATGGCAATTGATCCGTGGGAAACTGCGAAATGACCCTTGTGAGCTCAACAGCTCAGCCCTTCCTGGCAGATGTTTTCTTACCCTCTTCTTAAAGGAATAACCCAGCCAAATACAATAAGTAAGTTACAGTAAGTATTCCCAGTGATGAACTTGTGTCCTGCAGGATGGGATGCCTCTTTCTGCATGTACAATTTAAGCAGAAAGTCTCCTGACAAATGTGATACTTCTGATGCTTGTCTTCCCTTGCAACGTGGCTTTATGAATGAAACCAGGACCCTCACACTTACAGAAGAACCGCTGTGGTCATCCCAGGTAATACAAATACTTGTATGGAGTGTGTAAAGCAGCAGCTAACCAGGAAGCCTAGAAATCTAGAAAATATTTTATATTGCTGCAAAATACTGCCTGGGTTGCTGTGATGGATTTGATGCAATCTGTTGTGAGAGACTTGTAACTTGACTGGATGGAGCGTGGGCTGGATCATGTAGCAGCTCCTGATGGTGCTTTTAGTGGTCTCTGCAAAATATGAAACTGGTTCATACTCCAGTGGAGATGATCCCAGATCAGAGCTCATGCCCTGAAGGACCTCATAATGAGTAAGGCAGCAAAGGAGACAGCTGTAGGGAAAATACAAATACACAAGCCAAATCTTAACCCCTGCCCTCCCTGTGTGTACCTTGCAGTAGGAGTGTAACCAATTTTCACTGACCACTTGGACCCACTAAACAATACCAGCCAAACCAGACCCCTGCAAGACAATTTACAGATGAGTTGCCAGCTGGAGATACAGCACAGAGGCACAGACGAGTAGCCATGAGTGGAGTGTTAGCAAGGGGAGCTCTTTAAACTATTGTGAGGAATATCCCTGAAATCTTGGGCTGTGCCTCATCTGCACAACAAGCCAGAGGAGCGAGGCCACTGGGCACAGCCCTGTGCCCATGGAGTCCCAGAGGCTGTGGTGTCCCCAGCATGCACAAAGAGAGTATCTGAAATAATGTGAAATGTGGCATAAGCAACCCGTGGGAGAAGGGCATGTGGAAATACAGCAGGAGACATTTTGTAATTGCAGAAGCCCAGCAATATTACAAAAGACCATAAAGCAGAGATTTGCAAGAATGTGTAGCTTGAAAATGCAGCATGAATTGGCAAAGTGGGTCCACGACTAATCACAGAGGTCCATTGTATGATCAAGTTTAACCTCGTGTTTAATGAAAGTACTTCTCTGAATAAGTTTCATTTAAAGTACAGTAAATAGCTCTGAATAAAATGTCCAGCCTTAATATACAACATTTTAAATGACAGAGAAGTCACCCCAACCTTTGGTAAATAGTTCCAACACATACTCAAGCTCTCTGTTTAAAACTGTCATAGGATTTCTAACACAAATTAATCGGGGTGGAGTCTCTAATTGCTGGTAACTGGATCTGTTACAGTGCTGTGTGCCAAACTGGCAAGCTCTTTTTATCATATTTCTACTTCACAGATTAAGCCTTTGCAAGAACAGAGTTGTGATTTCCCCCTGTTGTCTTCTGCAGCTGGTCCAGTCCTCCTGTCCCTTAAGCTAGGAATCTGCATTTTTCAGTAAATCTCTCTCCCTTCCCCCTTGGGGCTGTGTTGAGCATTCTGTAATTAAGGAGACAGTGATAACATCTAATGATTCATTTATTGACATTCTTTAAAAAGGAATCTCTTACTCTGTCCCCTCTTTTCCTGGGTTTCCCTCCCTCCTTCCCTTCCGCTAAAGTTGATGACAAGCCTGGAGCTATTCTGCAGATTAAATGGTGGCTATGCCACCTGCTTCTCAGTTGACCATTTTCTGACTGTCTTGACCATTTTCTCTACTTTATGGCTGCTTTTTAGAAAAAGAGACTCCTTTTTATCTTTCTTTTTTACTTTTTGGTGCCTGCATGAGCCATGCTGCTGCACAATCGCTCCTGTTCAACTGGGCTAAATGTCCCTCAGTTGAGCACAACACCTTTGCTGCAGTGCCTTGAGGTGAATATGAAACAGATGGCCTCATCCTGGGTCATTTGCTTTATTGATGTTATTGTGGAGTCCCATGCTATGGCAACCAAAGGAGTTGCACTCTTTGGATCTGGAGTGGGGCGGAGGGAGGAGGGACTCTGCAGTTGCTGTTTGGGACCAGCCCTGCTCCAGCAGCCGCGGCTTGGCCGGTGCCAGCGCCCTGCCAGCTCGCTGCGGTGCGGGTGTTTATCCAGCACAGCGGTGAGTCACATGTGCCATGCTCCACCAAAGCCACCTCCAGCAGCTTCCCCATGAATCACTGCAGCCTGAGAAGACTTGCAACAATTCCTGGGCCACCAGAAGGATGATCTCATCGCCTGCTGAGGGAAATAAGGATAAAGTCACGTGGAGCTCTGCTCTCAGAGCCAGCGAAAATGGCATCCCAGCAAAGAGCTTGCAGGTGACCTAACTGGGTATGTGATTCAGTGTTACGGGACCAAACAAGGCAAAGATCCTTCAGGCAGGGAAGGAAGGAAGGAAGAAAGATACTGCAAGATACATAGAAATAATTTGAAGTGGCTTTCATAAACAAAACATGTAAGGCAAGGAGGGATGATGTGGCACAGGGACTTAGTTTTAAGTAATTCTCTTAGTATTGACTGTTTTCATCTGTTTTATGATTCTCCAAGTGGTATTGCCTATTCTGGATGATTACAACGTGAAGTTTGATGATGTAATCTTTGCATACTGTGTCCTGCCCATAGAGCTGAGTTACTGTGATACTGGTTCAAACTCACTTGCCAAACCCAGCTGAAGGATTTACTCAAGTTAAACTCCAGCTGATATGAAGTGCTTTTGCCTCTTCTAAAAAATTAATTTGTGGCAATTTTCCATTTCCATTGGACTTGTCATTATTTCAAAGAGAATGCTGTTTTCTGAGCAGCCATCAAGTGGTCTTTTCTGATTTCAAATATAAAAAATTAGTAAGCCTGTGCTCCTTCTTGTAACACAAATCTTTAAATGCTATGTAAAGTGCTAGTTATTTATTTTAAATGTGTGGATTTCTAAAATCAAGACCAGTGCAGGAAATTGGTAACTTTTTTAAATCATCTTGAAGTTGCACAAGGCTGAGAATTTTACAAAAATTAAAAATCAGCTCTTTTTGTTTGTTAAGAAAGGTTGAGGGGGGTGGAATTGATGAAGCTGGAATTTGTGTCTATTACAGTGAAGCAGCTCAAAGCTGCTTCTTGCCTCTATTGCTGGCAGCTGGAGTTCAGACCTAAAGAGAAAGTGGAGGAAATTTAGTCCCAGAGATCCCTGGGGTTTCAAGGTGCCACATCTGCTGGTTCTGAAGTATGTGCCCAGGATGCAGGCAGCCAGCAGGCTGCAGCGAGGAGCAGTCAGCAGGGACCACCTCCCACGCATATTTGCTCCCTGAACTGTGTGTGTAATGGCCATCATCCCTCTTCCTGGGCAAGGCATCATCACATGTTGGTGCTAATTGGATAGTGCTGACAACCCCCAGGGTAATATTTTGGCAGCTGCTTTACATTTCTTCACTCTCTTAGGTGCATGTTGGTGGCCAACCACATGCAACAGTGTGGGTTAGATAATGAAATCATTGGGGTAAGCACTGATAGGACTGAAGAAATTGATCCCAGATGGAACTTCCTCACTGTAGACCATCAAACAGTACCACCAAGCCCTCCCGCTCACATCCACTAATTTTCCCTTCCCCAGGCCCAGTGTCATCTTGTGTCACGGAAAGGCCTCATGGAAATTTCAACTGAGGATAAGCATAGTGGTTCTCAGCAGCATGTTGGTCCAATGGTATCAAGCACCATATGTGAAATATTTGTGAAAATTGGCCTGGTATGTTTTCCTCCTTCCATTCAGCTTCCCAGTCTGATTTTAACAGATCTCATAGCAGCCTGATTGCTTAGTTGGTAAAAGGGATGAGCTGCTAAACTGGAGCAAATAAGCCTTTACACCTGTGGGATGCACTGCGTGACTTGTGAAGGTCTCTAATGGTTTTGTAGGTAAGATGGAAACTATCAGATAAAAGGCTTTTTACCTTCACCAGAAGAGCTACTTTGCTAGTGCAAGCGAGCATCTGAGCATGGCCCAAGCCAGAGCTTGAGCACCAAGGGGCACTATTTGCACGTCCTCCATGAATACCAGCTCTGTTCTGGCTTGCAGGGTTTTAAGGAAGTGAGTTGCAATCGCGATGACATCAGGCAGCTAATATTGAATTCAGGCTCAGTGAACTCTGAACGTGCCCGCTCTGTGGAGGTGAATCTGGAGCCTTTTGAAAGGACTTTCCTTAGCTGCTGTGCTTACTGCTTTGAGTCATAACTGCAGCATTCGTGGCGCTCCCAAATGCAGCAGATGACTTTGGGAGAGATGTCTCAACAAATTTCAGTGAAGCGTGTTGGGTAATCTTGAAAATTCTGATATTTTTCTATTGAGCCTGTTTTAAAAAGTCAGAGTGTGTGTGCCTAGGAAGGGCTGCAGCGTGGTTGCTGCTTTCCATGTCTCACTCCTACAGGAGCTGGAAATGTGGCACTGGCAGCTGGTTCCCTGAGGTGGCCCTTGCTTTCTGAAAGCTTTAGAGATGAGGAGGTGGACCAAGGAGCTAAAATCTTTGAATCATGGCTATAAATGGAAGAGAGGTTTTAAGATATTCTCCACTGAAATGGCTGAAAAGCAAAAGTGTTTGGAAATGCTCTGAGCGCAGAGGAAACAAGTTGTTTATGATCACGCAGCTCTCTTTGGCCTGCTTTATGCACAAATATGGCCAAAAATGATTTTTGAAGAGCTACAGAGTGATGGGGAAGGACAAAGAAGCAAGATCTCTTGGTTGGTTGCCTGGCTTGTCAGAGGGGAAAAGGAACCCCAGAGCCTTATGCTGGGTAACAGATACTTTGGGGAGGGGATGCTCCCAAGGTGACTGTAGGCAGATGGAGGTGAAGTACAGCTCATATGTCCCTGCTATTCACTGTAATACACCGAAGCAGTCTGCTCTCAGTTCTTCACTGATGCCTGAATGTCACTCACAGCCTCCGTGCCACTTGTTGTGCCACTAGGCCTTGCTGTGTTGGCAGTGACCAAGCTGAGGCCGTAGTCCTGCTGGGCATAGGAGGCAGTGTAGCTCCCACCTCTGCTTTCTGCTTTCCACACAGGGGAGTGCATGGGTGAGCATGGTGGGAGCCTCAGACCCCCCAGGAAACTTGTTCCCAGTGCCCCAAATCAGTGCTCAGCTCTGCAAGATGTGTGCAGGCACCTTGTTTTCCTGAATGAGAAAGCTCAGCATGCCCCAACATTTTTTTTCCTCCCCCATCTTTTATCAGTTTATTTGTTATAATAGGATTATGCTTGTGTTCTTCTTGGCCCGATCCCAGGGGTTCCTTCTATCTGCTAGGAACAGTCAACAGACACAGCCAAGCTGTCTTGTTTCAGGATAGCTATCTGAGGCCATGTGAATTGCACACTGCAAAATTAACTGTGACTGCAGGACTCCTCACTGTTGGCATGATGTATTAATCGCCTGAGATTTCAGCATAGCCCAGCATCTGAACCGAGGGCTTCCTTTTGGTATGCGCCTGGGTCTAATGAGGGACATTTACTATGAGGTGTCCAAAATATGAGATAGAGGTCTACACAAACCACTTTACGTAAAGGCATTTTGGATGAAGGAAGTGTGTATGGATATAGAAAATATTGTAAAGACTTCCTTCTTTCTTTAGACTGTTTTACATCACCTGCTGTACACAGAGCTGTGCTGCTTCTCTGGAAGTTTTCGATATTCTGAGCTTTTGAGAAGTAGGATGCTGATGCTCCCTAGTGAAGAATCTGTGGCTCTATGGCCACACATTGGAAACAAAGCTTTGCTATTTTTTTTCTTTTTGAGAGAGAAGGAAGGAGGAACATGGAAGGAAGAGTATAGGGGATGAAATGAGCAGAGCCAAAGGCATCAGCAGGTAGTGACCAAGAGGTATGAAATGTCAGCAGGTAGGAGCAGGTGCCTGGTGTGATTCCTTGAAGAAGAAGCTGCTCCAGGAGTAGTCGAGTTGAGGCATGTAAGTGGTGAGTTGTTCATCATTACTCAGGGGAGCAAGACAAATGAGAAATCAATTGAACATCAAACCATTGTTACTGATTGCCTGTGTTGAAAATAAATGATTCATTGAGTGCTTTAATTGATTCATATACATGGCTAGGATCTCCAGTCTTGATCTATGGACCTCTCCACTAGTTAGGCCAGAAAGTCTTGCTCCTACTCACTTTATTTGTGCAACAAATATCCTTTTCTCTTGGCATGGATTAAGCCAACCCACTTACAAGTGTTTTTCTCTCTATGATTGTTTACTTTGCCTTAAAGAGACTGATGATTCCTCTCACTTACATGGTGCTTTTTTTAAAAAAAATTTTAAAGTGCTGGGCTCTGTGCCCCAGGGCAAGTAGATGACCTCATCCTCAGAGAGCTGCAGTCTGCAGTGTACCACGGATTTACGGTGTCCACTGCCAAATAAGTGGGAAAGAGAAAGTTTGGTAACTTAAAAGTCTTTTGTAACTCCTTGTGAGATATACTGTGGAGTACTTTGTGTCTTGAAATCTGTATGCCCTCTGTAGAGATAAGCGGCTGCTCACAGGGGCTGAGGAGGCTGTGCCTTGTCCCTGCTGCTGTGTCTGTTATCCACACACCTGAGGAGGAGATGTTGGAGATCTGCCTCCACTTTGCCACAGCTGTTTGATAGGGTCGTCAAAACAGAAGGGAAACAAGGGGATGTGTAGGTGAGGTGAAGGGATAGGCAGGGAGCTGTATCCTGGCTTGTGTAACCAGTGGGTGGTACCATGGTGGGGAGAGGTGTGAGGAGACCTACAAGGACAGGGAGGTCCCCTCTGGCTGATTTGGGAGGGCACGTCTCTGGCAGTGCTGGCTGGAGGGAGAACAAGTAGAAAAAGGAGGGAAAAAGAAATTTAGGAGTTATCTCTGATTTTATCAGGTGGCTAAGGCAGAGGCAGCCTCTCACTAGCCCTGTGTGACCCCAGCCATGCGAACACAAATGACCTGCCTGCCACTCACTTCACCACCCAAGCTGTATTGTGGCTACCATTGCTGTTGGGTTGCATGGCCCTGCCTAGGTCTCTCCGTGTGCCCTGAGGCCAGGCTGCAGGGAAGCAGTTCTAGTTGTCTGGGGAGAGCCTTCTCCAGTTGAAAACACTGTAATGCCACCAAGCTCCTTGACCCACAGCAACAACAAGTGAGATGGCAACAAGCAAACTGAGGCTGAAACAGCATGAGAAAAAAACCACAACAATAAAACAATGGCAATCTCTTGCAATTATTTGCCATCAAGTAGAAGAGTCCTAACTTAGTTGCCCAGGGGCTGATTAAGGATGGAGCCTGACAAGTTGCTCATAGGAGCTGTTATAGGATGAACTGGATTGCAGAATTTATCTGTCAGAGAAATAATGCTTTTCACCAGGTTGTTTTTTCAGCTTAACACTTTTTTTAAAAAACTTTTTTTTTAAAACAGTTAACACTTTGATTCACTCAGCTCTTTGCAGTGGTGCTGGGGCTAGTGGGGTGGGAGAGGCAGCACAGGAGATGGGAGCAGCAGGGTGGGCAGGAGCTGCTTTTTTTCTCTGTAACTGCAGTCCACACCATAGCTATGGGGCTTTGGCTGGCAGAACCCACATCAGCCTGACGAAAAGGATCTCCAGCCTCTCTATGCACAGGATTCCTTTGTGATTTGATCAAATTACTTGGCTTGATCTGTTTGGCAGTAAAATGACTACAGTGCTGCCACGTATGTTTGTCTTTTTTTGGGTGACATATTTTTGCATTGTAACGGAAGGAGTTCATGTCTTGTGTCAGTCTGTTTAAGAAAGCCCTAACAAACAAGAATGAACCTAGAAACACCTCCTGGTCTGGGCCCAAGCTGTCTCTGGTGCTTGGAGGCCTGAACCTTCCACCACCTGACAGCGTAGCAAAAGCGGGTTATCTGCCTCTGCCTGTACTGGTTAAAAGACAGCAATGTAAATCTGGGGAGGATTCAGCGTTCCCCATCCGAAGGACATATGTGAGCAGGCAAGAGTCTCTGTAAGCCTTGCTTCAGTGCTGGTTCTGCAAAGAGGCTGCAGGAACTCATTATTCATGATTTTATCTTGCTACCTGAAATACATAAATAGCCTAAAGGTTCCTCTGATGGACTTCTTCCAGCTCTTTGATGTGCCAAAGATAATTTCTGTACATACTCCCTCAACCTGTCCCCACTCCCTACCTAAAGTTTAATGTTTCTACTTGTTATGTTTACCTGTCTGTACTAGACTGTAAGGTCTCCAAGGCAGGGACCTTGCTATCTTTCACACTGAAGTACCTTGAAGGAGTTGTAACATCAACAGCTACAAAATGTGATATAAATTATTGAAGCAATGTCAACTAACACAGCTCAACTCTTTGGCCTTTTCTGCACCAGGTGAGCTTTCCGTGGGGCTGCCAGCTGCTCCTGACACCAGCTTGGCATGGTCTGTGCCAGCAGTGCTGGCAGCCCAGCCCCAGTGGGCAGCCACCATCGTGAGAACACATGGTGCCCTGCAAGTGAATCCTGCAGCTGTAGAACGAGCAGGCTGATATAGCCTGTGCCCACTTGTAGTCAGGCTCCTTATGAGGTGCCAGCAGTGGTGAGACTTTTTGGAAAGCCTCCACCTGAGAGAAATCACACTGCCAGTGGCAGGACCCTATGCCCCTGTTGGTTTAAAAACTATACCCCAGAACTTCTAATAACTCAAGAGTCTCACAGTGCTCTGGACTTTGGTTGCCTTGTGTGAGAGTGTAACAATGGAAGCAAACAGATGGATCCCTGACTATAGGAGTTAATACAAGAAATAGGCAGAGCCGAGCAACACAATGCTCCCCTGCCCCAGCTCCTGCATGGTTCTGGCACATCCCTGAGGCTAGAGCCCTGATCCCACAGCATTTTCTGGGAGCCTGCCCCTTGCACAAAAAGTCCACAGTGGACTTATAGCCGGGTCTCTCTCACCGTCCCCTCTTTGGAGCTGATTTCTTAGTGGAGCCTGGGATGTGTCAGGGAGAGACCTTGTTTTTATAACCTCCTGTTATGGCTGGAGGTGATGCCTCTGCAGTGACAGTTGGGGAGCAGGCTTTGATCTGGTGCATCAATGCCTCCTCTGGGAATTCAAGCCTCTGAGTCTTATTTGCCCTGGGCAATAGTCAGGAGGATTTCCCCTAAATAAAGAGCCATCAAACCTCATCAGCTGTCTTGCTATTCCTGTGTCACCGCTCTTTGAAGACAGCATCTGCCATGGAGAGGTTACCCAGAGAAATCTCTCAGTAAAAGCCCAGTGTGTAGCCCAAAGCAGCTCAGAACTAAGGGGACATGTCCTGGCATTGGCTCAGCCCCACGGCACCCCAGCAGCTCAGGGACTAGCAGCCATCGGGCCAAGAGCCCAAGTCCCAGCTAACTCTCTGTGGTACCATCAGTAGGTACCATCAGCAGGGTTTACCAGCATCAAGTGGATCCCACACACCCAGGAAAAACCTATGCAGAGCCTGCCAAGTCCTGGCAACGGAGCAAGTTGGGCTGAGGCTGTGGGCAAGCAGTTGTTTGATGCTACAAGTGGTCCCTGGCACCCACTGATAACATCCTGAGGCTGGGCTGTCCTGCTGTGGTGTTGGAGAGAGCAGGGCTTGCTTTTAGGTTTTGCAGCTCTCATCACTGCAGCATCCCAGAAATCAGAGGAACAGGGGCTGAAGGAGAAACAGGGTCAGGTCAAATTCTGCTTCTGGCTTTACTACATACCCTTACTTTCCCTAACTGTAGAAATGCTGATAACGCCTTTATGCTTTTCATGCCTGTTTGGTTTCTGAAGGGTTGACCATGATGTTTGGTGTTATAATACTGTTGCACATACAGGTTGTTTTTCCTCTTCAGAGAAGCTTATTTCCAAAGACAAGGGAGTGGCAGGATATTAAAGGCCCTGTAAACTGGTTCACATGGGGAGCTGCAGACCCTACACCCAGTCAGACTGCCTTGCTTGGAGCTGGCTGTATATGAGAAGTGCCTGCAGTTTTGGTTACTTCTTTTGCACATCTGCTCCTGCAGACTGCTCAAGGCTCTTCCATATTTCTTTCAATCAGAGCTATTCTTTCACTGACCCAGGCCTGTTATTCACTGATGAATTGGATGCTGTTCATTGCAGCTTGAAATACTATTTTGCTACTCTTAATGCTTCCCATTCATTTTCTGTGGCAATTGGATTCATAACAGCAGAGATGCAGCTTTCATTGATACTTGATGCAGCAGCAATACCCTCAGCAAAGGCTTTTTTGTACATAGGGCTCCAAACCTTTCAACCACGCTATCATGGAAAGCCATAATGTCCCTTTTCTGCAATGCCCCAAGCCACCTGCAGCCCCTGAAAGAGCACATTGTTTCCCCAGTTAAAGAAACAACACGGGCAGTGTCTGCACTGGTTGCAAGGGAGGGCTCTGGGTAATCTCTTTTTGCCCTGCCCCAATCCTTCACCTCCCACCTCCCCCCATCCTGTTTGAATCCAGCTGAATTTCAGACCCGCTGCTGTTTAAAACTAAATGGAAGGATGTTTGCAGGGTGGGTTATTTTAGCTGCTAAATGAGCCTCCTGGTATTATGCTCCCAGGTGGGGCTGGCTCTCCTGGGGTGGCAATCCTGCTAGGACTAATTCCTGGATGCTGGGGTTTTATATGATCAGGCACAGTTTTATTCTTGCTGTCTCTGGAAAACCATATGCCTCTAAGCGACTGGGGTGGGGGGAGTGGGGGTGGTTTTCTTTCTCCTTTTCTTTTTTATTTTCCAAAAAAAGCACTTGTGTGGGGAGAAGATGCTGCACTACCTTTTGCTCAGAGAAAAGGAGTCTGACAGCTTAGCACTGCTCAGAGACAGGAAAATTACTTTGTCTACTGAATATTCCAAAAAGATAAAATAACAGGGCACAATCAAAATCCTCTGTTTAAAAGAAGAGCTGCCTCACTCCTGCTAAGCCAACAATTTATTTCGCTCATCTTTTGCAGAATAACTTTAGAGAGGGAATGCTGGAAATGTCTGCAAATGCTTTCTCCTAAAGAAAAGGAAGATTCAGACTGTAATCCATGCTGGCAACCAGATTAAAAATCTCTGCCATGACAGATATTGTAGGCATATCCTTGTTGGCCCTTGCCTGTTTCACCTACCGGAAAAAGGAGTTGTCACCTGCAGCTCGGTGCTGTCAAGCGCCACCCAGCAGCAACACGGCTGCCATTTGGCATGGTGTGATACCAACCCTTGCTTGTTTTGAATAAACAGAGCTATGTTTTGAAGAGAATAGCAACGCTGTTTAAGAAAAACAGAGTACTTAAAGAAAGACGGATTATAAACTGAGCTAGAAAAATGCCAGAGATGACAAAGATAATCTCCAAGATGGCACACAGCAGCCCCACGGAATTTGCGGTGACTGGAGAAGTGGCTGGTGCGTTGTTATCCCAAGAGATACAGGGAGGTGGGCATAGTGCTTTGAGTCATGGCTTTTTCTCTGCCCCGCATTTTGACTTTCCTCCTTGTAGTTGTCTTGGAGAGGCTGAAGTACTGTAATCACCTCTGCATCTCAGGAGCGAGAGAAAGTCACCTTATGTGCCCAGCCCTTGTAAATATTCCCTGCCTCCTTTCAAAACCCATGCCTGTATTTGTGTCCTGTTCAGTTTCAGAGAAACTGATGGCACAGAGTAGGCACAAGCCTGCTCCCCCTGTGGTGTGCAGGGCTTGCGGTGAGGGGCTCCGGTGAAGTCAGGATCCAACAGCATTGTCCTCAGGCAGGGCTGCTGCAGGCAAGCAAGGGTTGAGGCCATCCTGGGATTCCCAGACACAGTTCCTACTAAAGCCCTGCAGAAAAAAAAAAACCTGGCACGAGAACAGGTTGCCGGGATTCCCCTTTCCTGCTATTCCCCTCGAGGGCTGAGCCACTTGTTTATCTTGTGGGAGAAGTCCTCGGCCACAGTTAGCTTTGCATATTTGATCCTGTCTGAGGTCATTTCTCCTCCTATCTGCAATATTTCTATTGCAAGAGCCTATAAACGTTTCATTGAGGTAATGCTTACAATTACTCAATGAACATATTACCTCTATTGTCCACATGATCTCGAATACAAATATTGTGGCAGTCACCAATTGTTTGTGGGCTTAGTGACAGAGGTGTCAAGAAGCAAGTGCCAGAGCTGGCCATGGCTGCCACTTCAGAGCCACTGTCTGCAGAAGCTGTGGGAGCCAGGCATGGTGCTACCACCCCTACACCAAAGGCAGGGTTAGTGCCAATGTCCCCAGCACACCTGCTGAGATGGCTGCAGCCAGTTTTGGGGCATAAACCACAGCAGCAAGTTCGATTTTTTAAAGGATGCGGGACCCAATGTCTTCAGTTCCTACCGAGCAACCTCAGGGTTGTGGGTGTGCGGCACTCCTGAAATTCAGGCTGTACTTGAATGGGAAAAGGCAGAGAGACGTATGACAGGAATGATCAGAGACGTGCAATGCTATCTGTATGAGAGGAGACTGAATCAGTCAACTTCAGCCTAGAAAAGGGAGAATTTGAAGCTGCAGGTTGCAGAGTCTGCAACGTGACAAACAGCAGGAGGAATGGAAGCAGTTGCTCATGAGGCAAAAGCCAAGGGATGTTAAATGAAATCATCAGGCAGATATTTTTTAAGGCATAGAAGAGGAAGTCTTTTTTTCACACAACCATAATTAATTGGTGGAACTCATTGCCATGGGATGCTTCAGGTGCTGAAACTATACATCGGTTCAAAAAGCAATTAGGCAAATTAATGGGAAAGCAGGCTATGGAGGCCTGTTAGAGCTGCTGCTGCAGATGCAGCCTGTAGCTTGGGAAGTCCCTGAGCTGCCTAGTCCTGGGATTTGCAGGGTTGCATCAGGCTCACCCCACTCTTCCCCCCATAACCCCTACGGGCCAGAGCTGCAGAACAACTGCAGCTGTAGTGTGTCTTCTTTTCCCAGGGCACGCCGTGCCAGACTGGAAATACTTCTTCTGTAAGGATTTTTCTCAAATGTAAAAAATCAAAGGAGTTCTGAATATCATTGTGAGGTACTGGGAGGGAGGAGAGCTTGGCAGCACTCACTTGTCTGAAGTGCATTACTGTGGGAGCATAAATTGTCCCTGTTTGGAGAGCTGTGTTTTTGCCTTCCTCCCCCTTCCTGACTTTCATATGGGCAGCAGTGTTGCCTGACGAAGGGCAACCTGAGCCAATAGTGTAGGTACTGACACAGAGAATGCGAGGCTATGAGGGGCAGCAGGACAGAGAGGGAAAACAGGGACATATTAGCTGCCCTAGCTGCACCTTCAGCTTTGCTTTCCTACACCTGGACACCTTGTCCTTCCCCCCAGGATGCTGTGGTTCATTGTGGCATGTGAGAGTGACACTAGATGCAGGTGTAACGTCAAGAAATTGCAAGGAAACAACTACCATGTATACACAATTGGAGAGAGAGTGAGGGATAGTCTGCAGGCTGTGATTAAAGCTCAGTGCATTTACATTTTAAATGCTTCAGTACCTAGTCAGTTTAGATAGCTTAACCTCTGAGAATTAGATAGCTTAATCAGACAGAAATAGAAGCTGTACAAAGAAGGCTCTGTGCAACCTCAGGGCTCTGGGTACAGGAGCCCCAAGCTCGACTTAATTTTTGTTTAATGCAGCAGTTTGCTAGGCATTTTTTAGACAAGCATAAAAAGTACCGAACAGATATATGTAAAACAAGACCTGTGATTTGTTTATTACATTAAAGAACACAGAGCTTTAGGATAAAAGGGTATAAAATAAATGCCATGGGAACCCAAACAGCAGCACTTTTTGCCTGGCACAGAGAGAGGTAGAACATGGATTGTGTCAGGTTGCCTCATGTGAACCCGCCTGCCTGAGATTAAGAGATGCTAACACTGGCCCTAGGTCTGCCCTACCCCAAGGTCTCCTGCTGCTTTGCAAGGAGTCACAGCTTTGGGGCGGCTCTCGTATGTGGCCATCCAGACCCTCTGCTGCATGCAGCGCATGGGAAACCTGATGGGGTGTTTGCTGTGGCTGCAGCAGGGATCCCTCAGGGGCTACAGGTCGTAAGGACACCAACTGCCCTGATACGGGGACAGTCAGTGGAATTGATCTACAGAGAATAAATCCAGAGTGACTCCAAGGCTATCGCAAACAAAAAATTACCTTTAGAAACTGGTCTCGAAAAATAACAGAGGTGACAGCAGGGCTTACTTGTGGCACTGCATTCCTGGGCTTCCACGAAAATTTCTGAGCCCTGCTGTATAATCTGGTCTCTTACTCCTGATTATCCTATCTCGGTCACTTGGAAAAGCTGTATTCACCCAGGAAAAATGTACTCGCCCCAAGGTGTGCGCGCGTGGGATTATTTACCCGTGCTCCGGAAGGGCAGAGCTGCTCCGCACAGGGATGGGCAGTGCGCGCCCTGCAGGGAAACCCTGCGCAGGCTGTGAGGAGACCATGCTCGGCCTTTCCCCCATTGGATAACAGGCACTTACTTCACAGAATGGAGAGCAGTGGTTGTAAGGAGGGATCTGCAAGGTGCATGGGCATCTCTTATGATCATCATGCATCTCTTTGTTTTGTTTTTGTTTGGTTTTTGTTATTGTTGTTGTTGTTGTTGTTTAAACTCTCCATCCTGTTAATATCATACTTTTTCCTTCGTTGTCCTCTGTTTATTCTGGTTTTTTTCTCTCTCTTTCCTTTAGTGATGCTTGAGAAACACCACAGAAAGGCTCATTTCAGGCACTCTTCCCCCTTATTCTTCCTTGCCCAGTCCAAGTGCACTCAGCTAGGTTCCTCTCCTTCCATTTTGCCTGTTTTCTGCTTTGAGGCTGGCCACAGGGTTTGTCTCTGCAAACAAGCCACTCTCGGAAGGGTGGTGGGAGCTTCTTGGGATGCAGCAGCACATCACTGCCCCCCTGCCCTCTCCCTGAAGCTGAAGCTGTGCTTTAAGGCCTGAAGCAAAGCGAAAATCTCTGCAGTGTCTATCCCTAGCCAGATAGCACAAGGCAGCAAGGAGGGAGAGGCTAATCTATTCAGGTCATTAAGACGTGGGTAGAACTCAGCCTGTCTTAATGATCCCCTTTGAAATCCTATACGTATATAATTCATCTTGTGCTCCAGTGGATCCTGCCTGAAACTGGTATTGCAGTTTTGTTTCCATGCATCTGCTTTTGTATTCAGTACTTTGAGGTAGTTTACATAAATGGGTGGCTTTAATTTGTGTTCCCATTGTAACTGCCTTGCAGCTGTGTGGGGTTAGGCTCCCTCCACCCAGTTTTTGACAGGGGCAGACTTACTGAGGGGGTGTAAGGAGCCCTGGCTCTCGCTCACAGCCCTCCGTGAGGTACCAGCAGGCATGTGCTCTGTGGCAGGGGATGGGACATCCCTACAGTGTTGCGTGCTCCGCTCTCACACCCCTCCTGGCTGCTTGAAGGATTCTGTGCCACCCTGACCTTGCAAAGTGGGGCCACAAAGGCTGTGACAGTCTGCATCAGCCTGTGAGGGACACCAAGAGCTGGCTGGGATAGCTTTCAAAGCTAACTGGCTTTATTGGTACAAGAGTTTGTTTGGTTTCCTTTATGAGTGAGTCTGAAGGATCAGATTGTTCCCAGAACATGCTTTCCAGGCTGACTGAGTTGCCATTAGCCATGACCATCCCCACAGCCAGCTGTTGGCTCCTCGGTCCCATTCCACACCAGCATGGAAATTGTGGCAGGATGTGGGACTTCCGCAACATCTACCACAGCCTCATCTCTGATCTTGATTTGGGGTCTTTGGATGTGACCACAACAGATAACCTGGGAGAGGCCAGACAGGCCACTTGTAGGCATGAGTATTTCTACTGTTGAGAAGCACCAGCTTTACTTTGGCAAACCAAATAAGGCTTTTGCATGTGAAGGCAGAGCAGCAAGAGGCCTCCCTGACAGTTGTTGTACTTTCATCATTACCTCATGAAAGGGTCCTAGGAAAGAGACACCATGTTGCTACCTGCAGGGCACCTCACACTGCTCTGACCAGCTTTAATTTTAGCAGCTTGACAAAACTAGGTGTATGTCTTTCATGTCTCCCCTTGCAGTCTGTCTCTGGAGGCTTCACTGGAGCTTGTGGCCTGGAGCCTGTATGCACAGTAGACAAACATGAGGAAACGACAGGAAGATTTATATTAATTCTACACTTTCTCCAATACTTAAAACCATTGCATTGATCTCAGCTCAAAGCTGAAACTTTCACTGTAAACAACTAACAGCTGCTGGACTTCAAAACAATCTCTTGTCTGTCCTAAGAGGACACGCAACATCTTGGTAAGTGCAGGAACCGGTCCTGGGGGTTACAAGCAGAGAAGAAGAGGCAGGGAGGAAAAAACATCATCACCATGTTTAGTGCTAAACCTGTGGTGAGCAGTGTCAATAGTAATATACATACAGAGAACACACATCTTTCTTAGCTAGATGTTAAAATCATTGTTAGAGCTGGCTGAAGAATTGATTTTGGAGTTTGGTGGATGAAGAGAAAACCTGAGACAAAAAAATGTTGTTTCTGGCAGACCCAAAAACCAAGGGGTCATTCTGTCTCCAGGCTATTCAGCTCTCCTCAGTGTCACCTGTAAGCTCAGCAGCAGAGTCGAAACAAAACTTTGACATTTCATCCTGGTGAATCTTCTCATGTGATGGCAGTTTTTAGACAGATTTTCCTCTCCCCCAGACAGGGAGCAGTGCTTTTCCTATCTGAGCCCTGGTATCCAAGAGCACTGGCCTGGCAGCACAGCTACCCGTGTGCCTGGCTGGGCTCACAGTTTTGGCAAGCGACTACCATGGGGCAGAGGCTGTTTTTACAGCTCCCTGTCCAGCTGCCTGTGCTGGGAGTCTGTGTGTAGGTAGTGGTTGTAGGGTCACTGTGCCCCGGTTATCCCCATCAGTGCGTAGACTCAAGAGATGCCACCTGAGCCTAGGCATCAGTGTGGACCAGTGTAAGCCTGTCAGAGGACAGGGGATTTATTAGTCTCTTTTTCCCCCGCATCACCTCGTGGGCAATTTCAGCCTTTCTGTTAGCAAGGAAGAGCAGTTTGCCCAATTCGCCAGCTAACTGGAAGATGCTGCTAACTGTGGCCATATGACAGAGATTTGGCAGTGTTTGCTGTCTTGCCCCTGCTGAAAGAGCCTCTCTTCCACCTTCTCCAGCACAAACCACTGCCTTTCAGTGAAAAAAGTACCTTCCATTCAGCTTTCTGTATCAGTAAGCCCTGTACTCAGCTGTGCTCTGTTAGTGAGGGGCTCTGGGTGGAAACAGAGATACCAGCTCCCCTTACGCAAAACCCCTGAACAGCAAAACTAATTTATGCTTGCTTTTTTTTATGCAGGGTCTCAAGGTAAGGTGTTGCAACTCATAGGCAGGATTGCCTCTGAAATGAAAGGTGATCTGAAACTGGCTGTGAGAAATCCTCCAATTGCTCTCTGCCATGTCTCTAGCACAGGTGCCAACCCCTTCCTGCTCCCTTTTTACTCCTCTCTCCGCTTTCTTCTTTCATTTCTTGCACTGAGTTCCTTGACTGCACCACACTGTATGAACTTGTAGTAGGATTAATGTGAGTTGAAGCCTGAGGCTATATTCAGCTCGGATTTATGTCAAGAGGCATGGGGTCCATGGTACTGGAAAGCAGACAGGCCAACAGCAGCTGAAAGTGCTCCTTGTTACCACTGGCAGCCTGGATGTGCAGGAGATAACATCAGTCTTGTGGGGCCGGGAGCTGGAGATCCCCAGACTGGACACTCACATGGCTTTGCCTCTGGGTCAATGCCATCCTGCCACCATCACCTTGTGTCTACGAGAATGAGGGAGGATCTTCTTCATATGCACCATAAACCGAGGTTGAATTGAGCTTTAGGGCAATGTGCTGGCTGCTCCATAAACTTGGGGAGTGCAGCAGCCAGAGGAGGGCTCCCAAAAGTGCAAGGTGACCATGTGTTTCTTACAGGGCAGAGGCAAATATTGCAAACCCCTCGGGCCACGTCTGTGCTCAGGGCAGGCTTTGGCATGCTTAGCCCTGCCACCTGCATGCTCTTGCAGAGAGTCACCTGGACTGCCAGCTGCCCAGCCAGGGCACACGGGCTCAGTGCCATCTGTGTCCAGCTCCCTGAGCACTGTAGGCACAATGGTCTGGACTTGCATGAAGGTACCTGAGTTTTCCCTCTCCCAAAGGTGCTCCAGCAGAAGTGGGAGTCCTGACCAGAAGCTGGTGTGCGAGCGTGCTGGGTGGCCGACGAGCCTCGGCAGGTCTGGAGGCAAACCTCCTTGGTGGCGCAGGCAGTGGTGCAATGTGGGGCCTGGGAAACGGAGCACTTCTGACGAGGAGGCTGTAATGTGACAGCGCCACACCAGAGCTCCCATTTGCTTAAGTCACGTAGCACAGCTGAAGTTAAATGATGAATTACCTTTGTCTAAGGATGCCATCTAACTTCACCTAAAGCCCAATAAGGTAGGGAAAAAAAAAGTTTTATTTTCCAGCTTCCCCAACATCAAATATCAGCTACAGTAGATACTGATTTGCTTTCTGAATTTAACTATCAAATTAGATTAGAAATAATTAAAAAGCTATCTCTGTTCATTACAGTGGGATAATATATGGCTAAACTCCTGAAAGTTATCAATCTCCTCACAACTGCTCACCAGGCACAGAGGGCCCATTTTTTTAATCAGGCTATAATACTACATTTTCAGTCCTGTGTGCTCCTTGAGGCTTTCTGTAAAGCATTAGATGGTCACATCAAACTTTGGTGCCTGCATGTAGCAAGGCTCACTCATACTTCTGTTTATTAATAATGTGGCTACCAAAGGTCACCTGTCACAAGCAATTAAGCAATGTGACACTGGTGACTCATCCCACGTTCCTGGGAACACCTTGGCCACAGACATGCTTTTGTGAGTGTACCACACCCTTTCTTGCAGGCTTTAACACACCTTGACTGCAAAGCATCTTAGTATTGTTGGCTTGAAAAAAGTGGTCCTCCAACTGGTTAGCCACTTGGCTACCATTATAGGAACCTACTAGTGTAGCATCTGCTTTGCATAATGTACCGCTACAACATCTCAGTAGTGTCTGCCTGCAGACATTTGCCACCTTACAGAGCTGGGATGCAGAAAGCATTCATTTTGTAATAATCTTAAACTGAGGTTCCCATAATATGACACACTCATGGAATAAAGAAATTGCTGTATCTCTATCTCTGTAAATATATCCACTTGATTAGGTAAATACAAAAAGAGGCTTATTTTGGATAATACATTTAGACTTGAACAGAAACAGTATATTTGCAGATTCATTCCACGATTTGTTAATGACTTCTTTTCTCACATGCCCATGTAATTTGTATGAGTGCATTGCAAAGGTTAAGATTTTATTCTGTTTTTACACTGGTTTCTCCAAAGTTTATATTGGACCCACTCTAATGCAGATTTAGCTAATCCCTATTCCCATTTCAACATATAACCTAAATAACGTTATGTTACAAGCTATGGTTGTGTTTGCATTCTGCTCCCAGCTCATTGCAGTCCACTGTATTTGTCAACAGATAATATGAAAATTCAGGTTGACAATATGCATCCTAAAATTTTTTTAGATATTGTAATTACCTGATTTGCTAATATATTTTATTTTTACCTTTCTCCCACTTTTTTTTATCTCCTCTGCTTGTAGCATCTTTAAAAAATTAGAAGCAGATTTCCTGCCACCATATTTGTTTAGCTATGGAAGCATTTTGTAAACAAGACCTGGCAGTGTCACTTCTCTCAAATGGGGTGTGCCAGGGCTGTGTGTTTCCATTGAGCCAGTTTTCAGCCTCTGAGCACCACTACCCATGCAAGATGAGAGTGACAGTTGTTTTGCCTGCATTATGATTGTTTCCCTGAAACTTCTGCTCTGTCTGGACCATAAGGCTGAGGGTTTATTTTATGATTGCTTTTCCCTGTATTTCTTTCTCTCTGTTGCACTACCTCTCACCAAGGAAGACAGGCAGTTTCGTGTCCAGTTTGCTGTCATTGGATCATTTGAAAGGCTGGAGAGGGAAAGCAGAGATGCTTCCCACCTGTCTCCCAAGCTCTCAGGAGGCCGTTGATGAGCAAAAGTGTTTTACTAAAAGGCCAAGAGCTGCCAGACTCTCTGTTCCCTAGATAATCAAAAGAAGGCATTACAGAGGAGATTTTTCCACCATAAACTGTGGAGCATGCAGAAGCCCTTCCTTTCATTTCCCAAACTCATTTCTGGCTGCCAAATCTACACGGACTGACATCATCCTCTGCTAAGGGTGAATCAGCGTGGTTGAGAAGTACGGTTTTGCAATCTCTTAATGACAATTCGCCACAGCTTGTCCCTGTATCAACTGGCCAGGGAAATATTAGTGCCCAGTAAGCAAGAAACAAGTCGCAACATGCGACTTGGGCAATGCCGCTGATGCTGCAGCTGTGCACGTGGCCTGGGAGGAATTTTGTTGCTCAGCTCCATCTAGTGGCACTGGCTTGGGAAGGACTGCGGTGGCCGTGGGAGGGGACACGGCCCGTGGGGACGGTGAGAGTCCGTCAGGCGGATTTAATTACAGCTTTTCTCCCTTTGGGTAGATGCATGCGTAAGCGTGCATATCGCTGTGGATCTCTGTTGTAATACATACACAAAACGGTGCAGAAGAGTTCAACTTATGCAGAATCACCAAAATTATGCACAAAGCCGCTCTATGTAACTCCTTGTTCTCCCGTAACTCTTCTGTTTTCTTTAGGGGATGTTTTGTGCAGTTGCTGCATCTTGTCTCAGCCAGAAGATGAGCTCTGGGACCACTAGTGGGTGTGCCTGAGTGTCACCTCATGAGACAGGTCCTAGATCCTGAGCTAGGGTGCTCCCTTCCCCTGAAATGCAGTAAATAATAATCCAAAAGGGGTGGTAAGGTATGAAAGCAACTAAAACAAGCATGATCCTAAGTAGCAGTTAGGATCTGGAATCTGTTGGGGAATGTTTGGGCTGGGTCTCAGCTTCGATCCCAGAAATGCTGGATATGGAGTCACAAAATGCCATTTATTCCCGGCCAGGGATGGGTTGGGCTTCAGGGAATCTTGGAAAGTCAATTCAGCTTCAGGAGCCAGAATGGCTAAGATTCATGTCAAGCTGTTGGCAGGTTGTAACACTTTTTCTTTGAATTTTTGTATTTCCCATGGCAACTTAATGTAAGAGAATCAGAAAGTGAGAGTGACTCAAAGCAATGGAGAAGGGATAATGCCAAAATCAGCAGGATTGTGAAAAGCCTATTTGCATTTTTCCCTAGGGATGCTTGTTTTTAATATAGAGAGGTGCTAAAACTAAAGATATTTGCTTATAATGACATGGGTTTTCTTAATGACATCCTCAAATAGGAATTTCTTGGACATACTACTCCATTTGGAGATCGGAGTGCATAGCAGGGATTCGCACTCTGCACTTCGCTGAGTAGAGGCATGTTTTGAGTAGCTTCGTGAGTCCTCAAGATCAACAAATCCATATGAAAGCAATGCTCAGCTTTTACACACTGCAGAACCTTTCAACTTCAAAGTGCTTTGCACACATTAACTCATCTGAGATGCGTTCCGTCATGAAACTGTTATGCCTTTGTTTTTTTGTACCACACTATTATTATATATATTAACCTGGTGCCTAGAGGCCCAACTGAGCTCAGGGCTCTGCTGTTCATAGACGGAATAAGAAAACAGCTTCTCTCTGTATGAGCTCATGATCTAAAAGAGTGGCAATGGATGGGAAAGGAGAGAGAGGCACTGGGAAGTGAAGTACGTCTTGTGTCAATCAACCAGCAGCTTGCAGGGCTCAGGCTTTCTCACTTCAAGGCCAGCACGCAATCCCTTGGCTTCCCTGCCTCCTGTTAATGTCAAAGTTGGCAAGAAAGCCTGACAGCCATTTTGCCTCCAGATCCGAACAGGCTAATACAGACAAAGTTGTGTGCAACACTCTCTCAAATACTCTTTTGCCTGGGTTGTTTCCTTGTGGTCTCTTAATCCAAACAAAAGGTTAGTCTTATTGAAATCACTCTTTACACATCATATATAACTGCTCCCCCCCAGTTATAGTGTCCACTGTTTGTGACCTCAGCTGGACGACTCACACATCTACCTTAAAGGGCTGTGTATACACACACATGTGCTGAAGTGGAGGTTAAGTCAGGTCTGACATTTCTCTGCTATAGGTTACCATTGCATCTGCACTGCAGTCTTGAGAGTTTGGGCACAGAGTAAATGGGTGGCTTTGTGAAATCTGAAATGCTGCTACAGAAAAGCTTTTCTAGCAGCTTAGATAGTTAATTTAACATTTTGAAGATAGAAAATAACAGAAAAATAGCAAATATTCTTATTAGCATTACTTAACATAAAGAATTTGCCCATGCCAGTGAGGAGCAGTCCCATGCACCAGTAAATTCAGAAATGTGCATCTAAAATGCTAGAAGGCTGTGCAACCTGGGGCATCTTTGGGTGGGCAAAATTAAAAAAAAAAAAAAGACACAGAGAGAAAATAAAATCCAAGGAAGCTGCAAAATACAAATAAATTGGTTGCAAACCGTATGTTGCAAATAATACTCAGGAGTCAACAGGTACAAGAGCATATGTCCAGATGTCGGGTATTAAACTGCATACCGGTTTGGAGACTTGCTACCAGGACCCTTGAAGAAGGGGGACCATTACCTTCCCAAGTAATTCTGTGGAAAATCAACCCTGAGAATCAGGCAGGTCCTAGGGGTTTACTACAGACTGCAGACCTTCCTGTGGGATTTGACACTGACTACTACTTCTGTGGCAGATCTCTGGAGGATGGCTCTGGGGCAGTATGAAAAGGTTGGCATTTTGAACTACCTAGGCAGACACTTTCCTCCTAGAATAATTTCCAGCATGTTTTGGAGTATAATCTTAAAGTTCCTTTGACACCTAGTTCATTGAGCTTATATTTTATCCTTGTACAAGGAAATATACTTGTATAAGTCTTTTTGGGGCAGAGGCTTGTTCTGCTTTTACCTGCCTAACATAATAAGGCCCCACCTTGAGGGGCCCTAGGCGCTGTCCTAATAAATAACCTTGAATTAATTGCACATTCATCTCCTTTAACCGTGTGGGAGGAATAATGCTAGTGGACCTTTTTCGTCTGTTGTCACTTTTCCAAAGTTTGCTTTGGACGTTCATGATAATTGAGGCGTGTGCCATAGAACTTGCCCATGCAATCTATCTTGGTGAAGAGCTTCACTCCTGTGGCTTTTCTGGGGCATGACACCAATTTTAAAAGCAATCTTCTGCTCTGGTAACTCAGGTCATTCTGAAAGCTATCTGTCCCTCTGACTATCTGTCACACTGGCTTGTCAATGGAACAGGCAAACAGCAAATACACAAATTATCTAAATTCTGGAGAAGCAAATAAATACTTGTAAAGATTTTGCTTCATTTGCACTTTGGCTTTATGTAATTTATCACCTTTCAACGTCTTGCCTGCACTTTTTAATTACTGCAACCCTTCCATCATTTTTGTAATTTTAAAAAAGCCAATTATATGACAATCTTGATTGCCTAAGAGTTCTAGTAAAACGTACACATGTGTATGTAAGAATGATTGTTCTTTCTTGCTTGTTTTTGTACCATTCACCTTACAGATATCTGGGTTATATAATTGTTCCCTTTGGCTCAAGATCAAGTTTTCAGATTAATGATGGCTCTGCTGTAGTGCACTGGGGAGTTGACATATGGCTAATCCACCTGACAGGCTCTGGCTCCTCATTCCTTAAAAGCATGTGGATGGAGGATTTTCATGTTAAAACGGCACTGTCAGTCATGTATTAAGTGAAATCAAGATCCCGATCTCCATCTCTAAACCAGCATTAAGAACAACAAGTTCAGCGCTGGAACACAGTGCTACTGCTCTTGCAGACGGGCTTGCAGATATGTAGGAGTCTCAGCTTCCTCTGGCTACACTTAGGAATTCTGAAAATCAGACATGTATAAAACTCAAACCCACCTTTGTTTTCCACAAAGTAATCATAACTGAAAAACACCTTTTCAAGCCTTCTCTTTTCACCCTTTCTCTTATGTATGTAGGACATGATATTTTGTGTCCTACCTCCAGTGAAACCTTACCCGTCAGGCTTCCATGCCTAAATTTATTACTTACTGTTGCTTAATGTGTACTGAGACAGTATCCAGCAGAACTCTCCAGCACCAAAGTGACAACCACTAAATGAGTGGTCAATACTCTTTAAGGGGTGTAAAACTGAGACAAAAAAATCAGCTGAAATGTATGCTTATCTCAAGTGTGTCTTAATACAACACCTAAGTGTAAGGATGTGACTAGGTTGTGCCCTCAAGTATTTGCAGGAATACAGGCTCAGGTCCACCCACACAGCCCACCAAGCAATATTTCATGTGGGTATAAGGTATGTGTGCCCATTAACAGCAATTTGCAAGGGAGAGACCTGATTGCTCCTTTGCCAGTTGTAGTTGGGTCATTGATGCAAAAAAGCTAATAGAAAAATAGGTATTCAAAAAATGCTTCACAGATATCCCTGGTGGTGTCCCTTGAGATGGACAAAAGAAGACTACTCTGGAACATGTATTTTCATTCCCCTCTTCAAAGGGAAAATACTTGCAGAGTTCAAAAAACAAGTAGTAAACAGAAATGCTAAGAAAAATGCTATTTTCAGGATTTAGAAAGAGGATTCTAAAAAGCCAAAGGCTTTGAGAAGGTCTGAGGAAAATAATACAATTAAATTATCATATCGTTTTGCAGGTAACCAAAAAAAAATACCTTGTAATAAAAAAATTACAGGACATATGAAACAAAGAACTGGTAAACACTGAGATGTTGTTTTCCATGTGAATAACTATCAGTTCATTGCTATCAAAACAAGACATAAACAAAACTATGCCAAAGTGATGCTGTAGCATAAGATGGTAGAAGTATGTAGTGGTGGGGAGAAATAAGAGCAGGAAGTAAGGGTATGACTTACTGGTGCTGCAGGTGGGGAAGCAGCATGGGGACTGAGAGTGCTCCAGGAAGGGACAGGGGGAATGGTGCACTTTTTGAGTGGAAAAGACAGAGAACAGGAGTCCATTTAGACCAAGATTGAAGTCTGCAGGTTAGCCATCATTAGATTTTATAGCTTAGTTCCTTCAGGTGTTGAGACTCAAGGGGTTGAGACATTGCATTAAAAACTGAGTTAGTTCACCTACTGTGAGCAGCAGCTCTGTGATATAAAAAAACCACATATGCTTTCATTTACCTCATTATATCAGTTAAGTGGTTAAAGAAGGCAATGCATCCAAGGACATCTGAAGATACTATTGTGTCTCTTTGGTGCACCCACTTCAGTGTGGTCCTACCACTAAGCTTTGGCAGCAATTCTTAGAATAAAATTGCATTTTTTTTTTTAATTAATAGTAAATTCGCAGGTCTAGATCTCACAGCTGGGGGCAGAGGAGAGGCTGCCTTTGACTTTTTTGTCAAAGTCGGGTTGCGGGCTAGAACTAAAAATGTTTTCCCTCAATGAATATTTGCTCTGTGGATTGATTTGACAGAAGGGGGAATCCGGGGAAAAAAACCCTAACCCACACACAAAAAAACCAACCCCTCCCCAACCAAAACAAAACCCCAAACAAACAACCCAACCAACCAAACAAAAAACCAAAAAACAACCTGGGTTGGTTGCTTTAGGCTTAGCAACACGCAAACTTTGCAACCTGCATCCCGCAAACACAACCCCGTTAGCCGCCCTGGCACCGATGCCCTGACGAGCCGCGATGGGCGACTGTAGCCTGGGCAATGAGAAAGGTCACGAAAAGCCAGCAAAGGCGGCCATTTCGCATCGCTTCCCGCTAGCAGACTGCATTCACGGAGCTCTTTAGAGAACACTTTAGAGCTTTTTCTCCTCTTGCTCGTTAAGGGGAGAGAGGAGCCCGGAGAAGGGTTAATTAACCCGCCCGGAGAAGGGTGGGGGTGGCAGGGGGCTGCAGGGATGCAGCTGAGCTCTATCCCCGCTGGCCTTGGGTAGCGAGTGGGGCTTTGCCGCTGTGGTATAAATGCGTCCAAAGGGGATTTAGTCGGCTGTTGGCGAGGTACTGCGAAGAAAACGCTGTTTGTTTGTGGCGGGGCGGGGGGAAAGCCCGGGGACCCCTTCACGGCCCGGGGCGGCGGCGGCCCCAGGGAGCCGCTGGGTGGCGCCAGAGGCCTCTCGCGGGCCAAGGGCCGCGCCGGTGGCCGGGGGCCATTTTCGCGCTGCCCGCGGCCGGGCCGTGTGAGGGCAGCTGAGTGCAGGGGTTTCACTCGAGAGGCAGCGAGTGTGGGGCACACGGGCTGGCATGGCACGGGCTGTGTGTCTTTTAATATCAGAGTAAGAGATGAGGCTGGGATGGAGCGCGGATAAGAATCTGTGTTACAGCTATTCGTCACGTGGTTCACGTGCCTTTCCCTGGGGTTTTAGATTTCTGCTTGAAAATGTTACTTTTTTCTCTCGTTATATGCATTAAAAAATGGTCATGCCTACTCACCAGCCTGCTTAAAGGAGAAGGTATAAAGAAACCCGAGACTTGGTGGTGAGAGAAGATGAATGTTAGGGAGTATTGGTGACTGATAAAAGACCTGGATCTCGGCACTGTGAGCAAGATCCTGCAACTTCTGAAGTAAACTACAGGTGTGCACCACAGGCTGAAAACTGGTGCTTTTGGCAGAATTTCAATTTTGTTTTCCCCTTGATCTGAAGAATCAGACTAAAGCTTCTGTTCTCCATGAAGACATCCAGTCTTGGTTTGGAAACACCAAGCAAAGATTAAAAGTCTTCCCCCAGGGTACTTTACTTCTCTGGTTAATCACCTTGTAGATTACAATTTTGTCTGATTTCACAATTTTCTTAGCTTGAACCAGTGGGGTTTTGTGCGTGTGCGTGTCTTTCTTTGCCATGTTAATCATCTCTCTAATAATTTTTATTTTCTCCTTTTGGAGGATTTATATCCTGTAGCCGAGTAATCTCTTTGTCTTCCTTTTGATAGCCCAAACAGCTGGAGCTCCATAGGCCTCTCCTGAAAAGTATTTTCTTGAGCTCTCACCTTTTCTTTGTGTCTCTTTCTACCTCCTCCCAAGTTCTTAATCAAAGACCTGAGAAACAAGCTTCTCTTCTCTGCTCCCCTCCCCTACAGCACGGTGCAAAAATGCAGACTGTACATGCTCATTTTATTTCCTCAGATATGTATATAGTGTCTTATTTTTGTGTAAACCCAAATTTTTTCAAGTTCTTTGTTTTATAGAATACGCTGTTGTCTTGTGAGGCTGGTGTTTGCTGTTCTTACATTTATTGCATTGTGTTTGCTTGAGTGCTACGTGTTACTTGAGTTGAATTTAGTTATTATCAAGTTCTTCTACTCTTTGTCAGTCTCAGTATGATACACACATGTGTATATATCACACATACAAACATGTACGTGTGTTATGTACAGTTCTGTTTCACAGAAGAGGGAGGGAAAAACCTATTTTTATGATCTGTGTACCCAGAATGAAACCCTGCAGAACCCCGCTAGAAACTTACTCAGTTGATCAAGTTTCCCCACTATCTTTGTGAGTTTGACAGTTAGCCAATTTTTAATCCATATGTTGTGCTTTCATTGGTGTTGGATAAGAGCTGCCTTTTAAAGTGGAGTACCCTGCAGCACTGTGTCAAGGGCTCTATGGAATTTTTTACACTTTCATGATAATCATTAATAATCAATCTCACAGGCTCAGAGAGTGCAATCAGGTTTGTGAGTTGGTGTCTATTTTCCATATAAGCGGATAGGCCAGCCCTACTTATGTTTCCATCCTTTCATCCCTTATTGATTGCATTGCATGTTTTTTGCCATTATCTTACCACACATTGAGGATTATAATTACTGAGGTCAACCCAATCTCTTCTTCAGTGAGTATCAGTACAATGCTGCAGTCTTCTGGCACATTCCCAGTTGTTTGAAGGGGAATCTCTTTTCAGCATAATCGGAAGAGGTATGAAATTAGATACTACTCGGTGCCTAAGTCTCATGAGCAGCTTGATGCCAAAGGCCTGGATAAATAAAAAGTAATCATGACACTGATACTGTTCTGTCAAAGATCCTAGGATTTGTTGATCCTCCAGAACGTGTCTTTAAACCTCCATTTGACCTTCATGTTCCTGTAAATTTTATACTCTTTAAAGCTGTAGTGTGGAAGGGTGAATACTGTACAGCAGTGTTTTGCACAATCCCTAGCATGTATTGAAACTCCATTTTCATTCTTAGCAATTTATTTTATTTTTTGTGAAGAGTAACTGAAGGACTGTCTGTATCATTTTACCAGACTGTAATCTTTAACTGGGTTGTAACCAATTAACCTGACTAAGAGCAGACAGAGTTATCAGTGCAAACAGCCATCTGTTCATATCCTCCCTTTTAGCCACTGTACAAAGTAGTCTGAAAAATGTAGAGCAGGAAAGAGAATGGGCAGATAAACTGGTCTCCAGAATGATCCTCCAAAGAATCTTATCTTTCTTTCCAGCGAGAAAGGGATATTAATTGAATCCTCAAATTGCATTTGTGAAGAGGAGTTTTATAATTAATTTCTTTCTGTTTTGTCTAATTCTGTGCAATTGGAGCTGTAATTTTGCTAACTGGGAAACTTGAATTTGCCATTCCCCAACCCTACAGATAGATATAGGCAGCCATCTTAGATTTCACAGTATGGTTAAACCATATCCATTAATATCTAATAAATTATTCAAGAATTTTGGAAGACAAAAGATCCACACATACAAAGGTTTATTTAAATAGAGATTTATTTATTTATTTATTTTTTTTTTTTTAAATTTGGATCAGTTGTATTGCTAAACTGATGAGATTACACCCGTACTGAGTCTCCTGAGCCATGTACCAGTGTGATGAGTGAGGGGGTGCCTCCCTCCTCATGTTTTTCATGGCAAATATACTTGGGGGTATACCTAGGAGTCTGGAACAGGAGCTGAAACCTTACTGACTATAGACAGCAATTTAATTATTGATTGGAATGGAAAGCCACTTAACCATTGGTCTTCATAATGTGCTTGGTGAACAAGAGGAGAGGGCTCTGATTTCAGTCACACTGGTAATTTCTGGCTTTTTCATTTAATTCTGTGATACACACTGTGACTTTTGTGCTCCTGAAAAGAAAGAAGTGTTTTGTATGACAGGTGCTTTGTGAGCTCAAAGGAATAAAATCATTCTTCCTCCTCCCCTGATTTTCCTGTTATTCCAGTCCTAGCTTTAAGTCCTTCCCTGAAGCACAGACTCAGCAGCACTGTGGATGCAGAGCTGTGTGGTGACGTCAGTCAATTGCATGTGCGTCAGAGCTCAGAAATGCAATATAAGCTATTAAATGAGGCTCTTGGCTAAATTTCTAGCTGCTCCCAGTCTATAGAACTGCAGCTGCTTTCTCTGGTGGTGATGTCCCTTTGGGCTTGCACCTGTACCCCAGGTGTGCTGCTGTCACTACTCTGCATGGAGCACCTATGGTGGTGGTTCCGCTCTGTCACCAGGTACAAAGCTGGTGTGCCCAGAGGTGTGTAATGAAGGGATAAGGGGCAACAGTGAAATGTTGCAAGGAGAGAAATTCCATTTTGATGTGGGGAAAAAAGTCCTCCCTGTGAGGGTGGCAGAACACTGGAAACAGAGCCAGAGACATGATCACTCAATCCACACTGAACCTCGAGTGGACAAGGCCCAAGATCTCAATATCTACTGTGAAGTTGGCCCTGTGTGAAAAAGCATTTGGACTAAGTGACCTCCACATGTTGCTTTCAGCCAAAATATTTATTTTTTTTTTTTTTTTTAGTGATTCTTCTGCAGTCATTGGTACCCGTTCCTCATAACAAAGTTCATTTTGGCTATCTGGATGATACAAGTCAGTTTTTCACCCCAGGATGATTCAGAAGTGTCCTTATGTTTCTCCCTGAAATTTACCTTTTTTTTTTTTTCCAGGCTTCTCACCTTGGTGGCTTCATCTCAGAAGTTGCTCAGTAGCTGGATTCTTGTCTGCTTCCCCAGGTGTGGGGTAAGGCCTTACGCTGGAATACAAGCTATGGAGCATAAAGAATTGAAAACAACTATTAAAAGAGGTGATTTTGAACGAATGAGTGTGTTCTTCACTAATGTGAATCTCCCATTTACTTCAAATTACAATTGTTAAATTAGAAACAGCAAACATTTCTTTAAGGTACCTAAGCAACAGCTGCTTTTCTGGTTTCCATGCTGGGAGTTAGTGGCTTAGGTAATTGGGTTCATTGCTATTTGGAGCATAATCAGCAAGCATTCAGCTTCCATACAGCTAGCATATAAAATTTGCGAGAACTGCATACCATGCATGTTCAATCAGTGTAAATCATTTAGCAGCCCACATAATGGATGTCTGGATGTTGGACTAAAAAATTCACTTGGTAATACAGGCAGATGAGTCATGAACAAATTTTCCAGTTTATAAAATTATTGTATCCACAAGAGACTCAGAAAGCTGAACAGATGTTAGCTTTCCAGCCAGTAGAAGAGAAGATGAAATGCTGTTGTAGTATTTTCATGTATTCTGAGTATTTTTATTCGGTACCAAGGTGGCATTTTGCTGCATTTAATAATTATTACTGACAATAGCCCAGCTCTAATCACTTGAGGAACTGGGCAATATTTTTCTGTTCACTGAAAGCTCATGGTAGTGGTGATCAGATGTAAACAGATCTGTCTTAAAAGTAAGTTTGCACCAGGGTTTTAGCAGACTCTCCACTGCCTGAATAGGAAGCTAGTGAATCTTGTCTGTGCTTGAGGAACAGTGTACAGTTGCTGTGGAAGTCAGAGCCTTGCTAATAATTCCGCAGAGATTTCCTGGGATTAAACTGTCAGAGTATGGCCCTCATTTAGACCACTGACATTAGAATAGGAGTGTGTTGCCCAAGTATCAGCAGCTGCAAGGGATGCAGATGATGAACTTCCTCCTTGCCAACAGATGTCATGTCCCTAAACCTTTTCACTCAGTATCTCTTTGCCAGTCAGCAAATGCTATGAGCAGTGAAGCATAGATCTGAGCTCACTTTCTTTCCTTTCTTGAATAGCTCCTGTGTAATAGGAGAGGAAACACTGCCCCTTTCCATTGCATACCTCTCCTCTTACTTGCAATGTCACAACATTAAGGAATCAGCAGGGAAATCAAACATCTTACAACTTCTTATTTGAAATGAGACCTTGTTTAGCCCCTCTTCAGACAAAAACTCTCCTCACTATCAATTATCTTTCCTGAATTTCGGCTAGATTCTCAGAAATTTTTTTTTCTCTTTACATCTTTCCATCCACTCTGCCATGCTTGGATGTGTATCCATATCACAGATGAAATGAGCGTGTCTTGGTAAACAGGACCTTTAGCTGGTTAGTTGCAGAGAATAAAATGCCATGGGTCAAACTCACTGATTCTTAGTGTTTGCCTGGGTTGAGTCATTAAGCAGAATTTGGCTCTGTAAATCCTAAGGAAAAAATGGTTAATTTTTATATGATATTTCAGTTGCAGGCATGGGGTTGTTGGGTTTTTGTTGTTTTGGTTTTTTTTTTTTTTGCTTTTTGGGACACTGATAACTTTAAAACAAAAAGCACTGATCAGAGATTTTGAGTTATTCTTGAAAAGCTTTTGAAACTCTATCAGTTACATTAAAATAAGAGAAGAGTGTCTCTTGGGTTTTAAAATGTATATACTGATACTCTGCACTTGTTTTCAGTCCAGACTCTCGAAGTGCTCCATAATAATAGAGTTAGTGCTGCTGCTTCAGGAGAGGAATCCTGCTCCCACAGAAAAATGCAGTTATGGAAAACTGCCTTTTTAATGCTACCATGAAAGAGCAAAGCACTTTGCAAAGATCTGATCTCCCCAGACTCGAAGCTCTAGCTCCAAGTAAGATAAAAGATAACAGTTGCTCATGGATGTAAAAGGAGGAGGAGGAGGAATAGGAGAACAGGGATTATAGATCAAAGCTGTAACATTTTGCAAATCGTAATGTGAGAACCTTCTCTAGGTCATGGATCTTTTTCATTCCATTTGTCTCTTCTTCCTGACTAGCAGGTAGGGTTCTCTGTGCATAATTCTGTTTCTCCCTTCTCCCTCTACCCCTCCCTTCTCTTATGCTTAGAAACCCTTGTTGCAGGTCACGGTGATGTGAGCTGGCTGCTTAACTGCTGTACAGAATCAGGATAAAAAGAGTCCTTCCTGAAAGGGCTGAGGAGTGATTTGTGTGAATCTCACAAAATCTAGCCTCCAGTTCAGTTGTTCTTTAGTGCTAATGGAAATAATTTCTCATATACAGGGACAGACTTGACATGACAATCAGAGTCAAAGTTGCCCTTTGGAAAAAAGGTAGGGTTTGTCCCGAGAACATCGGTATACCCAGCTGCTAAGAAAAGCCATCCTGGGGACTGACCTAGGCTGGTTGTAGAATCAGTTCATGCTGAAGTGTCTCTAGTATCTCTGCCCTGTCTTGCATTGTGCTACAGCTTCAAAGCACTGAGAAATAACAAACATGAAAGACTTTAGGGAGCTAGTGAAATTCAGCAAAGTTCACTAAAAATGGAGTAAAAAAAAAAAAGTCTCTTGTAAGGCAATCGATTATATTAACAACCTAGCCATGTTTCTTCATTCTCTTTCTAGAGGCAGAACAAAGAAATGGTATAGACTTTTATTCCAGAAAAAGTCATTCTCCAGCAAGACAAACAAATTCTTCCCAAACTTTGCTAGTGACAGAAGGCAAGGAAGGGTAATTGATGAACCATCGTGCAGATGTTTACAGAGCTGTTAAGATTTATGTGTGAAGTCTGTTCACCCCTGAAGATGCAGTATTTTCTGTAAGGAAGAAACTGGCAGGTCAGTGGGAGATAACCTTCTCAATTTCTCTTCCTGTCAGTGTAAGGTGGTTTTGGACCTAAGAGTGAACTGCAAATTACCCAGCTGCAGTTTGTCAGTTCTTGGGGCAGTAGACTGCGACAGTTTTTTTCTATGTGATTTTTTTTGTTAGAAATAACATGTCCAAGTCTATGACTGGACTGATACAGGAAGATAAAATCATCATGTACAATATACATGACATGAGTCCTGGGATCCACCATTTAAATATTGTGATGTTGAGGAATTACAATATTTGTGTTGGTTAATTTGATGCTTTGTGTTTAGGTATTTGAGATTCCTGGTAGCACTACCAGGGACTCTGTTACCAGTCTAAAGATACCAATAGTCAGCATGAACTTTCAAGTATCAGGCACTACAGCTAAGGGATTTTTATGACTTTCTTCCTCTGAAGGTACTAAAGGCCTTGAAGGAGCAATTTGTGGGAAGCCTTCAAATAAAAGGTAATAAAGTGAAAGGCTGTTTTACTTTCTATGAGCATGGAAAAAAAAAGGAGAAGAAGAGTCTGTATTTTTAGGATACTAGAGAGAAACACAGTTGATAAGGTCTCGGTGTTTTAAATTAGTCTGGTGCTGAATATGTACCAGTTAAGTAAGGGAAAAGATATTATCTGTACTGAAGAAGAAAATCAAGCCACTCTTTAAATTTAGTGAATTTCTACAAAGTAGTTACATACCTAGTAAATCACTTTAATTTGTGACAGATAATGTTGTACTAAAGAAAATGTAGTGGGGTTGTAATCGGGTTTGGAGGTTATAAACTTTGTGGGAAACCAGGCTATTAGGATAAACTTTTTAACTTGGCTCAACTTGTTACCCTGTGAGGCTCCTGTCATTAGACTGTGGTATGCCAGGCTCCCTTGCTGAGTTGCCATCTTTTTCCACCTGAAATGTGCCCTGCTCCTGTGCCTCCCTCTGCCAAGATATCCTATAGCTCTTTATTTGTAGACCTTTCCCTTTTTTGCACAAAAACAGGTTCATAAAGTTGACCAAAGTGGAGGGAAAACTTCCTGATGTTATGCCATTATTGTAATTTTTAATGATACATGGCTGTCTTGAGACATTTTGTCATTTCTGTCCTGCTTTTTAAGGTTGCTACTTAACCAAGATAAACCAATATGTTAATTGAGTAGATGTTCTGACACCCAGATCAGCTTGCAGGATTCATGAGTTATTAGTGGACAGGTCCAAATCTGTCTGAAAAAGTCATTGAGATTAATTTGGAAGATGAAGCACAATTATTACACAGTACAAGCCAAAGCAAGGTGAGGTGCAGAGAGTTAGGCAGGGCTCTTACATCAGCAGTGAAACTGCCCACAGTGCAAGTGAGAGCACTTGCTGAGAAAGCAGCAGTATGCAAGTGCATTTCTTCTTGCACACAATTTGCAACTTTGTACTCAATGCTTTTCTAGGACATTCATTTAAAAGAAAAAATAGTTTGACCTAGCTTTGGGGAGGATCTTAATCTTTAGCCATTTTTCACTTGCTTGCAGGAGTTGTTTCTATGCAGATCTCTTATAATGGCACACTGGTTGCACACCTTGTGCAGCTCATGGCCAACTCCACCTACTTTTAGACCAACTTTGACTGTTCACATTATCCAGGAAATGGACTGCTGAATGGAGATTTTTTTTGCTATGTAAAGAGCAGAGGGTTGCATTTGAGTGTTAATCACATGTTCTGTTAAATTTGAAGGCAGGAGTTGAAGAGGAAAAAATGTGGTAGAAGGCTCAGCAATGTTGTTTAGCTGCTGTAGGATTCATACAGGATCAGAGTTCTGGCTGTATAGATCAGGCTAAGGGCCTAGACAACTTTTGGCCTTTCATATAGGCTGTGTTCCCTTCCTCACTCCTGTTTCAGTCTCTCTTATTTTGTTTATTGCCAGCTAAGAAGTCTCACTTGCTATATATGCTGAATGCAGATTGTTTGAACCAAGATCTGCATCTCGACTAGTTCTATGAGATATCTAGGTCATAAAGTAATTAACAATTAAACCGACAATTCAAATAGAGAAGACCTCCTGGCATGAAGACATAATGCAAGTGTTAATAGTTCTTATTTCAAAAGCAGTGTTGTTTTAAAGCCATAACAGGGAATAGATGTCATTTAGGATAGCTGAGTGGGGAAGAATTCTGAAAGTGAGACATGAATTCAACTTAAAAGGCTCAATGCTGTATGTGATAAGGGACCTGTACATGACACCTAGACGTTGCACACCTGACCTTTCGGGGGGGAAACTTCTGCCTCTGATCCTTGTACTTAGGTCACTCTAAATCAGTAAGTCTGTTCCCAGATGTATCAGTGCAAAATGAAAATAGATGCCTATAGGATGGGAATTTAGAGAATACTTTGAATGAATGATTTTTGTCTGAGCTGCTAATGCAGCTGCTTCAGTGAGGAGACTGGTTGGATTGTAAGCCTTTTGGAGCAGAGGATGTTTTCTTGTGTAAGAGGCTCCAGTGTTCTTCAAGGCCCCATAATCCTGTTGAAGAGTAACCTACAGTGTGTAACCTACCACATGCAAGTTGCTCACTTTTGTGGCAATGACACACATGGAATTAGGATGTGGTGGTGGAGGAGAAGAAGTAGGGGAAGCACTAATGGCTTAACTTTTTACATGTACTTACTTTAGCTACTGACGATGTGATAACAGGGGAAAAAATGCATGAAGAAATATTTCTTCCTCTTTGTCTATAAATGCATATAACACACAAGATATATTTCTGCCTGCTTTTTTAAAATTCTCTGCAGCACTCTCTCCTCTGTGAGCATACAGGATTATGCATTAAGACAGAATTAATCCCTCATTGCGAAACACAGGCTCAGCATTTGCCATGGCTTTGCTCTAAGAAAGGGATTCAGACATTGTGGTCTCTATCAAAGAATGGCAGATTCTTGGCAGAACATTTTTCCATTTGTTTCTGCAAGTGAAACAGTTAATAAATCAATCATGCATCATTACTGGATTAGCAATCACACCCCCAAATACTAAGAACTGTTCACTCTTTCTCCTGAAGATTACCTTTAAATCCTATCAAGGGGCAAAATGCCTTTTGCCTTGCCTGGCATTAGCACCCTACTGACCTACAGGCAAAGTCAATAGTCAGTAAACTAGCTCTCTGTCATGGTGAAAGAACAGCGTGCCTTAACCAGATCCACCGTTTCTTAAGACGATTTGAGTTTCTCCTGTCAGTGCCTCCACTCTTTACTTTTTCCTTTGTTCTATTTTTTCCACCTCAGCAAGTCTGAAGCTGAACAGAAGGAAGTTTGCCACAATGAATCACTCAAGAGTCTGTTGTGGGGTCACACAGGCTGGGGGAGTTTTGCAAAGCTGAAGACTGCAGAGGAGCTGGAACCAAGAAAATGAAGAGAAGGTAGGCACTTAACAAGTTCTTTCTTTCTTGTTAATAAAGCTTATTTACCTCTTGTCTGCAGTGGAATGTGGTCTGTAAAACTGCCTGCTCCTCTTGGTCTGAAAGCTAAGCAACAGCACTGGAGAAAGTTCATAAATTGATGAGAGGATTCACGGTCTGTGAGCTCTCCTTGTCTGCAGTTCCAAAGGAGAGTTACTTTAAGTAACTTAAACTTTTGGACGTACAAAATAATACTTTTATCTTTTGTTTTGAAATGCTCACCAATTAAATGGCTTAGCTCAGTAATGACTTCTTACTTTGCCTTATAAGCTACTTTGTGTTTATTTTCATGGTGTTTGATTCATTATCACTGGGATTCATTTACAAAAGCACTGGAGTATTATATGCAGAAAATATACAAAAAGTAAGATTGCACCTAAGTTATGATGTGTTTCATTTTTAAGGAGCAGATATTTTTAAAATATTTGGGTTTGAAACCTACAATATATAGATACCAAAATATTTTGAATAGTAATTTATATTCTTATAGTTTCATTATGTTTTTCTGCATGGAGGATTCATGTTAATGTATCTGTTAAATATTTTTCTCATAGCCTCACAGGTTTTTTTGCTAACCTGTTATTAGATTCAAAGGATGGTCTGGAGATTTTAAATCTTCTTAGTATGCAGACAAAGATAACAGGATATAAACTGACAGGTATGAACAGTGATTTATCTTGAACACATACCCAATGATGCATGATTGTGCAAGTAACTTTTTCAAATGCCTCCTAGTAAATATGCAGCCACAGCATGTTTGCTGAGCTATGTTTTCTGATATGATCAGTGTGGTTATCTTTTGGAATGAACAGTCAGATAGATGAATGGGCTAGCATTCAGATCAGGGCTCACTATATCTGACTCTAAGGTGTCAGATTGCTTAATCCAGAACTGTTATTTCCTTGAATCACAGAATGAAGTCTTCACCAAAAGTTTAGTTTACAGTGTTTCTTTTCTAGAAATTGCAAACAAAAATAGTAGGTGGAGCCAACATGAGAAAGCAAAGATGAGTGCAACTGGACAAAGAAGAGAGGTTAAGTGTTTGATCATTGAATTGAAAAGTAAGAGAAAATAATTATTTGAGTTGAATGGAACAACTAACTATGTGTAGGGAGAGAATCATGTAAAAAACAAAATCTGAGAGGCACCCAGATTAAAACCAAACTTTGTTTTCTACTACGTCCTCCCTTAAATACAGACCTAAATAGACCAACTTGCTACTATTTAGTCCTCCATCCTCACCTAGCACATGTTCCTCTGTGGACAGTCTCAGCTCATAGACTGCATTGAAAATTCAGATTATGGGCTCATCATTGTGAATGGAATATTTTGCTGGCTTTCAAACCAACTCTTCCCTTTCTGGTTTTCAAACTATATTTTTCTGGCTGCTTGAAACTCTGCTTCATGGTGTGTTCACTGACAGACCTGCTGCCTGTTTATGACTGATGATCTCCCAGCCCAGCAGACCATGCACAAGGTCCCTACTGCTGTCATGCCAAGCACAAAACGTGATGCAGGAGCCAGAGGGCTCATATGTTGTTTCTGTAATGCTGGGTTGCTTTCTTGCAGACTCAGATCACTTACTGCATGACATTTCATTTGTTCTCTTTGGGCTTCAGCTTCTCCTCAAATGAGGTAATAAAGTTTTGCTTACTATATAAAAAATGTGGAGAAAAAGCAGTGCGAGTGCTAATATGACTATACGGCAGCTACTTGTGAAATGATGTGACTATTTTAGATGAAACATGATAAAGAAGATAGAAAGGTCTTAAGATAGTTTTCAGTCATTTTCTAAAGTTATGAAACCCTGTAGTGTTCAAGGCCTTGGAATTTTAATTTTTCTTCCCCAGGTGCTTAAACTTCTTGACTTATTTTAAAACAAAAGGGACATTACACTATTTTTTTCCTAGCATACTGCTACTGTACGCTTGTCTTATTAAAAAGGAAGGAATGAGATGTGCTGTGTAAACATTTGCATCTTGGCTTTGGATATGGCGTGCAAACATAGTGTGATGTAAGGAAAGGTCATTCAGAGAATAGTAGACTCTAAGCTCTGTGGTCACCAGGAAAATTTAAATTCAGTTCCTGCTTTGCCACAGGTGGTTTGTTGAGGTTTTTTGATCATCTTGGGCAAGCTGCTTTGTCAATAAGGTCTCTCAAGACCTAGGCTGCCTCGTTACACAGGAGGCATTGTAATGATGAGTACATAATGAGGCAGCTCATGACAGTGAGCTGCCTCAGGATTGCTCTGTTGGGAGCCATTCGAGTACCTACAAGTCACCCCCTCTCCCTGCAGCAGGCCCTGCCCCGAGGAAGGTGGCTTCATATCTGGATAGATGATGAGTAGTATTTCAGCATTGTGAGTTGGTTCCCAGGCTAGTGTTCAGCGGGCAACAGGAAATCTTGTGTCCACAAAGAACCAAATTTGAAATGCTGAGCCATGTTGGCAAGCTGGAGAAAGATTTAGTGCTTCCATCTTGTGACATATAGCGTGTAGTCCATTATTTTTCTTCATTGTCAGTACAGCCTCAGGACACTAGAATCTTGAGCTATGACTAGGTTTTAGAGGTGCTCTAGTAATACAAACAATACTGCTACCACTAACCAGCTTGATTTTAATAGCGGTCTTCTCTGCAAAACCCCAAACCCAAGTTAATTACACAAGGCAGGGGAATGTGGAATTATTTCAATTAGACCAAGACATCAGCCCTCTGTCCAGAAAAACAGCTTTAAGCACAACCGTGCTGGAGAAAGTTCACTCTAGCTCATTAGAACCAATTGTTAAGATCACAGCCAGCTCCTGAACTGTCTTTTCAAAACTGTTTCTTCTGCTGGTTACTGTTGTCTGAAGAGCTGCTCTGCCTCTGCTTGATAGCATCTCTCTTTCCTCTCCAGCCGAGCTGAGACCAGTAGCTCTCACCTAATGGTGACTCTGCTCTCTGCACCTACCCTGGCCTGGAAAATCAGAGTTTGTAAACCTTCTTTCATGCTCTTGAGATAATTGTGTGCTTATGTGCTGATTTGTTAGGATAAACATAGGTAGAGGAAAACATATGTGTGTCTGTCATTAGGGTTAGTAATTACAATTTATGGTACCTTCTAGTTCTTGAAATCTCTGGGACCAATATATATCTTATGTCCCAATAATATTTAAGTAAGCTCTGTCTGCAGAAGCTGATTTTCCAGTTTTTCTCCTTTACTGGTTAGGAGTACTGAGCTCTTGATTTTGTTCTGCCTAGTGAGACCTGCTGGATTTTACACCTGCTGCTCCCTCACCTGTTTTGAAATTAGTCTGGATATGACTGCTGTCACACTACCATAGCCAAGGACTCCTCACAGGACTGAGATTACACTTTTGAAACAAATGAAATTTGCAGTGACCCAAGTTACATCAATCAGAATGGAAAATTTTAATGCAGTTGTTTTAAAGGTCAGGATTAGTATTGATGAAATGTTGCCATCCACAATTTCTTAAATCTCCTAAGAGCAGGTTGTATCCGCAGTGGTATCTCCTTGGTCTCAAACAGCTGTGAGGTGGCAATTCTTGGGCTTTGAGTCAGTTATCACTTGTGATATCCCATTTCCTGAATGGGTGCGAACTTTGAAGAAACGAGTACTGCCCAACTGTCCACAGCCTGTGGACACAAGAAACAGTTTATCAGTTTGATAGTGTTAGCAGAGGAAGGTGATATAAGGCTGAAGAGGAAAATGACTGAAAGAAAAAAGAGACAGAACAACTTGACAGCTGCATGGAGATGAGGAGAGAAATAAACAACATGGATTTATTCCTTATGAAATGGGATAGATGGGATTAAAGAAATCCTAGGAAAGTAATAGTGAGAAAATGTAAAATGTGCTTGTATGTAGTAAATATGTGCATAGAAGCAAGAGGGCCTGAGAGGAAAAAGAAAGCAAAAAAGAGAATATATAATGAAAAAGGTCTTGCTGAGCTGACAAAAGAATACCCCTGGAGGAGAGGAATGCAAAACTGTAAGGAATTGGATATTGTGACTAGCTTGAGGCAAAGCACAAAGCCTGGCAACAGGGGAAATGAAGCTCTTTGGAAGAAGGAAAAAGTAGCTTTTCAAATAGAATACAAACTACATATATTTAGAGTTAATTTTAAGTCTTATTCTATTGAAAGTTGGTTGATCAGATATTATGCTAAATACTTATCTTTTCTTGGGTAGAAAAATAACGGAGAAGTTTAAAGTACTCCAATTTTTTAATAGCTTTTTCTACAAGGTCTCATGTTTTTATTACCACTTCTGGATGGTACAGTGAATGATCCACATCTGCCACCCAAGAACTTGAATTTTCAGCAAGTCTGGCTTCCTTGATAAGTGTGTGCCTGCAGTACAGAGGAAAGATGCCCCAGACAGCTTAAGGCAGGCTGAATGTAGTTATTGTTGCACTGTGGCTGAAACAGCACAAGCCTGAGTGTGTCCTGCATATGTCTAAGTAATGTTTGAGAGCTGAAACCTATGCTGTTGTCATTGCTCTTTTTTCATGTGTACATCAGGTGCAGGACTATAGTGCAGATGTATCAGGACTGAACTTTGTAGATGTGAAAATGATGTCAACGTTTATAGAAATGCATTAATTCATAATTAAGAACATTTAATGTTCTATGTACTTGCTTCTGCTTTTCTACCCACTGATACAGCTTTGTGTCTCACTAGTCCTGATTACTGCTAGGAAACTATATGCCAGAGGAAAACATGCCATTTCAGCAGGGCTGACCATGGAGGGAAACCTGAGCTCCTGAAAGCCTTCATTCACTTTAAATGGAACTCATAATCTGGGCAGTCTAATTTTTGTTGGCAGGAAAAAGAATATAGTAAAATGATCATCTTATTCTCCAGCACAGTGAAGGTCGTAAAAAGAATGGGTTTGAAAATGGCTTCCTCTGTCTCTATCTGAAGAATGACTTTTCTTTAGAAAAGGAGTTACTTTATTCAACTAGGTTTTTCTTGAGACCAAAAGATTTATTTTCAGGTAGCTCAAACCTCTAGCATAATTGGTTCTAAAAATATCTGTTCAGAACAAGAGTTGGAATATAACTTAATACTGTTTCAAGTAAAAGGGGTAAAACTCCAGTTTAGTCCTTTGTTAATATAGCAAGTGGTGTTTTATGTTTTTAAAGTAAGTTTCTTAGAGTATTTTATCCTAATGCAGGCAGAATAAACTCTGTCAATTGAAACTGGTACATTTGCTAGGTCCAAAACACTACTGGAAAGTTACAAAGAGGAATACAACAAAAGCTAATTTTTTTTCAGGTCTTTGGAAAATCTAATTGTTACCTCTAAGGGTCATTGCTGGAATTTCAACCAAGTTAGAGAAAGGGTTATTTGTTCCTATTTCTGAGAAACCACATTTGATAAGCCTGTGGACTACTGTCCTCATAATAATCCCCTTATGTATTACTCTTGTATTTCTACAAAATAGCTCTTTAATGTATTGTCATGCCAACTTACTCCTTTCTATTGAGAAGATTTCCACATACAAATTATTCTTGCTCCTTTTGTTGAACAAACAAGCCCTGTGGTATAGCTTGTTTCATTTACTCATATTTACGCATGCTCTGAAGGAGAAACATCTCTAAGAGACACTGAGTTTGACCCTACCACTGCCTTTGTGTGATTGGTCTTAGAGACACAGGACTATGTACTCAAAAGTGTTTGTCAGATCAGAATATTTAGCTAGAAGTGTTAATCTTCAGGCTCATTTTAAGAAATGCTAAATGCCTGCTGTGATGACAGGATTGTTCAGGGGAACACCACTACCTCTAATACTCAGTCTTTTCAATAGCTTAACTCTGGAGCAAAAACATTAGGGCAGTCAAAGAAGCCATTTTAGACAAAAAGAAAAAGAAAAAAGAGTCATTTCTGTAGCACCTTAGTTCCCTTCAGTAGTGAAGTGCAACCAGTTTTTACCAGCCACCTTTGTAAACCCCTTTAAAATGAATGAATGGAAGTGTCTGAATAGCTGCTTTGTCTAGAGCCTGATAGTAGCAAATGTTCATACTGTGAGACTCCTACTACTAAAAGCAGCTTTAACTAAAAGCTGCTTGGAAGGCAAGTAGCAGGAATCTGGCCATTTGCAGTAGGCCAGACTGGAGATGCCTAAAGATGCAAATTGTGATCCCCCCCATCTATGAGGAATATGGGTACAGCCTCCAGGTTGCATATGCACTGAAGATGGAAGAAAACTTGTTTCTCAGTACTTTTTCTGCAGGCCATTAGCATGGATCTGCTGCTGTCTTTTAGCCTCCATTGGTATAGGATGTAGTGATTAAGGCTGGCAGGATATCAGAAAAGGGAATCCTAATTTTAATTCAACATTCTTGAAGACTGTGATGGCTCTGTTATTTGCTAGTCTGTAATATTTGTACAGTAGTGTAACAGTCATGGAGATGTTTGCAAATCCTAAAAAAATAGTCATGGAAATCCATTCTCTATTGTTTGCTATTGATTATTTTCCATGAAAGTTTCAGCCACCCACTCAGCAAGAAAAGGCAATGGTTGAAAAGCGTACACGTAACTCAGGCTGGTATGTCCATGAGCATCCAGCATCTGCAAAATGGGCCACCAAATTGTTTGGCAAAAGCATCCAGGGACAACATGTGTTCCTTGACAGTGAGAAATATTTGCGAATGACTGTGAATTGGAGAAGATCAAAACTGGCGTCAACTGGCAAATAGTATTCAGCCAGCTCCAACATTGGCAATTAAAATCTCAAAGAAGCTAAGTTCCTGAAAGTGTGGAAATTGGTCTGCCTCTAGGGCACATGTCTGACATAAAAGTAATGCCTCTTTTTAGTCAACCTTACATAGACATGCTAAGAACATTCAGTCCAACCAACATCAGAAGATAAAGGCTCATTTTCTGCTGCTGTGCAGCTTGTCCACTTGCAGACAGATGTCCAGCACTGTGAGACTGGAGCATCAAAAGTAAACCTCACTATTTCCTGAAGGAATCTGTGGGGGAAAACATTAAAGCTACTTCAGTGTGGTTACAAGGTGCTTCATGTCAGTTGGATGTTGAATCAGTGTAATGTTTCGGCAGTGAGGTGTAACAGAATCACAGAATCTTCAAGGTTGGAGGAGACCTTCAAGATCACCTAGTCCAACTATCAACCCAGCACCACTATAATCACTCCCAAGTCACATCCCCAAGTGCCATATCCGGATACCTCTTGGACACTTCCAGAGACAGTGATTCCACCACCTCTCTGGGCAATTTATTCCAATGCCTAACCACTCTTTCAGTGAAATATTTTTTCTGTTATCTAATCTGAACTTCCTTGGGCTCAACTTGAGGCTGTGTGCTCTTGTCCTTTCACTTGAGACATGGCAGAAGAGGCCAACCCTCACCTCACCACAACCTCCTTTCAGATAGTTGTAGAGAGTGATAAGGTTTCCTCTGAGCCTCCTTTTTGCGAGTTAAACAACCTCAGCTCCCTCAGCTGCTCCTTACATGACTTACTCTCTAGACCCTTCACCAGCTTTATTGCCCTTCTCTGTTCAGGAAAAGTGATAAAAGCAAGAGGTTTTCTATTTGTTTGTTTTCTTCCTGACAGTGTAATTGCTGGCAAATTAAAGGCCAAGTAGAGTGTTGGAAAAAGGCATGTCATGTGCAGGAGGAGGTATAAGATGAAATCTCTAATAGACAAAGTTGGAGTTCTTCAGACATCTGAAATCATAGGGCTGAGGTAATGTGCAAGAAATGACACAAAGCCTGAATAGTGGGATGCTTCTCAGCCTAATTATAAACAGCTTTATCCATAGGCACATGAAGGCATCCATTTGCAGATTGAAGCTCCAGTGCTTATATTCATTACCAAAGAGAAAAAAACTTTCTGTGATGTTATGGCTTTTGTAATTCACTCACTTTTTTGTACAGAGACTGTCGAGGTGACCTGTTAGTAGGATATAATTAAGTATGCAGATCTTGGGAGCTACAGTGCTTTTACCATACTGGGTCTTCAGCACTGTGTAAGCACAGTATAAAAATCTGCATATCCCAGACAGGGCTGTTCTGTTTCTTCTTTGAATGTTTCGTTGCTTGGCTAAGTTAATTTACACAAGCACAGCATGATCTTCCTTAGCTGCTTCCTTTCAAGCTAAGGGAAAACACTTGATAGAGGACAAAAAGTCTGATTTGCAGCAGATCAGTCAAAGCAAATTCCATTTTAATTGGAAAATGTGGAGGCATTTCTTCTTATTTAGCCATCTTGCCTGCCAAATTCGTGCCTTCTATCTCCAGCCATTTCAGCACAAGTCTCTTTTATGTTCTTTGTGTGTGTATGTTTAGAAATGGAAAAGTTTGTGTTTATTTTTCATACTACTGAACTGCTTTTGCTTAGATTTGATATCTTTTTAAAGACTAGCTGGAAATTACCAGCTCAAAGCATGAGTTTCAAAGCTCTTCATAACTGACACATTAGAATTATCAGGAGATAAGGAGAGATGAAAGGAACTTTCAAGGGTAGTTATTAATTTTGCTTCTTACCTTTGAATATTAGTTACCTACAAGGACAACTGTTTCCATAAGGACTCCATGCTAGCTTTTTGGGCATCAGACTGTTTCCCAGGATAGCATTCCATCAGTAACTTCCTGTGGCTCATTTGTCTTTGTTTACCAGAAGCTACCTTACCCTCATTTGTGCTAGTGTGACTGACTTCAAACCTAGATCTGTGAAATGGTCCATTTAAAAAGGAAATAAAATACTTTTGTACTTCAGTAAGGCCAACACATTTTGCAGGTCTGTTTTGGAGTGCAGTCACACAAGTTGTTGCATTGTACAGGGTACAAACTTCTGCCAAGGGGCTGTGGCTGTGAGGAGCAGAACTAGGATATTCTGTTGAAGGAACAATGGCCTGAAAATACAAAGTCTCTTTAGAGTTAAAAGGGCAGTATTCATGCCATTTCTGCAGGGAGTCCTTTGAGTATTTTCTCCTATTACAATGAAGGAGATAGTCCCTGTCGTAGGTAATTCCAGTTTTGCCAAAAGTATGTTTTATGTACCTTTTAAATGTAGTAGAAAGTCATGACTGACTTCAGCGAACACTGAATCAAGTCCCAAACCTGTAACTCCTGTTCAACGATACAGGCACTGAAAGACTCTAATCAAGTGGATAGAAGCACTTTTGCAAAGGATACCAATCATCATATGGCTCAACCTGGTTCCTTGTCCTGGGTCCCTCATCAGCATGACTGCTTTCATCTCTTTGCCTTGCTTTGCAATATCCTGAAGCATCATAAAATCCCTCAACTCCATGCCCTTTGTTGCGTATGAGCATGTTCTTTGTCAAACTGCCTGGAACAGACATACTTCAGCTAGCATTGAAGTCTATCTAAATAGGAATGTTTTGAGGTTGTTTTGTTGCTGTTGTTCTTGTTTTGTGTGGGAGGATGGTATGTTTTGTTGATTTAAGATGTTTTGGGAATTTTAGAGACTTTTTGGTGGTGCATTTGGTGTTTGAAAGCAGCTGGATTCTTTTATCTCTAAACTTGGCAAATGAATTTATTCCACAAACCCTTTGGCATTTTCCAGAATATGCTGCCAACCCTGACTTTTTAAAATAACTGTAGATTTTTTTTCCTTGTGCTGTCATCTTGTTGCCCAGGTATTTTTGGTATAGAATAAAAGCTTGAAAACATATTCATAAAGTGGGCACATTTCAAAAAGAAGTCTGAGTTTTTAAAGAAAAATGGGACGAGAAACAAAGCCATATCAAAACACAGAGCTGCTGGGCATTTAGGATCAAATGTGGATCATCAGTTTCATGCCGTGGCGTGTAGAGAAATCTTGGAATTCACTTGTAGCCAGTAATTTAGCACATGGGAATTGTTTATGTGAAAATCAAAAATCATGAAATATTGCTGTCCATGCAGTGAACACTGCCATTTTGTGGATCAGTTTTCTACGCAAATGGTTTTTATTTTGTTTGCATTGGTCTAATTCAGAGTTCCCAGTGAAATAGGAAGGAATCCACATTCTGAGCATTTGGAATGTCACCACAAATATTTCTGTTGAGTACTGTAAATGGAAAGTCCAAAATTGTTAAAAAATGCTTCTCTAATCAAACACGATGCAGAGTACATAGCTGCAACTCATGAGCCCTATAATACATAACCTTACAAACCTTTGTTTTTCCATTTGTCTGGATATTTGTGTTGTATTGATAATCTTGGGAAAGAGCAGTGATGGTAAGCAAGCTAAAAATGCCCCTAAAGAGGTGATGCATGGGAAATTTTTGCCTGCATTGCAGTCTTGTTTACATTGGCCTTGCAGTTGATGACTACTTTTTCAGAGGGAGAAGTAACTCTTGCCATTGCTGAGGAACATTCAATACCAGGGGATGTTCAAAACATTTCTGGTGCAGTTTAGGAATATACATGTACATATCAGGTTCTTGCTTAGTGCTGCCTGGCCCAGGTGGAGCACTATGTCATGCATCATTGAAGAGGTGTGGGTGATAACCACAGTCCTGGCATTCTCCCTTATAGGTCTCTTGCATGCCAGGATATCTGCAGCTGATGCTAATCAGTGGGAATGACATTTCCTCCCCACTGACACTGGACTGCCAGCTTCCCAGGAGGCAGAACAGCTTAGAAAAAGGAGGTCCTCCTAACTTTTTTTTTGTTATTCTGTATGATTAATTGTGGTGGGGTCTGGACACTTGAAAATGGGTCCAGTAGCCCTGTCTTAATGATCATCCACACCCATCAAAGCAGAATGTTTTATTAATTGCCAGCTGACCTAAAATCCCTCATAAGATAAAAGCGGAAGGATATTATATTTATATAAGCCAAATGTAGACAGCAAAGTCAGTAGGTGCAGAGGCAGGCCAAAAGAAATAAAAGCAAATCTTGATATCTACCTTTATTTTAGCTCAGATTCAGCTAGCAAGCAGTCAGAATACTTTGATGCTTTATGGCTGGGGTCCAGTTCTTGGACAAGGCCCACTACTTTGGATTCAAATATCACTTAAAAAACTCCTATATTTAGGGGTTACTTGTATGTGATAAACTGGCCAAACTTTTCTTGGAATTCTGTTCAGATTCAAGCATTCCCTCTCTTTCCCTTCCTCTTCCTCCTTTCTTGTAATTCATCACTTTCTTAGGGCTCAGTTTAAATATTCTCATACAGGACAAGTAACAGTTCACCTTGCTGTAGAAATGCTGATGTGTTTCAGATGTTAGCTAGACAGCATTCTCATTTCCAGATGAAATACAGGCTGTTTGCTTCACTGGACTACAAACAAATCATTATCCCATTGTGAGATAAGCATTTTTTCATCTGACTGATGATGTTCAAACTTCAGTACATAGCTTTTCACAAAGCCATAACCTTATACCAACAGTGATGCAGGGTAGAGACATGTAAAAGAGATCAGAAGTTAGTCCGTTACCAATTCTTGAGGCTCATCATGCCAATAACCAGCATCTTTGGTGAGACAGTGGATTCGAGATTAAGGGTTCCCAGGCCTTGAGAAATCCAATGACAAGTTATTTTCTGAACCAGCAGACAAAAAGGGATGGAAAGGATTTACTATTGCGATCAACTTTTTAGGTGCTGTGTACAACTACAGAAACATTGTTGCCACTGACAGAAACACTGTTTTTCATGCTCTATTTATGCATGCCCAGGATAAAAGTAGATTCTACATAATTTAAGGAAGTCAGGGGCAGGGAAGGAGTACTTTCATTGCTGCTGAGGAGAAGGGAATATACAAGTTGTTTTTTTGGATAAAAGGTGATTTTGCTGAATTATTCAGCAGTAAAGCATTCTCTCCATCCAGCAGGCATAAACGATAAGACTGTGCCCTAGTTTTCCAGTGTGAAGGAGTTGCGTACTGTAGTAGTGTGGTATATGATGGTCTTTTACAGAGAGGGTGTAGATCAAAGGTCAGAATGAAATGTGAAGACCCTTGACCGCTACTTTGTAATGGCTCAACTTAATAATGTTACATGTGAGAACAAAAAGATTTCTTTGTATTAGTAGCTCTACTCTGTTCTTTATTACCGTATGTAATTCCAGCTACACCCAAGGGACTGAATATCAGTGGAACTATGCTAATGAGAGAAGAAAATGAAAAACAACAACTATCTTGACTTTTTAGCCTATGTATACGTATGTACTATTTTCCAGGGTTTTTGCATATGTAAATGCATATGCATTTGATTGAGAGTTGCTTAAAAACTGTGTACAGCACAGCATAAATGATAGATAAAAGAATCTTACGAAAAACTTGGATTTTGCCCATTAGTGTTTATTGTAACCTTTCTGTTTGCAATGGAAAAAAACCTTTTTTACTTTCTCCTTTACTCTTCTTCAGACCATAGACCCACTTCTTAAGTGTTATGTATGAAAGCCCAACTCCACTGAGGCCTATAGCAAATATCCCATTGACTTCATTGAAACCAAAATTTTCCCCAATTTATAAAGTGGCTAAGCATTACTAAACCACACATGCCATAATGCACACCCAAAATGCCAGTGGTTTCTTCTTAGGGATTGGCAAAAATGCTGTTGCTAGATCACGGGCTATTAAACCAGTGTTTCTGTTGTCAGATATCCAGCAGAACCATTGTTGCTATGCAGAGGAATGTTATTAAACACTCCACTCCCAAAGCTGTTCTTAATGTCAAATGGGAAGTGTACCTTTTTAGATGCTACTTTGGGGGTTAAATATATTTGCCTGTCCACAGTGCTTTGGAATTTAGCTTTTATGAATACATGAGATTCATCTGCAATTGCCTAAAACTGTCAGTATTGGCTTTTAGCTTGGTTTCAAAATATCCAAATGTTGTGTGTCAGAACAGTATAGGATAACCAGCCTCTGAAGATCTGTTATGTGCATCTCCAAAGTGTTTCTGATTTGTTTCAGTAGAACTTTCTAGGCATAGAAGTGTAAGAATTCTTGGTTCTAAGACTTTCAATAAGGACAGTTAACTAATTCTGGGAACTGAAATAATTTTGTATAGATCACTGTACATTACAGAAAGTGGTATTGTCACTTCTGAATCGATGTTGATATAAACTGCTCAATGAAAATCAAAGAGTCTGTATTTAATACCATCTTTAATCGGTATTGATCTGCCCAAGGGCTGAGCACCATTGCAGCCAGAGACTGGAAATCCCAGAGGAAACATGGAGCTGTCATAATGGAGCTACTTCCAAACAGTTTGACAGAATACGTGAAATGGATGTAGATGCACTGTGGCTGACACATTTAAGACTGTTAATGTTTTGGTTTTTTTCTTGGGTATACTTTGATTGCCAAAAATTACAGGCCTTCTTAAAGATATTTTCAAACTAAATTGCTTTTTGTAAAGGACTCAGCTCACAGACTACATTGTTCATCTTGTGTGTCCACATTTAAATGGATTTGTGTGTTTCAATCACTGAATTAGAGATTACTCCCTGCAGTGACTTAATGTAGAGGGAGGCTCCCTAAAGCTGTAGTTCTCCTTACAGTCAAAAGATGGTAGTACAATTTCTATTCCAAGTGGCCCAGCAACACAGAGCAATAGCTGTGCATCCATTGTTTGCACTTACAGGAAGGGATACAGCAAGAAAAGAAGGGCGAGGCTCTGTAGATGAGATCACAACAGCCAGTTGTTTGTCAGGTTGTGGTTATGACCATATCTTCTCTGGTAGTCAGTAATTCTGAATGAGGCCAAGATGGCCAGGTTTAATTGACTAGCACAGCCACCAAGACACCTGGTGCCAGAATGGGCATCTGTAGTGAAGGGCTTACTGAAAGGCTTAGGGGGTTTAAAGAGCATGAAATGAAAATGCCCTTCTCATCATCTCTGATGTTTTCATGAAGGTCACTAAAAGCAACAACTGATGTAATTAAAATGGCAAATTTAATTAGACCTAACTATTGATTAGTATAATGTTAATCTCAAAGTATTTTATAGTGAGGTGCAGATAGTTCATAGCAAGAAAATGGTGCTTCTGTGGAAAATAGTACTAGAATTTCCTTAGTTTAAAAGTTGCTGTGATCTGCTCAGAGATTTAAGACAGGCTGTTCCCTGAGAAATGAATGCTCTTCCTATCACATTTTATTTTCTAGGAATACTAAATAAGATGCTGATGCTAAAGAAAATAAAATATTTATCTGTTTTTTTCAGTAGTCAACAATGGGATTTCAATTCCATTTTGTCTGTAATGAATCCTGTTAGAGCAGTTGTTGGCTCAGGCTTACTGCTGATTGCAGCAGAATCTGAAAAACTTATTTTACACAAGGGATACATGATGTTCTTCAGCAAAGTAGGATCAGTAAGGATCTAATATTCCCTGCACATAGATATTTAGATGCATATGGTGCTATATCTCAGCTGAGAAAGCAGGAAATGGGGTTGCATGCAGCCTGTGAGGAGATTGAGATGGAACGTTTTTATCCTTGATTAGTATAGTGAGTCTCTCTGTACACATTGAAATGCTACTGTGTATCTGCTTAGAAACAAGACTGATAATTTGAGACAAGTGCTCAAATACAAGTGCTCTGCTTTTAGATGTGTAATATCTGCTTCAAGAATTCCAGTTCTGCACTGCAGTGCCTGTAAAAATTGTGCTTGGTCCTAACAGATTAAGCTTAGGCTCCAGAATTAGGCACTGTATAGAGTCAATGAAGAGCCTTAAGGCTCCTTATATAGCCATAAGAAAACAGTGAGTGCAGGAGTTTGTCTAAATTTTCTTCCTTTCAGGAACCAAGGTGCAGTTGAAAGCCCCACATTATCACATTTACCTACCAAGGAGTTCCTCATGGATGCCATTTACTGCAGCAGGATTGTATTTGGAGAAGGCAAAACAAGTAGTGGTATTTTTCAATTCTCTGACTTCAGAGTGAAGAATACAAAGAGAGATATTGCCAAAAAAGCTGTGCAGATCAAGGCAGAAGCCCATCTCTGGAGTAGATATGAGAGCATTATCTTGCAAAACCAAGGGTTTGTTTTCTGTTCTCTGATTTCAGGCTCAGCCTGGGAGCAGAAGGAAGTTTGCAACTTTTAAGAGTCAAAATATTAGTTCTGGGCACTAAGATTATCTGAGATCTGTCTAAATAATTCTCTGTATTATGTAGGAAAAATTGTTGTAGGAGCAGACTGACCTTTGGTTCCTTTCCACCAAGCCAGAGCATATTCACCTCTAGAAATCAGGAAAGCTCTGTGCATGAAAAAGGGCTTCTGCAAAACCTGAAGAAAAGATATTGCTAACATACATCCTTATAGCTCTTTCTTTCCTCTTCCAGTGATCTTTGTCTTAATTCATAGTGGTTTCTGCAGCATTCCAGTTGTCTCTGGGAATTTATTTTTTCAGGCATGTCATAGTGTGTGGTTCCTAAATTATAAGTAATCCACTCAAATATCTGATGTGGACTGGAGTGCTGGAAAAGATTGCTGACAAATGTTTCGAATGAGTGCTTTCATCATTTCCAGTCCACTTGGACCCCCACATGCCCAGAAAGTTACTCAATTCAGTTTAAATTGGAGGTAAAGCCATAAAGAGGTCTAACTAGCTGAATGCGTCACTCACATTGGAATATAACTCTCTTGGTAGATAATTTTGGCTTGTGTGTTTTAACTTGTTTCCTTGTATTTAACAAGTATAAAGACATTCCAAGTAAGTAGTGCTGTAGAAAGTTCCCTCTGGATGTTCCTGGAGTCTGGAGACATCCACTTCAGTCCAGAACTTCTAGGGCACAAATGGTGTCAGAGCAGGCGACAAAATGTCTCCATGCTGACTTGATGACTCAGGAGAGTTAAAGGTAGTTATTTCTTGTTCTTTTATGGTCTTCATGGTCTAAAAGGGCTAAGTGGAGAAGTTGTGAATGCTAGTTATGGTGATGGTGTCAAAGTACTAAAATGCAAGAAGAATAGGGAAGGTGGACAAGGCAAGGCCCAAAATGTTCTACCTATCAGCCATTTGTTTTGCAAATAAGTGATGTTTGACTTCCCTTTTCCAGATACATCTTCCCCTGTGTATACAACACCTCATTTTCACCTGCTGTCTCTTATCTGTAGTCCTGTAGTAACTGTAAGCAAACCAAACAATTTTATTTAATAATAAATGCAGGGTAGACCACTTCAAACAGGACACTGCATGTACTATGTTCCAGAAGCTTTTGCTAGATATATTGGCATTAAAATTTGTCCAAATGTGATTGAAATACCTAATGGCTGTTAAAGGCAGAACCTGCAGCACTGAAGAACAAGTTTTTCATGTGACTAAATCCATGACATAGCTAAGAAGCCATGCTAGGCCTCTCAGATACAGTGCTCTCTGGCCATGAGACACATTGAACAGCACTTTTTCTCTCTTCCAAAATTATGTCAATAGATACAATCCAGATCTTAGCAGAGAAATATGGAATTTCAGATAATTTTCTTCCTGAATTAGAAACCCCCTGTTCTGTGGAAGCTTGCAGAATTGTTTCCACTTTTCAATTATAATGTTAGTAATTGTGTATGTGAATTTCCTGCCTTTCTGGATAAAGTAGTGAGGCACAGATGAGGCTATCACCTTTCATTTCAATGGGCTGAGGCCAGTTGTAAGAGATGCAATAAGGTGAAGTGCTGTGTCCAGCACTTCAGTCACAACAACCACATGCAGCACCACAGGCTAGGGGAAAAGTAGCTGTAAAGTGGTTCAGCAGAAAAGGACCTGGGGGTGCTGGTAGATAGCCAGCTGAACATAAGCCAGCAGCATGCCCAGGTGGCCAAGAAGGCCAGAGGCATCCTGTCCTATATTAGGAATAGTGTGGCCAGCAGGACCAGGGCAGTGATTGTCCCTCTCTACTTGGTACTGGTGAAGCCACACCTTGAATCCTGTGTCCAGTTCTGGGCCCCTCATTACAAGAAGGACATTGAGGTGCTGGAATATGTCCATAGAAGGGCAACAGAGCTGGTGAAGGGTCTGGAGCACAAGTCTCATGAGAAATGGCTGCAGGAACTGCAGTTGTTTAGCCCAGAGAAAAGGAAGCCCAGAGGGAATCTTATTGCTCTCTGCAACTGCCTGAAAGGAGGCTGTGGAAAGGTGGAGGTTAATCTCTTCTCTCAGGCAACCAGCAACAGGACAAGGGGAAATGATCTGAAGTTGTGTGATGAGAGGTTAAGTTGGTATAAGAGCAAATTTCTTCACTGGAAGAGTGTTTAAGCATTGGAACAGGCTCCCTAGGGAAGTGGCAGAATTACCATGTCTGAAAGTGTTTAAAAAACAAGTAGATGTGGCACTTAGTGCTATAGTTTAGTGGGCATGGTGGTATTCGGTCAAAAGGTTAGACTTGAGATCTTGGAGGTCTTTTCCAACTTTAATGATTCTCTGATTTCTGTATTGTTAGAACTCTTTATTTTCAGATGGTCAGTGACAAATTTTACTCTTCTGTGTCATTATTTTAATGCAGCCTCCTCTGCTGCAGCGGTATAGATCCAGTGAAGCTTCTTTCTACTCTCTTTATTCTGGACCTATAAAGCAGATCAAGATTACTGGATAACATCCTTCTTTTGATGCTAAGTGGCAACTTTTCAAATAAGATCAGTTTATTTGGTCTGGTGATGTAACAGAAAATCTGAAAGCATTTGAAGTGTTCTGGATTGAAAAGGGAAATGCTATCATTGTATCATGCAGTCTTTGTGATTAGAAACTTACAGACCAACCACCCTTGTAGAGCAAGGAGAATCATCAGGTTACAAGCAGATAGTGGAACAAGGAGACTATTTTAGATTCCACACAACCTTGACATGAGCATAGACAACTCAGAGGGTTCATGACATTCTGATATAATAATGTTTGACTCAGTAAATTGGGGACCATTCTCAAATATTTCTGAAAAAAAACTTAAATGATGAGGACTATGGACTTTTTCTAGGAAAAAAGGCAAGACATCCTTACTGGGACAGACTATTGAAGTCCTGTGTTGGCCTTTTTCAGGTCTGTTGATTCCTTTTTTACATCGCTCAGCCCTCTTTGAAACAGACAGACTTTTATTTAGCTAGTCACAAGGTTTATTTGAGGTGAAGCACCTTGTTTAGAGATGGTGCTTTGCATCTTACATTGTCATAACATGTAATTTCACAGAATAGTCTGTGTTCCACTCTCCAGGCAGTTGAACATCATCTCTGCTTCTCACCCTTGGGAGTGACTAGTTCATTGGCCATGTCATGCAATCATATCACAAAAACCTTGGGGACTGTCAATGTTTAATCTGCCCTTAATGAAGCCTGCCAGATCAGCTTACACTATTTGTCACTATTTTCTGGCCTGGCTGCCAGAGCCTTGGCAACGATTTGTGCTTCTAAAACAAGGAAAGAAATAGGCAGGCCTGCAGTTGTGAATGTTAACTAAAATTGAAATCCATGAGAAACCCAGGCAGAAATCCACCTTTGATCTGTTTCCTGTGTGTTCTAGGCTGGGTGAAATCAGTTTGGTTTTAATCCCCATAATGACTATTTTCTTGGCTGAACTCCAAGGCAAGATCCATCCATGGACTGAGGCCAGATGTAGGGCCTGCCTACTCTCTGGGGTAGACGGGAGTTCAGGAACCCTCAATCTGGAACAAAGTCACAATGGAGTGCAGGCTTGCACACAGAACTATGGCTTGTTAGTGACCATGCCCAGAGCCAGATTGTGTGTTTCTGCACTGAACTGCCCAGCATTTCTGGTTTATGAGTCAGTATGCAGATCCCTGCCAGCTCAGGTGGCCCTGCTCCCACATTTGTAGACATGGCCTTAAATACCTAATGGCCACCTTAAATTCTTCAGGCAGGAATGTCTGCCTTCAAAACCTGCCGTTTAGCCCAGGTGTCTGGAGACGGAAGCAGCAGCAAGGCTTGAACAGCTGGGCATCTCCCTCATACCTTGGCATGTCAGGACCATCACAGAAGACACGCTGTGCCTGTGCTCTCTGAAGTAGTTAATCTGGCAGAGCTCAGAAAGCACCTGTTGAACCCCAGCAAAATAGCTCCTGTCATCAGGGGCACAGAAAACTGATTCTACAGCTAATGAACAGCCAATTACTGAGGCAGAGATTGGACTTTCAAGGTTAGTGCCTTAAACAACAGTCTGACAAAAGCTACGCAGTGGTCTTTGTTCTCTCCCTCACTCCCTTCGTTATTTACTAATATGAGGACAGCAGCTTTGGGGGGATTCCTACCTTGGAATACCCTACAAAGATACGATTAAATAAGGGAATGTTGGTTAAGCTTTTAGTAGATTTGACCCCAAATCTGTCATTTCTTGAGTACTGTAGTTGGCTCTCATCTCTTCCCCAGTCAGCTTTTTTAAGAAAGGGAATTTAACTCAAGAGAATGGGTATGTATGAATCCAGCTGGAGATAGGCATTTTCCTGTGGTCCAGATGAGGATACCAAGTTCATGGAGAGAGTTCTTAGCATTCACAGTAGATAAGCTGGGCAGTTCTGTGCTAATGTGCTGGCTTTTGTGGGTGTCATTCCTGTGGGTTGCTTAAGCACAGAACTCTTGGCAGGAGGATCTGCAGACTGCAAGGCACCTTGTGGTTAGGAGCTGACACCCCTGCCTGTGCCTCTTTGTGAATCTGTCTCTCCCTTTATTTACTGCTAAGATTTCTTTTCCTCATCCAAAGCATGGCAATCCAAGTAGATAGGAAGTAGGACTTTTTTCTATAATAGGACCATGAGAGAAAAGAGACTACAGTATCAAAAGCAATATAAATTTGATGAGCAGTCAGTACCCTTGAACAAGTAGCTTGTCTATGTAAAAGCAGGAGTAAAGTAAAAAGGAGTTAAGTGAGGTGGTGTGAGAACTAGAGATTTCTTTTGGAATAAGTGATGCAATATTGTACAAAGGATTTCTATTGACACCTCTGTCTATCTCTGAGTAAAGCCATATGTAATATTGCGTTGCTAATATATTTTTTCATAGAACTGATGTAATGATGTGGGAAGAGGTGGAAAACATATAATAAATACTGAGGGAATGGGTGGAAGGCATTTTAAATAACCACTGAAAGTCTTCTGTATGGTAGGCTGTAGAGTCGCTGTAATGTTCCATGATGTGTGCCAAACAATGTGCAGGTCATAACAGCTCAATTACATTTTTTCTGAATCTATTCACCAAGAGGCCATTATTGCAGATCTTGGGCTGTCAAGAGAAGCTTGAACTCCTAGAGTGAGCTAACTCCCTGCTGGAAGGAAAGTAACAGCAAGTTCACAGGTTACAGCTGCATCTCTGTATGCCTGAGTCCTGCTGTGAATGCAAATCTTTCCTTGGTTAGTGTAACTGCCTTCTCAGCAGTATCTCAGCCAGGTCTCTTACAGCATGATCAGAGTTTGAGGTAAGAAATGTAAGTGCTGTGTGTTAAATTACTGGAAGCACACTGGTACTAGTGAAATGTCCACTCCTGAGGTTGGTGCCCAAACACCCTGTCCTTTGCTTGAGGAAGCCACAGGTGTCCATGAATTGGAAACACACAGAATATCTACGTAGATAAATGGAGAGGGATCCAAGTTTATGCTGCTTCCGCTCTGAGCTGGCTAGATGCTACTTAGCTCAGTCCAGAGTCATGTAACCATGTTGGCTTTTGCTGTGACAGGCCTTTCTGTGTTGAGAGACTTGGCACAGCTATGAAAAATAGTTGAACCTTCTCATTCTATGTCATATGTTTGTTTCTTTTTTTTAAAATAAGCTGTTAGCTTCATCGCTTTACCTTGTTATAATATTCATTTCTCAATTTGTCCCTGTTGCTGTCTTTGTGCAATGTACTCTTTGAAGTTCAAGGTTTTACATAGCAAAATGTCAGAACTACATGAGTTTAAGTGACAGCTTAGCTCTTTCTAATCTGCTTATGAAATCTTTTCCTTTTATTGGTTTTCTTTTTGAATATATTGTCTTTCCTAGGGCCAATAAATACATGTTTCACTAGACATTGTCTAATTATTCTGTAATTTTGCATATAAGATTAATTAAGAAATGGATGTAGGATGTCTTGTTGAAAATATTTCTACTTTTTAATTTTTTTTAATTTTAGAAGGCAAAAGATTGATTGTAACACATTGTGGCTGTATGTCCTGTGGATAGAACATGAGAGCCCTGGGGTTCAAAAGTTAGAGGGGCCTGACTTCTGTGTAATGTTTGCCTAGGAATGTGATATTTGATAAATCATAGAAGTTTCAGTCATTTAAGTTTTAGACTGTATCCTGCTGATGCTGAACTTTCTCAAAACCAATTTAACACCATGCATCAAATCTCCTTTGTTTTTCTGTGTAAGAGAGAGAGAATATTAATGCTTTCACATCTTCATGCAACATTTGATTTTCACATACAAAAAGGTGTGTGTGCACAGCCTCTGACAAAATACTGCTCTGTGTGATTATCAGAGTAGATCTTCTGTATTGCATTGTATTCAATGCAATTTATGGAGCAGTTTTCTTCTTTAATTTAAAAGTCCAGGGACTTTTGCCCAGTACAGAGAAACCCCTTTGAGGGATTTTGTATTAGAGAATGTCTCATGACTTGTGGCACCAGCAAGTTTTTTGTGAAACCCTAGTCTTGAACACGTGCTTGGAGAAGCCAGATCCCAAACAACACCTCAGGCATCATGAATGTCGTTTGTTAGAGTGTCTCCACTACACAAGAAAGGAAGATAAATGCTGTGGGGTTTGAAGCAATGCTTCATGCCTTCTTTGTCCCATTGGGAGAGCCCCTTTGCACAGGGGAGTGTAGCAAGACCTCACTAAAGTTTTGGGGAAATATTCTGTAGGCCGAGTACCCTCTCTTATTCATCTTCTGAATAGGAGTGGAGAAGAAAAATCAGTCCCCTATATATAATAATGTGCTTCATGTTAATAAGGGTTGCTAGGTTGACAGATCAGGAGAGATATCAGTCCACTGAGTCACAACATAGATATCTCAGAGGCAGGGTTTTAGTAAAGCTTCCCTAACAATATTGTTCCAACTGAAATCACCAATTTTGTGTAGAGTTAAACAGGTAGCTGTGCCCTCTTAATGATTTGATTTGATTTGTATTACCAGTAGAAGGGTTATCTGCAAGGGTGGCTGCAGATAGGGGAGAGAAGGGAGACATCTACCTACCCGTTTCACAACATCTGTGACGTGACTACCACTCCATGTCATTCCCGACCCACCAGGTCTTCAGCTGCTTAGAAGGCAAAACTCCCTCACCCTGCCCAGCCCCATTACTGGGGCCCTTACATCCCAATGTCCCCAATGCAATCTGACAGACCTGCCCTGCCCACCATGACTGTGGACAGGTTTGTCTCCTCTGAGCTGAGAGGAAAGTCATATAAACAGCAGTGTGCCTTTTATGCTTCTGCTCCACTGCATGCTATGCCTCACTGACTCATGCAGCTCCTTTCAGGCACTTCCTCGAGTTTTAACACAGCATGATTTCATAGTGTAGGGTGACTTTGAAGCTGATCTTTCGGTTGTGAATGGGGTAGATGTAAGAGGTATTTGGGCTCACATCTTTAACTGAGGTCCTGGTTGCTGGAAAAATAAACACACAGGGAAAAGCTCAACTCTGCAAGATGTGGTATTGATTGCTACACTGAGCCATGATGTCAAGTATATGCTTCCCTTCCTCCTTGCTTCCCACAAGTGCTAAATAATGGACCTTGTTTACTGGCATTTACAAATTATTTTGTCTTTGTGACTGATGCAATGACATGCCCCCTACACTCTCATTTAATTCGTAACACCATTTGGATTTTTCTAATCCTATATTTCTAAAGCAGTTATTAAATAACTATATTTCTTGCCCCCTAGACAGATCAGCTCTTATTTTATACTGAGAATTTCAGGGTCAGATTATTTTTAAAAAGAATCTAGGCCATATACATTATGTAAGGTTTCCATAGTAACAGTTTCTCTGAGGGGAAAACCGACTGTCCGTAGTTTCCACAGAAACCACTCCCCGCTGAGACAGGTGCCTCCAAGGGAAGTGAAGGGAATATAAATGAGAGAGAGCAAAAGACGTGCACAGATGTCATATGACCTCTGCGGCATCCCTGCACTGTTGCAAATTCAGCTGAACACTTCTTTGTTTATTTTTAGTTTGTTGTTCTTGACTGCGTGAGTGGCACCTTCTCTACTCGTGTAAAGTCTGGCCACCCTTCCCTCACATGGAACTGGTTTTGCAGCTGGAGGTACGGCGATGCTCCACCTTGGCAGTGAAGTGACCACATCAGATACTAAAGTCCAGTGCTCTAGGAACCACTGTGCGTGGGAGAAGTTAAATGGTAAAAGAGAATTTTACCCCTTTTTTATTAACTTTTTTTTTCCTGAAAGAAGTCAGCAAAGACAAACAGGTATGGAAATATTTCCTTCCAGAGAGGAACTGGAGAGGAGGGAAGCTCAATTAATCTGCCAGTCAATGGTTTTGTTCTTTTGGGGTAGAAGGCATACTCTGCTAGGAAAAATGTATTCTGAAAGATTGGGATGTAGGAAAAAGAAATTAACACAAGTCCTAGGATTTGTTAACTGAGGAAAAAAAGGAAAAATTTCTTTAATGTACTTTAATGTCACTGAGGCAAGTATGGATTGACATTTCTGAAATCCTTTTGCGCTTTTTTTTCACAAATAGTGTTGATTTGTTTTATTTTTTTTTTAAAGGGCAATAAAACCGTGACATTCATTCAAGGCTTAGTGCAGCCATAACTACAGATTAACGCGCTGGCTACTTCATCTTCATCCTGTCATCTCTCTGCTGCTTTATGGGGAAAGCAGGCTGACATGGTTATTAAATCTGGCAGCTGTGTTGTATGCACATGGGAAGCAAGTAGAGCACAGCATATAGAAAATGAGTAGCTTTCAGATAACAGCCTTCGTTTCACTGCTGCAAGACTTGAAAGGCAGCCTAAAAAGCTCTTTCTCTTCTTTGTAATCACCAGTCGCTGGATCAGTGCGCAAATATCACAAATACAGTTGCAAATGTAAGTATTCCTTGCCTGTGTGGTGCTTTCAGATTGCTAATTAAGGTTTCTACCTCAGTCTTCTGCTTGAAAAAGCAGAGAGATGAAAGCTGAAAACATCCTGACAGGGAAAGCTTCTCTGCAGTATTGTTCTGGCTTTCAGTGGAAGAGCTGCCGAGGAAAACGGATGCATGAAAGCTTTCCAGAGCGAGTAGTTTGTGGTTGTGTTTGTTGATTTTGGGGATATCTGCTTGCCATTTTGTCTGTGAGGGGAGAAGTCAAGCAAATGCAGGAGTTACTTATAGAGAGATGTTTTTCTGCTTAGATTAGATAGTATTAGATATACAGCAAGAAAGATACTTCAGCTGTAATAGACAACTTGTGAGCACATAGGGGAGAAATCTCCCCTGGTATTTTTCACCGTGAGTCTTTTCTTTAAAAATCCATAAATGCAGACCTGGACTTCTGATTCGGAAACTCAACAGTACCTTATTATAAGAAACGCAAACAAATAGTCATCATAAGGGGCACCAGTAAGTCTGCAGCTGACCTGATAAGAACAATGAACATAGCACGGTGAGCAATGCATGTTTTTCACCAATCTCACTCTGTCTATACATGAAGATGATCTTTATCTGCTGTGTGGCATGACGACAGGATAGTAAGGTGGTTGGGAAGCAGTGGAGTTGAAGGTTTCTTGGTGTTGCAGTGATACTGTAAGAAAGAGAATTGGTATTTTTCAGTGTTTTTTGGTCTCGTAGCACTGAAGAAACAGCATCTTGGTTTTTATTCTCCTTTCTAATTCAAAGATTCTGTAGTGTAATTGTCCTTTTGAGTTTATGGCTAGTGAATTCTTACTGTGCTGTGAATGAATTCTGCTTATTGAAAACAGCTTGTGGTCAGTACCAAGTATAAATATCAGATAATTGCACAAGAAATGCAGGTTGCAGTCAGTTTGCTTCTGTTGCTGCGTCATGTGTCTTGCTTTATTTATAGGTTTGTTATTTCTTGGGGACCTCTGCGGTACTGTAAACTTCTCATGAGCCATGTGAAAATGTCATTTTCACACTTAACAGGTGACTGCCATTAAGTGACTAAGGAGAGAGTATGTGTGTTATGTTGTTTGCTGCAAGAGAGGGCCAAACATATTAATGGTATAACCCCCTTGATAATGCTGCTGTAACACAGCTTTGTTTGATCAATCTGTTGTCTGTTGTTTATAAGCTTCTCTTGCAATACTTCAGCCTCATCTTACATATGTGTATAAATGCCTATCTTCATTTTGGAAAGTAAAAGGTAATTTTGAAGCTTCTCTTTCCTTCCTCTTGTCTCCTTTTCCCCTTATAGACAGTCAGAAATTCATAGCTTCTCTGAAACTTAGCACTGAAAATGGTCATTTTTGATGACAGCTGTGGAGCTAAGCTTCCCAAGCTTGAGTGGCAGTCAGCCAACTGCTGAGACAAGTGGTGACCTTTCAGGACAATGTCTCTCACAAAAATGTCAAAATATTAAAATGGCAGACATCAAATGCCATGTGTGTGGGGAAGAGTAGTCAGCTGGCAGTCTTTCAGCTGAAGACAGTTAATCCACTGCTTGCTTGGATTAAACATTGAAAGCCCCTGCCTAAGTCTCTAAAATATAGAGAAATTATTCATATGTGTCCTGAATAATTTCAGAAGTTCTTCTGGGAAGATTTGGGACATGGATGGAAAATTTCAGAGGTGTTTTATTTAAAATCTGCTCAGACATCTTCCTGACAGATATCCAGAAAGGCAGATTTTGGCCTTTAATTTCGCCCTTTGCATTGTATACCAGTTTTCCTCCCAAATCTCTTATCCAGAATGTAAATGGATCCTGATGAAGCCTAAGCAAAGTTCATCAATGCACAGCAGGATGCTGAAATTCTGATAGCATGTGCACTGACTTTTTAGGCATATGCTCACTGAATACTAAACAATCCCCTGCAGTTCTTGGTGCTGCAGCCCTGTGCTGAAACCTCATTTGCTATTACATGCATCGATGCTTTGTAACTTTCTTTGAAGGCACTGAGGTGTGAGCATTCCCATGCTCGCTGGGATACCTTTACCCCCTGGTAACAGATCAGTGACACTGTGACAGGCTGCCTTGCTGGTTTCCCCCCCGCCGCATAAATATTTTTGGGAGGTGTGAAACTGCCTGATCCTTTACCTTAGCTATAGAAAAGCCAGGCAGTCGATGAGGACAAACCTGTTCACCTGTTGATTGACCTCTCTTAGACAATAAGAAGCGGTACACCAGTGACTGCACTGGACCAGTCTTGTTCAGCCAGTTTGCAGCTGCCCACTGTTCAAGAGAATTCTCAGTATTCTCCATGCAAATCACAGGGTGAGCTGCCAACACAGGTAACCCTTGCAAAGTATTCAATGTTCAGATTTAATAGTGCCAAATCCATTGTTACTTACCAACATGCTGAAAAGGAATATAGTCCTTTCCAGTATTTCTTTCCCTTTTTCCTTCCCTTTCAAGTTAGGAGTTCTGTGTCATTCCAAGTTTGTTTTCTTACTACAACCAGGCAACTTTTTGTAACTGTGTTTTAGTGTTCTTCACTGCTACTCATAGAGGAAGTGTGTCCCTCCCCATCTGTCCTTTAAAACTGTGAATCCTATATTCCATGGCCACCTTCTCTCTACTGTAGTCATAGGAAAGACTAAGTCTCCATGTTGGTCTTTTCTTTCTAGTTAGTGTTCTGTGATCGCTCCTCCTTTCTCCTAATTCCCTACAAAGAATTTTGAGACAAACGAGATAGGTGAGGACAAATTCTCACAAACATCTTAGAGAAATTTATCCTTCCTTCCCTTCCTTTACCTTTCCTCCACCTTCGAATTTCTATCTGCTTTGACACAAACACTTCTGTGATTTGAGACTTATTAAGATGAAGAAATCTGTTTGGAAGAAAACCATTATGCTCATCTAGTTGAGGAATAAAAAGGTAACTAGAGTACCAATTAATGTAACTTAGCACAGATACCTAGGCTGAGTTTTGGATTTTGATCTTCAAACATCAAACCGCATGTAAGCTCAATCTATTTAATCATCCCTGATAATGGCTGCTGTTTTCTGTGGGCTCTGCATGAAGAAAAAATCTGAGAAAAATAACTGCATGAGCAGTAATTTCTTTTAAATCGAACTATTCAGGACTTGATTATTTCCTAAGAAGCCATGCAGTATCAGATCATTTCATTAAATATCAGTCATTACACCTGATATGAAATTCTGACTTGTCCCCAGACATACTTGTCCCCCCAGCATACAAGCTGTACTACAAAAACCTCCTTAGCACACACTTAGCACCATTCTTGTTTGGCTCTTCATCTGAATTCAGAACACAGATGTCAGTAGTATGTTACATCTGAATTGGTTGTCAGGATAACAGAGTTTTCTTAGACATGGCCTTGAAAACGCATGTAATTAAAATTAGAAAATGACATACACTTACTGTGACCTTATTTCAGAGTTGTCTTACTGATTCACTTGGAATGTCTCCCTTAGGCTGGTAGTGTTTAGCTATTAAGTTAATGAAGTATATTAATTGAAAGTAACTCAACTGACCAAAACATGACTATAATTACAAAATAGTTGTGGGCCACCAATGAAGATTCCCCTTAAAATCATTAAGACATTATTGTCAATTACTAAGTTATTAAGGTTCATGCTAAACTTAATTATTAAGGTAATAATATTCATTATTAAGTTTAATGAAGCCTGTTTACCTTTAGTTATTTACAGATTCTAAATGTCAATGTTCATTATTGGCATGAAGTAGCAGCAGCACGACACATGGCCATCAGACAGTAACTGACTCATCCTGGACCATGTGCTGTGATTCAGGCAGGTGAACAGTGGGGATCACAACATGGGATGAGAGCCTTCATCTGTATTTTCCGCAAGACTGATTTTTCCCATCACTGTGCTCCTTATCCAGCTTACAAGTAGATTTCAGGAGCAGTCCCACATCTGTTAAAATCACCTTTTTTGCTCCCTTTTGTTTAAATAATATGGTGTAAGGTACACAGTAGTTTTTATACCCGTAAACTAGGACTGAATCTGCCATCTGAAATAAATCAGGACAACTCTCTAGTTTACAAAGCCACATTATAATGCACTATTCCATGCTGAAGGTATTTAATTTTTTCAGTTTGTACACTCTTCAGATCATTTTTCATGAGGCAAGGCTGTAGCATGTGAATACAAGCTATAACTTAACTGAGCAAGGTAACCTATATAACTGAGCCAAACTTGTAATTATTCTTTCTGGAAATGTATATTGCATAAATCACTAGAATTTCTAATTGCCATTTTTATTTTGAAGTGATAAACCTAGTTGTATATGGAGGAATAAAAAACTCTAAAGGATCCCAGAGGGCCAAGTTGCAGTTGAAAAAGATGCAATACCTTGAAGTTCCGAGGAGTTTTTCATTTCAGTTTGAAACTATACTTTGCAATAATATCTCTTTTTACATTGACACTGCAACTTGTATCACTTTAGTGACATATTAAACACTAAATTTAAATATATATTCTGACAGCGTTGCTTGACCCTTCCAGAAAGCAGTTGAAAGGATCTATACGATTGGAAGCAAACAAACATGAAGGGCTGTTGTACTCATAAAATGTCTGTCTTTTTTTCATACAAGGAACAATGAGTAGAAGTCTGAAAGATTGTTTGCAAGCATGCAATTAATCATAAAATCAGCTTGATCTGAATGGATAAAGCAGTGGTTTATCAATCTGGTTAGCTAGTACTTTGAAAGGATTTTGCAGAACTCATTAGTTCAGGAATATTAAGATGGGTGCCTCTTTTTTTATGAGACAATAATGTGATTCCCAAATGGATTAGCTAGAAGGTTAAAAGCAAAGCAATTTATCCCCATGGTGGTATGGATTAGTGTTAAGAACATTCTGAAATCCTGTCCTATCATTCATTTATTTCAAAGCATTCTTAAAAGTAATGACCTAATTTTAAAGACAGTAGATTAGAAATAACCAAATCACTGCAGCTTCTTTGTCTTTTAGAAAGATAGGTAGTCTTAATTTAAAGGCTTCAATACTTTTGAGTCTCCTTTACCTGTCTAGGGGAGTAACTGAAAAAAGTTAAACACTTTTTCTGTTCTGTTCCCCCCTCCTTCAGTTCAGTGGGAATTCACTGACACAAGGGGCTTTTTTAAATAATGAGAGTGTTTGCAGACTAATATTGAGCTACTTCTGTTTGAATGCCTTGTAATGAACCAGTTTCCACTCTTCTGTGGAAATAGGTTCACTGAAATTAGTGTCTTTGGCTCTGTCTTAGCAGAGAAGTAGTTCCTGCTGGAACTACTAGTCTTGTCAGGGCTAGGTTTTTGAAAGAGGAGGTTGACATCAACTCCCTTGACATTCTGAGTGTTGCCCTCTGACATACCTGAATCTGTAGGTTGCTCTAGCTGTGTTAGAGTATGTGTGGCCCTCAGGTTTTAAATTAGTCCTTAGATAATGCTGAGACATTAGGTAATTGCTATGTAAAAGTAAAGCAATGAGGCTGAAAATGGATTAAAGAATTAGATAACTAACAGCCAAATTATTTTAGCATGTTTGGAGTTCCCAGGACAATATATTTATTAACCTTTGGCCAAGACATAGCCATCCTACAAGTGAACATAACTCATACTACATATACTCATGGCAAATTTTTACTCCAAATGGGCTTCCAACCACCACTGTTTCTACAAAGTGGAATAGCCAAAGTACTCTTTTTCTCTATAAAATTAAGATTCTGTTCTTCAAAATGAGAAACAGAGAATTTATTCAGCTTTTCTTTTGTTTTTGAGAACATGTTGAGGGTTAACAGAGCGGTGCTTGTAGCATAGATACCATTGTATAGTGCTTATAATGAACACCATGCTATGACATCAAAGGTCTTCTAGAAATCAATAATTATTGATGAGAAAATAGGTCATTATTTTCACTGTAATTATTAGGAGATGTGATGGTTTGCTTTGGTTCTGACCTTAGTTGTTGGTGCACTAAAATAATAATTGCAGCTAATTCCTTTTTTTCCATAAATGTTCATTTCTTGGTCAGCATGACAGAATGTAGGTAAGGGAGGGTACTACTTCTATTTCTTGGGAAGTGTGAGTTTATCCTTTTGGGGCAACAAAAGGTCACATCATTGGCTTAAGGTAATGCTTTAAAAAAATTATTCTATCCTTAAAATGTTTTCTGAAAGGTTTTGCTTTCCTTTATTCTTGAGCAAATAGACATAGAGAGGACTTCACCTGATTGCAAGTGCTATGGAGAGCAGAAAGAAGAAAGTTCTTTGATGCTCCTTGGTCCTTAGCCAGCTAGCCCTTGGAGAAATCAGAGCTGATGTTATGCAACCCTGATTTGGGAAAAAATGGCTTAGATCCTGCAGGAGCAGCAAAGCCACACTACTCTGGCCCTATCACGTGAAAAGCTTTTTCCTGTAAATATATTTCCCCTCTCTTTGTCACTGAGGAAAGTTTGAGTGTTGTCAGAGCAAGAAGTGGCTGAACATTGGTATGTCATCATCTGTGCTTCCAGTGAACTATTTAAATAAAAGTGTTTGTAAAGAGAGTGTAAGAGATTGCTTTAATCAGGGAGATTGCTTTAATCAGGGAGGGGACTAAAAGTAAGTGTAGGGCTGCCTATCACACTGGCAGTGCAATTCTCTAGGTCAGTGGATTGCTGTCTCTTCACAGGACTATTTGTCAATGGGTTTGTGTACAAAGAAGTCCATAGTAGTTTGTTTATCTACTGATTCAGAACAGAAGCTCAAATAGCACAACTTTCATGAAGGAGGAATTGACAAAGAGTGCAGCTGGGCTGAGGATGGTACAAGAAACTCCATCCATCATTTTCCAAAAGGCACAATGTATGGCTTAATTGTTGCTACTAACAATTGTTGACCATTTTATTTGCTATAGCAAAAGTATGATCCCACAGAGAGCCAACTTGGAAAAATACAGTGACAGAGGAGTCTCTTTTTCCCATTCACTTGGCTTCATTCACTGAACAGATTCCACTGGTTCTGTCTGGACCAAGACCTTCCACTATTGCTCACCTGCAGAGCACACTCCTTGACCACCATGAGGTCTTGAGCTGGCTAATATCGTTGTAATTAGGGAAGGAACAGCCCTGACAGTGAGGAAATAGTGTTAGTACAGTATGCAATAAAAAGAGCAATATTCCATATTGGGGAATTTTTGTAAGACAATATTTCTTCTGAGAGAGCTGCCCATGGGAATACTTCTCATACCAGAGAGTTTCCTTCAGTGCCTTGTGAACTTAAACTGTCCTCTTTCATTGAACTGGGTGTGATGTGCCTTGTTTAATATTGTTCTCTGCTGCAAGGTTTATATTTAAGGTATGCTACACAAACACTAGGAAAGGAGAGAAAGCAACATGCCTATATCACATAAAAAATTTGTCTCCCAAGTGAGTATGCATCGGGACACAGTGAGCTTAGTGTACATATTCATGAGATATTAAAAAATTCATTTTCTGGAATAAAGCCACTCCCTATTGTTTAATATTCAGGCTTCTACTGCAAAACAGAGGATTTTAGTGGTTCTGAAATAAAGACGTGAATTTTTGTCATGCAAAGCAATCTGATTTTTCTTAGTCTCAATGATTTTGGCTGAAGTTATAATGAGACAAACATCTAGCATGAAAGATTTGACCCTAGCCCCTAAATACTGTCAATCTATTAAATGCTGAAGCATGGTCACTTAATGGAGAAATATAAAATTGCTATGCTTTCAGATCATCCTACCAAAATGCACTAAAAATGCACAGTTGACAACAAAATGCTGCTTTGGGCAATTATCATGGCATTCAGTACCTCTGTGTAGCAAGGAGGTTCCTAAGTATAGCTGTAACAAGATTTCTTAGAAAAAAAATCTGAATGGTAATTTATTGTGTTGAGGATCATATTAAATACCTCTGTGGGCTCTTCCCCTTCCAAAAAGTGATATTGGAACTTGCTGTAGAGTCTGAGGTTACTGTGGATGAGGAAGGAAGTGAAAGGCAAAAAGACTGGACCATCTTCAGTTTCATTTTTTGAAATGCTACTGGGAAAACTTGACTTTTTCCCTCATTCCCAAATTAAATAGATTTTTCAGTCTGCAGAATATTTTCTTCCAGAGTGCCTGTGTCCTGTTATTTTGTATTGTGGACATTAATGCTCCTGAATCCTCTGCAGTATCAAGGGATTTTAGGCATCATCATATCTAGGGATGCCAGTGGAATGGACTACAATATAAGCTTCCTTTCTGGCTGACTTGTGCTTTTTGCTGTCTTTAACCTGTCCTTAAAATGACCAAGAAATATGGCTTTAAAGTAACTGCATTAATCCAAGCAATTGCTGAATTTTAGCAATTACATTGCAATTATCACGGCCGCCTTCTGTGCGGTCTCTCAACTTGAACTTGAGTCAGAAAGCAGCCAAGAGCAAACAACAATCCTTTAAACGTGCCACATTGCTGACCTTGACGAGCATGCAGAAAAGCACAAGTGAATGCACACAAATTTTCAAGGCCTGCTGTTCATCCAAACACTGCAATATTACCTCACACAGATTTTTTTCCTTGCATGCAAACAGAATCACAGTGTGTGAGCTATAATTTAATACATACTGTAGCCTGGGTCAACACAAAGGCCCTGGTAGAGCACTGTGATACAGTAGGGCAGCTGTGACTGTTTTAACAGCATCAGAGGGTCCTCGCTCAAGGAATGAGGCAGAATATTCATTACTTTTAAAGCAATAAGAAGAATGAAGGCTGGAAGAAAGGTTTTTTTAATATAAGTGTCTGTTAAATAGAACAAAAAGCAGACTGAGATGGAACTGATTTCATATTAATGTAAAAATGCCATAGTGATGCTGGATCCAGGTTATAGAGATTATAATTTTATTTCATGCTGCATACCTTCAGAAAACCCTTACTAATTTAGATAGCATTGGTATTGGTTTTGCATATATGTTTTTAAAAAATTTTTTTATTTGCTTGAGATAGAATATACACTATCTTCAAGCTTGTTTGCTGGCTAGATAATATTTCAAAAGACTTTAAGTTCCTTCCCTTCAGTTAACATTTGCAAGAAACCTATCTAGACTTTTTTGTTTTCAAATGAAAATATATAATTTAGTTGATTTTAGACTCTCATTGAATAAATAATTAAATGTCATGTTTAATTCTTAATTCATGCTACTTGTGTATTAATTACAAGTATTAAAATTCATTACAAATTCTTATGTAGATTTCTCCCTGTAACTTACAGTTGCTGTGTATACATACAGTCATACAAAAACTTCTTATGGAGAATTTGTTTTAAATATGTATATGTATTTCTGAAGCATTTTAGCATTCCATGAATTCCATTTCTTTTCAAGTCAGCGAGAGTATATTGAACAGAACTCCATTCTTTCAAGTATGCATGTTTCATAGGTTTGCTTGAATTTTATAGACCATACAGAAATTTGTGGGAGGTGCTTTCATTCTGAAGTGAGCCATTTGTCTGTACACTTCTTTGTTTTTCTTGCCTTTAATAAGAACCTTTGTATGCTCAGTCTGCTGATGTTGTCTGTTATCCATTTTCACTCAGGTTCTTATATGTGTGATTGACTCAAGAATTACTCTGGGATTATTTTTACCCCCAGTTCACTTTTCTTAGACTGCTATAAAATGGCATGACATAATTAAATCCAGATGTGGGCGTGGTTTGGTTCTGATTACATGACAGGTTTAGCCATGTGCTACTTGGATCAGGAGGACTTTTATATTTTAATTGAGTTCTCCTGTATTGCTAAAGTGTGTAGTATCTTCTAACATTAAGGTCTTCTTTCCCTCTCCTACTGCTCAGAATACCTTTATAACAGAGCTTTGCTTGAGAACTAGCGTGTCCCTGTTTTTATAGGGGATAGGTAATCACTAGGAACTTGACTTGAGAACACCTGGAATTCATCAAAATTCCCTCTTACTACCCTGTTATATGAGGATATTGAAAACTTGGACTGCTGTGTTTGCTTGCAGGCTTCTATCAGTACACACCACTATCTTTTAAAAGCATTTCTTTATCCAAGTGAATGATTCTGACCTTTGTTGTGTCTCTGCAGTTTCAAGCATTTAAATTATTTAAGTATTTCTGCATGCTAGGTAACTAGCACATTTTCTCTAGGCTTGCTCAGTAGAAAGGGTATGGAAAAGTAAGTTGAGTATAGCATTTTTCTTGATATCCCCCTCCCTCCAATTCAGCAAGTAGGAATAAAATGCATGGGTAGTCTCATTCGAGGAGAGGTAAAACTCCTGATCCGCACTGGGAGAGGGGAGGGACAAGTCACATCTGCACCATTAGGCGCAGACCACTCTGGCCATTATTCAGTGGGGTGTGTATGTGTGAAGGGAGTTAATTCCTTTCAGTTCCTGGATAAATCCATGGCTGACCTCATTGATGTGACAGCGAAATCAGCGGGAGTTCTCATATGCTTGGCAGGAAGGCACATATTAAAGTGCTTTCTTTGAACCAAGGTCACTGCATTGCTAATCTGGGCATTTTTCCTGTGATGGGCAAATACCTCTTGGTCTGTGAGCATCCTTTGCTCTTGTTGATGCAGAGGTTTGGTTCTGTGCCAAGGAAGCAAGTGGGATATTTATTGCTGAGTTCAAGATGAATATGGTTTCTAATGGGAGCATGAACCATGGCTATCTTGAAGGCAGTCTTCTAGTTAACTGTATGTGTTTGTTGTGTAACAGCAAGGTCTTTGCAAAAGAGTTCTTTTGAATATCTCCCTTGAGTTCTTCTGTGTGAACAGGAACATCTCAGCTCACAGAGAATTGCGAGGAACTGGAGAGGTGATCTTTTTTCTTTGTAAACAAGCTCACATTGCAAAGGCCATACCTAATAGGGAATTTGTCAGTTCCAGAGATACTGCTGGAAATGTTTATGCTGTTATGTAGAAAAGCATTCCTTGGAGACAAGTCATCTTGTATTTTGAAATTAGGGTGGATGTGTGTGCTACTAGTGTCTGTAGCTCTTTTTTGGCTTTTTATCAGAGTACCTGACACTCAGAATGTAGGTCTGCTTCAAAGCCAAAACATTTGTCCTTCTGAAATATTTTTGTGGACTCTGAAGCTAATCAGAGCCAAAGGGTGTTTCAGCAGTCTTTGAAAAATCCCTCTAGAAGTGCATGAATTGTCCCCAAACAATAGTGGAATTTAAATGTCTCTAGATTCATTCACATAATTTAATAGAGAAATGCCTGTAGTGTAGTATAGCAAGGCTCAAAGTAGCTTATAGCCAGCTTGGGTATAGAAGCCAGTTATGGCAGCATGGTGCTCAAGACAGGCTGATTTGCTTCGCTTCTTGTCTAAGTAGGTTTACTATGTTCTACAACCCCAAAGTTAATCTTTGCCCACAGTGCATATATTTTTGGAGGTGCATCCTTTTATTAGTGCATTTGTGTTATGTTTGGAATAAGTGACCTCAGAGGTGGTAGGAAATTTTAAAAAAAACCCTGCTGATGTAGTTATCCTGTGAAATAGGTAAGACATAATATTACCACTTTACAGAGGGATATAAAAAAATAAAATCACTAGTGCAGCTCTAACTAGAACACCAGTGATAGTCAGACATGACAACTGCTGATGTACATCAGCTGTATAGCCCTTGTTTTCTTTCCACACAGCTTCTAATGCTATAATTGTATTTTTGGGTACAGTTACCATTTCATAATACTCTGCTGCTTTTCCACTCCTGTGGAGCAGAGACACAAGTCTCCATGTGCAGCGTGCCGTTACTTACACTATTAAGTTCTGGCGCATATCTCTGTTTGATCTGATCCTTCGTGTAGCATTACTGATGAGGGTGAAGGAACCATGACAAGCCTTGAAGAGAGGCAGATTCTGGATAGGAAGCTGGCACATTAGGGGGAGATTCCAGCAATTGTTCAGCAGTGCAGGAAGGAGTAGTTGTAAACCTGACCTTTCTATGTAGAGAGGCGTGAAGAGAGAGGTGCTGACAGGAGTTGTTTCAGTTAAGCCATTTGGGCAGGGGGATACTTCCTATAGTATATGTGGCCTCCAGAGGTTAGATACATCCCCAGTCTTTTCTGGCACTTGCTAGACCTCAGGAGGCACCAGCAAAGGGTTAAATAGTTCCACAGTGTGTTGCTGTCTCTCTAATTAGGAAGTAGTCCAAGAGCTCAAAGTTCAAAATGCACATGGTCAGAACTGGGACTGAGCCCAAGTTCCCATTGATTGCAGCCTCATATGTTAGTGTGCTGCATCTGCACATGGTCTCTTCCCATTGCCATTTCTGACATTTGTTTTCCTTTTTAATATGAAAATGAAACAATTCAGCTACAAAGTTTCACTTCTTTTGTCACTGTCTCAAGTCTTCCATTGCTTGAGCTTGTGTGCTTTCTGGGAATAATTTGTGATTCACTTTATAATTGACAGCAGGCCAGTAAAACATGACAAAAATCTTTTCACTCAGGTCCATTCTGCAGCATCTGTGGCTACTGCTGGAGAAGCAGGACAAATCTACTCCCAGCATCGGAATAGATATGAACTGGTCAGGCTGAGCCTCAGGGGACCTGAGGTTCCTTGTTGGCCCCCAAAAGGAGACACAAAGGACAGGCAAAATAGCATCCAGCTGAACTTGTGTTTTGAGAAGAAAGGGCAGAGTGAGGCTGGGCTGAGGCCACAAAATGGGAAAAGTTAAAAAAAATAGTTTTAGCAAGCAAACAATAAAAAGTAGAAGCCAGTTGCATGGATAGTAATATGAAAGGGGACAGAGTCAAAATGTTAGGCATGGAGCCTGCAATCTAGAGAGTGGACAAAGTTCTGCTGAATCATATAATAGAATCATAGAATATGCTGAGTTGGAAGAGACCCACTAGGATCATCAAGTCCAAATCTTGGCCCTATGCAGGCTACCCCAAGAATCACACCATGTGCCTGAGAGCATTGTCCAAATACGTCTTGAACTCAGACAGACTTAGGGTCTGAGTGACAGTGCTGTGACCACTTCCCTGGGGAGCCTGTGCCCAACCACCCTGTGGGTGAAAACCTTTTTCCTGATATCTCACCTAAATCTCCCCTGACTCAGCTTCATGCTGTTTCTTTGAGTCCTGTCATTGGTCATGAGAGTGAAGAGATCAGTGCCTGCCCCTCCCCTTCCCCTCACAAGGAAGTTGTAGCCTGCACTGAGGTCTCCCTTCAGTCTCCTCCAGGCTGAACAGACCAAGTGCCCTCAGCCGCTCCTCATACAGCTTCCCCTCAAGGCCCTTCACCATCTTCATTGCTCTCCTTTGGATGCTCTCTAAGAGCTTAATGTCTTTATCATACTGAGGTGCCCAAACTTCACACAATATTCAAGGTGAGGCCGCACCAGGGCAGAGCAGAGCGGGAAATCCCCTTCCCCAACTGGATGGCAATGCTTTGCCTGATGCCCCCCAGGACACGGTTGGCCCTCCTGGCTGCCAGGGCACTGCTGACTCATATTCAACTGGCCATCGACCAGGACCCCCAGGTCCCTTTCCACAGCACTGCTTTCCGCATCTCATTCCCCAGTCTGGATGTACAGCCAGGGTTGCCCCATCCCAGGTGTAGAATCCAGCACTTCCCCTTGTTGAAGTTCATATGGTTGGTGATTGCCCAGCCCTCTAATTTGTAGAGGTCTCTCTGCAGAGCCTCCCTGCCTTCAAGGGAGTCAACAGCTCCTCCCAATTTAGTGTCATCAGCAACCTTACTTAGTATTCCTTTGAGTCCTGCATACAAGTCATTAATGAAGATGTTGAAGAGAACCCAAATATTTTGTTTTCAGATGCAGAAAACTTAAATATTTCATTTTTTTGCCTGTCAAAATATATCTCCTATCCAAATTTTTCCATGGGAAAACAAATTATTACTATGTTTTCAGAAACTTGCATTTTAATAAAATAAAACCACACCTTCCTTTAGAAAACACATTTCAGTAAAACATTTTAGTTCTTGCTTGAAATCAAGCAAGGGGTTACAGGAGCTTTTGTGACCTCGTGTTTAAGGATGACATGGTTTTGGGGGTCAGAGTTTTAATTTTCACCCCAGAATAGATAGTAGCTTCTAGGGATGACAGTCAGCTTTTTGCTTATGAAAAAGGTGGTGATTCTGGTCTCCACCTTTTTCCCTCTCCTTTTTCAGCTGCATGTGCTTACTATTTACCTCCGCTGGCTCTTGGGCTGCTTAACATGGCAGGGAGATGAGTCAGATCATTAACCCGTCTGAAAAACATACCCAGCAAAACAAATTTGGTCTGTGAGCTTTCACACCATTCCAGGAACATGCATGAGAGAGGGGCAGGCCTGTGCAGCTGGGAATGGTGGTGAAGAGAGGGGGCAGGATGACCCTTTTGGTAAAAGTAAGTTGTTAAATCAGCTTGGCCATTACACGTAGCTGGTGCCTGGGTTGGTATCATTGGCAGTGCTGATAACAATTTTCCTACGTCATACAAAGCTTAAGGACAAAGAGGCAGCTTCATCCTTGGCATAATTCTGTTAGTAGAGTCGCAGGACTTGTACCCAGGGTGACTTTGTCTAAAGTGTGCCTTTTCAACATAGTCCACTAAATCAGCTCATTCTTGCTCTCTCTTTTATTTCTTTATTTGTGGCTACACTGAATTAGCATCTTAAATAAATTGCCATGGGAATCAGAGATGCAATAGCTAGCTTGCTTTCTCTTGTGCATCTACAAACAGTCTTTTCATAGCAGTCTTTTCACAATCTCATGGACAGTGTTTGGGCACTTGATGCATATCCATCAAGGGCTTTTCATGCCTGTCCTGTTCCTTAAAATATAACAGTGTAAGGTGCATAACATGATATATGCTTGATGGTAGAAGATTTCTAGCACATATTTTTTATATACACAGATGAAACATCCCTCCTTCTGAAGTGACTTGTTGACTATTTATTGTTCCTCACTCTCGTACTGATACGTTATTTCTATATTTTGTGACAAGTGGATTGTAGAAAACAAAGAAGAATAGGTAACTTGATTTGATGAAGCAGGGCATTCTCTTCATAGAGGACAAGGTAAGAAAAGTGAGCTTTGTAGGAAGAGAGAAAGCTGAAAAGACAGGCCTTGTGATGAAGAGAGCTGTGGGAGTGGATCCATAAGAAAGAAGAAACTCTGAAAAGGCCTTGAAGTTCAGGACAAGAAAGCATGGCTTTCATAGGGGTGTAGGCAATTTGGCTGTGGTATGGAACAAAAGATAACCTCAATTGCTGAATTTTTTGTGGAAAACAATGCAGGTGCATTGGGAATAAGATCCAGGCTCACTAATCAAAATAATTAAAGTAATCAAATACTGTGATCACACAAGGGATCTCGGCAGAGATTTGCATGTTAAAAGTATTAGAAAAAAGCTCCGGTAAAATAATATTGTTAGTGTGGGTAGCACAGAGTTAACTAAGTAGGAAATCTGGGTAAAAGTAAAGGCAGTGTAGGTTATATACTTGGGTGGCAGCTGATGGAGCTGTGCAATTGCACCAGAATCTCAGATATCATTGAGGAACGTGCCTAGTATGTCTCACTGTGAAGAAAAACTTGCAAATGTGACCCCGATACATTGTGATGCAGCACTATATGCCAGAACTCTCGTGCAGCCTGTCAGCAGAAGCCCGAGAGCTGTGATATGCCTTCCCATCTGAACGAGGTGCTAACTCCAGCATCTGCTTCTGTGGGGTGTTCAACTCCATTACCAAAGCAGAGGGGGAGAGAAATTACTTTTGCCAAGACTACACAGAAATGAATGTAGTGTGATTGCACTGCTTTAATTTGACCCCAGAAAAGGATCTTAAAATTAGGAGCTGTCAAGGCATTTAATACAATATGCCTAAAACACAGGGTGAAATATGGGACTGGAGAAAATCAGAAAGCTGAAAAATACATATGGATGCTTGTAAATCACTAACATAAAGTGGTACAGGAGTCTGCACAAGCAAATAGTAAAAGCTGGACAGACTATAACAAGAGTAGGGTGCCTTTGGGATTGTGAGGGAGGAAGGGGTAGATGCTGAGAGAAGAATTATCAGAAAGGTCAGAGAAAAAATGGTTAAAGCCAAAACGATGGCATGGGTTTTAAGGAGGATTTTAGTTATTTCCAAAGCAAAAAAGAGCTCAAAGAGCCTGAGGCTTGAAGCACAAAGCATGATATTTATGCAGGGAGTTATTATAAAACATTTGATGAGAGTGATTTTGGTGGCAGACAGGCCTCACAGCCAAACTAGAGGCATAAGAAAGTAGGACAGAGCTGGGATGAAATGGGATCAGCAGCTGTAAGCAGAGTATTCAATTAACTAGGAACAATTCAGTTCAAACAAAGGAGAGAGGAACTTGGGGAGACAGGTGGGATCATAGATGGCTGAGGCAAGATTAGCAGGAGCTTGTATTTCAGGGAGTATTCACTCCATGCAGTACCTCTTTTGTCTCTGTGTTAAGATCAGTAAACTGACAGAGAAATATTTGCTTCTGTGCTACATTACCGTTCCTTGAATGATGGGGGGCCACAGTGTAGTGCTGAAGAGAGGAGAGACTCAACACCTCCACTTCTAACAGCAGTAAGTTGCTACATCAACTTGGTTCTCTCACAGAACCTTACCATAAGGTGCCTCTGTTGTGACTCTGCTCATTCAGGGCGATCAGGACCAAAAGAATAAGCAGTTAAGATGGAGGTGAAGAGAAGCAGGCATAGGAGGATCAATGAAGGTTGGAGGGTCAGGTCATGAAGGTCAGGGTAAGACATTTGTGACAGAGAAGTGAGAAATGCCAGTGTCAGCAAATAAAGCATGTTAGGAAGGATGAGAGTAAGAAAAAGAGTGAAGAGAAGAAAAATCAGACTTTGCAAGTAAAACTTCTTTACAGTGAATATGAACTAGACTTAATTTACAGGTTTTTTGTTCATTTGTTCGTATGTTTGATTGACCTAAAAGAAACAATGCATTGGAGATGCCTGCGGGCTCTCTAAAAGTGTTTGTATGAATACACATCAAATATGTGCTTTTCCTGAAGTGACCTATTGATTTTTTTTTCCTTCCACCTTAAGCCTTTTAATGCCTAGCAGCAAACCGTGGAGCACTGGCCCTTCCCAGTCAGTCCCCCTTGTTCCCCTGCTTAAGAATGAAATGCAATATCTTGAACACCCAGAATGCGAAGAAGCTAATCATTGGCTCGCATTGTGGCTGGCAGGGCAGACCCGCCTCTTTGGCTTGTGCTGACAAGCTGTTTATGTTTGTGCAAGGCCACCCTTTAACTCAGCCGCCCGATGGCCGTAATGGGACCAACTGTCTGAATGCAGGGAGCTAAATCTTCTGATCAGAGGCACAGCGAATTTCAGCCTCTAATACTCCTGCGTGGACTCTATGGAACACTAGTAAGTAGCTTTCTGTCGTCTTCTGGCTTTTCTCATAAGACTAAGGGCGTGTTTTAGCAAGGCAGGTAGGCGCTGTCATTCAGAGAGGCAGCTATTAAAGTATTTTCCTCTGTCTAAAGTAAAAGAGCAGCTACTTTGTATGCAGTGTCATGACTACAAGGACCACACGATTTCAATCTCAAATGAGACCTTCCTGGGAGGCAAAAGAGAAGAAGTTAATAGTAACACAACCCATTTCAACTTACTGGGTTATTTTTTTATATGTGCATATATATGTATTAATTTATTTAATCTGAATCTAGTTATTATTTTTAGCTACATTTCCCATATCTGATCATCCAGTCATATTTCAAACACCAGCAGTTTTTGCAAGGTCATGAGTAGTGTGGTTTAGAAAAGTGTGAAATGGCTAGAAATTAGATACTATAAAATAAATGCTCCCCAAAATGCTGATATGTGCTGTCATATTCGAAGATATACGCCTAGCAGTAGAAAAGCAAAGTTACGTTCAGAGATTTCAGTCCTCTTTGTTCAGTGCTACTGGGAAATGTTCACAGCTCCACAGAGCAAAAGACTGCAAAGATGGAATGAGCTTGACTTCTTGTATCTTTAATATGTCCTTTCTAATTTTCAGAATTTGAAATAAAATATTACCTGCTTGGACAGTATTCTTCAACTTAGTCCTGCATAGCATATATTGATGGACTTTTTATATTTTTTCTTTTACCATTTATGCCAGCAAAGAAAATCTTAGTGGCCCTGTTAGAGCTGACCACTATTCAGAATCTTAGAACTGGTCTGCTCCTGAAGTTTTGGCAAGTCTATGTCTAGGTTTCATGTGGTAAGTGAGGCTCAGACTAGAAGATACCTGGGGGAAAAAAGTAGCAGTCACTGTAAATAAGTGTGTTCATTATTCCTCTTTTTAAAATACAGGAAAGTAAGTTTCAGTCAGATCTTCATTAGCCTTGAGTCATGCCAAAAAAAAAAAAAAAAAAAAAAAAAAAAAAAAATCCGAAGCTAGGCCTGATACTATATTCCTTTCAGCTTGTTTAACTTGCCCCCTATGGATGTACCCAATAGGGGGATGCCCTGGGGGTTGTGCCCTCATCTCTGCTGTGCTGCTTGTGTTTTGGGGCTGTGCACAGCTTCTGCAGACAGCCCTGATGCAGTCTAGAGACCTTTGGCTCAACTCTCCTACTCATCTATAGGATCTTAAGGACTGCATCAATGAGTTGTGAATTGCAGAGGGCCAGTCAAGCAATATTATGTGTGGGAAGCAGTGGCTAAGAGACAGACAAAAACTTTCAAATAAAACTGGTCAGATTATGGGCAGCTATTGTACTTGGTACATTTTAACTAGGTGGGTCTCGATGCTGATGGTTGTTCAGCTCTGAGATTGAGCCTCCTCTACAGCAATACAGTGCATGTGTGGTAGTGTATGAACTAAAGCTAATTACAGCAATAAGCTGCTTCTGTGCCAGGCTGTGAACACAAGCCAGAGTGTTTCAGTGTTTCATTCGCTCTAAGTAGCAGATAGATACTAACCCTTGATTAGTAAAGATGGAAATGAAATTGTTTTTTATCTAGATTAAGAAAGCAGGATCTCAGTACTTAAGTAACAGTGAAAGCCATGAGATACACACCTAGGAGTTTTTGCTGTGCTCTCTCAGTACATAGTTAGGAGTAATCAATATGCTTACCACATTGTCTCTCTCTTGACTAAAGAAAGAACTCCCTTGCGCATCACAAGCTCAGCACAACATGGCTGGCTCTGTAGGGGCAGACTGTGCCTGTTTGATTTGCATCAGGGTAAACAGGCAGAAGATTACAATTGATTTTTTTCCTCCTAGAGAGCTCATTTTGAAGATGTATTCATAGGGCTTGCTAAAACAAGGTGCTGAATCAACATCCTTCATTTAAAAAAAAGGCTCTGAACTGCATAAGCTATAATTGCAATTTTTGATTCTGAGATGGTAGGCAGTTTGTGAAAACAAAATTATTTATTTGTACTCATTAATAGAGCATTCAGATAGCCTGGGAAGCAGATAAGCATATCGTCCTCAATCTACAAAAGAGGGAAATGAAATCTGCAAGAAAGCTGGAAATAGAACTAAAATCTGCTTCCAGGGCTGTGTTTTTACTGCGATTCATTCTCTTCCTCTGGCTCTATAGGTGCACTGTATGTTGACTGCAGGATCACTTGCCAACACTTTCCCGTGGTTGAGGAAAATGCAGGCACATTTGTAATATAGCTACTGTTCAGTTGTTCAGCACTCAATGGAAGGTGTTAATTTTGAGTTGACTGAAACCCTGAGCAGTATTTCCCAAATATACTTAGGGTTACCAGATTACTAAGACTACCAGATTTCCCCTTCATTGCCCTTGAGAATGTCAGGCCAGCTCTCAAAGTGGATCGATTTCTTGGGAAAGAACAACTTTGAATTAATAAGAGTTTTGAGTTACTAGAGCTGTAATTCATGACACTGCGCATTTGAATTTTTAGTGAAAGCAGAAGGCTTCAAGGGTTATTTTCATCTCAGGTTTTGGACTTTTAGCAGGTGATCTGCTGCTGTGTCCTACGGGCTTGACACACATGAATTAAGGTTATGATAAGGGAGAGCCTATGAGTGAAATACCTCATGTGCCCCCCCTCTTTGAGTCTGACCAGGAAACTGAACTGTCAGGTAGCAGGAAAAAGTCTGAAGGACTGAAAGAAGCAATGGCAGCCTTCTGTCAGGTTTGAATAGAATTCCTTATAAAATGGATCACTATCAGTAGAACTCAGGTCTCCATAGAGATAAAGGCTGAGATTTGCAAAGAACCCCTCCTCAGCCTCCTTGGGTAAGTTGCCCTCTCTCTTAAATCTAAACCCTTTTACTACTATCCTCCATGCTAATATTCTCAATTTTTACCCATACCTATGAAAGCTTTTAAAATCTTTCATTTGTGGTTTGAGTTTTTCTTTTCCAGGTCCCTTTTCCTAGTTATTAGATCCTTTTCTAGGTAAGGGATATTGTTGCCACTAAAGTGGAACATACTGGTTGGTTCTAAAAAAATGAAAAATGCTAAGCATGCAGCCTTTTCTATTAAAAAAGAAAGAGCAGCAGGGCTGTAGTACCCAGATCTCACTCATACATCAAGAGCAGACAGTCTTCTTCTCATATGTGCATTTCATTTTGATGGTGTTACTTGGAGAAGGCACTGCACTTAGGAAAGAAAAGGATTGCTAGGCAGGTTATAGGTGCAAACTTCACCCCAGGAGAAAAGAGGAGTTTCTCAACCAGGGATTTGCCACAGGGCCCATTCTGCAGGGTGGCCTGAAATATCATGGAAAACTTGGGCCAAGGCCAGAAAAGGGATCACTTCCTATCTTCCTTGCTCGTGGCAGACAGTGAATTGCAGTGGCTAAGTGGTCTTCAGGTCTGTAGTGCCTTAAATCATCTGTATCTACCAGTGTCCACTGGTTTCTTTGACTTCCCCAGAGCTCTTCACTCCTTGCCTTATTCTCCTCCTACTCTCTGTCTTCCTCACTACAGCCCAGTCTGAGAGACAAGGGCTGTTTGTTCTCCCCAGGAGTCTTGGGTTCTTCAATGCAAAGGCCTCAACATACCTTCTTTTACCTCTTTCTTCTACTTGAAGGCAGAAAAGCAGGACAGGTCCAGGATAAACCAGGCAGTTAGTAGTCCTTTGTCTGCTGTAAGACTGGATAGCTCCAGGCAAGGTCAGAGAAAGACTAAGCCAAGAAATATATAAGCATGGTATATTTTTTTTTTAAGAAAACATAGCCCTTTCTATTTATCTTGGCCAACAAAGTGTCCAGTATTCAACAAGTATCTTGTGAACTAACTTCAGGCCCAGAGCTGCTTTTGAACTGTTCACTGTGATTCTTCATGTGCTCATTTCTTTGTGTTACCAGTCACATGGTAACATTTCTGATTCTTGGATGAATGATGTTTTCAAACAAAAAGAGGGATTTGGACACATTACTTTTGGTTCAGAACTTTTCATGAATGCAGACATATGAAAATGTCCTACATCAGTGTTTCCTGGATACTTGCTTTTGAAAGAAAGCTTACTTATGTGAATGAAAGTTTTGAAAAACAGTGATACTGAGACAGTACAATTTTATAGGAGCCAGGGCTGGTGGTTATTTCTCAGAGTAGCAAACTATGATTTAGGGCAGTATAGAGCAGAAGCATAAGCATGGGACAAACTGTATGCCCGTGTTTAAGGGACATAGTTGCCACAGAAGTGAAACTTAGAGCTTGAAGAGTGTGGGCTTACCTGCTGTTTCATAGTATATTTCCATAAGAAGCTTGAGCATTTGGCTTACAGTTGTCTTTCTTCCCCTGCTCTGGTCCATAACATCCCAAGTGTGTGTCCGCTGCAGCATTCAGCGGACCCCTGTGAGCTAATTCACCTCTCATAGCTTGCAGAAAATTGATGCATTTTATCATAGGGCAGTTTTCTGTCAGGCAATCAACTGTATCTGTTCAGTGGCAATTCAACAAGCTCTCAGTGCAAGGTAAGACCTGTGAGTGTGCAACCAGAGGGCAAGAGGGAACCTTTGAAAACAGTCTAATGTTTGTCTTTTGAAATTATGTTCTTCTGATATTTAACCTTCCCTGATGAAAACTACTATGACGTATGCATTGCATGCTGTTTGCTGACTTGTTACCTAAAGAATACAAAGTATACAGCCATTAACTCCTGTCCTGTGGGCTTCAGGGTAGGAAAAAGGGATCATCATTCCAGCATACTTAGAAGGGAAAAGCCTGCGTTTTTCTCCGTCACCAGTGCTCTCAGAATGAGCTCATGTGCCCTAGGCAAGCCCCAATCCCTGCAGTCACAGATGTTAGTGAGACTTGATGAGAAAAAGTGGCTTAGTGTTATGCTTATTCTCCCTTTTTTTCTGGGGACAGCCAGGGGCTACTGCAGGCTGTAGTGAAAACAGCAGCAGCCACGGGGCTTCTCCAATGATGACATCAAGGTTAGAATGCATTATGTTTTTGTCTGAGCTGCGTATTTCTTTCTGTGAAAACAATTGATACATTATAAAGCAAAATACATGCATTATAAAGCAAAATATCAAAAGCACTGAAACAGCCCAATTCTCATCTAACAGTTGGAGCAGGCAGCAAAAGATTATCACACAGTATTATCTCTTTGAGAGATCAACTGACAATTATGTGCCTTTCTGGAGAGGGACAGGCTTTTGCCAAACTCAAGTCACTGGGCACCAAGCTGAAGTACTACAATAAAATACATAATGAGTCCAGACTGAATACAAGCTTAGCATCTGAATCCAGACCCAAGATGGCTGTTCCCTGTGCTGAATTTAAAGATGCTGGTGATGATTTATAATGTCACAGCTAATTTGTCTTTAAAAAATGTGTTATTGTCAGTGCCAAAATCTACCTTATTTTATGTCATTGACAGTGAGTGAACTGAAGCTTTGCCTTGGACTCCTCCAAGGGTAGATTTTTCTCAGTTTATCAGACTTGAGGTTTTTCAGTCTGTACAAAGCCTGCAAGCTTGTTTGCATCAGAAGAATTATCTAGGACTTAAACTATGACCGACTAGAAATCTGCATAAACATATTCAAAATCCTACACCAAGTGGTCTAGTGCTAAAATCAAAGGTGAACACATAGCTGTAGTGAAACCCTGGCTTGTTAATCTACTATCCTGAGCTTCTATCATTTAGGTAATTTCACAGATTCTAATCAAATGGCAAGGTGCATCCTCTACCAAACCCAGACTTTTCACCTGTCACTTTCTCAGTATTTAAGCTGCAAAGAACAGGTTGAAAAACAGGATGCTTTCATCTGTACCTTCGCAGTTCAGCACTCACAATACAACCACACCAGACTAGATGGGAGCAGAATTCAGGCCAAGAGAGATACATACTCTGCCACCTACTGTGCATTACAACCTGTCCATCACTGACTGAGGAGGGTCACTTTTTCCTTGCTTTAATGAACATGCAATGAAGTTTGAAAAAACCTTTCAAGAATCTGCATACAAAGCTGCATAATCAATATCTAAGCTGCATCCTGCTCCACTCTTGTCCTGCTAATATTGCTAACATAGTGGATCTCTGTGAAAAATCAATATGGAAAATAACAGAGTGGTTCTGTATCTGGCATTTGAAAACATCCTAAATGGAAGCGTCTTTTTTTCCAACAAGACAGATTGCTTCTAGGTGGTTGTTTTCCCTATCTGATCTGTTCTTTGTTGTAGTCTTTCCTATACGAAGCTTTCTAGAATAAATTTTCTCACTGTTAAACTGTTGAATATCTTCCATCTCCAGTTTTCCAGAAAACTAGCATCCCTGTGCGATATAACAACACGGTGAATATCTTCCATCTCCAGTTTTCCAGAAAACTACCATCCCTGTGCGATATAACAACACGGTGCTTGACTGCCTCAAAGGTCATGGAGACAAGAGTGTGAGAAAGTGAGCATCAAATGATGTCCTAGTAATATCCAGGCAGCATTGAAGGGACACACAGCTAGCCTGTCTGGAGGCAGGAGCTATCTATGGACAGTAGGGTGCTGGTACCCCAATATGGATGATATGAAAGAGGAAATCAATTTTGAATATAAAAAAAGAGAGAAAAAGACGGTGAATAAGTGTCAGGGAAATGAAGGGTCATTTAAAATCAGTCATCTATTTTTGAATTTTGAATTTTCTTGAAGTTTTCTTACAGAGTTGTTATTTGTGAAAGCTGCCTTTGATGTAAATTGACAGACATATTGAAAAGCACCTGAGAGATCAGTGTGAATTAATGCATTCACTCCTTGGAGGGAAAAAATATCTGTCAGCACAAGTATCAAAAAGTGGTTACTCCCACCTACTCTCCACTTTAACACCATGTCTCACCAAAAAATGTGTTCTTATTCCCAAAATAATAGTCATTCAACTTGTCTTGTACTGTGACAGTACAGTGAGGAGAGAGCCTACAGGCCTAGCAAACCACACAAGGGCTGCTCTGCTGTATCCAGTGAAATAATTTCTGTCCCCAGACTCGGAAGTCTGCTCTACCAGTATCAGGTTGTTTGGTTTCATGGAAAGTATCAGTCCTGGTAAAAATGTGATGTAGTCAGTTCACCCCACTTGATTACTAAGTGGGAGAATAACTCAACTGTTAACAAACCCTGCTTACTACTGTTTCAAAAAATAATATTTACTTCAGCTGATGTCTGTGCATTTCAAGTGTTTTGCTGCTTACTACCTGTATGGGAGAGGAGGGGAAAGATGCTAGAATGCAGGTCAAAGGTACCCAACTATGGTAGCAGCTGAGCAGTAGGGCACATGAAATCTGTTCTCACGTACCTCTTGTTTGTGTGACGTGCTCTGGTGTCTAATAATAAAACTGAACTCATCTGTAGCCTTTTACATTGGATCACTGGGTTGTATTGTATTTCACTCATCTGGAGGGCTGCCTTTTTTCACAATAGCTGTAGGAATATAATACCTTTGAGATCTCTACCTGATGTGACTGAAATTATTCAATGGGTTATACAACTGTTGGAAGGATTTGTGACAGCACAGGAAAAAAAAAGAAAATGAATTTATAATTTCCTCCTTTGCTTCTACTGATTAGAGTCTAGTTGTTTTTTGGGGTTTGTTTTTTGTTGTTTTTGGTTTTGTTTTTGTTTTTTTTGGTTTGGTTGTTGTTGTTGTTGTTGTTGTTTTGGTTTGGCTTTTAAATAATTCAACTGCTTTTGACTTTAACAGTCCAGTCATCTCATTCCTGGATCCAGGTACAAGATGAGTAGACAATCAGCACAATCCTAAGTGTGCAAAAATGAAAAGCTGAGCAAGTGACAAGGCTCAGGACTTTTAGGCAGAGTGTTTACAATGGTGTTTTTATTTTGTTAATGACTCACTGTACTGATTCACCCATGCTTTAGTGAAAGCTGCCTTGTTTAGAGAGTCTCACTGTTCAAACAGGGTAAGATTATTCCCAACAGAAAAGCTTAAAAAAGTCCTCTAGGAAAACTAAAGACTAAATAAAACTTGTTATTTTAAAGTAAAGAACATGCAGATAACAACCTTAGTTTTAAGCAATGGCAAAACTTTTTTTTATCCACCATAAAATCGGTTAAAATTGGTTTTCTGATTTTTTATTGAGAAAACGTTATTCTTCAGTACTGACCGAAAAGCCATGAAGTATCCAAAAATATAGGTGACCCCTAAAGCCTTTGGTATATTGAATTTAATCAGGGCTCTAGACCTTTAAATAGCTGAAAATAGGGACTGAAAGTGACTTGGGAGTTTGGAGTCATGGACTTTCATGGGCTGCTTATCAAAATTTTACTTCTGATACTTTTGGTAAAATGTTCATTCTTGTAATGAATAGCTTGGATCACCTCAGAAGTTCTCTATTAAGCAACTGCCCACTGACTCTTATTAGAGAAAAAACCCACCTAAACGAAACAAAACCTATCAACACAATAGATTTGCTTCTCACCTGGAAGCTTTAGGGGATGTAAGTGGATGAGCATCCACTTCCCTGTTTATAGAAAACATGTTGTTCTAAATGACTTGCTAAACTGTTAAACGATTTCAAGTAATGCACTGGATTTCCCTGCCCCCCTTCCCGAGAGGCTGTTTGTGCTGGGAGGGAGGGCTGTAGCGTCTGTTTGTTTCCACAGCGGCGGGGGAGGACCCGGCTGCCACCTTCTTGAGTGGTGTGTCGTGCTCTGGGCTGCTGGGGGCTGCCTGGGGGAGCAGTCAGGCATCTGCAGACGGGAGACCATCCCGGCATGGGGCTGGTTGTTTATTTTCAAAGCCTTTGTACCTCAGGTTACTTGTAAGGCTGGTGCCTGGGGAGTTCTGCTAAAACTGGACTGTGTATATTCCCTGGTTTGCCTGTAATTTCCAGATTATGAAAACCAGATGGATGACTCAGTGCTCTGCAAGTTAGAGTAGGAACGGGATCTTCTGACATAAGAGCAGCTTTTACAGAAAACACTGAGTTAAGAAGATTCAGGCTCAAGCTAGATTGCTTCTTCCCTCCCCCCCTCTTTTGTCTATTTTTACTGCATCACTGGTATGTGTCCAAGGAAAGTCGGCCATATCATTGGGAAATGCAAGGGGATAAACTTTTGACTGTCGGATCTCTTCAGGCTGAGAGACTCTAGAGTAAATTAACTGGGAGAGAGAGAATTAAAAGGAGGGATTTCTTTGGGTGAACTTTTTTGGTTGTCTACTCTGCCAACAGCAGTGTAAAATAACGAAGAAACTGCAGCAGTCCTTTCCCACTGTCTTTCTAAATAATGTAAGTTACCCTTTCACACTCATCTCTAACTGTTCGTGTGTTTTTTCCGCTTTCAGGTATTTTGTGAGAGCAGTGGTTTTACAGCGGGTGAGCTCTTGCCAGAAGCTCCGCTGTGTGAATGAGTGAATTGCTTTGTCTTTCTTTTTCTTCTTTAAGTCAGGGTGGTAGTGGGGAAGCCGAGTTTGACACCACCTTTCTTTGTCAGTCGTGCTAGCTCGGCTTTAATGGCTGTCGAAACCTTTAAACCTTTTCAGTGTTTGTGCAGAAATTTGTTTGTAGTTGGCAAAAGACAATAGCAAATGTTTGATTGAACTGTGCGTGTCAGGCTTGCTGTAAGAGCAGGCGTTTCAAAGGGGACTGTGTGATGCTATGTAAAGAGGACAGGATGTGACAAGGGAAAACAAATGTTTCCTGCTCTTTAATATTTAAAAGAAATAATTGAAACAGAGCCAAGGAGTTTGCCTAGGAAAGATATAGTGATGTTTATTCAAAGCAAAATAATGACTCTGTAAATCTGAGAGGACAATGCCAAAGTCTAATTAGGAGAGACACTCTACTTTTCACAGTTGTTAATTTTTTTGATTCTGGCAGTTGACATTAATGTTGCCATATTCTGTTGTGCTTTTCGTGAAGAGTAACTTGAGCCATTAGCTGGTGCATAGCTCTCCATAGGTTATTTAGGTAGGTTGATTTACCCCTTTTTAGTTTATTTTACTATTTTCAAAATGCAGTCTAGGCAGATTGTCAGGCAGATTGACAGGTTTAAGTAAAAATAAGGGGTTATAATTAGAGATAATGTACCAGGTACTATACTAGGACAAGAAATAGACCAAGAAAATTGTCCTGAACTCAAACATTCATTAGGCCAAAACAGTTAAATAACTGTTCATTTATATGGGGACAAATGAGAAAATTGTTGTGAAAGTACAATGACTAAATAAATATTTCTTACTTAAGAAAAGTTGCTTTCTGTTCCAGCCTTGGATTTTTTGGTTTTGAGGGCAATGGATTTACTACCTGGATAATAGTCTGTGGCCAACTATTGTGCTTTAATAATCAGAAGGTTTTTTCCTTAAAATTCCACATTCCTGCTTGTGTGAGAACTGAAATTAAATTGACTAGCGATACTAATGAAAGCTTCTAGACAATGTAAATGTTTTTCATAAACTTGAGAATATAAACTGTAGGGCTTAAAAAGCATATTAAAAGGTTTAGTTTGTTAAAATCTATATCAACTTATTTATTTTCAAGCTAGTCCCATAATTTTCTGGAAGATATCTAAAGCCTGGAGTGCTTATAGAAAGAAGGTACCAGAAAGCTACTGTACCTGATTTTGGGACTGCATCATCCTGCTAGAAAACAAAGCTACCAGAAAGAGGAGTTCTCTGTTTCCAGAGAGCTTTTTTGGGGGGAATCAATCTGTTAGCTGCTGACAAAATGCAATAGGGCTTCTGTGCTTTGGCCCTCAACCAAAACTGCTTACCATAAACAAAAGGTTTCCTCAAACTTCTCAGCAAAGGATTTGACAAACTTGAATGGTGAAGAAACTCCCTGGTCTGACCTGGACCTGCAATGCCCAGAGTTTGGCTATAAAGAACAGCTTGGGGTTTTCTCCATGGAGGGTTCAATTCAGTCCTTTAGATTCATCCTTTTTCATGAGAAATGGCTTTGATATGCCTTTAATACACGATGTCTTTCCTCAGGGAGAAGGCTAAACAGAACTTTGCTTCAAGGAGCATCACTAAGACATGCCACTTGAGGGCCAGAAGGAAACATGAAGTGGATTTTATGACAGAACCAATGCTAGATTTGATTATAGGGTTTCTGGGAAGAGGGAAAAATGGAAACAATTATTTCAGTCATCTGGGAAAAATCTTTTGATTTCTTCGTGTAATTCATAAAGGGAGACAGCAAATGTATCTTTCCAGACACAGAATAAAAATTAGAAGTATATATATGCATAATGCCTTGGGGGAGGTGGGTTGTGCGTGTGGGGGGGTGTGTGTGTGTCTTAGAAGTTGATCTTTTTTTCAGCATTGATTTTTTATGAAATCTAGCTTTGAGACAAGCAGTCTCCATGGCCACATGCAAGGGCTGTCTGAATCCTGCCATGTCCGGCAGCATGCACAGTGTTTGGAAAATTAGACCTTACCTGGACAAAGATGACAGTACTGCTGGAGAATTTCCCCAGCCTGTATTTCTCAGGCAGTCCCGGTTTTAGCTTGGAGGTCAAGTTGTTTACTGGAAAATCCCAGATAATTGGTGCTTGAAGCCAGCGTGAAAACATGCTGGGCCTGTCTTTGCCCGATAATGGAATTTCATTAATTCTTAAAAAAAGTAGGATTTGGACAGCTTATACAAACACAGTGATGCTCCTGATTCCTTTGAGGAAAAATGAGGAATTAAATTAACTGAAAAGGTTCTGAGTGTCCCAATGCATAGAACTAAGTGTTGTGCATTACTATACTGAAGCTGAAATTTAATAATCTGCATAAAGTGTTAAATATACACAGTTTTGCTGAAACATGTAATACTATGTCTAGATACATGAACTATTTATATAAAAACAAGGGCACAATGTACAGTAGGTTAGGATAAATCCTTGAGCCAAATGTAAGAGAATTTTGATTTATCTCTTGGCAAGCATATTGTCTCATCGAAATTAAATGTGTCTGAGGATATGGGTGTAGACAGTTTGAACTATTTTTTTATACACAGCAGCAAACATATATATTACTCCAAATAATAAATTCAGTTTATAAAGTATGTTCCTTAATACGGTTGCATTATATAAGGGAATAGCTGTTTAGATTTAATTAGTTGTTTTAAGGACAATGCAATATTCTGTATTACAGAGAGCCATTAATTCCAAAGCCCTAAAAATTTTCTCCTGGAATTTTGCCCATCCATATTTTGCAGGGTAACATATATGAACTTGCTCTTTTCAGTTGTTGAAGCAGACCAGTGACTGTCAGATTGAAATCCACTATTGCAGATGCTACACTTGGCAGACACCTTCAACCAAAATTAGATATTCTATTTCCAGAGAGCACAGGTTGTGATTACATTTTCCGCTAATGTTTCCTGGTGAAAAAACAAAGGTGAACTAACCATGTGAAAAGCCTTGCATGAGCTGTTAAAAAAACAAGACTCTGGAAAAAAATCAATATTTGTTGAAAGGAATCAGTACTGGAAAGGAAATAGTTATTATTTAGAGGTTTCTAAAATACTGGAGGGAAGAGAACAGGGCTTAGCAGTCACAGAAATGGACTTTACCTCTCTATACCTCCATTTTTGATAGGTTAACTTTCAAGACACACTTGCTGCTTCTGTTAGAATTTGGCTTGCTCTTCTATTTGTTGGGTGACATGAATGGATTGGAGGCAGTCCCTTGGTGTGCTGTAAGGTTTATGTTAACGTGTCTGTAAAGGAATGAGCTGCTTGGTTGCAAACACTTAAGATCAATTTGGAAGAATTCCTGTTTTGTGCACAAGATTTCTTTTTCTTCCTCTTTATTTTTGATCAAGTGGAATAAAGACCACCTCCCACTGAACAAAATTCAGGCTGACCTTTGGAGAAATGAAAATGGCATTTCATGTCAAATTTTCTGAACTGTTTTATTTCTATAAAGACCATGTTTTATTTCTGTGGTTTAAACAGCTAAATATTTACTGCATAAATTGTAGCATTAGAGGCATTTGTCTTTGTTTTCTACCACAGAATCTCTAGACATTTTCTGTCCACAACCTGTAAACACATCTTGGCATTGCATGTCATTCCTTCTAATAATTGGGCTGTCTAGCTATATTTGGATTGGGCACTGCTTATTTAAAGAGGTGATTTTAGCTGGAAGTCAGTAATTTACTTTGATCACAGGAATAGCAGTTTGTGACTGGAATACCATACAGTGAAATAAATGACATAACATGTCACTAATGCACTGTGTGGGGACAGCCAAGGATCTAGTTGGCTGAGATGTCTGCTGGCAACCAGGGAGCCTTCCTACTTGCTAGCTGGACTTTAGGGCAATAACTCAGAGGAAAATCCCATACAAAAGGAAGACTCGAAATAGCAAATGGAATATAGTTCTTCTGGTGCTAAACAGGTAGATGTAGGATGTAGATGTTGGCTGGCTCTATCCAGCCGCTATCTACTGCCACTAGCTAGTTGCAGTAGGGTTAAAAGAGGCACAGCTAAATTAAGAAGGATACTAATCACAGCCATGTGAAAAATGTTAGCAGCATGTATTCTGGCACTTCTTACGTTACATGGTGACCCTGTTAACACAAGCATCAAAAGAAACTGGTACCAGAATGGCTACGATGGTTTACTGTTAAATATTAAATCTAGGCTGTAATAACTTTAAGAATATGCCCTGCCACTAGGAGAAGACAAATAACTTAAAAATTTACTCTAATCACATATATACTAAATGTTCCCCTGAAAGAACTCTGAACAACTCTGCTTTTATGGTCAGCACTTTTGCTCATGTGTAAAAGTATTATTCATTCTCTCTCACTTTAAAACCATCTGAATATTATCAGTTTTGGATGCATTTTAGAAGTGGTTAATTAGGAGGATGGTGATCTTCAGTCTTTATGCCAAGGTGGACGCCCTTTGTGAAAGAGTCAAAAAGATTGGAGTAGATGCAATTACTTTTGATCAGGTTTTAAATGCATGAGGTGAATGTTCAGCAATTTGCTTGCTCCTAATCCATATGGATTTATTTGTCTTAGTGTTATTAGTCTGCCTAAACATGTGTATGATCAGTTTATTTATGGGTGACTTTCTGTTCTTTTGTCATGGAAAGCTATTTGTTTTGTGCTACCATGGGCTTCTGTTCTTAATTTCTTTTTCTTTTCGTTCTGGAAACATAGAGTGACAATTCCCTCTTTCTCTGTTATTTTTTTAATGAGTTTTTAATGCTAGGTTTGAGAATACCCCTTCATTGAACTTGTAATTTGGAATATTGTTATTTCTGGACTGATGGCTTAAAGAAAAAGGGAAAGGTTTAGTCTCTGCAAAGATTTATACTCTGCTTGCCTCCTTCTACATTGAAGTTTAGTAAAACTGGATTATTTGTGAGCTTGAAGTTGTGTGCTGTCTACCTATGTGGTTTGTGAATTACTCGGGATTGATTTATCAAGGAAAGAGCAGTGTCTAGATTATTCTGAATGACAAAACTCTGACAAGAATGAAAATATAAATGTGCAAAATACTCCTGCACCTTGTGCAGGACAAAACCCCTCCAAAGCAGACAGAATCTTCAGCAAATGTACTTGAAACAATTACTTACAGTACCCAACAACAAAAAAGACTGCATTCAAACTATTTTGCTGAACTTGGAAATGCTCTTGAAAAGATCCCAACAATTGTGGGTTTTTTGTTCCTCTGAATGCATTAATCTCTGTAGTGGTCTTTGAAGAGACTTAGTATGTGTACCATATTTAGCCCCAGCCATATTTGTCCCATGATCTGTATTATTAGAGAATTTGCACACTCTGGGAGAAACAGGACTTCCAAAGAGCAGATGCCAGCAGGTTCAGTAATGTCAGGTGTCTTCAAGGCCACTCTCGTTCTTCTGAGAACATCTCTAAATTGCAAATCCTGTAAATCCCACTACTTTCAAATTCCTCAGGAACTACAATGACCCCCAGGAATGAAAAAGCATGACTGAGGAACAAGCCTCTTACAGCATACATAAACCCTTGAAGAGGAAAAAATGCCATGATTTCTCTGCATTAGCGCAGCTTTTTGGTTTTTGGTTATTTTTCCTTTTCCAGTGAGGAAACAGTATTCATGAAATATCCTTCTACAACTTTCTCTCCTGTAATCCCTATATTGGTGGGAGTGTTAATGTAAACCTTCAGGGATTAACTCCTGCAAGATAAGCTTCTGCAAGTGTTGGTTTGGTTTTGGTTTTGTTTTGTGGGAGTTTTTTTCTATCTTGAAAGCAGATCTAATTTGATATTTAGAGCTTAAGTAATTGCACTGTACTGGAGAGTTAGGAAACCTAGGGCCAAAAAATCATGTAGAGCCACGTCTTAATTTCATAGTATCTGAGGGTTGGGTTGTTTTTGTCATGTGTGTTCCTCTGGCACAGTACTATGATATGGGCTAGTATGTGTTCTTTCCAAAGGATTTGTAAGTCTTACTGGACCCTCTGCAAAGAAGGCTCTTTATTATTACCTAGTTCTTAGTCTGCTCTGTGTAGTTTTGGGAACAAATGATCTTTCTGCATCTCGGTTCAGGAAACATTTTATAACAAAGAGATAAAATTAAGTGTTGCGCCATGAAGATTTCATCCTGTTTATCAAATATGCAGTGATAATTTTTTGTCTTGTATTAAAATAGCTGGAAATAAATTTTGATTGTGAAATACAAAAATGTTCTGAGATACTTAATTCCTAATTAAAGACAAATAATTTTTCATTCATTTACAAAAGTAATCCTTTACTTAAAATCTCTCAGTGGAGATAAGTACAATCTTTTATTACACAGAAAAGAGAAGACAGTATTGGAGGACTGTTTTATAAGAACTGTACTACATGTTCTGTGTAGGCAGAACTCATACCTTTGCTTCTGCATTCTAATTAGTTTTTTACTATTCCCTCCTACAAAAAATAATAAAAATCCAGACTACACTAGGGCATGCAAAAAGGTTTGTATATATTAAGGTGGATTTGCAAAACAAGAAAAAGTGAGTAGTTCCATTTTCTGTGTTTGCACAGTCCAAAATTTTTGTTTGTCTTATCAGAAGCTGATACATTGCACAGTCTTGAATACAAACAAGCGTAAGAGCAGGAAGGCTTCTTCCTATATCTGACCTTTGGGATGAATTTTTATCTGTGCTCTGGAATGGTAGCCTTTACCCTCTGAACAACCATCATTGTTTGCCCTCTGGGATGTGCTCTTGCAGAAGGCCTGTTCTGAAGATATGCACCCTCTGGAGGGACCTCTGATGATAAAGGTGGGCAACTTTTAAATGAGGAGAACCAGGATAGCGATGAAGGCATGATTTCCCCAAGCTCTATGGCATTGCTTTTAGAATAATACAGAGTACCTCTGCAGAGAAACAAGACTAACTTGACTCTTAAGGAAATATCACTAGAAATATTTTTTTTGTCTTAAGGATAAAGTAAATTTGAAAAGGTTGGGGGAAGTGGAGAGAAAAAGTGCTAGGTTACTGTTGTATTGTCTGTGAAATGGTTCTCTGCTTGGGGTGATTATTAATCAGTCACCATTGTTGTAACTCTTCTTTGTATGACGTCAGAACAGGTGTACATGCTAAAGGTACTCTGTGGCCCTGAGTGGCATTCTTCATGCAACAGTGGTGCATCAAGGCAGATGTCTGATGGATTCATTTCACCTGACATCCCTAAATGGGAGGGCTCTGCGAAGAGATAGAAACAGCCCTGCAGAGCCACTAATGTCCATTAACTATGCCGAAAGGGAGTGGCTACTATGTCAGCTTCTGTGAAGTCTCCTCTGAGTAATTTGAAGGTTTGTCTGGGTCAAATCAAAAGTAAATCTAGTCTAGCCTTATAATATGGATGGTTGCTGACAGCAGATGCTTACAGAGGGGCGGGCATAAGAATAGATCAGACATATCACGGTACTCTTCAGAATGCTCTTACATATTCAATGATTTGTGCTTCCAGTTCTGCTTCTGGTAGAGGTGGTGTCTTTAATCAATCTATTTACCATGAATTTGTCCCGCTCTCCTGGAATGACTGTAAAATATTAACAACTGTAGCATCCTGGGCAATGGGTTTCACAGCTCACAGGGTGAAGAATTATCCAGTATATTATTGGTATCAATAAAAGGGGTTTCTCCTCTGTGGTCAATAAAAAGGAATAGTAAAAAACAATAGATATAAATTGTGAATAAAAAATAAATTGTGAATAAAATTTAACTCAACAGTAGGCTCCACCTACCAAAAACCTTTCATCAGGCTTCCAGAAGCATTTAAATTATTTGAAATACATCCTAATAACTGCTTACTGTGGTAAGAGAAGTTCAGTACCTGAGGTAGTGCAGCCTTTATGTCCTATTTGTAACTGGTTTTCCACTAGCATTTCTCAACTACTTGTAACAGCTGTGCTCGCAGCTGGTTACTTTACATACACCTCTAATGGGTTTTATAGTTTACTACATATAATCTGTTTCAGTAACAACATGGTGCATCCTGTCACAGTCATCACAAGGACTTATGTCTAAAGTCTCAGGCAGTTCTCACGTCCATTCAAGGAGTTGGCAAAGGGAAGAGGATGGTAAGATCTGCTCCTGTTCTCTGACTGTAGGAGATTCATGCTATGTAAGCTGCTGTCTTGCACCTCTTTCTCTACAGAAATAGTCCTTATCTAAATTAATGACTGGCTATGAAAACTTATTTCATAGTTTAGAAAGGTACTTGGTGTCACAGATACAGTTAGATGGCAACAGACGAATTGCGTGAGGCATTAAGACATGGGCTACCTATGTTTGCATAGGACTTTGCACTGTTCTGTGTAACTGGTGCCTTTCACAGTGGGATTCTGGTACTTGAAAGAGATTTCTAGGTGCTATCAAAATCCAAATGAAATTGTGGCTGATGTAAGACAATATTGTTCTTAGCTATCCTGATACCAGTGTTTTTTTCCAAGTGCTTTTTCTATTTAAAAAGACACATGCATCCATATGGTTAGTGTTTTCTGTAATGTCTCCTAATTTGCTTTTCACGTACATAAAAATGTACTGGTTTTCCTGTAAAGTAAAATGGATGCATTTTCATTAATTTCCTGTGTATCCCAGTTCATCCTGGGAGTGTCTTAAAATTGTGCATGAGGGGTTCTGCTTTCCTCCTCTTTCATTAGCTGTTGTTTTGTAAGTTGTGATGTCAGTAAAAAAGACTGATATTCATGCAGGAATATATGTACAAGGGTCCTCTGAGAATGTAATTTTTGTAGAGTCTGACCTACATCAGTGCTGGGCATTTGCTTACGAGCAGCCTAGCAATGGCCCGTAGGGGCCTTGGGCATCTGGCTTGAACCTGCCCTGTGTGGTGAGAACCTGGAAGAGATGTCTAAGAGAAAGCTTAGAAGAGTTGTTTTTGAAGATGAAGGATGAACGAAGACGGCTTTGTGTCAGATATAAACCCTTGTCCTGCAAGGAAAACCCTTGAGGAAAACCTGGGCTGAGCCAGAGTAGCTGCTTGGTAGGCCCTGAGAAAGGGCCACTAGGACTGTCTAGAGATCCTGCCCGCTGAGGGGTTCGGTGGCTTTGCAGGCAGATGGCACATCTTACTGTGGCTGTGGTGAAACTGCTGGGAATTGATTCATATGCTGGGAATTGATTCATTTCTGCAGGCAAGGCATGAGATATAGAGAGCTCTTCATCTCTGCTGTGGAAAGGTTTCAGCTTTTTCCAATAACAGTTCTTTAAATAGGAGTGCTAGTGTGCAATCAGCAAACTAGTGTCCTTGCTGAGGACTGGAAAGACGTGTTTACTGGGTGAAGTTCAGCCATTGGGTGTTTCCAAGTTTTGAAATGCTGGATCTGACTACTGGGAAGTCAAATGGAGTGACCCTGTGAGTGTGGAGGTGGAGGACACAGCGTCACAGCTGGCACACTCGGGCTCTGAGCACTTCGAGCTCCCCCCCCAGGAGCTGTAGATGGCTTTTGCTACGGTTGTTTGGTCTGTTCAGCTCCTGTGCCTACAACCATTGTTAAAACCCACAGAGCTCCTTTTGCCAAGGTTGTCCTGACATTGTTTTTCAGTAGTGCTGGTGCTGCCAGACTACCTGCTGCACACAGCTACGTGTTTACCGTCTTGCTGTGAAAGTTCAGTATTGTACTTTTGCCAACATAAAGAGCCTGCCTGGGTAAACCTCTGCCTGCCACTTAACACTTGAGCAAGGATTCTTCTCAGAATCCATGGACAATATAAATTTTTAGACATATTGCTGTATTTTTGAAAGATATTTTGGTTCAGAAGAAGACTTGGCAGACACAGAAGGTGACATTGCTGCTGGGCTCTGGATAAGAAAATGAGGTGAGTACTGTACAACAGCTAAGGCAAATATGGAGGTGCAGCAACCAATTTTTCATATTTTAAACAATGTAAGTGCTGCAGAGGATGTGAGCCTGATTTCAGCCTGCTCACATGCTGGAGCGGGGCTCTTCTTTCTCTCTCCTTCTTGATCCCTCTCCCAATATGTGTTTTTGCACTAATATGTCTTTCACTTTGTGCCTCTATTGCTTGCTTTTTTAATGCTTAGATTCCATCTGCTGTTTCTTGCTGTGAGACACCTAAGTTGTTTGGGTTTTTTTTCTCCCAGTTTATGTTCCATATGCTGTATCTGATGGGAAGTGGGATTTTTGAAGGCTGCAAGAAAAAAATTCTAAAGGGCTGGCAGTCTCTAAGTTAATTTTGTGAAGTTACATGGCACGTGGCGATTGCTGGGTGCTGCCTTCTCCCTTGCTGATTTGAAGTTTGTGCCACTTCAACAAAATCCTACTGAAGTCAATGGAAACAGAAGCAGAGGAACTTTTCAGTGGTCAACAGAGAATATATAACTAAGCTCCAGCTCCCCTAAAGGGAGAGTTGCAGTGGAGGTGCAGTGTGGGGCAGATCCGGAGGAGTGTCTCAGGAGGTAGTGAAGGAGATGGTCTCTAAGCAGTTCAACCTTCACCACACAGTTCAGTACCAAAAGCACTGAGCATTTGCTACTTGCTTTTAATTTTCTTCCCATTGCTCAGCAAATCTGAAGAAAACGCCTAGAGCATTTTTAAATGTACCTATATCTAAGACTATGTAGAAAAGACCAGGGACCTGTTTCCAAATAGATTCCTGCTCAACCTCCTGCTTTTTTCATCTGCTGCCTGTTTTCCTGCACCTGGAGGGGTTATCAGTAATTAGTATGGAGTCTCCATGGAGCACTTTTATTTCAAGTAGCATTTCACAGCAGATGTTTATGGAAAGCAGCAGTGTTTTGATGTGCAGTTTTAATTATTTGTCAGTTCAGCTTGGTTTTATTTGAGCCTGCATACCTATAAAGGCTGAACAAAGATCTGTCAGTGTTAACAAAACAGGTAGGCCTGGAGAGTCAAAAATGTGCAGTTGACATTGCTGATGTTAACAGCACTGGGTAGTTAGTTGGGGTAGGGTGGTTTTTTTGCTACAGATGCTCTGACTCACTGCTTTGGATGGCAAGTGTACAATTTAAAATCTTTTTACTTATGACTGCACAACATCTAGCCCCTGAAATAATTACTTGGGCCTACCTCACTGCAGATTTTTTTCTAGGAGATCACCTGAGAATATGACATTTTATTAAACATGGAAAGGGCCCTAAATGACTGCTCTGAGGCTGTAATTTAATCTTATATGTGACAGTTTTATCCTATCATTTCCCTTGGCGTGTCCTTTTCCCTTCATTTCCTACCCTTTCTCTCTGAAATCTCATTTGATTGGGAATTTTGGGTATTTGACTGGGGATTTGTGGATGTTCACTGCAATGCAAGCATTGTCCTTGCATGTGCAGTAAATTCAGTGTGCTCCAAGTGTGTTGGAATTTATTGTGCAAGGCCCTGACCCAAAATGAGGTCCTGAAAAGCTCAGACAGACAAATAGCCCAGAAGTAGGTATCATATCTCAGTTGGAGATGACTGTGTGATCACACGAGCTCTAACCTGTCAGTCTTGTTCCTTGGCATGTGCAGGGCAGCCCCCAGCAGGCTCCCTCTCCGTCCAAGAACAAGACAGCTGGGAGATGGGGTCTGTGTGGATGGAAGCAGGACTATTCACCTCCTAAGGGCAGTGGAGAAGGGGTACTGAAGAGGAATGCACAAGTTGTGGGGATGGGCAGAGAGAAGAAAAGTGGGTGTTAGATGCCAGCCATAACCCTCTCTCTACACACTGGAGTATACAGCATTAGTACGCTGATGTCTTAAGAGGTCCACCGCATGTATTTCAGGTGCTCACCCTCTTAAAAGCTTTGATTACAGACTGAGGAAAGGAAGGAGGAAAAAGGAACAAATCATTAAACATGTAAAGCTATTAAGCAAGGCTTTAATTTATAGCAGTGTTTCTATTCCTGTTATTCCTGTGCCTTTAGAAGCCGAAAGCTTTTAAAAGGAACTTAATTCATCACATTTGTATCTGACAGTGGTACTGAAGGTGAGCCCATTGCCGTGCAGAAGGAATGGCAGAGTGCAGAGCTTATTTCTGATGACCACAGTGCCACCTCAATGGCAAATATCCAAAATGGGAAAGAGAAAGAATAACATGGAGGGTAGAGAAGCAGTTTGTGTCTGGTGCTGCCTGACTTGCAACTTCAGTGGTGGAGAGAGGCAGGAAGCACAGTCACATCAGCCAAGCTTAGGCTGGCTGAGCAGGGAGGCCAGGCTGTCCCAGCTGGGCTGCAGTTGTGCTATAACAGCTTCAACCTTGGCAAGCTAAACTAGGCGTAAGCAGAAAGTAGAAGGAAATAGAAGAAGGTGGCAAAGGCATAGGAGGATGGGTGCTGGGGGTGCTGGGAAGGTTTCCAGCAGCCCAGCGTGACATCCCAGGCAAACCTTTCAAGTTCTTTGCCTCCCAGGCTATGACAAAGCCATGTGTTGGATCACAAGCTTTGGGAAAAAGCATCTGCTCCACTAGATCACAAGATGGGGGAGTGACCACAGCTCAAGGCTGTGGCTGGTGGGGAGGAACCAGGACCTAGCAAGGCTCCTTTTGTGGCAGACGTGCCTTGTAGCTACAAACCCACAGTGGGAGGAAGCTTTGGCTCTTTCCAGCTAATATAAGCTACAGACTGGACTATTGGAGATTGTGGAGTGAGGGCTGGAGGTTGCTGGATCTGCATGGATGCACTGCCACACTAGGGAAAGGTAAAGGCCACTAGTTCATGAAGATGACTAAGGCCCCTTGGTTCCTGGTATGGGCATGGTCCTACAATAACAGAGCTTAGCTGTTTCACCCCACTTGCTTTTCTGGCACCAGGGTCAAATTAAGGATGGGCGATGGCTGTAAAAGCCCATCCTCTCCTGTATTTGTGTTCCTAAACTAATCCTCATTTCCAGCATGTTGGCTTTGGGTAATGGATTTCTGGTCTCTCCCACCTCTGGCTTTTCAGTCAGACTTAATTGCCAGGACTGTATTAGCTGGTCATTTAGTTGGAGCTAACCAAATAATTTTTTTTTCTGCTGACATTAAAATCTCTTTTATAGAGCAGGCTGAGTTAGACTACTCTCCCTTCAGTGATCTGTAGTACAGACTTTAGTTCAGACTTTAGTTCTTAACTTGGAGTGATTGGATGACTTATTTAGGGAAGGTCATACCAATATCTACCTATGAACTGTAAATAAAACTGTGAGTTTTTTTGGTAGCTTACTATTTATGGACTCCCTAAGAATATGAATCAGGTTGTGTTTTGAACAAGGAAAAGAATAAATTATTCAAAAATTTGGACATTTACAGGGGATGACAACAGGAGCTAGATCACTCTTTCATGGCACTATGAAAATGGCATGTACTATGTACTATTTTCTCCAGAACTTACCTCACTAGTCAGCAGTGACACACATAAGTCAGCAGCAACGATGAATGCAGCAAATTTATGAGGGAAAGTAGCCTGGTTTTTTTTAAAAAAAAAAAACCAAAAGACCAACAAACAAAACCAAGTACATAATGACCACCCCCACTCCCATCTCCCAACACAAAAGACATACACATACAATAAACCTATCTGAAAGAGTCTGGTTGTAACGGCTATGGGGGTAAAGTGCAAGATTGTTCACTGAGCTGTGAATCCATTTCCTCTTCACTAGGGAGAAGGAACCCACATATCAACATGTAACAAGAAAAATCTCAGGAGAAATGTTATGCATTTTGTCTCATTTTCCTTGTCATTTTCCAAGCACGTTTTTGTTTTGTTGAAGAAGTAGGATTATTTGTGGAGTATCAGCTCATTGTCAGCAGGCAATTCTCAGAGTTAATTATAAGAGAACAGCACTTTGAAGCAATCTCACATTTGGAGGTGTAGATCCCTGTGAGAGTGGCTGCAGCTGTGACTCCTGCAATCTCCTCTGACCATGAGGTATGTTACGGGATCAGTTCTGTTTTGAGACCTGTGTAGTCCTTACTGCTGACCACATATGGAAATAGTAATTTGAGTAATACTTGTCATTTTGGGTTAGTGTACGTAAATTTGATGCATGAAATGAGCCAGGGAAAGCAAGCAGCTAAGTGATATCTGCATGCTTTTGTTGTAGAGTCTTCCACTTCGGTTCTGGGGATGCCACTCCTGAATTTTCTCTCTTGAATTTTGTTTTAAGTGTGCTTTTGTTCCAGTGTTGGAAAAAACCCACTCCTTGGATCTCCTTGTTGTGGGAGTGAAATATGTTACTTGCTCTTCGCAATAGGGATTCTCTAGACAGTTTAAAAAGAAAACAAACTCCAACTAAACATAAAAAACCACCTCTCTAAAAACATGCCTGAAATCTCTGGCCTTTTTTAAACTGTGAATCCTGCTGTGCAGATGCTTGCTGTTCCTGAATGTTGGAGCTAAAATGAAACATACCTTGTTCTCTCTCTTTGAGCAAGTTCAGCACATGTTAAGGGAATCAGAGGAGCAGTATTTTGGCACAAGCACCCCAAATCTTAACACATGTACACACGCTGCCTGATGTTTCATTTCAGGTTATAAACTGGATTACAACATGCTTTCACCCTGTGGGCATTGTCCAGGGAAACCAGACTGGATCTGTCTGATGCATAGAACCAATCTGGCTAAATGATCACCAAGTGGAAAGTAAAGAATGTACACGGAATTTGAATTTTTAACAGGAATTTAGATTACATTTCAGTCATGCTGAATGATTATTAATACTATTTACCTCATCAATTCAAGAATGGAATAAATATTATATTCTGGAAACTGTGCTTAAATATCTTATGGCAACATTTAAAACTTCTCAAATAACTATATCTGCCCTAATTAAGTCAGGATAGCACAGACAGTATTTAGGCTGCACATGTTTTCTTCTTGATGCAAATGGAGCTTTGTGTCCTTTTATTTGTGGGAAGCTTTGTTAGCCTCGGTTAGCTGAAATACTTGCATATGATTTGTTTTTTTCAAAAGAAAAGATACACTGTATTTAGAGATGCAAATACTACCTTGTCTGCAAAACCCACCAGCTGTTATACTGGAAGACAAAGCTAATTCTATGTTGCTTTACTTCAGTAGTGTCTGTGTATTCACAAGCAGCTTTTTAACAACCTTCTCTGCATAGCTGAAAAATAGCAGGGACCAAATTTCTATTTGATTCCTTTGGTAACAGCCTAGTAAAATCGGAGTTGATCCGTGATTTTAAGAAAAATTTAAGCAAGCAAATATATTGACTGTGAGAATATACCTTTTTATTAATGTTTGTAGAAAGGTTGAACAGTGTTAGCTTTGATTCTCACATTCCTTGAATATGAGTTTACTAATTGCTGACTTGAATATTTGACTTGAGTCTGAGTCAGGTCAAATATGTGGCTCTGTAGTAGAAGAAGCTGCTGCTGGTTTGTGTGTCAGTAGCACAGCTTTCTGAAGAGGCTCTTTGCTTCTGCTTTAAACATCTGGGGAGACAAAGAGTGTTTGTGGGGTCTTTTGTTGCTGCTGAAAGTTGGAGCGGGGAAGAATTACATTCCAAGAAATACTCTGAATCTGGAAAAATCAGGGTGGAATAATTAAGTATTAAGCTTTATCTTCTTTATAAACGAAAGTGCTTTCGTTTCATCTGTGATGGCTCCCCTGGTAATGGATGTTATGTAATTACTCTCCCCTTCAGAGTTAAATCCTTTTTCCGATTTGTGAGTAATATTTGCATATGTATTTCTTAGCTGCATTGACATGCCAGATGCACAGTGGTAGCTGTCTCCGCCTGCTAATCCTGTAATAACATTCTGGTGACCAAATTCAATGGCCCTGCGCGGAGTCTCGGAACAGCTGATTGCTGAGTAGGGAGGAAAAAAAAATAACCCAGCGAATCTGGTTGCAGCTCTCTGCTGCATCCCCATCCCACAATCCCTTGCACCATTTGCTGCAGTCTTTCTACACAGGCTGAGTGAGAAAAAGATGTGCTAAATAAAGATTGATTGGTTTGAATCCTGAAGGGGTCTCCCACTTGTAAATGACCCCAGGGAAAAAAAAATTCACGACGACTTCACTGGGCCTCCTCTTATTCTTCCATTTTTCTTTCCACCTGTCCTTTTCGTGGAATGGAGCGTCATTCCTTAGAGCACAAAATCTGTTGTGCATCTAATAATGACTATGCTGTGATAGGGCTTCTTAAACAGTTTTACGCGTGAGGCTTGAAATATTAACAGATGATGGTTTGTTCGTTTGGATTACTGCGGAACTGCAGCTCCGTCCCTGCAAGGATTTTATCCTCAGCACTGCACTGATTAAGCTATTTTTCTACAAAGATGGGTAGGTCTGAAATGCTCAAGTTTGCTCAGTATTATTCCTGGTGGTTGCTGCTGGGTTGTTCCTTCTGTTTTGGCCCCTGATCATTCACTGCACTTCTGCATGCTGTAAGAATGAAGAGGGTTGCTGTGTTTTAAACAAGGCACTAAGCTGATTGCAAGAGTGGGAAAGAGAGGAATGCAAATTTAGCTTATCAAGCCTTTTACACAAGTGGACTGTGTGGTGGTTATGATTATTAATTTGTTCAGTGTGTTCTGTATTGGCTAATTTTGGGGCTGCTGCTAGAAATGGCTTGAATCTGTTTATTCCTAAAGACTGTGGACAGGTGATCTATCTGTTTTAAGGACTTTTAAGCCCTAGCTCTCCCAGTCCTTGAAGCAACATTATTGAGGTTCCCCACCCTTTCTTACGGCTCTCGAGGCCTAACTATTCCTTTGGAAACGTTGCTATTGGAAACCTATTCATTCATAATACATGAATAGACCCTCTGGGTTGTGAACACCATTGATAAGAAGAGGATGAACAAACTGCAAGCAATTTGTTCTCCTCAGGCTGTACTTTCAGGCTAGTTGCACCTCTGGCTGGGTGGATTTCAGTGATAGCAGTGTATCAGCAACACAGAATTCTACTCTTTCAGGAATAGAATCCTGAGAACCGAACAATTATAAGTTTCCCCAATGTCTTTTTGTTGGCCAGGCCATGGAAACTAATATAGGATTTGATAACTGTTCAGGAATTCCAGAGCTCATTTGAAGATATCTGTAGGAAGGGTGCACTTTCATTATTATATGTTTCTACCTACCTGAAACAACTATTCTGGAACTGTTATTTGTGGTTTTTCTTTTCACCCTTTTCTAATGCTAGAGGGAAGTTCCTTTCATATGGGTGGGGCCGCACCCTGAAAGCATGCATGCATAGTGGGGCAAGGATTTCCACTAGCTTAGAGAGCCATTGTGTTCTCCTTTCTTTGCTGTATAGTGTATTTTGAATGAAAAATGATAGTCATATCTCCAAACAGAAGGAAAAAGATCAATGTTATTTTTGGGGTGGCTGGGAAGATAGCAATCCTTGAACCTCAGAGGAATGACAAAGGGGTACATTTCCTGCTCTTAGCAAACCTGAACTATGTGTGTCTTATAGATAAATGGGTGGGAGGTTATATCATTTTTGGTGCAACATTTTATAAACCTTTGGCTTTGCATGTTTAAATTATGAAGTGTAACTATATTGAGAACTGATACACTTATTTTCGAAGCTCGTGCTTCAGCTACTCTGTATTAGCTTTGAGACATTATGAACCTCTGAAAAGCATCAGTTTCTCAGCTCAGAAGATGCTACTAGAAAAAAGAACGTTTTTCTTGTAAAACTAGTGTTTCTTTACAAAATCCCTCACTGCTAATACATCTGAAACTTAGTCTGCTGTTTTGAGGAACTGCTGCAAGCGTAGCAGTAAATCAGAAAAAATACTGTGGTGAAATTCAAAGGCATTGTCCAAAATGTTCAGCTTTTCCTCAAATAGTCTGATTGTACAGTTACTTTCATTGAGTAAATACGCAAAATCATCCTTCTCATAAATACATCATCAAAATTGCATCAAAGGTGGAGCTGGCTCAGAGAAGCTGCAGAATCCTGCAAATCCCGTACTCAAAAATTTTTTTAAATGAACCACTTAAGAAGTTGTACCAGGTAATGGCAAAAGCCACTAATGTATTGATGAAATTCTATTTCCATGTTTTAAACCTGATTTATGTGAGCAAAGTGAATAAATGACAATCATGGCCTCCTGCGTTTCAGACAAAACACAGAATATTAAAAGCACTTTATTTCTGAGTCTTTAATGGTTTCTTTCATTGAGAAAGCTTAAAGCATGAACATTTGAAAAATGAAGTGGCTGGCATGAGCTAAGAATTACTTGATCTTGCAGTGAGATTGGGGGAACATAAAAAACCTAAGATGAAGATCAGATTAATTTCAGGCAGCAGAAATTTTTCTTGTGTCACTGCTATTTTCTGGTATAGCTCTACTTGATAAGCAAAAATACCTGGTTGCAAGAGAACTTTCTTCTGTTAAATGACAGGCAGCATTCACCAGAGACCTATTCTTTCATATCTTAAGTACAGTTTTTTTCCCAGTAGTCTGTGTTCAGTCTATAACAAAAAAATTATACCATTTGTGTGTCCAATTTGGAAATCGTGCTTTTGATAAAAAGTCATCCTGCTTCTGATTATCTTCCCTATTTTGTATGGGTTGCTGCCCCTAACATTTGGGGAGGGAAAGTGGGAGGCAAACACAGCTGTGTCAGTGGTGAAATGAATTTTCTTTTGAAACACATAAATGATGTTCTGCATGTTATGCTGCCAAGTGTATGAATATGTTAATGTGTATTTGATTGTCTGCTCTTTCTACTCCGTTTTGTAAAAGCTATATATTTTGGTTCCACGCCTTGTAAAACCATCTTTAACACAAGCTTGTAACATGGTTTCCTAATTGATCTCCTAAGGTTTATTATGTGTGATTTATGGCATTTAAATAGGAAAAATTAATTTGGGTTTATGTAATACTCACATTTTATCTTACTATGGGGAAAGAAATTTAAAAAATTGTTAAAAATTATTTAAAAAGACATGAAAATATTATCAATCCTGAAATCATGCATTTTTGGGTCATGAACTCATATTTTATGAATATTAAAACAATTTTTACCATTGCAGTTTCCCCTTTATTGGGAAAAAAAGGAAATGAAAGGCCCTGCTGTGAGTGTTTTCCATTGAATTAAATGTCAGTTACCACTGTTGGGTTGTGAGTGACTTTATGCTGCTGTATTTGCTAGCATAGAAGCAATGACCTAGGAACCTGTTATCGGGCAAATCAGTATAGCATGATCCATAATTACTATCGTTACGCTAGAAATAGCCACTTGCTCAATGTAGTAAGTAAACCATACCAGTATGGCTAAATACACAGCTCAGCATGGCTCAGGTCTGACAGATTAGTGTGCCATGCATTCAAGCATAGGAAGAAGATCTGATGTAAAACTGATGATAAAATGCTACCCAGGTCATGCAAATAATTGTGGAATTGAGTGACCTTTGAGTGTGATCAGCACAGAGGCAGAGGGCTTATTATTTCTGTCTTGGAAAGCCGGAACTGCCCTCAAGCTAGATCTCAAATTGCCTGAAATGGGTGGCTAAAAATGGTAGAAACTGTTTAGGGAAAAAGTCAGACCCTCAGGAGTGTACCTGAAGTGAAGCAGTCCAGCTGGGCTTGCTGCTCACAGAGGAGCCCCTGTCAGCTGGGGGTGCGGGAGGACTGTCAGAACTCGGTGCTGTGACAGAGTCGCTGTGATCAGCTCCCTGGGGAGCGAGCCTGTGCCTCCCAGCCCTCCAGACTGCTGGAAATGCTGATGGAGAGGAGTTCTAGCTGGGCCACCCTGCCAGGGCCTCTGCATGCCAGGTTTTCCTAAATTATTTTAGCAGGCAGTTCTCTAAGGGTGTTTCCTTCCTTTTCCTCCTGTCTTCTCTTTCCACGTATTAATTCTGTTGGCTATAATCTGTACCTCCAGCTTAAAAGAAATTAAGTTTTTCTCTCTGGTGCCTTGTGCCAGGACAGAAGGTGTTCCAAGCCTGCAGTTTTAATTCTGTCAGTCACTAGACTTCTTTCTTACCCTTTTATTTCATGCTTTTTATGCCAGGTTATGAAGAGTCTTTAGTCCTAGAAACGTGATTCTTACTACAACTTCTGCCTATAATGCCATTTTTCTTGCATTTATAATTTGGATGTGCTTCATGTATCGTTCCCCCTAACTTTGCTGAATCTCAGCAGCTATGAGTTGCCTCTGTTTTGTTTCTTTTATCGTGAAGATTTTCATTTCACCTATCTCACCTTTGTTGCTGATGCAGAATTTGAGCATTCCCTTCCCAGGGGCTGGCTGGTTCTGGAACTTCCTTCTTGGGGGCTTCTTGGAGTCCAAATCTACCATATTTTTGGCAATACCAGAACTGATAAGTGAAAAAAAAAATGTTAGATGAACCATTTTCAAACTGTGATGCAGCCATTTGACTGGCTGGTGCAGTTCCAGTTTAAGCATTTTTCCAACAGTACTGTAGATGTAAGAAATCCGATGTTTGTTAGCACTGACCGAGCCTACTGGTCCAAGAACATTTTTATCGTGGGATTTCTTTAAAACCAGACATCCCTGTAACTCTTTCAGTCCAGAGGCAGCATGCCTTTCACTATTTCTTCTCACACTGAGGTGGTGTAGACTTGGTGGACTGTTTCCCGGGCTCTTATTAGTGATAAACCATTTTAGAAGTTTAATTCTTCACTGTTTTGGTTTTATATGGAAATATGAATTCCTGCATAAGGATGAAACATAAGTGAATCAGTAACTGATTTTTTTATTTCATGGAATTTATAAGCCATTTTTCTTTTTCTCTTCTTTTCCCCACCCCGATCCAGCAGTGTGCAGGGTAGAAGGGAACAGGACCCATATGTCAGTGGTCTAGGATGGCCAGTGAAGGCTCCAACATCCCAAGTCCTGTGGTCCGTCAGATTGACAAGCAGTTTCTGATTTGCAGCATATGCCTGGACCGCTACAAGAACCCCAAAGTACTTCCCTGCCTGCATACTTTCTGTGAGAGGTAAGTCCTTTCCTCATGTGGTGTCTTGGTATTTGTGTTGTGTGGCAAGCATGGAACAAGGCATCCTTTAGTGGAGGGAGTCTTTTTACTTGTAAAGGACATGTTAAGGCATCATAAAGTCTGGGAAGGCTGGAGAGGCAGGGCTGTAGGAAGAGAAATTTGTATCAGGCAGGAAGAAGAGACAGCAGTGAAATATTTGGAATACAATCCTTTTATGCAAGAGTAAACAAAAAGTAAATCCAATTAAACTAATGAATACAGTTACAACAATGTGAAAGGTGATGACAGCCAGAATTTGGACCTCAAGTTAATGGTCTCATATTTATCCCGATTAGCTTATAATTGGAAACAATAAAGAACGTTCTTTGTTGATTTACTAAGCCAAGAAATAATTATCCGATCCTTTAATGTCCAAGCCTTAGACATGATATATACATTATTAATAACCTATGATTAAATGTCTTCATTATTCTGCAGCTTGGTTGACTGAAGTGGAAAAACTCTATGAAAAGAGATGTGATAAAACAGCAACCTGCCTTTTACTGTGTTCAGCTGAATGAACTGAATATGCATAATGATGCTTCAGTGTTGTATTATCCATCAAATGGTGGGGAAAATACAGCATCTGCAGAAAAGTTATCCTGAAGAATTAGTGGTTAGAGTTCTTTATCTGATGATGAGATGCAACTCTGTGGATTATATATTGAATGGCAGGAGAATTTTAATAAATGGTATGTGGTGTGAACACTTATTTAATTTAGGAGATTTTCACCTCTTAGTTAGTATTGTGGTGTGAATATCTAACTTTGCACAGGGTGCAAGAAAAACTGTGGATATCTGAGTGTGTCAGATGAACTAGTCTTTTATAGAAGAGTAGGATATCCTGGCATTACAGAAGGCAGCAGTGAAACCCTTGCGGAAGTTATTGGAGACAAGATTTTCACCATCATGTGTTAAGTTTCCTGACTTCAGTTCATGTGTGAAACCTAAGGTCAGCTTCTGGTTTTCACCGTAATCCTCTTATGTTGATCTGGTTATGGAGAGAGGCTGGAAGAACTCTTCCAGGGTACTGCTGAGATGCAAAGCCTAAGCTCTCCTTTCACAGAGCCTTTACCAGGGGGTCAGGAGGTGAGCTGCCAAGGAAGATGAAGAGTAACTGAAGTCCTTGGAAATGGATAAGAACTGTGGAGCTGTGTAAGGTCACACTCTCTCAGTTGGCATCTCATGAGAAATTTTGTGTAGCACTGCTTCCCTTGAGAACTGCATTCTGCAAAGCTTCCTCTGCTTATAGGACTATACCGAATAGAGTATATTGCAACTATATGTTGCATGCCCAGCAGGTGTTAAGTTCATTTTCAAGGCCCAATAAGTGGCATTAACTGTCACCTAGGCCAATCTGCTGCATATTGTTGATCACAGAACTTTTGTGTCAGATTTATATTCTGTGAAATTTATTTTTTCAAAAAAATCCCGACACCAGTCCCACCTCCTCCCAATTGAACAAAAACAAAAATCTCCTCCAAAACTCTTCTTAACATAAACAGTGATAACCTAGGATGTACTTCCCTATGTAGTAAAGAAAGCTGTGTTGGTTCTGGCTAGCTGCCAAATAACTTTCCTAATTGAAATAAATGAAAAAATGTCCCTTGGTTTCATTGGGACCATGTTTTACCTCTGAAATACTAACCCCACAAATACAAGCTAATAAAGGAGATTCTGTTGAAAAGACAAGGATCAAACACAGGTTAGTCAAAGACACAGGCTCAAATACTTGATGCAACTTCATGTCTGTCAAACTTTATCTGATAGTTCATAGTTTTTACTGTCCTGTGAGCAGGATGCCGTAGATGTCTGGCAGCATGAATCAACTGCACAAAAATCTCTAAAAAAGGCATATAACTCTTGGAATAATATCAGCTTATTGAACTTTTTTTCATGTGGCAGAGGAAAAAAGGTTTAGAGGAAAAACAATATTCCCCCATTACTTCTGAAGCCTGTAGATGTACCTTTCCTTTTATAATTAGGAGTAGCACTATTTTAAACTAGTTCTTTAACTGAAGGAAGTGTTCTTTTTCCTCTCTGATGATACTTTTTCTTTCTCTCCCCTTCCACCTCCCTTTCCCATAGGTGTTTACAGAATTACATTCCAGCCCATAGCTTAACCCTTTCTTGCCCTGTGTGCCGCCAGACCTCCATTCTGCCAGAGAAAGGGGTTTCTGCACTCCAGAACAACTTCTTTATTACCAACCTGATGGATGTCCTGCAACGAACGCCGGACAACAGCATTGAGGAGTCCTCCATCTTGGAGACTGTCACTGCTGTTGCTGCAGGCAAACCACTCTCCTGCCCCAATCATGACGGAAATGTAAGTGAGACGACCTCCTGTGATATGTACAGGTATTGATGTGTGCTGATTTGTCTGGGTTTCATGGATATTTTGTTCTAAAAAGATAGCAGGGGAAGTGGAATCACACTAATTCTTTGATTTTATATGTCAACAAAAGACAAGTGATTTTTCAAATTAACACAGATGTTCTTAGTGGAGCGTCTTAGAGTAGTCAGGATATTATTGCATCCTACCAGTCATCTGGGATGATACTGTCTTTTAGCACATTTGGTAACAACTGTTGTCCTGCAAGCACTGAACCTTGTGCCTTTACCTCTTTGGGTTGGGTTTCCCTAGCTCTCTTGCTTGTAGCATCAAATATTGCTGTGGGGACCTGTGTGTTTGTTTAGACAACATGTGACAGGGAACTTATAAGCTTAACTCACTTGCACATTTAGGCAGTACCAAAAGGTATGTGAACATATTAACATAGAGCCAAATAAGAGTGATCTCTAGCTGAGGACGCTTTGGGTCAGCACAGGCTAGTAACGGAGAGCTTCTATTTATCTGCAGTGTTTTGTGCATCTCGCGTATTAGTCTTTTGAGGCTGCCTTTTTTTCCTTTCACCTACTCTTTTAACCAAACATGTCCCCACATACATCCTCAAATCATATCAGTGAATTCATTGGCAAGTACCCCCAACTGAGTAAGTGTTCACAGATTGATGCCAGAACAGCTCTAACTCTGCTTACTTCACAATTTTCAGTGTTAACCTGTGTGACTTCATGATAGGCATATGAGCTCCTGATTTATAGCTAGGCTTATGCAAACATGTAAGTAAACCACATTACAAAGCTCAGCAATGCTGTGTTGCATACTGACTGCTGTGCTTCTATGCAAGTTAAGAAATACGTACCAGTAGTTTAAGACAACTTTCTGGGGGCTGTTTTATTTGATACTCAGTGTATGTATATTGTATAGGAATAATTTGGCTGATAGGTTACGATTACTGTAACAGAGGAATAGCTCAGTTTCCTCTCCTTTGCTGACCTGTGGGAATTAGGTGGACTTGTAGAACTGATTTGCTGTACACTCTGGTTAATGAATAACTGGTGTAACTTTTTTAATGTATACTATACCTGTGTTTGTGTAGTGGTTACTGATTAATAAATGCCTAGTTTTTATTTGCATTCTATTTCCTCTCTTTAAAGTGAATCATAGTTCTTTTTTGACATAGCCACTGTGATAGGAGCCATCTGATTGTGAAATGCAGAAGAAAAATCAGAATGAAGGTGTTGTTTGTTTTGCATTTTAAATTATTAGCTGATTATTCTTAAGGTGCACTTAGAAAGAAATGGTTTGCCTACAATTAAAAATATGCCACCTTATACCTCTTGAGAACTCCTTTCTTAGGGAAAGGGAGATTTGTAAGTCCTCTAAACCAAACTGACTTGGCTTGCCTTGAAACACAGCATGCCTTTTAGGATGCTAATAATGTGTGATGGGAATATCTTCTCGCTTCAGTAAGTATCTGGGAGATAGGAGTTGGGGATAGGCTGAGGATTACTCCAATTTAAAGTTTTGTGGAACTAGGAAATGAAAAGCTAAATGGCACACATTAGTCCTTGTGATGGGAGGAGCTGAGGTAAGCTTTGGGGAGAGCTGCTTGAGGCTGGCCAGGTGGGTCTGGCTGAAGGGCGGCAGGGTGCACAGGCCAAGGTGCTGGGCACCTTAGGCATCACTGAGGAACGGATTTTGATGGCTTCATAGATACAGAACATGAGGGCACTGCATGGCAAGTAAGTTAGCTATTAGGAAATGGTTCTTCACACTGAGGGTGGTTGGGCACTGGAACAAGTTCCCCGGGGAAGCGATCACAGCACCAAGCCTGACAGAATTCAAGAAGCGTTTGAACAATGCTGTCAGGCATGTGGTGTGATTCCTGGGGCTGTCCTGTGCAGGCCCACGAGTTGGACTTCAGTGATCCTTGTTGGTCCCTTCCAACTTAGAGTATTCTATGATTCTGTGATTCTAAATGCCTGGCTGCTAGTAGCTTTTCAGGGGGATTTAGGAAGTGAAAGAAGATTGAGCTGGTAGCTGGAGAATGCCTTCACAGAACCAGCAGTCATTATGCATTGAATCCTCCCTCCATTAATTTTTACATATTGCTTGGGGTAGGGTCAGACCCATTGTATTTTTACCATTTGCATGAAGTATATTTCTTTTAAATATTACCAGATTTTCTTCGTATTAGCTTGGAAATAAGTTTCTGTTTAAACAAGTTTTTTCAGTCATTTGAGCCATGCTGGATTTAAACCTCTTTGATTAAAATCACATAGAAACTGATGCACAGATACTTTCTTATTAACTTACCTGTCTACTTGTAATTTAGCCTTCCTCAGGCCATGTAGGTTAGATATTTTCCCTTTCAGTTGGTCTCTTATTCCCGTCACCCATATTTTCCATATGTGCGTGTATTCTATTCCTTCTGTGCACATCCTCTCATCCTCCATTGTGGAATCTTTGTTCTGTGTGTTCTTATGAAAAATGAAACTTAGCTTGCAGTACCTTAACATGAGAGATGGTTTCCTGTGCTTGAAGTATAAACAAATGCTTCCTCATATTGACCCAACACAGAGCACAAATGTATGTTCTTGTAAGTCGGGGTAATAGGGCACATGTGGAACTTCTGAACCTACCAGAAGATTTTTACCTTCTACCTACACATTAAAATAAGATTGGCTTTATTCTCAGCTGCTAAACATGTGCAGCTCTTGTCGTGTATAAGCATCCTGGATCCTAACATTGATCCATGATCATTTAGGGGCAGCTACAGCAGCCAGGACAGGGAAGGCTATGAAATTCTAGCTCCATTACTTCATAGTATGTAATGTGTGGTGTGGACTCTTTGCAGTCACCCATCCTGAAAAGTCCCTGCTTGGGTTTTATTTGAATTTGAAGTGAAAACCAGCCCAGAGTTGAGGATCCATGCTTTTACAGGGGCAATGTATTTTCTGTCTATGGAGCGTAAGAAGAGAGGATACAGAATATTAATTAAATGCTCGTAGTAAGAGAGCATGCCTTAGCTCTGACTAGCTTTTTCTCAAAAGATCACAATATAGCTTGGCAACTTGACAGGCATAAGATTTTGTTTAAAAAACACTTCCTGAACTTGTGCAGGTGTTGCTTACTACCTGTATGCTTCTCTTGGAAAAATAAAAAAGCACCTATCCTTGATATTCCGAGGAAGTGACTTCATACCGTACCTTTTAAACCCTTGTTTTTTCTCCTCACCTCTGTACTTCCCACCATGTCACTTACTCGTGTATCCCATTAAACTGTAATCTAATTCTATTCTGTACTCTTCAATATTCAGTGTGTCATTGAGGCTAAATAAAAAATGCAGAATATCAGGGTTAGACTCTTAATGAGCATTAGAACTAATAAACTGAGCTCACTGCTGGCAAAATTTTGTTCTGCCTCACAGGGAACGTTTAATATAGGTAGGAAGCAATAGTGTGACTGATACAATCATATCTGAATTGGAAAGTCATACAAGGGGTTTGGGTGGTTCACTTCTATGTAAGCATATTGTTTAAGTCATGACAGTCTTACAAAAATATTCTAAAAATTTGCTTAAAGTTTTCAAGTTTATAGTATGGTAAGGCAAAAGCTATGACTAGGCAGAGCAAACCCCCACATTCTAAATTTTATCAGATATCTCAAATGTACCCTCAGGTGATTCAAACGTACATTCTTCTAAAAGCTAAGGTACATGCTAGCCCTGGGACAGAGGAATTAAGCGTGTGTGTGAGATGAGGAAGGTGGGAAGCACAGAGCCTTTTTCTCTAGGCTGCTCTTTTAATTCAAACAAATAGAAAGCACAGGATGAGCAATGTGATTTTAGAGAAGTGGGGCTTGTGATTGGTGAGAGCCTTTTCCTCAAGACCTGAACTTTGAAGGGCTGGAATTAGTGTGTCTTGACTTCGTGTAATCTAATTCAGAAGTACTCGCATCCTTGATTATGCAAATTTAAAAGTTTCTGTAAATTCAGTTTAATTACTGTAGTGAAGATATGCATGGGTCTTCAGTTACATCATTGTGCTGAAATATGCTGGTCTGGTTTAAGGTGGGAGTTAGTGGATGGGATTTCAGAACCAGTGGGTATTATGTCACATGTCTTTACAGCTGATGGGAATGTTCTCATTAAATTCAGTGAAAATACAGCTGAAGCTGGTATTGGATGCCATAGTATATCCTGACCAAGAGCTCTCTTCAATTTGGAAAGGAGAGGTTCAGCCAAATGTAATTTTTTGAGTTATTTTGTAAAGCAAACCTGTTATAATGAAAAGCTTTCTGGGAATGTCACAAACTGTGATACCCATGTTGGGCATGGAGGGGAGAGATGAAAAGCCAGCAACATGTGTCTGTCTGTAGTTAGACATTAGTCTTACCAGATTAAGAAATGCTAGAAAAAATCTTAGCAAATCAACTTATCTAGACACTTGAAGCCTGAATTGTATTAATATTAGGTTTTCCTTCTCCTTCAGCTATGGCACAATCAAAAACATTTAGTGGGAAATGAAAACTCTCTCTCTCAAAACATTTTGAATTTGACAACTATTTCTGTGCAGACATACGCATTAGGTCTTTGTGGTCTGCTTGCTATTACCATTCATGTTACTGTATTACCATATGTGTTTCTCTGTTGCATGAATAAAGAGGAAGAAAGTTGTTTGGGCTAAACTTCAATATGCTAATGAAATGCTTTCTTCATGATATATGTGGCTGCAAATATAATGATGTTTATTATAGAGTGTTCAGTAGGAAACAGAAATATTAAATTATTCTAATCACTGTATCCAAAGATAAAAATATTGAATAAATAAAGGGCTTGTTAAAATATCCTGAACCTAAGCATTATATTATGAGGAGGCAGAAAGATGAACACAGTTGGACACTCATTCAAAATAAATGAAATTTTTTTGTCTGTATAAAAAGACTTCAGAGTTTCCTAATAAAATATTCTTCCTTTTGGTTGTTTCTGCTTGCAAGTTCTTGAAGCCTTTGAAAAGAATTTAAATCCTAAACTGTGCTTAACTAATTTCCTCTATGCACTGTAAGAACGCATCACATCATAGTGCCTACCAAAGTAACTACCAGGCCTCGGGGGATCTATTACCATGAAACTGCTAAATTCACAGTGACTAGAGTAGTGTTGATGAGGATTGTAATTGTTTAAAAGGTCTACTTTTTTTTTCCCCCCCCTTGCTGATATATTTGATGTTACACGAGTTATTTAGAGCAACTTTTAACTTTTCTCTAAAGGGGCTTACACAAATGGCCGACAAATGACTAAACCCTCACTGCATGTGAATCCCATATCTTGTGAATTGAGATAAGAGGGAAGAATGGGAATAAGACCGAAAGGAGCTTATCAGAGGCAAATCCCTATTAATGCTAATAGCCACGTGCAAATCATGATTCTTGCTTCCCCCTCCTTAATTCTCAAGATGCCTTGGAGCAGCCAGCTACTTTGCATGGTACTGTTACAGTTTCCTCTGCTCACCTGTAAACAGCTGATTCTACACAACCATCTCACTCTCAACCAACATCTCCAGCACAACCCTCTTGTGTGAGATGTCTGAGTGCTAGAAGAGCACCAGCCAAATTATTCAAGATTCTGATGCTGTGTTCTGAATGCAAAAGAGCTGCCAAGGTCTTCCTTTGAAGCATATACTACAGGCTTCTTTGTATCCTTTTAATAAGCCTAAAATGCTTTGTGCCCAAGGACTTCCTAGCTGTAAAAGGAAGTCTCATGCTGCATTTGCATATATGTGCATTATTTTGACTAACTTATGATTTTGGGCACAGCATTTCTCTCCTTCTTTCCCTTCATGAATATATTCAGAATTTGGGGTACTTATTACATGTAAAGATCTATTTTTATCTCTAGACAGCATCTTACTGAGAACATAACAGGTTCAAACAATCTCCTCCTCTTTCAAGTGTAGATCAGCATTCCTATTATAATCTCAGATATGAAGTTTTGATGGTTTTAAGGGATTAGTAAGGGATATGGAGATTTTCCCCTGCAGCAGGTTAGTTCATTTAGGGTGCTTTCCTCTAGCAAATAAACATGCTGTTTGGTGAGTCCCATCAAGTTTATGTTCCACCAGAGGTTCTGTTACAAAAAACAGTCTAAGTTTACACTTCCTTTGGCAGAACCTCTGGGAAGACTAAGGATCAAGTTAGTGAGGGTACTTGAATGCCCTGCTTTTTTGAGTTGTTTCACAGAGTACTTAAGACAGACACCAAAACTTACTATTACACAGTATAAAGATGATGTTAGGACCAGCACTGAAGTCCAGCATTGTTCACAGGCTGCTGTTCTGATAGAATAAAATTCATTTAAACCAGCATTTTAATATGAAATATGTAAGAATAACAACCATCTTTTAGGCAGTAAAGTATTAGTGTCTAAAAAAAGAGAAGCTTTGTCTCAGAGGCTGGATAATAACATGAGTTCAAGACCCAGTAAGATGTGCTTTGAATTGTGTTACTGCTGCCATGTTTGAACGTAGAGTTGTGCACTTTTCCAGGTGATGGAGTTTTACTGCCAGTCCTGTGAGACAGCTATGTGCCGGGAGTGCACAGAGGGAGAACACGCAGAGCATCCCACGGTACCACTCAAGGATGTGGTAGAGCAACACAAGGCTTCCCTCCAAGTCCAGTTGGATGCTGTCAACAAAAGGTGGGGAGACTCCACTGATTATTTTCCATTTTCAGTTCTATCGCTGGCTTCCTGTGTTAACTTGGGTAGATGTTTTAGTGTGCTGGTGCCATAGTGAGGATAGCATTAAAAAAATCCATTGAGTGTGATGTTAGAGAAAAGAGCAAAAGATTCCTATGTGTCTTTTGCAAAACAGAGGCCGTTAGAAATGCAAGTGTCCTCCAAAGAAGGGGCATAAAATGTTAAGGAGAAAACTACAATCCAGTTATGAATTTAATGATTGCTAAATAAATAATATTGGGTGCTAAAAAGACTAGTACAAACACTATGGTGCCAAAAAGGCTAAAAAAACCATGAAAAAGTGAGGTAGATCTAGTTATATCTTCTGGAGTAGATATCATGTAGCATAAAGGATGGAGGATCCAAGGTTTCATTGTTGGTAGTGCCTAAAGTCTAATACATTTGCATAAGGGAGGGATTATTTTATGAGACCACACCCACTATGTGGTTATAAAAGAAATGAACTTACTTCTGGGAAATGACTGAGTTTAAAAACAGCCTGCTGATTAGAGTTTCATTAAAAGATACCAGGCAAGGGCCAATGTTTAATGACTTTTGAAACAGCAATCTTTGTAATGTAATTCCTCCCTCAGGCTTCCAGAGATCGACTCAGCACTTCATTTTATATCTGAAATCATACACCAGTTAACCAACCAAAAGGCTAGCATTGTAGATGACATTCATTCCACTTTTGATGAACTCCAGAAGACTTTAAATGTGCGAAAGAGCGTGCTGCTCATGGAACTGGAAGTGAATTATGGCCTTAAACACAAAGTAAGATGCATGTTTTGTTTCAATGAAAAGCTGTTAATTTAATCATCCAGTTTTTACAAACGATGCAGGATGCCACTTTGACAAATTGTGTCTGAGATCTAGAGAATAACTTTTTCGGGAAATCAAGTGCTGCAGAACCTCGCTTGTTGGTGCTCAGCCTTATAAGTGGAATACAGACCCTGCCTGGGCAGATAGCCCTTTGTGAATGGTGTGTGAGGAGGAGCTAAAATGGCCAACACACTAAGCAGGCTTCTACTTAAAGCCAACATGCTGATGTGCAAATGACAGTAAGGGAACACCAAAGGAAAGTCTGAATTCTTGGGCTACAATCGTATGAACCCTTCCATGAAGATACAGGCCAAACAATTTGTCCTGAATAACTGAGTAGGGCTTCCTGTTATGCTTCAAAGCACTGCTTTCCTTTCCAGTACTTGGTAACATATTGCATGTTAGATGTCATCAATTGGAACACATTAAGATTGGAGGGACATCTCACTTTCTCAGGGGAATGCTGAGAGCAATAGATTACAGAGCTGTATTCATACTTTTACTTCCTATCTAGATGATTGAATTTTGGGGTTTACCACCTGTATTGTAGACTAAGCTGCAGAAGCGGAAAACAGAAACCTGTACATTTTTACAAAAAGAAGCCTGTAGCCTGGTAGGTAGGGTTTTTGTTGAGGATTATTAAGTCTGAATCAGGAAAATGAAATTATTTAGTCCTTGTCTTCCTGGGCATCAGTTGTCTGTTTTATATAAAAGAAAAATTTCTTCCCTCAAAGTAGTCTTGAAAAGAAAATAACATCAACAACTGGAGTTTCAAGAGTGCCTGATAGCATTGGCATCTTTGGTCATTCTCTGCCATTGCTGAGCAGCTTGACCATCTCCAGATGTCTGAAGTGGAGGAATGTTGCATTCCTGGATCTGGAATAGGCTTGATCATTAGGAAGGTCTTGAACTGCTAAACCTGTGAAAATGGAGGAATTCTAACATGCGCACAAGATGTGTACTTTTAGAAACAGAGGGAGCCCAAGACCACTGGGGCACAGAAGTTAGTCATCTCCAGAGCTAAGTAGCAGCTGAGAAGTTTTAGCATCAATAATTTGGACTCAGATCCCAGGTTCATCTAAATGTATTCAAGATATCACACAAACGTACTTTCTTAGCAAACAAATACACGTTGGATGTGTACAAAGTTTACACTAGATAGAATATGATGTTAAATTATTGTTGTTGAAAGGGATTTAAAATAGTTTAGTAACTATTTTGAACATTAGAGAATCAAATTTTTGCAAAGTTGCACATAAGCAGTAAAAGAGGCATCTCCCCTCTTTATATTTAAAAAAAGCAGTTGAAATTGGATTTTACTTTTGAATGAATAGTAGTCCCGCAAAATAATTCAAACCCAAATCTTCAGTTATTTTGATCATACTTTTCAAAAATGAAAAATGAAAGATCGGCACTTTACTAAAAGAAAGTTGGCAGTTCAGTTTCCAATGGACTGAAAGAGGCCTTGTGTAAAATACTCAAAGTACATTTTAAATAGTATTTATGTTAAGATTTAATATTTTCAATCTTTGTAATGAAAGAAAACTATCTTGAGAAAATATTGGTTTTAAAACATAGCTGCAAGTTGTCTTTCTCATAAGTTTGTGATTTCTTATCCCAAGCATATGGGGTTTTGTCATATTGGGAAATTATTAGCTATGCACTCTCTTTAACTACTTATGTCCTTGAATAAAGACAAAGCAGATTAAAAATGCCTTGTATTGAATCCTGAGAGGTTTATGGATGCCTAGAAAAACAGATAACTTGAAATTTTAGTGTAGTCTTGACATTTGTTCATTCTGTTTTGATTGCAAAACATTTTGTGTTGTTATCACTTTTCCATATCAATAACACATGATCTTGGATTTTCTCCAGTGGATGAAAAGCTGAAAGCTTTGTAAAACTTAGGAAAAAGTGCCCTTATCATGCAATATCATTACATAGCATGTCTCAGCAAGGGAAAAGTATTTTATAACAATAAATACACCCAGTCTCTAAGTTTACTTTAAAATCAATTGAAATATTTCAAAAATATTTCCTTTACATTGATGGTCAAAAACCCCCCTCTCTAATCAACAGTAATGTCTGTGCTATAGTTCTCTGTAGGAAAAACATAGCATGTGTGTGACTGGGTACTTTAGTTTGAGTATTTTATCAGTGGAGAGTATGGGGGCCAGCTGGAATGTTTTCCTGACTGTCAGGAATTTTTCTGCTAGGTTGTTATAATTCAGGGATCCTTTTTCCAAATCATTGCAAGAATGGTTTAAAAAAAAAGGTTAGCTTTGTTCCCAGCCCACACCTAACAATTTTGAGGTCAGTACTGTTTTAAGGATTTTAGACTGAGGGCCAAAATTAACCCTATAAAAGAAACTCCTTCATAGTCTTAAATATAGAGTAACTACTTGCTGCCCACCAAAATTTCAGGCTACTCAATCCAGCTCTTTCCAATATCCACAACCCATTCTGTATGTTTTACTTTCCACCCTGCTGGAACTAGGGAACCAACTTCCCTGCTTCTGCTGGGGAGAATTTTCCTTTCTTCACTTATTTAGTCCACGAGTCACACTTTTCCTCAGGATGGATGTACATACAGGTCTTGAGAGTGCCTTCTTGTCCATCTCCATAGAGGAGTAACTCACAGTTTCCTTCAGCTCTGAAGAAATGGTTTCAAGAAGTTTCTTTCAGCCTGTCTTATTAATGGGCCTGATGAATCCAAAATATCTCTGCCTCTGTGCACACAGCTCAATTGTCTATAACTATCTCATTAACTGTGACTGCTGAAAGTTAGATGGAGCAGGTCCAAGCTTTTAGATTTGTTGTTGGGGTTTTTTTCTTAAAAAAAAAAGAAGACACAAGACAGGTGGGGCAATAATTCAGTCTAGTGTGGCAGTGGATCTGTGAAGCCCTGAAGACCCAAACCAGGGTAGATTTTTTGTATTGGAGCATTATATTCTAAATATGTGTTGGGGATTACTGGGTACTTTTTCTAAGAAGTTCAAATTAAACTCTAAATTAATGCACTATAAATTTGGGTTCTACAAAGGCCTTCAGATATAAAGTATGCTACATTTTCATAGGACAGTTCTTGTAACATGATGCTAATCTGGTGTTTGGTAATGCACACAGGTCCTCCAGACACAGCTGGATACCTTACTTGAAGGGCAAGAAAGCATTAAAAGTTGCAGCAACTTCACAGCCCAAGCCCTCAACCATGGCACTGAAACCGAAGTGCTGCTGGTGAAGAAGCAAATGAGTGACAAGCTGAATGAACTGGCTGAGCGGGACTTCCCACTGCAGCCCCGTGAAAATGATCAGTTGGACTTCATAGTGGAAACAGAAGGCCTGAAGAAGTCCATTCACAATCTGGGTACTATTTTAACCACCAATGCTGTTGCCTCTGAAACAGTGGCCACAGGCGAGGGACTGAGGCAGACGGTGATTGGACAGCCCATGTCCGTCACCATCACAACCAAGGACAAAGATGGGGAACTCTGTAAATCCGGGAATGCTTACCTCACTGCTGAACTGAGCACGCCTGATGGGAGTGTAGCAGATGGAGAAATACTTGACAACAAAAATGGCACTTACGAATTTTTGTATACTGTTCAGAAAGAAGGGGACTTCACTTTGTCTCTGAGACTTTATGATCAACATATCAAGGGCAGCCCGTTCAAACTTAAAGTGGTCAGATCAGCAGATGTGTCCCCTACCACCGAAGGGGTTAAGAGGCGTGTTAAATCTCCTGGCAGTGGCCATGTGAAGCAGAAAGCTGTGAAAAGACCTGCAAGCATGTACAGCACTGGCAAAAGAAAAGAGAATCCCATTGAAGATGATTTGATCTTCAGAGTAGGTAGGTGATTTTGCTACCTGTGACGTACTTAAAAATAGTTTAGGGAAACTGGATGAAAAAGTTAAATTATTGTTAAGGTAAAGGTGTAAGTAGAGCAACCTGATGATGTCTTTAGACCTCTTGACTTTTGTAAATTTTGAAAGTCCACACTTCTGGAATTATGTTTGCAGCAAATATTGAATTGGGATTTGGATTTAGCAATGCACACATTTGATTTGGGATATTTTAAAAACTGGTAATATTCTTATTACAAAGCTTTTGGTATGGATTAAAGTAATTTCAGCTTGTAATTTCTGCTTCTGTATCCCTTGCTTCTAGTGAGCAGTTTCTGGCTAAATAGCGATATGGTTCTGGTTTGGCTTTTGTTGGTAGTGGTGTTGTTTGTTAGATTTATTTTTCAGCTATTTTCTCCAATATACTACAAACTCTAGAAGTCTTCAACATTTTCCAAAAAGTGCAGTGCCCTTTTTTTTCTCTTGGGATGCAGTCATGACCATGTGCTTTATTTTTGAGTGGTACCTCCTCCCTTTCTTCACCAGTCGAAAAAGGAAGATGAAATAATTAGAACAAGAGCTATGCATGTCTCAGAGTTTTTCCTGATTAAACCTCTCAGAGTGCCGACATTTGGGATATATGGATTGCTATTTTTTAGAAAATCTGAGCTGAGAGTAATATTTCATCCTATTACATGTTCAGCTTTCAGCCACTCATTTCACACAATGATGCTACATAGATAGAGATGTTCCTCTGGGCTTCTGTGGGCTTATGTATGCATCATCTGAAAGGTCTCAAGCCATTGCAGCTGTAATTCTCTAGTGTTTTATACTCTTCCACAATATGCAAAATTATTGAGACAGGTAAGACTTCTGACATTTTCACAAGGATTTCCTTCATGGATTTAAGAGTTCGTTTGGTTCAGCTCACTTTGAAAAGTTAAGGTTTGGTTCATTTGTTGATGAGGTAGTATAAAGTTTATCACTCTTTTCCAACACAACTATTTCTATTTTGAACCCATTGTTGAATTCCTCTGATGGTCCTGGCCAAATCTGGATCTGTATTTTAAACTGGGCAAGATAAATCTTATATTGGGGCTGCCAGAAGCTCATACAGCTGTGTTGGAGAACCACCCTGTAATATTTCTCTGGTCATCCAAGTATATGGAGTATGCTATGGTATGTGCACTGATATATGGGCTTTTATGCACAAGTAAATTGATCAGCTCCTAATAGGAGATTGTTGTCCTGCTAGTATTAGCAAGAGATAGCATTAACACAACATTAGTACATTTCCTTCATGGGGAAGTGTGCATTGTATCTTCTGCCAATTCTGTGCTATTCATGGCTTTTAAAGTGGCATGTGGTTCTCTTCAGACATTTTAAGGTCACGTTATTGACTTCACATTCATAGATTTGTGTAACTCATTATTTACGACAACAGAGCATTTCTTGCATCCTCTTTTTCTGTCTCAATAATTTATATCCTCGACCTATTTTTTTTAAACAGATGCGATCTCTACGGGTGTGTCCATGCAATATCTGTGCAGCATATCCTTATTCTATACAAATGAAAACAAGCATGTTCTTATGATATCTAGAAAATAATTGTTGCTCAGTGGTTTTTTGCTACCTCTACAAGTGGTAGGAAGCACTAAAGTGAGAGGGAAGTCTCTTCTTCATTACCCTGCTTTTGTGCCTTAGACCCATGCTGAGCAGAGGTGAGGGATGTTCACAGTGTCAGCCACTTCCATCTTCCCTGGTAAATCTCTCCCATGTCCTCCAAAGGAGGGTTAAGAGACATGGTTGGCATCAGCTGCTCTGTCCAGGATTCCATTTTGTGTTCTAGCTCTGCTGTGCTGTGTACCTTGGTACTTTTTCTCTTCTGGCACTTTTCATGACTGGGTTCTTTGACACTGTTTAGCAGTAGTGGTGCTATTTCCCACTTTAACTGCTTTTTTCCCTTCATGTATTTATATTTGGGATTAGCATCAGATACAGCCAGATGGAGAGTTGGCCCTTTGCTAGAAAGTACCATTTTCCTTTTCCTCAGACTGTGTTTACTTGTCTGTTCAGTCATGTAACTGAGCATCTAAGTTTAGCTGGTACATTTAGTGTGTAAAAAAAAGAAGTGCCTTTAACAGTACCTTCTGTCAGCCTCCTTACTAGGCGTGAACGTCATCTGGTCTGTTATCAATGCTAAAGGCAAATAAGAGCCTTACTGTGAATCTACTCCAATAAAAACTCAAAACCAAGGCCTGTGTAATAATAGCTTTAGTGCAGTTTAGAAAGTAGGCTTAGGGGGAGCAAAGGGATTCTTGATCAGGTGTTTTGCAGAATTACAAAAGGGGGAAGGTTGGAAGGGACCACAGTGGGTCATCTGGTCCAACCTCCCTGATGAAGCAGGGGAATCCTAGAGCACATGGCACAGGATTGTGTCCAGATGGCTCTTGAATATCTCTAGTGAGGGAGACTGCATAACCTCTCTGGGCAACCTGTTGCAGTGCTTGGTCACCTGCACAGTAAAGAAGTTCTTCCTCATGTTCAGGTGCATAAGGCATTCCTGTACATCAGTTTCTGCCCATTGCCTCTTGTCCTGTTGCTTGGCACCACCAAGAAGAGCCTGACTCCATCCTCTTGACACCCTTCCTTCAGATACTGATAGACATTGATGAGGTCCTCTCTCAGTTGTCTCTTCTTGAGGCTGAACAGGACCAACTCTTTAAGCCTTTCCTCATAAGAAAGATGGTCTAGTCCCTTAATCATCTTGCAGCCCTCTACTGGACCTGCTCCAGGAGCTCCATGTTTCTCTTGTACTGAGGAGTGCTGGACATGGCACTGCAGATGTGGCCTCACCGGGGCTCAGTAGACGGGCAAGATCACCTCACAGTGGTGACAGTGCTCTTTCTAATGCAGTCCATATACCATTGGCCTTCTTGGCCACAAGGGTACACTGCTACCTCATGGACAGCCTGTTGTTCACCAGGATTCCCAAGTCCTCTGCAGAGCTGCTTTCCATCAGGTCAGCCCCCAGCCTGTACTGGTGCCTGGGGTTATTCCTCCCCAGGTGCAGGACCCTGCATTTGCCTTTGTTGAATTTCAGATGGTTCCTCTCTCTCCATCCCTCAAGCCTGTCGAGGTCCTTCTGGAAGGCTGCGCAGCACTCTGGGATATCAGCCACTCCTTCTAGCTTTGTTTCATCAGCAAACTTGCTGAGGAAGCCTCTACTGCTTCATCCAAGTCAACTGATGAATCAGTTAATACTGGAGGACACTGCTAGATATAATCCTCCAACTAGACTCTGTGCCACTGATCGTGACACATTTCTTTAATTGTCTCTGAAGGCTTCTGCCTGAAACTCCATATTGGATTGTTCTTTTTGAAAGGAACAGGGCTGGCTCTAAGTATATACTTGTTGCATTTTTACAAAGATACATAAGGGGACAGATAGGGATACGCATGTCCTTGAAAACAATATGGATTTTTCCAACTGCAGTTAGCCCCGTTGGGTGGATGGTTCAGAGGAACCTTCTCCCTGCAGCAAGCAGCATCTGCTTCCTCCTCTTTCCCCATCCCTTCTCTACCTTTCCGGCAAGGTCGTGTCCTGGCCAAATTACAGCCTGACTAAGGGCATTGGAGAAGAAAGGGATGTGTATGTGGAGTCATTCCATGTAGTACAGAAGTGCAGAGGCCCCTCTGACACACTTTAATCAGTTATTCTTCATTCTATGTTTCAGAACTCTGGAACAAAACCATTAATAATTAGTATGAAATAGCAAGATGTTTTCTATACAGAATTTATATTTTGGTAGAAATAGAAATGCCTGGTAAAGGGAAAATAGGATTTCCTTTTCCAGTTTATTAGCTCAAATCCCTATGATGCTTGTCATGAACTCTTTATAAGCTTGTGGTGGCCACTGTGAAGTTTGGCCAGGCCTACATTGCATTACATTGCAGTGATTACCTGTACTGGACGGGGGGGAACAACTCTGACATCAGTTGCTAGCAAAATCTCCAGCATGAGTCTGATGTCCTGACAACAGAGACCTGGCCTGGATTCTACTCTTATTATTCAAGGTTTGGCTGCTGTACCAGCAAAGAACTGTTTCTGAGGTGCTCCTACCCCTGGGTTTGTGAATACCTAATCTGTGGTGACAGGGGCTCTGCTGCACAGGCAAGTCTTGGAAGTGGCCTTGGCCAAGCTTTTAGGGACAGGTGCTGTGTAAAGCAAATTAATACAAATCAGACCATCTTCACTACCAACAGTGTGTGGGCATATCTGCCAGAGTTCCTACTGAATTATTCATTCCTCTTTAAAGGTTACAAACACTGTGTGCCTTCAACCAACAGACTGATTGATTTTAAAACGTGCAGTTATGTGGGAACTTGGATTAGAAACACTGACATTTGTTTTACAGCAAGCACATAGCCTTAACAATTCAGTGCAGTTTTACAACAGAGCCTTTTGGTTTTCAGCTGTATCTATTATGAGATGGAGCATCACATCCTCGTAATATGTAAGATTTGATTAAATATCTTTTGGCACTCTGAGGAAAAAATAAAGGAAGCTAGGAAACAACAAAACAACTCCTTGACACCTGTCATGCAGTATGTGTGTAGGTCTTTCCATGCTTAGTTTTATCCTTTTTTTCAGTACCACATAGGGAAGAGTCCAAGAAGTATTTGAAGTGTTGTAGGCAGGAAAGAAATGGTATGTACACAACAGGTTATGGTCACTCACAACCTTTAAAGTCTTCCCAATAATCTGTAATATTTCTGCAGTTTTATTTTGTCTCTCTGAATCTACTCTCTTCCTGCTGGAAGGCAGTGACGTGTTTTTTCTTTGTGTTTTAGGAACCTGGGGAATATAGGTAAGCAAGCAAGGAGGTTATTATTCATATTAGTAAAACTTAGAAAGCAAAAACCATTCCTTCTCTTACTGTGCACATCAAAAATATACACCGTACAACAAGTTTGTTCAGATTCCCAGCACTCACAGAGCAGAATCTTATTGCAGTTACATGATGTAATTTTTAACATCTCCTGTGATGCTAATGGGCTTTTAGATTATTTTTTCCCTTCTTTCTGGTGACATTCAATATGGTCTCTAGTGTGCAAGAATAAAAGATTGAAAATATGAAACTTTTTATGTGTGCTAGGTTGTCTTGAGCAAAAAAATGCATACTTACTTTGTTGAAAGCTAAATTAATTGGTTTGTTAAGGCTATGCTCAGTAATACCAGAAGGAGTTAGGACTAAGACAAATCTGGTTATTATCTGTATACAAAAATGATATAAAAGGAGCTATTCCACAGGCCTGCTTCCTAATAACTCTGTTTAGCCTTTGAAAACTCTGCTGTCCTCTCCCAATCCCCAGTAGCTTGCCACAGCAGTTGCAGTAAAATATCTGTCTTTTCCTCCTTTGTGCCCTCCAGTAGCTCAGAACAGGAAGGAGATGAGGCTGGGCAATGACTGGCATGAAAGATGCACGTTTTCATCTCCTAACAAGGCTGCTTGGGAAACACTGGAATGAGGATTCCACCAGTTCCAGCCCTGTGCCATTGAAATGTTAGTGCCTCCCTAGGCTAAGGAGAGATAGCTGACTGCCCATAACAGAGAGAAGACAAAGCATGGAGTGCCTTGATATAGAGTAGTATCTTGCAGTAGAAGATTTTCTGCAGACTCTCTCTCAAGCAGTTATGTTCATAAGGAAGGAAGTTCTGCTTACAGAGGGGAGCTATCATCCTTTGGTATTGCAGAGTCAGTTGCAGGAGCCTGCTTTTCCAGAGGCTGACATACTTTACTACAAGCCTTCCTCTCATCATCTGAAGTGCCTGTGCTTGGCTTCAGATCTTTGCTGTCATAGTGAATTATTCAAAACAGAAAGTTCAAAGTTATCTGTTTTCCTCTTGAACATACGTTAGGAAATAAGCTGTGTTTCACTAACCTCAGCTTTCTTATGCAGAGAAATTTGTGCCACTGCAGAGAGGACTGTATAAAGACCTGTGTGCAAATTAGGACCTATGTGATAGGTTTAATAGCTGCAAAGTGCTAGGTACAAGGACATTTCATGAAGCTGAATTTCTTCTACACACTATGCTAGTAAATTGCTAAATTTCTTAAGCTGACTGTGAAATGTGACTGTGGCATTCCTGGGTAATTTCTTCAGTTTTTCCTTTGATGTATATTTACAAGGTCCCACTGAAGAACACTCAGTGACTCTTTATATAGGTCTCTCTTATCTTTTAAAATGAAATTCCTTGACTTTCAAGAACATTTTTCTAAGGCTAAGGACCATACATTCCATAAAGTTTGTGCTAGTTGGTTCCAGATGCTCTAGCTTATGCATCCTCTTTTTTAACAAATGTTTTCCCTTTACTCTCGGTAGTAAAAGGAATGTTTCTCCCTTTTCTTCCATTCTCTTTGGCTAAAAGGCAAAAAGGAAACTTATCATTAGCATATGGTGGAAAAAAATTCCTGCATGTATCCCTTGGGCACTGCATATTAAAAGAATACACAGAAATGGCTCAAGAATGGGTAATATAATTGGTATGTAACTCACTATTCCCTGAATACGTAGTTTCTCCTTGCAGTGCAAAAATTGAGAAGCATTTGCCTTGTTTAGAGGATGGAGCAGATGGAGTTGAAGAAAATAAGTCTTGAAACAAAGGGACATTCCTGCAGCAGCAAGTACAGAGAAATTAAATGCTCCTTGTTAGCCAGTGACAGGAAATATGAATCCCACAGCCATCACCACAGAAGAAAGAAGAGTTGTTATGAGCATACACATCCCTAATGAAAGCCAAACACAAATTAGACCTAATATATATGTCTTATATTAGGCATCACAGTCAGAACAGTTTTAATCATTGAGCTCCAGGATATTTTGGACTGACTAAAATAAAATACAAGCTTTTCAGTTAATACACAGCCAGTGAATGCTTGTAAAAATATTTTACCAGGAAAATCAGCACTGCATCCAAGTCTTGGAAAGAACAGCTTATAGAGTTGGTTGTTGGTTTGTGGTTTTTTGTTTGTTTCAAAATTCATTCATTCATTATGAATAACCTTAGAGTCTAAGATCATAACTGCAGTCTTTTCTAAAGACCCCTGAGCCTCTTTTACAAACAAATCAAGAATTTGGCTATCCTGTGTTCCAGGTATATTTTGAACCAGCCATTTTGAGGCTGATCTTTTAAAGATACCAGTTTGCTCTGTGATGCTCCTTGGAACATCTCAAAACAGACATCTAAGTAATAAGCCACCTAAACTTACTGAACTTTCATGAAAAGTTGACATTTTACAACTCCTTATCACCTTAAACCATTGGGGAAACAACATAGAGTTGTATGTAAATCACTATTGCATTTGTCCTGGGTTAAAATGAGACCTCTGTGTGTGGACACTGCTTTATGAAACAATCTAAGGTCTTTGCAGAAGCACTCGGTCTTCAGGTGATGGTCTTCATTGGCCCACATGTCCCAGTCATTCAAAGCTAATTCTTCATCTGAGTTTCCCTGCTAAGGGAATTTTTAAAGCCTATGACTGAAAACTGTCATGTTTATGAGTAAATAGGAAACTTCCCTCTCTTGCAGTGGCCCCATCCAAAGTGATATGTTTTAGAGACTTAGCTGATTGTACTAAAACTGTGTAATCTGTGCAAGTTCTTATCTTAGCCTCTGTCTATATTTTCCCACAGTAGTACCCCTTTAATTTCCTTCTCAGTTGAATAAAAATCCACAGTTTAAAAAAAGTCCATCACTTAGGAAAAAAACTTTTACTACTTCCCTCATGCAAGAGGCAATTTGTGAACACTGATTTATGAAAGCCAAAGAGGTAATTATGTTGATGGCATACATGCTGAAGAATATGAATAATCCCTTCTTGTAGGTAGAACTGTGGATCTGTTACTGAGATGGTTCTTTGAAGTTGTAGCAGTGATAAGAACTCTTCAAAATAGAAATCTTTAGATCAGGAATGTAATAATTGCATGTGTTGACATTTAGGTCCTAACTGATTAGTCCTGTCTAACCTGATTTCTTATGTGCTTTGTGTTCAATTTTAGGCACCAAAGGAAGAAACAAAGGGGAATTTACAAATCTTCAAGGTGTAGCTGCATCTACAAATGGAAAAATATTAATAGCAGATAGTAACAACCAGTGTGTGCAGGTATGAGGATATGCCACTTTCAGTGTTTTTCTTTTTCTCCCTGCCCCCACACCTCTGCCTTTTTTGTAGTCCCAGAAAGACACATTTTCTACAATTCAAGCAGATATAGAAAATACAAGGGAAGCTCAATTTTTTTATCATCCATTGTCATTCTATCTTCTTGACCTGCAGCTATCTTTTTCAGATGTATACTATATCTAGTATGTATATCAGAGTTTATTTCCTCTCCTTATGATGTTTGGCAATGAATGAAAAAAAAGTCATGCAATAATCTGGAAAAACGCTTTTTTGTAAATATAATTTTACATTGTACATTTTTTCCCCCGTGCTTTCAAACATAAATCTAGGGTAAGGTGCCACAAATATAATTTCTTAAGGAAATACAAATAGAAGAATAAACATATAGATGTAATTTTCAAATGGCTTTTAGTGTACTTAATTGACTTTTCTGTCTGATATCATGATGAACTCTTTTCTGTGGTAGCACTTCTAACATCCATAATTTCTTGGCTTCTGTAACCTGTGTGAAAATCAAGCTGTTTTTTCTTTTTTTGCTTGCCATGCATCTTTTTTACCATTAACAATTTGTCATCGCTCTTCAGGCTGCCCATGTGGTAGCAATGAACACGGCAGCAGCGTGTGGCTTGTTCTTCAGTATGTGAGAACCAGCAAGCCGCATGCTGTAAGAACTCATTTCCAGGCCTTTTCAAAGAGACAGATATTCATCAGCACCCTCACGCTTCATAATTTGCAGCCACTTCAGAGGAATTTCAGTGTCTAGTTACCTGGCTTGGGGGCACAACCAGTGAACTTATTCCTACGTTTTCGACAGACTTAGTGATTGACTGTGGCTGAGTCACTCAGTGCCTCAGTTTCCTCATTTGTAATATGGGAATAATACCACTTCCTACCAGCTGAGAGAAACATTGTGGAGCTTAATTCACTAAGCCTGTTTGTAAAGTACTTTGAGGTCACTGAAGAAACAGTGCAATGTAAGTGCAGAGAATTTCTTTATTTTGAAATTAGGGTTCAAGTGCAAGCTTCTTCTTAAATTAGACATATCACTTTCAAATATAGACTATGTAAAAGTGCTTCAAGTTACCAGATCTCTTCCTGACTATAGTCATTAGTTCATTAGTGACTTCTAAAATCTAAGCTCCGAGAAATAGGTGATGGTAATATGGAGACTTAATTTTAAAACTTATGCTTTCTATTACAGATATTTTCCAATGATGGTCAGTTCAAAAGCCGTTTTGGCATACGAGGAAGGTCTCCTGGCCAGCTGCAGCGGCCAACAGGAGTGGCTGTGCATCCCAGTGGTGACATCATTATTGCAGACTATGATAACAAATGGGTTAGCATATTCTCATCAGATGGAAAATTTAAGGTACGAGTTACCATGTGAACTCTCCTGAGCTTTCTCTGTCTTCCAAAGGAATGCAAAGTAACATTGTTTTTCAAGAGACTGCATGTAACTTAGTCTAAATTCCATTGCTGTGATGTGGAAACCCATGACACAGCCATGTTGTATAATTAATAGGAGGAGATCACAGTTGTGATGCTAATCTTATACCAAGTAGAGACAATATGTTCCACTTTACAGGTCTGCATACTAGGTGCTTGGATTCCTTTCTATAACTTATGGTCGAGGATAGCTAGTGCCATCAAGTCTAGTTGGACTAGCTCAACAACCTTCATGTCATTAGTACTCTGATAGTACAGAAAGGTATGCGCAGATATGTGTGTACACACAGACAAACACAAAATCTTATGAGGAGTATGTGAAGCTCTGCACTGACATATGGAGGAGAAAAAGAAGGTAGCAGATTGATGATGCATTCCTCCACTCCATGTGTGTCAGCAAATAAAGTGTCTAATTCATGTAGGATTCTGTTGGTAATCAAAGCAAGGAAGGGCAGTTCAGGATGTTGTTCCAGTTCTACAGCACAGACAGGAGTGTTTTAGGTTGTGTGATTGTGCGATGACTGGAAAAACTGAAATACTGTAATAATGTCTTAGGTTTCAGAAATCAGAAATTCTGAGGAAAGCACACCTCTTATTTTCATAGCACCTCTGATCCCTTTAATGGGAGTAAATTAAGATGGCAGCTACTGCGCTGTATTTATGGTTGTCAACCTGCAGTATTTATTTTTCTTGGTTCAGGTGTAATTCCAGAGACAAGTAAATGTTGCCTGTATTTGATGCTGTTCTCTGAATGCATGTTACCAAGTCTGGTGGTGATGCTAGAAAGAGCCACCTATAGCAGCAGTTAGCAGTACTCACTGGTCATTGGGATCATGGATCTGCAGGGAAATTTCTACCATAAGTTCTAGAGTCCTACTTTAGAGAGAAATGGCCTATTTGGCTAATTTTCTGGCAGTCTAATGAGCAAAAACTTGGGTCCTGAGCTGCTCATGTGTGCACCAAGAAATGGCCTGCCTTTGAAAAGTCTTTGCAAAGTGACAAATGCTGTAGCAAATAGGAGATAGTGCTTGTATAGTCCTCAGTGACCTCCATCTGAGAAACTGATGTCTGTGCTTTGAAAAGTATCCAGATCATGTACAGACTTGAAACAAAACTAAAACAATACTAATATGCAATGCAAGTGTTAAAAAAGTACAAATCACTTGCATTTACAGAGAGTATGTGATTTTCCTTGTCAACTAATTTTAAAAATGTGCAGCTACACAGGAAAATCTTGGGTTTGGTTAAAGTCCTTGAATGAAATGGAAACACCAAAACAAACCCAAAGAAAGATGTAATTTAGTTAAGAATCCAAATACACTGAATATCCTAAGTGTGTTTTAAATAATTATTAACATCTTTAATGTGAAACTGGCTTGATCTGAACACAGAGCATGGAGGGCTTGTTTTCCTTCCTTCTCAAGATATGCTGTAAATCCAGCATTTTGGATGGTGCCAGCTCTGGAGGAAAAAGCTCTGGAGAAGTCAGGACCCTATGTGCAATATACTACCAGCAGGGACAGAGGAATTGAATAAAAAATTAATTATGAATGTTGTTCCTCTGATGTGAAGCCTAGCTTTATTTTAGTCAATATATTTGTTGGATTGCAAAAGCTATGCAATATTGGCAATATTTTTTGTGATTTATACAAGTTGATGCATTGGACTTCATAGTTCTTAGAACTGGACTGATTAAATGAGACATGAAACATCAATGTTATAGAACACTATTTTTAGATTGAATGCAATAAGCCATATTTATGAGAGAAAAAAATAAATGTTTGCAGAAGTATTTTCTGTATGGAGAACAGGCATAATCATATCTATGCAGGAGCTGGGTGCAGGGCAGGTGGCAGAGCACGTGCGTGGGGAGAGCAGGAGCAGGGCAAGGGGAGCACCAGGATGGAGACAAGGATGGGCACCGGGACCAGGTCCACACTCTGGGGAGCTGTTCTGGGAGAAGTGGATCCTGTATTGGTGCAGCGCTGGTTAAGGGGGATGCTGTACTGCATGCTATGTAATCAGTGAGCTGTGCTAGGGGACAGGGGTGGGGGGAGCACAGGGCCTGGGGGAGCCCTGGGGACACACACACAGGGTTGGGAGGTTGTGCCCACCAAGGATAAGGCTGTAAGATGGTGCATGGAAGGGATGGGGCTTGGAAGGGATGGGGCTTGGAAGGGATGGGGCTTGTACTGGGCATGATGGTGCAGGGCCAGGAATTGGACTCAATGGTCCTTGTGGGTCCCTTCAAACTCAGGATATTCTATGGTGGGGTTATATAAAATATATTTGAAACACAGGACATAGGTATAACAGATCTAGCCTGTGGGAACTGGGCAAAGCCTCGTAATTTCTTGTGTGTTGGCAATGGTATTTCTTACAGAGGCTTTGTCGGATTAAATTGGGCAGCACTTGCTAAGATAACAGAGAAAGAGAGAGAGAGAATGGCATTTCCCTTCAAAGGACTGTGCCTGCAAGTCATTATATAAGACCTCTGCAGGTGGCCTGCTAGTTGTTAACTCAGCATTATCAGGGGTCTCTTTTGAACTTAATCTAACCATTTCTGATGTTGTCCCCTTCCTTCTGTATTTACTTACACTTACTCTCTTAGTGGCATTTTAATAGTCATGTGAGCCAGAAGGCAAAATTCCCTGGAGCCAGGCCCAGGCATCTTCCTGCTTACAGCACTGGCATGACTCACCCCAGCAACCTCCACTGCCAGGCAGAAAAGTGTCACCTTCCTCAGTTGCTGGCAGCAACAGAGACAGAGCTCTGTTTTCTCAAGGCTGTTTTAACTTGCATAATACAGAGGTGGACAAACACTAATCTAAGGTTGCACCAAGACAAGCCTTTTAAAATGAGAGACTGTATTATCGTGGTAAAGACTCAGATAGGGTCTTAGGATTTGGGGCTTCTATTTCTGGCTATGCCACAGATCTCACAGGTGACTAATGATCTTCCATTTCACTTCTCAGTGCTCTGTTTTCCTCATCTCTAGAAGGCATATAGCAGTGCTGGCTTCCCCTGTCAAATACTCTGAAGTCGCTTAAGAAAACTGTTACAGCAGACATATCTCTAGGCTAAAGAGAGAGCACGTGGTGAAGCAGTAGCTTCTTACCAGTGTAGTTTCAAACCTAGTGAAGGAACTGGACAACAGAGCCAAGAGAATGACTTCTAGTCCTCCGAGAATTATTTTTCTCCTAGTCTTGAAGAGTTATGTATAAGATAGCTGGTATCAACCAAACAGGGCTGCAAGTCAAGATCAAGTTTAGATGAGCGGAAAAAGATGAAAGGAAACATTTTATATGTCAGACTTTTTTTTCTTGTCTCATTAGAAGAATTAAAGAAAGAGCTATTTGAAGCTGGTTGCATGTCCAGATAGCAATAGGTAGTGTGGTTAAATGGTCACAGTTGAATTATGGTGGTTACGTGAATGATAAATTCATGTATTGTGTGATACTGCAGTGTGTAACAAAGCTCTATATCCTTATTAGGAAAATTCTCAAACAGGGAAAGATGGTATGTTGAAAGTCTGTAATTAATTCCTGACAATCGTGAACCTTTCAGACAGCAAGAAGATTGGTAGAGTTAACCTTAAAGCCCAAACACACTTACTTCTACAGTGGAAAAGTCCTTATAAATTTTACATAGGCTGGCTGATTTTTTTTTTTACCTCTAGGAATATCCCACACTAGAATATTTTCCAGCCTGGTAGGGTGACTTTATAAACACATATTTGAAAAACAGTCTAAATTCCTAAGAGCCTATAAAAGAAGGGACATAATGTCCTTGACTGAATTCAATTAAACACATTATTTGTATTATGGGTTCACATGATTCATTATACTGTATTCATTTCTAATGGCAGAAAAGTCTGAAAATACTTCCATTCATACAGTTAACAGGAGTGACTGGGTTTCATAATGTTCTGTTCTAAATAATCAAACCTATAATTCTAAGAAACCTTCTGAAATAAAAATATACAAAGAATATGTTCAGCCAGACCCAGTAATGTGTCGTCAGCATATTTTGATCTAAACTGGAAACAGAGATTTTTAGTAAAAGGCACTGCAAACTCTAGCTGGATATACTTTATTGCTGCCTGCAAATTATATTTTAAATCCTGGTCCAAGGCCAGTGATTTTTATTACTCTTCTCAGCACTGAGTGCCCATTAATGTAGTATGTGATTTATTCATTTTATTTTTCCATATGTGTTTATATGGGCAGGAAGTCACTGTACTCACGAGTCTGAGTTATTTTTCCATAGGAATCCTGGAAAGATGGTAAGGAGGTGGTGCAATGTACAAGCAGACAAACACACGGACATCCCAGAGGAAAGAAGGGAATATGACTTAATCACCCCAAAGGAAATAAATCTACTGATTTGCATTTGATTTATGTTTTTGCTACTTTGTTGTTATGCAAACCTGAATACATTTTGTAGGTCTGCTGGTATCTTTCCCCTGGTGAACACAAAGTAATTTTTAATAGTTTCTCCTGGGAATATTTTAGCATGATTCAACTAGGTGGATTTTGCCTAAATATTTAGGAATTTATAACCGTGTATGTACTTGAACATAAAACAGACTCATGATGCCATTGTTGGCTAATCATAGTCTTGAAGCTGCAAGATTTACTCCCTGGAGTTTTCTTTATTTGAGACTGAAAGAGGTTGTGTAGTGACTTGGTACCAGACATCCTCAGGGAGCCCAGATGGTTTTATTTTAGGACAGTTCCTATTTTTACCTGCAATCCCACCTATGAGAATGTACCATGGAGTAGGAGCGTGGGACTTACTAAGGGTAGTAGAGCTCCTTCTGTTTGCTTTGAAAACATTAGGGACATCAGAGAAATGAGTTAGGTAATAGATATTCTTCATGCTTTGCAATCTGTCCCACTTTGATAGGTTCCACTACTACTCATGACTTGCAGGAGGTAGAGGAGAGGGGCAGAGAAGTCAGAAGTAGATGTGGTAGTTGTGGATGTGGTTTAATGGTGAACATGGCAGTGTTAGGTTAATGCTTCGACTCAGAGGTTCTTTCCAACCTAAGCGATTCTATAATTCTAAGCATTGCTTGTTCTGTGTGCTGATCCGTCCCACTCTGCAAAGGCAATGAGGTGAAAAATGGCCTTGTTTCATAAACAAGATGAGTATTTTAGTATCTATGTAATTTAAATTCCAATAGAAACAGAAAAGTATACTCTTCACCAAGATATAGACCTCTCTTTGTAGGTCGTGTCTCTCACAAATTACTACAGGATCTGAAAGTTCTGGAATCCATAATTTCAGCACAGCCTGTTTGGTGGATTGTCTGTTCAGTACAGTAAAAATGCTGGCAAGAGACTAGACTTTTGAAACCAACCACAGATTTACAAATCTGTGTATCAATTAAAAAAAAACAAAACCAAAAGCAGGACACAAGTTGCTCTATTCCAACCCAAACAACCTTTTTTAACTGAAAGGTCAAAACTCAACTGATTTTATGTAGATTAGAACAGTTTATAGAATCGCTGCCTAAAAAAAGAGCAGAATGGTGAAAAATGTGGAATGGGTTGTGAGGTGATCCTAGAATCTTCTTGGGTATATGCCCAGATAGTTCATGGATTCTTTGAAGGCTTTGTCTCTATTTCTGTTTGCTCTGTTGCTTAGATCCTCTTCTTAGATCCCCTTCTTTTTGATCCTCCTGAAAATTGGTTCTAACATTTTCTGATTTGACAGCTCTCTAACCTTTCCAAATAATCTACTCTGTGTGAGATCCATCTCATCTCCACTGAATGTTTTTCCACTGAAATATTGTATACAGTATTTGTTGCTGGTTATGCTGGCAGATGGTTTTGGTAGTCACAAGGCCTATTTAAAATGATGGAAATTATTTTATTTACTTATGACAAGAGCAAGCTTTGATTTGTTTAGTGTTTCAAAGATGAATTCATTTGCTGTTTGGCAGCATGATCCTCTCTCCTTTGCAGTTTTCAGCTGACACTTCATGTGTCTAAGCAGAAAGTGAAGCAATCTGATGTGGATCTGGTGGAAGATAGAGAGGTTAGCCTGAGATTTAGTTCTGCTCAAATTCTTGCCGAGAGCACTCAGAAGGTGCTGGTGTCTCATGAACCCAAGAAAGGGAAGAGAGGACATCATAGCCTACATCCCACCCACCTCTGATGCTCTAAGAGTGAACTCTGACTGCTTTGAATGCAGGCAATGATGGAGGCATATTTCCCTGTCCATAACCAGGTGGTTGTTGGACTCAGGAATAGAATGCAATAGGAGGCAGAAGTCTTTTCTGATTGTCTGCCTATCCTGCTGGTACCCTAATGCTGGATATACAGACATTTCTTGACAGATGCTGTAGTTTGTCAAGACACACATGATTGTATTTCTTTTGAGTTGTATGTTTGGACTCAGTTGCTGAGGTGGCAGATTTTTCACTCTAGAAAAGATGTATATAAAGCAGTCTTTATTTCAACTGAAGAAAAAATTATGAAGTGCACAGTAAGAACTGATAAAAACAATTGCTTCCAACTGTTAATGACAAAAATGCCTCTCCATCCTGCTGTGTGCCTGTAATACAATCTTCAAAATGTACTAACTAATTTCTACCATGCCAACATATTCTCCTGTTTTGTATTTTCCCTTTTAGGCCAAAATTGGGTCTGGAAAGCTCATGGGCCCTAAAGGTGTTTCAGTGGATCGTAACGGACACATCATTGTAGTGGACAATAAAGCATGCTGTGTCTTCATCTTCCAGCCAAATGGGAAAATAGTCACCAGGTTTGGTAGTCGAGGAAATGGTGACAAGCAGTTTGCAGGTACACTTGATGGTAATATGTAAATCCCCTTTTCTTGCCTCTTCTGCTCACATTTGCATGATGTTTGAGCATGTTGAAGATGCTATATCCTACTCATTTATCCTCTGGGGAGAGGTTCTACTAAACATACAGCTCCTATTCACTTCACCATTTGTTTAACTGGTCAGGAAGACTGCAACATCTGTTCTGCAAATGCAGCTGTAACCAGATTGTTTTATCTACCTCTCTGTGTCTGGAAGCATTTCAGATCAGTGATCCAAGAAAGACTGATCTTAACTAGCATTTTATAAGTGCTTAGTAATGCCCACACTAAGCTGTTCATGATAATCAGCTCAAACACTGTGCTTTGTATTTCCAGTGATCAGATACACATAAACCAATGCCCCAAGTGGTAGCTTCCCACTCATTAGAAAATGAGTGTAATGGGATAGTGTTAAGATTGAGATCAGGAAGACACAGTTATGCAATGGCCGATGTGACTTCGGGGAAACTGCCACTTAACTGACTGCTTGCACATGGTGTCTTTCGAGTAGAACATGCAATTAAGTTTAAAAAGAAACCCAGTTGATGTATTTTAAGTGAGAAGCTGTTCTTTCAAAATTTGAAATGAAGATGCCAAATTACATATGCAAGTCACTTTGCAGGTGTTGGGTCACTTTGAGTATGTAGTCTGATTGGTCTGATGTTCTGACTGGTTCACAGTATAAGAGAGGCATATAGCAGTGGTATAACTGTTTTTATCTTCATTCTCTTGCAATGTCTTATGGCATAATATATATAATTTATGAGCACTTGGGCTCTAACACAGCTAGATTTTCTGGGTATCTTGAATTTCTTTCATTTTAAAATCTATAAGAACACCTCCTGAATATAAGTGTGCAAATACTTCCTAACAATGCATTTGAGAAATGTATCACCTCTCCTTGCTTGTATGCAACAGAAAACACGTCAATTCTCCATACTCAGATCTTTTCATTGTAAAGGCTTTCATCTGTTTTATAGGTTACCCTGATACACTCTGAAAATTGAAAGTGAGTTCTGATCTGTTTAATAACTCAAAATGGAATGAAGTATTTTGATTTGGGGACTTGCCTGTTTTCAAGCTACCATTTGTTTATTAGTCAAATTTGCATAGTTCAATACACAATGTAAACCAAAAATGCACATTTTTCCATGACAACGATCTTCTATGTAACTTTTGTATTTATCCTAAAACTTGTTATCTGAAATGCTTGTAAGATGTGAGCACAAAGAGCATAGAATATTTCAATTAAGACTTTAACATTTTTGAGAACTATTTTCAGTGTATACACCATTTTATACCTAAGCACTATGTGTTTTGAGTTGTTAATAAGCACATAAATCTCTGTATAGTCATATGTATACAAGAGAGGGAGAAATGAACAATGCTTTTGGTAACAATAGCTGACAACTGGTTGAAAAAGAAACTGTTTACAAAAAGCATCCTGAGCTTTAAAAAAAAAAAAAAAAGAAATAAAACTACTCCTACTTTGAAACTGGTATTCCCAATTTGACTGTTATTGCTCAGAAGCCAAACATAATATCCTGGCAGGCTGCATTTATTTTTTTTTTTAATTTAACAATACTTTTTGTTTTAATGCTACTGTTATTTTTTTTATTTTTTTCTTCTTCTGCATTGCAGGTCCTCATTTTGCAGCTGTAAACAGCAACAATGAAATCATCATTACAGATTTTCATAACCATTCTGTCAAGGTACTGTCAATTAATGGCAAATTGGAAAGTTGCCATTTTTATTTTATCATGGTACTTTCTTGGGGAATATTAAGTATTGTTAAAGCCAAAGAGATCAGACTCCATATATATGAGCTTTGATATAAGGACACGTGGTGGTTTCACCCTGGCTGAACGCCAGGTGCCCACCCAGCTGCTCTTATCCCTCCCCTTCCCAGCCAGACAGGGGAGAGAGTAAGGTGGGAAAAGAAAACAACATAAATCATGGGTTGCGATAAGGCAGTTTATATTCATGCAAAGAAAGAAAGCAAAAGCAGCGTGCGCGCGCACAAAGCAGAAGCCAGCAGCTAATCTCTACTTCCCATAAGCAGCCATGGTCGGCCACTTCTCTGAGAAGCAGGGCTCCAGCACACATAATGGTTGTCAGCAGGCAGCTGTCAGAGACAGTGAGTGCCTCCGGTCCTGCTCCTTGCCTCAGCTTTTATATCTGGGTTTATGTCCTATGGTATGGAATATCCCCTTGGTCAGTGTGGGTCAGCTGGCCTACTTGGGTCCCCTCCCAGGATCTTGCCCTCGACTGAAGAAGGAATGTTACAGTGCTGATGCTGTGCTCAGCAGTAGCCAAAACATGGGCGTGTTATCAACACTGCTCTAGCCACCAATGCAGAGCACAGCACTGTGAGGTCTACTATGGGGAAATAAATTCCAGCTCAGCCAGACCCACCACAGGACAGCATGTTCAGAGAACTTTGCATGCAGTGCATTTCTTAGTGAAGATATAGTCCCTTGCCTTTGGTGTCGCTATAATGGCCTCTAATTCAACTGCTCAAACATAAGCTGTACCTGATATAAATAATTTTGACTTAGTTATTAACATTTTATTAGCACTTTACCAGCACTTTACCAAACCTGTTATTGTCCCTATGTTCTGTCCTATTTTAAGAGTCTGGTAACTGCTTTTGAATTTCCCAGTAAGAGCTTTCCACATTTCTAGCTGAACAAAGTTATAACAAAGTAAAGATACGTGACAGTCTTCAAATTCCACACCTGTAAGCTTTAAGATTACCGGATCCATTTACAATCAGATCTCTTAAAAACTGTGTAACCATTGGTTTTCATTCAGTACCTCCTGCATTGGGCAGAACTGGCCACTAGTCCTTACACCCACGGGAAGTCCTGACTCATGGCCTGTTAAAACAGTCATGGTAAGATAGAGAAGTATATTCGTTTGTCCCAGTAATAAACCAAAACAAGGATACATGTGTCGAGAGGTCATGTGTTGGAAACTGTATATGAAGGAGATAAAGGCCATTTCAGAAATTACTCACCTGTGCATGTTTGTTCTCAGGCATTCCTTTTCAGACGCTTTCCATGTGTGCTCTTTTTCCCTCCCTCAACATGAAGCAGCATCAGGTGGATGCAGGCAGAATGCTGTCCTATCTGGGTTCTCAGGCCACATGCATCAAGTCCCATGCACCAATGAAATGCCTGAGATTTCACCTAATGGATGCCTATTTTGATTGAACTCAAATATGGACCCTCAGTTCAGTTCTTCACTGTTCATAACTGCAATGATAAATCTTACATATTCACCTGAAATAGGAAGTTGCTGCCTAAACAGACACTTTCATGTCCTGAGCAGTGCTGAATCATCTACCTTTTGAACAGCAACCTTGCTTGCGTATCGTTTTGGAATTTGTGAGGAAGTAGCAACTCGTGGTTTGGATTACAACACAGAAATCAAGACTGCTGCAGGAGCCTTAAAGCAGACTGTTTAGCAGCAGGATGCCTATGATTCCATAAATTACCCCTCCACAAGCATGGCTTGCCTGGTAACAAGAATGCCTGGAGAGGCTTAACAACAAGGGCAAACTAAAATGAAAAAAAAAGCAAGTGAAGACATGTAAGAAGTGTGGCATCTTAGCGAATTTATAATTATTACATTTCTAATGAGAACAGAGTGTTCTCATCTGTCTCTGGCATGACTCAGTGGGATAAACATGTTATTTGTTACAACTGGGTGCTAACTGGAGAAGATTCTTATTTTTGTAGTGCTGTCTAAATTGGTACAGATAACTGTTGACACTCTGGAGAGCAGAGTGTATAATCTGGGAGCAGAGTATATCTTGTTTTAAATAATAAATTAATTTATAAATAACTAAATAAATTAATGTCACTCTTCTGGGTCCCAAAGCCTCTTCCTGCCACCAGTGTTTTTAATTAAACATGCTCACTCAGCAACATTATTCTCCCTCCTCCGTTAAGCTCCAAGCATGTTCCTTCCCTCAGGCATCTTCTATGGAAAATCCTGCACAATGCAGGCTTCTCTCTCATTTGGTCACTTTAACCCAAGGAGAGAGCAATACATCTTTGCCTGGTTTTTTCACTAGTTGACTTTTTTTTTCTATTTTCTTTTATCACCTGAGGCACCAACCAAGTACATCATTAATTCCCCTTCCCAAATGCTTTTTCTCTGTTCACTGTGGGTGTTCAAGAACAGGATGATTTCCTCAGATCTTCCACCTTATTAGCACTTGGCACTTGTCAGGTCTTTGCATTTTCTTGTGCAAGCCACAGTCAGTCTCTAAGAACACAGTTGGACCTTGTGCTATAGCTGGGCCTGAGTCCAAAGTGGACCAAAATATTTTAGAAATGGCTATGGTATTATGTCAGTGACAAATTCTCTATCTCAGTTGGTCCCACTGGTGCATTCAGGTCACTGACACAATAGTCATTGACCAGTTCCATCTTTCTACTGTCTAAACCTGTTACCATCACAGAGAATTCAGTTTCTGAACTGTCCATACAGAGAGCAGCATGCCATGATTCTCAGTGTGTGTTAGATTATGGAAGTCAGAGAAGGGTGTATCTGCTTCGCTGTGTTTCAGTTCTACAGAAACACAGAACCCAGTACTGCATCTGCCCTCAGCTCTTTTTAATTCAAGATGGGCAAGTTGTAGAAGGGTTCTGGGGCTCTTCGCCTCTGTGTTTGAGCTGACTCAGATGTTAAGTGGGAAGGGAAGGACTGTACAGTGTAATGGAGCTGGAGGGAGAGAGGGATACCTTTTCTCCCATCTTCTGTGTGTGTGTGTGTGTGTGTGTTCCTGGGGAGTCTTCAATTCCTACTTTCACTGGCAGGTGAACTGGTACTAGTAGAATACTAATATTGATGCGATGCCATATTCAGGTTTTTGTTTTAACCCATACAGGTATTTAACCAGGAGGGAGAATTCATGCTGAAGTTTGGATCAAATGGAGAAGGAAATGGACAGTTTAATGCACCAACCGGAGTAGCTGTAGATTCTAATGGAAATATTATTGTAGCAGATTGGGGAAACAGCCGAATACAGGTAGAAATTTCCATATTTCAAAGGTGCTTGATTAAGAAAACTAATGGATTGATAACTCTGGCCACTGAAGTCTTAAGACTGCCCAAGAAACACGATGGCAAAAATTAGAAGTGATGTGGTTTCTCACCTTTTATAATGCCTCGTTCCTGGCCTGTCCACTTTTAAAATTGGTGGTGTCAGATGATAGGCTTTCCAGTGTGACTGCTAGCAATTCTGATGGTCACTGTGACCAAGGCTTTTGTCTGCAAGTAGTTCCCCAAAAGCTATTTGATGACTTATGCAACTTGCAAGCATTGCTGAGATGATAGTAATTTATAATCACCATAACAGAAGATTGGAGACATGGTGGAAAATATGTAAAAGCAAATGACCTGAGGCAAATGCAGCAGCTTTTTATCATCTTTTTAAATATTGAGAAACTATTCTGCTTTTAAGTTATGAGAGTTGCACTCTTTTTATCTTTCAAGTGCTAATCACAAGGTCTTCTTATTTGCCAAAGAATACCCAATAAATAACTAAGTGTATGTATTATTTCCACTGAATACAAAAATGAGGGATCTGCCTATGAGTTGTTCTCAGGAAGCACTATCAACAGGGTAAACAAATTCCTGTTTTTTTCTGTGTGGGAACCTAAGAGTCAGGCTAGCCACGACAGTAATATTTGTTAGGAAAACAACATGTTGGTTGAGTTCCTGATTGAGTTTGATTTATTGTAGTTGCCTATTTTTAGAACAAGGAACAGCCAAGGTGCTTTTTATTATTATTATTTCATTGTGTGTTTAATTCTTGCCAAAGATCCTGACAGCTTTAATTAGCTCTTTTTAACAAGAAATACATTTGTATATAAACTTGCATATTATGAGATAACAGAACAGATTTTTCCCTTGTTTGTTCTAGTGTATGTCAACTGTTTCAGAGATGAGAAGTATAACAGTATAATTGAGAGCAGACTTGTGTCCGCTATTTTTCTTTTTTATTCATAACATTTATTCTGTGCTTTCTCACCCTCTAAGGTTTTTGATGGAAGTGGATCATTTTTGTCCTACATTAACACCTCTGCTGACCCACTTTATGGTCCCCAAGGTCTGGCCCTTACTTCAGATGGCCACGTCGTAGTTGCAGACTCTGGAAATCACTGCTTCAAGGTCTATCGATACTTACAGTAGCAATGAGCTCTGGAGCTGGATAATCACTCACCCTTAAGAAAAGACTGGTCCTAGAGATCCAATGCAAGATATCTCCTACTTTGAGTTCATTTTTAATAATGAAGGAGTCTCTTATGGACTTCCTGTGATAATTTCCAAACTTACCTTGTTTACATAGGACTTGCACCTCTTATGTTTCTCACTGAACTTTTTGTTGCAAGGGTTAATAAAAAAAGTCTTCTTTCACTGAATTCATAAAGACAATGTGAAATTAAACACAAACTGCAAGCTTATGGAACTGGAATTAACTAATTAGGCAAAAATGAGAAAAGTTTGGGAAAAGTCCCCAAAGCTTTTTGACGACTGCGAAGGGTAGCTCCTGCTCAGACCTTCCAAATTTAAAGAAGTATCATTCTTATGCATTATTTAACCCAGAGGTGATCCTGGGAATCTTCTAGATCTCATTATCATGGTAGGTATTACACTTTTAACATTCTTCAGTCTTACTATCTATAACAAGTAGGTCTTTTTAGTATAAGGTTAAGTCTCACAAAATCCGTCTAGCTCTAACTGTCAGACCTAACACAGCTCAACGTTTAGCACTATGAGGATCAATGCAAATTCCCTACTCACGTGGAATTAATGAAGGATTGTTTCATATGCTTGTTTTTCACTTTTCCTCTTGCTCAATGTGCAGGAAGGACTTTGCAGAGACCGGACATTTCTAAAGCTCTGGAAAAACTTAATTGTAGCGATACATTAATGGGAACGGAATTTCTGTATAATGACAGACCTTTTGACACCAAGCTAGTTCATTAGGATCAGGGTTATTACAATGTCAACTCAATTAACCTCATATGTGCCACTCTTTCGTATGTGTTCATTGCCATGTTTCCTTGCGGCAACTCATTGTATTAACCAATAAAATAAAATGCAGCATCACACAGGACAGAAAGCCAGAGAGGTACCCCTGTGGAGGACCTACATTGTACAACCAAAGGAACTGTGGAAAACAGAGGTTGTATAGGAAAGCCAAGGGTTACCAAAGCTATTTGTTTTTATGTGAGAAAAAAATACAAATAAGAATGAATTTGAACCAATTCCTGAAGTCCTTCATTAAAGGGAATTTTGTTAGAGGACAAAATAAGGACTAGGAGATTTGTTCCGATTTGTTTGTATGTATGTATGTATGTACGTATGTATGTATGACTGATTGACATAAAAATAAAAAACAAAGTAAATGTGGGTTATTTCAGCAAACTGGAACGTACGTATGACATTTGACAATGGCAGTACTCTAAATAATGTCCCTCCTTCTTCTGCCAGATCTCTCTTCTGTGTTCTTTGTTAAAGTATTAATTTAACTGGAAATGCTTACAGTCATAGTTCTGTTTTTAATGTTTGGTTTGTTGGAGTTTTTTAAGTGTGAACTTGTCCTTTTTAAAGTAGCATTTGCTTTATTATTTCTAAATCCAGTGGTCAAGGGATAAATTGCTACTGTAGCCTAATGTAGATAGAGTGGTGCTCCCTCTTAAATCTCATTTGAGAAGCTGGTGAGCTTGCTGCCAATGCCTACAATGGCCTGGGAAGTGCTGTCTTTCTTTTCTCATTTTTAGGCCTTGAAACAAAAGGGCATTGGGTCAGAAATGAGGGAGTATTTTAAGCATGTCTTCAAAATGCAAAGAAATCTTTGATAAAATTACTTGTTAAAAGTATTTGTCTTATTTCTAAAAGGTTAAGGTGGTTGTTTCAATGAATTTGAGAAAACGAATGGTTTTTTTTGTAAAGTTGCATTTGACTTGTAAAAATGCAGACCCCAAGGTTCTTAAATGGGGAACTTGTCTGGTTTTTAATTACTTTTTCTTAAAGATATTTCCTTCTCTTTCCCTTGTTTATTTTTTGCACATAGAACCAATGTATGAATTTTCATGCAAATATAAGTTTCCTTATTTCATTGGAATAAATATTTTGTGCATGAAGCTTAAGGTTGGACTGTATAATGCAGCTGAGAAACTGATGGTAACATTATGGAATATTAAAACACAAGTTTATTATTACCAAGAGAACGAAATATCCTCTGCTTGAACTGAGTTTGTCCTAAAATTCTGAAGATGGTATCTCAGTCATTACACAATAAACTGTCCTATCAAAATTTAACAAAGTTGTAGATCAGATTTTCATTCTAAGTGTCCTTATAAGCAACCTTCTGGTAAACAAACAATTTCTGATATTGGAAGGTCTTTAAATGGCACATTTATTAATGAAGACACGGTGCGTAGCATTTTAACTTTATTTATTAGCAAAGAGAAGGGGTTGCACAGATTCTATGAGATAAAAACTTTAAGAGAAAATGAAACGTGCTGTTGCTGTCAGTTATCATATCTAGTTCCAAATATGTATTTTTATAATGCAGTGTTACTAAACTTGCATGCTTACCGTAACTCAGAAAACATCGCCAAATCCTCTGTTTTCAGGAACTTTGAGAAGCATAGAAATCAGATCCTAACCTATATATCAAAACATATACTTAATACTGTACTATTTCACGTACACACTTTTCTTCAAAAGCTTTTCAGTCCCTTTGGTCCAGCATTGTTTACCATAATTTTATATAACCCTTGTCAACCCAGTCCATCCTGATGAAATACGGAATTCTGCACACAACCCCCTTACAACCCAGCTAAAAGCTATTAGGGAGTTTGTGGATTTTTTCTTAAAATTGAGTAGTCCTTTTTCAGGACTTTTAGACATTATCACCAGAGAAGCACCTGAAAAATGTCACTAATTTCGAGTTCCTTCTGATAGCAAATGCGGCCAATTACGATTTCAAATTCAGTGGCATTCCCTTCCAAGGTCTGACCTTATCTGCCTGGCACTGGTACACTGAGAAACACATTGCTTTCACAGTGTGCTTCTGAAGCCAATTTCACTAAAATGCTTGGCTTACAAACCTTACGAAGAGCCACCAAAGCAGAAATTCTGTACTAAAAAACTGGCAGATTTTTTTCTCATCTAATTAAGGGAACGTCAGAATTGCACTACGTGGTTTGCTGAGTTGTTAGCATTTATTAAAGGCTTTATAGGCACGCTGCTGCCAGACTTCAGGTATAACCAAATGTTCCCTTGCTTTCCCTGGAATGCTAATTGACTAGCAGCACAGCATGAATGGTGAAAGTATGTGCTTCATTTAACTAATCTTCAACTCAAAAGTAATCTCAAAAGGTTATTAGATCTTGTGTCATTTGGAGCATTTTAGGACAAACTAGCCAACTGCATTTTCATTGTTTTGTGAATAGAATAAAATAAAAGGATCTGTTCAGATAAATCCAATACAAGCAGTAGGAGATTTTTACATAGGCTAAAACAGCACCAATGTAGCTGAAAAAGAAATGGAAAATGTTTTAGGCACACATTTGCCTAATGAAGGTGGATAGTTATTTATTAGTACATGCACATCTGCTCTGTAAAAGCTAGAGGGCTTTTGATTTTATGTCGATATTTTTTATAACTAAGGATCTAGTGTTGCCATGAGAACTATAAGTGCCCAATATGTTCTGTTTGTTACAAAGAAATGACTTTCAGTTGTGGGAGACAGCTTGTTATGAAATCATGATGTACATGGAAAATTTTCTTCAAGAATTGTGAGCAGTGATTATTTGTGGAAAGTGTGCGAAAGGTATTTGTGCTACAGAGGGGGAAGATTCCTAACAGGTCCTGTTATTTCTGACACATGTACAGCACTTCAGTTGATGTTTGTGAGCAACACAGCCTTAACCCTAACACTTTTGCTTTGGCTTTATGACATGGGAATGTTCCCTCAGATGCATAGTGCAGCAGCCCCTGTTAGAAATCTCTACCAGTTGATATGCTGCAGCTTTCCAGTTCTAGGAGTGAGTGGTTTTTTTTCATTTTTTTTTTTAAGTTTTTGTACATTCCATCTTTGTAAGTCAATCTCATATGTTTTGTGTATATGTAAGCCTTGCACTCTCTTGAAACTCATAATGAAATATTCTCACCTTTTTTTTTTTTTTTTTTTTAATTGTTGTTGGTTTTGGTTCTTTTTTTTTAATCCCTATGAGGCTAAATACAACCTTTTTCTCCTTAAGGTCAAGGATGAAAGATGTGTATCAAAGTGTTTGTGTGTGTGTGTGTGTAGTTTTAGCTTCCTGTGTGCCACAGTATTCTTGATGCTTTAGCCAACGATTAAAAAAAATTTACTCTGTCTTGGAAATGTAGGAAAACCAGAGTCAAATGTGTACCTTTACCACGCACAAAAATTTCAAATAATAAAAATAAAGCTTGTTTCCTCCGTTATTTTCATGGTTGAGGATTTATTTCTGATACGTCTCATATTCACTGTATGTAAAAGTAGCCCCATAATGCAGGAAGACAGGTAATTGTTTCCAGTTTTTTTCCCTGACGCCACAGGTCACAAGAAAACTGATTTTTTTTTTTCATGGGTGTTAGGCTTTTACGTAGACACAGAGGAGAGAGGGACTTGAGTTGTTCTTGGGAAGATGGTGGAGAGTTGGAGCTTCCTTGTCTCCTCCTTTCCTTCTTCAGTCCAATAATCAAAATTAACACTTTCACTGGTGGCAATAAGATTATGAGTCATAAACTTTTCCATTTGCATCACAGAAGTATACAGTACCTTTTAGCTATGCCGCGCCATCATCTTTCAAGAGTCTGCTGCAGAAAATCAAATATAAATTATTGTGGAAAAACAGAAAATTTGCCTTAGGAGTTCAGTCTGACTCTGTTCCTGTAATAACAAATTTTCAGTTCATGTTAACTTTCATTTTACATAGTACCTATGTCTTCTTTGTCACTGGTGAACTCTCCAAACCTGAATCATTTGAGAACTCAGTGTGATTGGCAACCTGCTCACAAAGATAAACAGAATCTTCAGATGTACCAATTCCTTGTTCCTTAGGCTGAAGTTTTCTCTCACATCCAGCCGTGCTGCTCTGCAGTTAACTATCCCCACAGTTTTGCTGACAGTTAATGTGAATGCTGCCTAATTTGGACCAGCCAAAAGTATCTCAGTGACTGGAACAATTAATGTAATTTCTCTGGACAGATGTTCTCCCTAGGCAGGCCCCAGCTGTGCTGGTGGAATAGATACCTACCACTTGCTACTCATTTGCTACGTCCAGTTGAAGACCACTGCCCCTCTGATCTGTTGGCTGAGCTAGGCGTGTGAATGACTTGTTCTTTCAGTGAAATGCCTAGTTACCAAAAACCTAGTATTTAAGCAACTCATCTCAATGCTAATATTGGTAATGCTTACTTCAGCAGCTCTGCCTAGCAAAGCTGTGGAAGCTGTCAGTTTTGGAGGAGGGCCAACTAGCATTTCTCACTGGGTTAGATGTTTGTAGGGAGAACATCTGCTTACAGTCCAAATGCTCATTTGAGGCTGAAATGAGGCAGCAGATGCTGCAGAGACTGGCCTGTATGGGATACTCATGGATCATATTGCTTCCTGATAACTGGTCACAGCCCATGACTGACTGCTTGGACCTCAGAGAAGTTGGTATGACCTCCCATGGGTGAGCATCTCTTAGAGCTCTCCTTGTCCTCCATGGTTAAGCTCTACTGCTGTCAGTCATACGGGTGTTGTGGGAGGCAGCCACAGGACTCAAAAGGCTTGCTGTTACACTTCTAGAAATAAACTGATCTGCTATTCAACATGAATTCTTCCCTTCTGCTGAAAAAAATAGCTCATGTAATTTAGAGACTGCGCTATGGCACATATGGTATGGAAGGAACAAAATTAAAGGAGGACAATTTTTGTTCTCCTACTTCCTAGCCTTCCTGCCATTGTCACTTTAGTGTCCTTTCAAAACAGAATTTCTGAATGTCATTCAACTACAGATTTGTAAGAGCAAAGTGGAGGGTACAAATTTCATCTCATCCAAGCATATTTTAACACTGACAAAGCACTGCATTTTGTCTAACTCAGGAACAGTAAAAAACTATTTTGACTGGTACTTAAACATCTTGGTCAGACACCTAGCATAGAAAATTTAGCCCAAACTGTTAAAGCTTAAGAAAATCACAGGAAAATGAGAACAATCTTCTAATAGAAAGGTACAGTTATGAATCCACCTTCCACAGTGTTTCCATCCATTGTCTTGTTTTTAGAATCATAGCATATGACTAGCAGTTTTGTGAAATACCACATTTAGCCATTCCGAAACCAATTAAAAATGTCAGACTTTTATGTATTTTAGGAATCATTCATTCCACTTTACCCAGCAACAGAAAACCACCCTCAAATGACACAGTATGAGATATTACTGTGTGTTCTCCTTCTGTTTGAGACTTCTTTCACCCCATGGTCTTTCAACTAATTACTTTTGAGCTGGTACTGCAAAACGTGGGAGATGTTAGGGAATCTCTAATTACAGAGCAAATTCGACCCAGTAATGTGGCCATGAAAAGGCTTCAGAGCTGCCAGTGCAGTAAGGATAGCTGAGTGGCTGTCCCCAGGGGGCGTGGACAGAGAAAACCTGCCGATACCCACCATTGCCTGAGAGCATGACCAGTGTTTCAGAGACGAATGGGCTGTCTTGGTTGCTGCGACCACTGCTGAAACAAGGAATGCCTTCCAGCTGTGGTTCCATGTGTGCGCTCCAGCCATGTACTGGCTCTACCTGGGGGAGTGACCCAGGTGTTTGCTGACAGTCTACTTTCAGGTGTAATGGGGAGATGGGAACATTGCTGTCTCACACATGCTGATCACAATACACGAGGTACATGCCCCAAGCCCACTTCAGAGTGAATGACCCTATGAAAACCCCTCCTCCCTCTCCTCCTCCTCTTCTGCATGTTCAGCATGTTCAGCTCTGACACCCACTCTGCTGCTCACATGTGTCACTTGGAGAAAACCCACACGGCAAAAAATGTTGCCGTAACCATTTGTTTGGCAGCAGTTAAAAATTAGAGCAGAGCTCAGTTTTATTTCAGGCTGTGAAGGAACAAGAAGGGGCCCACGCCCTTGGGCAGCAGAGGTGAGTGTGACAGGAGGAAAAGAACTGTCACAGGGAGCGTGGGGACATACTTTGGGGCTGGCCAAAGGAAGGGAAAAGCAAGGAGACAGAATATGACTCCTCACAGCATATGAGGAGGCGTACCAACAGATTTCATTGCAAGCTAGCGAGTTGAAAATGTGCTGCATAAGAGAGAATGAAAAAACAAGCAGCTTTGTGTTTTGTATGAACCTTAAGCTTTGTATTAATAACATCCTTTCTAACTTATGTTTCGTTTTTAGTGATACACTGGTGCACACAACGAGGAACAGGATCATGGGCCAGGTCTGCATGGAAAAGAACCTCAGGTCTCAGGGAACGGGGCACCTTGCAAAAGGCATAAAAAATCTTCACAGAGCCTGCCTGAACATCTCAGCTTGCATGTTTTTATTTACTTAAACTCTACAATTAGTATGGCAGATATCAACCCACTGCTGTTGCAATTTCCCATAAATCCTGTAGCTGAAAGTAAGTGATTTACAACACAAATGATAATTAAAACAAGATGCAAGTAATTAAAGCCGCTAGAACAGTCATCTCAATGAACAACTGTTACATGCAACACCAGATGCGCCCAGGCCCTTCACTTTCACGGTCAGCAAGGGTTTTATTTCTCCATGTCCTGCGGTTCCTGTGACAGGCCAGCTATACAACACACGTCGTTTCAGACCACCGTTACCGCGTTCTTTTTGTCCCCTCGGTTTTATTCTATGGCGCCATCCGGCTGGTAAAAAAAAAAAAGAAAAAAAAGAAGGTAAAACACGGGCACCTTAAGAGTGGCCTTAAAACGATGTGTGTTCTACAGCTGCCCTGTGAGGGTCGCCTCACGGCCGCCCGCCTCCCTGCCTGCCTCCCGCGGCTCGGCGCCCCGGGACAGCCGGGAGCGAGGGGCGGGCGGCAGGCGGCGCTGCGCACGCGGCCTAACCACGGCCTCTTCCCGCCCGGCGGCGCCGAAATCAAACCGCGCCATGGTAAGCGGGGCCGCCCGCCCTCCTCCTCCTCCTCCCGCGCCCCTCGGCCGCCGCAGCCGCGCCCGGGCCGGGCCGTCGCTGAGGCTGCGGCGGCTGCTGAGGGAGCCGCAGCCGTGGGGGCTGCCACTCGGGGCCGCGGCAGGGGGCGTGTGACGGGCGCCCGCGCCCCGCTGTCCCTCCGCCCCGGCGGCCGCTGAGGGGAGCGGGGCACCGGCTCCGGGCAGGCACCGCGGCTCCCGATAAGCTCCCACGGCGCCGGGTCGGGGGGCGCAGCGTCAGCACGGCGTGGGCTGCGCCTTCGGCCTGTTGAAGGGCGATGGAGAGTCAGGCGGCACCTGGAGGAGCAGCCATAGCCCCGTGACAGAGGCTCGGGGTGGGCGCGGCGCCCGCTGATCCCCCTGGGACCCGGGGGCCCAGGTGTGAGCAGGCCGAGCCTCTGGCTGCGGCTGTGGGGAGGTGGGAGCGGGCAGAGCGTGTATCGCAGGTGTGCTCCAGTGGCGCTCACAGCACCGCACACCCGCCTCTGCCTGCGGTAGCGTGAGCGACGGCAAAGGGGATGCACCTGGTGCGGTCTGTATTTGTGGTGGGGAGCACCTGCCAGCGGCGTAGGAGGGAGAAATCGAGGTGAAAAGTTAATAACATTTATTTGGAGCGCGCTTTGATTGGTTGCTTCGCTCTGTTTGTTGGAGCGCGGATGTGAAACTTGGCGCCCGAGCACGTGCTTTCAGAAAGGCCGCTTCGATTCCACGTCATGCACGTACAGGTTTTATTCCTCTGGCTGCTGACGGTGTCAGGGATGTTTGGGAAGGCAGGGAGATGGAAGTTAATCAGTCTGCTTTCCGTTCGTGCTCCTACTCGCATGTATGTGGCGGCTCCAGGCTTTAATCCTGCAATGTAGTGACATCGTAGGAGACAGTTGTGACATCGCTGCTGGCATCGGGCATCACTGGCTAAAGCAGAAGGGAGGAGACTTAAAAAAAAAAAGTAATGGTGCTTTTGTTAAATATAGTATTGAATTGCTTCTCTTCCTGTCTCTGTTATTGTAGCTTCATAAGCTACCTTTTACTTTTTAAAATTGTAGCTTCATAAGCTACCTTTTATTTTTTAAAATTAAGTCAATCTGGCCGGTTTGCTCTTGGTGCACGTTTTAGATGTTGTGCTGCCCTATCATGTGATTTATTTAAGAAGGAAGCAACTGTTAAAAGTAGAAATGGTATTGACTCCCTTCTGTTGACACTTGGAAACATAACCATGTCTTTCTCAAAGCATCATGTTATTAGAATGCCCACTTCCATTGACTCAAGGACGATAATATATATGTCTTTTGGCTTTTTTTCAATGAGACCTTTTTTTGCCAGCAACCTCTGGTGTTCTTTCTATCCCTCTTTCAATTTCTTGTAGCCACACACAGCTTGTGAAGTAGGGAGTGGGGCAAGGGGAAACTTTTCGGATTCACATTATGGCAGTTGCTTTCAAGTTGTTGTGGACTATGCTAAATGCTATTAATAAAACTCCAATTCTCTGTGAAATACTTTATATCCTAATTTTACAAGGGGCACGTCAAAATACTATTTCTGAAAGTCTTCAGAGGAGACTATTTCTCAGTTTGGTATTGGTGGTAGCAGTTTGTGAGGTAGCCATTTCTGCCTTTTGCTTCAAGTTCAACCTATGTTATTTACTGCTTGATCACGCAACTGCAGAGATAAGAAATAAATGAAGCAAAGCTTTTAAAATATGACCTTGAAATTATAAAGTTTGGTAGGACATTTGAAGAAATATATACCTCAAAATGCTCTTTATCTCCTAAAAAAAAAACTTAATGGCCTGCATCTCACAGTACTGTGTGTATATTAAAAGCTAGAAAACAATTATTAAAAAAACTTCAAAAGATATTCCTTCTTTTCTAAGGACTGTTAAACATTTGCGTGCCTTTGGTATAAATACACACTTTGGAATTGGTATTTGTCAAGAAACCTTGAATCTGGAGCTGGATTGGATTGTGTGAAAGGTCAGTTCCAAGCTTAGAAGGTAGGTTTCTCCATTTAATAGATTGCAGGTGGATGAGCTTGGTGTAGTGACCAAGAAATAGTTTGCAAAGAAAGCCTGGGGTTAGTGGTAAGGTGTTTTAAAGGATGGAGACTATAACTTAGAGGTAAATAGATTTGAATTCTGAGCAGCTGTTAATTATTCAAATAGCTGAATTTTTTTTCTTTTCATTGTTCTAGTCCAAGAAAAAAGGTCTGAGCTTTGAGGAGAAGAGAGCTCGCATGATGGAGATCTTTTTTGAAACAGTAAGTAACTTGCAATTATCCTGCATTTACATTGGTGGGAAAACATGTCCTGAAAGGAGCTTAACTGCAGATGAACTCTGTATCCCAGTATGCATTTCACTGATGCCCTGTGTCATCAATTAATAAATTACAGGCACAAAGTTTCCTTCATTTAGCTTCTAATCAGGTGGATCATCTCCTGGTGGAGCCAAGGCATGAACATGCACAGATGTGTTAAAATCTTTATGTGCTACCTATGCACATTGTCTCTTTTTGAGTCTGTTACCATAAGAGGGACAGTAGGAGATTAGGAGGTAGCTCACTGCATTTTAGGGGAGAAGGAAAAAAAATCTGAGTGTTAGAAAAGTTGAGAGCAGACCTAGAAGAGGTCCTTGGGGGGAAGAGACCTGGAGATACAAAAGCAGAGCTTCAGTTGTATTGGTGGCATATGTTATCCACCGTGTTTCACCTATTAAAAAAAAGTACTGTGACCTGAGTACTTGAGCAGTGTGGTGCATCTGGTGCTGGCAATCTGACCTGGGCTCTGTGTGCCCTAAGGGCTTTATGGTCTAACTAGGCAAAATATGGTGACTTTACAGTACCAAAGGAAAGAACAGGGCTTGTTACAATAATAGTATTTTTCTTATTATTTAATTCTCAAGAACATTCCAGTTCTGTTGAGGAATATGCAGCTCATTTCCCTAGCAAAACCAAAACATACAGTGTATTTTCTACTTGCTGTTGTTGGCATTGATTTAGTATAAGAAACACTCAGGCTTAGATGATGCTGTCATTTGGAACTAAATTGTCTTTCATGTTTTGCACAGAAAGATGTGTTCCAGTTGAAGGATATAGAGAAGATTGCTCCAAAAGAAAAAGGGATTAGTAAGTGTTTATAAAAGTTATTTCTCTTGAACCATTAATCATTTTTGGGGCAGGTCAAGTAGCATAAATTTTCCTGGCTACAATTTTAGGCTTGTGGTTGTAATAATGGAAAAAATATCTAGAATGGGAGACTGGTCAATGGCAGGGCTGTAGTGTTAAAAGTGACATGGGATGGGGGCTTTCCTAGGCTCTGAGTTGCCTGACTTGCAGTGACTTTCAGTGTATGAAATCATTATATGCACTCGGGCTTTAAAGATCTGCCTGTAACGTCATAAATATTTTAAAATGCTAGTCCAAACATACACCAACAGTGTTCTGTTGAGCTGTTCCCCTCCAAAAATGGCTGGACAGCTGTAGATGGAAGGAGTTTTTCTTTTCAATGAAAGCCTTCCTGATGAGATCCATTGGTTTAGGATTAGGTCCAAGAGGATTTATCTTATGCTGTTGAATTGTTTTATATGTTCCTCATTCTTCTTCCTTCTATGTTCATTGACAAAAGGGGGGCAAAGCAGAATGTTCATGTAGTTACCACTGTCCTTGACTGGCATATCTTGGTGGCATTGCAAGAGTAAATGAACTTGCTGAAAGAACTGCAGACGTAAATATCGCAAAACTGAGTTTTTCAATTGTGTCAGCAGCTAACAGGCACTCATGGGCTTCTGAAGAGACGTGGTGCTGTCTTGATTGGTTTGCAAATGCGTATATTCAGTTGTAATCTGTGGTAAATACAAGCAGTAGAATTTAATATTTAAAAATCAACTGTAGAGTTTCTAAAAGCATTAACATCTTTGAATACTCCAAATTCATCCAGCCTCTGCGTATGAAGGCATTTAGCCACACAACACAAGCCCCAGTTACTCTGAAAAGAAAAATGACTAGCCTGTGGAAAGGCCCCGTCCTGGCATCCAACCTATGGCTTCCAAAACGTAGATTTTGATCTGGGATCCCTTTTAGACTAGAAATTGAACATCAAATACCAAAACCCATAAATGAGCTCAAAAGTCTTTATATCTTCAACACTTGAGGATAATATAACGATTTTGCTTTGTTAACAGACATCATTTTTTAAAATGGTGACTTATGCCACAGATTTGCTAAAAAATGATCAATTATGTTCAGAAACGCTTTGGGTCCTTGTAACTGCAGGTGAGGTTCTGTATTGGAACAAAATCGAGAGTAGAATCTGTCCCTCCTGAGTCTGTAGACACATGGCTTTAGTACCTCTGCTGCTATTAAATGCTTTGATAAGCATTACAAAGTGAAATGTAATTACACTCCTAATCAAGAAATTGTAAATTAATCCATATTAAAATTAAGATTGCAGGACAACTTCTGAAGTACCTCTCATGGGTTTGTTATGGTATTGTACTGTGCTGTGTGTGTATGTTGTATGATACTCATGAGTGGTGTTTTGCAAATAACTGTTAGCAGATGTGCAGAATAGCAGTCTTTAGGAACAAACTGCTGATTTCAAAGAGATTGATGCTTTCAAGGGAAGCTTCTGCCATGGTGGGTGTCCTCTTGAAATCTTCTAGCTAGCTGACTAATATTAGAGTAAAATATTCATACAGGTGATTATAGATGGTGGGTTGTGCATTAATAATTCTCCATAGTTTAGATGCTATGCAGTTCTAATTTGATATTTTTGCTTTTGTTAGCCTCGATGTCAGTGAAGGAGATTCTGCAAAGCCTAGTTGACGATGGCATGGTGGACACTGATAGGATTGGAACTTCCAATTATTTCTGGGCTTTTCCAAGTAAAGCTCTTCATGCCAGGAAGCGTAAATTGGAGGAGTTGGAGTCTCAGGTAAATTTATTTTATGAAAAATACTTCTTTATCTGAATGGGTTTGCTTTTCTTATACCCCCTGATCATTCTTGTTTATATCTCTTGTGTACAAATGTACATGCCCACACACAGAGATTTTTACTATAGGAATTATCTGTCACACATGGTAGGATGTTCTCACTATCTTACTGTCACATCAGAAAAATGTTGGAAGTTCTTGTTGGAGCTTGAGAACGCTTTTTATCTACTTGGTGCTGGAAGTATGTTATTCATGATGCAATGTGTCATTTAAGGACTCAAAATATTTAGGTAGTGTATGGTTTTGTGTCTCTTACATAATGTAGGCCATCCTGTGGTAATAATGTAAAAGTCATGAGTGCTGAAATGCATAACCTGAGTAAATGTGGCAGTGGTTTCTCATTATGGCCATTGTGCTTTCCTCTCTGCTTTATCTATGGCTTAATTTGTGAGCACTTCTGTAATCCCATACTGTACTTTTAGTAGGAGAGAAGAGCAAATTGGTCATGAATCACAGAATCAAAGAATGGCTGAGGTTGGAAGGGACCTCTGGAGACCATCTAGTCCAATTCCTTGCTAGAGCAGGTTCACCTGGAGCAGGTTGCACATGATCACATCCAGGTTATAAGAGAAGGAGACTCCACAGCGTCTCTGGGCAGCCTGTTCCAGTGCTCTGTCACCCTCGAAGGAAAGAAGTTTTTCCTCTTAGTGACATGGAACTTCCTATTTGTGCCTGTTGACTCTTGTCTTCTCACTGGGCACCACTGAAAAGAGTCTGGCTCCATCCTGTAGACACCCGCCCTCACAGTCATCTCTTCTCCAGATGCACAGGTCCAGCTCCCTCAGCCTTTCCTTGTAAGAACAGTGCTCCAGTCCCCTCATCATCTCCATAGCCTTCTGTTGATCCTATCCAGTAATTGCTTGTCTTTCCTGAATTGGGCAGAGCACTCCTGATGCAGCCTCACCAGGGTGGAGTAGAGGGGAAGGATAGGCTCTTCTGCAGAAGAGCAAGGCAGTCTTTTGTTGCAGCATTGCTGTTCTGTTGGTCTGGTTCTTAACTACTTCTTAGGAACTGTCTTTCTTGCTTCTTCTAATGGGAGTGGGAAAGCATCTGTTTTTCAGTTTATTTGCAACGGGAGTATACGATAACAAGATCAACAAAATAGATTTATGAGACCATGTGTGATTGCACCACAACACTGCCAAGTTTTCCCATGCTTATTTAGCATTATAGTCTTTCATCAAAAAATCATTTGAATTAATGCAAAATTATTGGTAGCATCTGAACATTTTTACAGACTTTATTTTCTTCAGGCATAGCTCTGGTATCATCATTGCCTTCTTATGTGCAGTGTTGTCAACTTCAGCTACTTCATTATATTTATACAATTATATCAAGATAATTTAAAAAAAAAAAGTTTTTTTCCCCAGCTTGAATTGAAAAAGGAGTTTGATTTAACTGGATATAGTTGCACTGTTTTCAAGGATGGACTTAATCTGGCACTACTACTGAACTTAAATTAATTTTTATGAACTGGTAGTAACAATGCACTGATTCTTACTCCAGTGAAGTTTCATCTGTCTGAAACAAGAGATTAGTTTAACTCTGCACTGACTTGGAACTGAATTTCCTAGCAAAGTTACTCAGCTTACTAGTATATTCATGAAAGTTTTAGATCAGGCTGTTTACTCTGCCAGAACATAAATGCCACCTGAGCAATTGGACAAATACATGCCAGAATTCTGTCTCTGTTCACCAAACGGTCTGGTGCCACTGTCTTGTTCAGTGCAAATGATTTGCTCTTGTGAATTTTCTGTTGTTGCTCATACTCCATATTATACTCAAGTAGCTGAATGAAGGAGTTGGTTGGTTCTCTTTGCCCTTGGGCCTAGTCCCATCATGAATTTCAAAGATAATTGGTCAAGCAGGTCTCTAGCATACCCTGATGAATGTCTTGCAGAATCCAGCTAATGTGTTCCACCATAAATATCCTGGTGTTATCTACAAAAATATGCTGTACTGCTTTAAATGTACTTTTACATTATTAAACACAAAACCGTCTATTATTGTGGAATTATAATAAGCATGTAGTTACTGTATTGTAACATCATTTTATGATTATTTCTGTGTAGGAAGTAAATGCTGATATGAACAGTTTTGCAACATAAGACTATTAAAAAGAAATATTTTTTTACCAGACCCTCATTTGCAAACCAAGTCCTGCTCCTTGCATGTGGGTTTATTGGTATAAGAGCTCTCTTTAGCCCATGTTATGAGTCTTGTAAAGTACTTCTATTCATTACCTCGCTTTTCTGATGAGACTTGAAATGTTTCAGCATTTCAGGGAAAAGCATTTTTACTAGCTGAACATAACTTCCCTGTTTGACACAGTGGAAAGGTGGCATTTTCAATGAATAGCTCTCTGAACATTTTTACAAGATGGTAACAGATTCTGTCTGTGAGTTCAAATTAGCTGTTTTGGTGTTTGTAGTCTTCTTGATGTGAACACATACAGATTTTCTTAAGGGTTTCTAAACCCAGTCACCGAGTATCACAAAACTTCCTGTCAGAACATGTAAAGCAGAAGAAAAAAGTCAGCTATTTTACCATTTCTGTTGCATGTTGCCTTTGATCATTCCTGTATACAGCTTTTGGCATGCTGAGAAATATGCTTTGTTTCTGTGTCTTTTCCAGATTGATTGGTAACTTGTGAGTTGGTCTCCTTCTTTAGCAGTTAAAAGCCAGAATCAAGCTGCCTTACTTAAAGCATGTTTAAAAATCCAGCAGTTTAGTTCATACTGCAGTTAAGGCTTTTTACCAGGAGACAATATCTTTGTTTGCTGAGGGTAAATAGTGAAGGGAGTGATCCCTAATGCTGAACTAAGACATTTGAAAATAATTTGGAGGAACAGAACAATCTTCTCCGTGATGCAAATCCTTCTATTAATTCATATCACTGAGGGCTTAGGTTTGACAGGTTGGGCCTGCTGCAGGACCTTTTGCCTGCATACATTGGTACTTCAGCATGTTCTAGACAAGTTGCTCATAGCATTCTGTATCTTACAGAACTTGTGATTGTGGGGAGGCTGTTTTGGGAACTGTTCTTGAAAGAGTTCTTTTGTTTCAGATTTTTTAGTGATTAATAAGCCACACCCCAATTTACTCAGTAGCAAAGAAGTCTGACTCAGTATTCATGATGAAGAGCAAGCCAGTTTTGCCCAGATGTTTGAAGTTGCACTTCACAGGGCTTCTGGTATACCCTAGATTTTTTTTCTATAAGGATATATGACATCATTAGTGTGATCCTTTTGTGCAGCGATATGACAATTAAAAATAATGCTAAAGTTTCTTGACAGCTCACCTCCCTGACCCCATCTTTCAGCTTGCTTTTGTGGGGGCAGGTGTTTGGAGAGGGGCACTAATCCCTGAACTTTTATATGTGGCAAACTTGTGCTGATCTAATTAGGTTTAGGATCTTGGTGGTGCCCTCTAACACAGAGTTACTGTTTGGACTTCTTCCTGTTTTTCTGAAAAGCAAGGACAGCAGATGCTTCTGCTGCTGTTTTCTCCAGTAGCTCACAGAGTAAGGGAATTGCTAAGTAGGTGCCTGTGGAGTTTGTATTGATTTATTTTGCAGTGACATGGCTGCTTTTAAAGGTTTATGCCTTCTGCCAGATGCTTGTTCTTCATCTCTTGGTTATGCTTATGCAGCTGTGAAGGGGACCACTGAAAAAGTGAAAGAAGTTGGAAGTTGCATTGTAGTTAGATGGGTTTATACAGACATTTGGTTTGTTTGCATGTGGAAGTTGCATTTAGTTAGATGGGTACAGCTATGAGATGGTGAAACCATAGCAAGGGTGTGGACTGAGAAATACTGTTTTAACAATGTTTATAAGTGAAGAAATTTTTAGTGGAACCTCACCTGTCCAGAGAACTGTGGAAGCTTTACTGGCAGGGTGCTCAGGTTGTGAGTTTTTTCCTTTAATAAGAAAATGATATGGTTTTATTCTTTATCAGTATTTTCCTGTTGTATTCTGAAGCTTTGAATAACCTGTGATCAGTTATAGTTAGATAAAATGAGATTTTATTCTCGGCGTAACAGTATTGGATGCTTGGGGTTTTTATTAAACTAACAAAGAATTTGACTTACACCATGTAACAGAAAGATCATCATTTATTGGTGATTCCACTGCTTTTTGTTGATTGTGTAGCCTGCATAAAATGAGGAGACTGGATAATGACAGCCATGTTCAATCTTGGGCAAGAGCTGCTAATGTGTTTCATACAATTGTGTATGTGGGGTTTTGTATTGTTCTGCTGTATGTGTTGTTGCAGAAGGGACATGAATGTGAAGGATATGTTGCCTGCTAAAGAGGAGAAGACGTATGCAGCCAAAAACTTGACAACAGTGTTATCAGGTAGGAAATGAGTGAGGAAAAGAGAAACCTTTCTGATGTAGCCTTAGTATAAACAGATTCAGCTTAGATTTTCTTTCATTTTTTTATCTGTGTCTTGGGTAAAACACTTGCAACTGTTTTAGGTGATTTAATGCTGGTTTGCATTTTGCTTTGTAGTGGCTTCAATTAAGCATTAATTGAAGTAACTAGTAACAGTGAGCCTTTGTCTCACAAGGGCTGATGAGTCTGCAAACCATGATCCTCAGAAGCCATGAGGAGTGTCCCATCTCTCCAGCACATTGTCTGCCATAGCCAGTGTGACAGAGGGCATCTCAGCTGGAGTTGCACAGGGCAGGTTTAGTACTGACACGGCAGGGCCTAAGGGAGGCAGAAGCAATTTCAGTGGTCCTTGGTGACATTGAAGAGTGTCTGGCATTCAGTGTGACAGGCATATATGTCGGAACCGTAAAGTTATAGAGGATTGCCATAGCATAGTGTAGTACTTTTAGCAGATAGGGACCTGAAATACCAAGTACTTCAAAGATATTGTGGTTGTTAGTGTAACTGTTGAGAGTACTGGGAGTACTGTAGTCCAATAGCTTGGGGAAACAACCAGTTTGTTTCCTTTCCTCTGTCTGGTGTTGTAACAGTTCATTTCACTGTTCAGTTCAAACCCGTTCATTTCACTGTGTTATTGTTGTTTGTCTCACCTTATTTCTCCTGGTGTTGCTTTCCCGGGGGTTAATCTTTTGTATTCTTAGGCTTTGCAAGGGAAAGTTTAACAGCAAACAGTATTAGAGCTGCTGTTCCAACTGAGAGCAGGATGGTGTCATGTTGCACTGCGAAAAAGATTGAACAGAATCTTTGCGAGCAGGATACAGGATGGACTTTCTGTGCTGTTTCCTGTGCTTGCATCAAAATACTCATGAGCAACAGAGATTTGAGAGTTTCTGGCAATTTTTTTTCTCCCACCAAGCATTGCATTGGGCCAGTGTTAATTAAGATAAAAAGGATTAGTTGATGTTTCATTCCTTAAATCCCTGCCCTAGGGTTGGTAAGAGGAGGGATTTTCACCTCCCATGACTCGTATATTGAGCCAAGGGAAGTATTTAGAAGTCAATACATCCAAACTCTCATTTGACAGCTAGTTTAAAACAAAACAAAACAAAAAACCCTACCGAAAAACCAACATGTTGAAATAAAGTGACTTCATATGTATCAAATTGATTGTACTTATGAGCATTGAAATATGAAAAGCAAAAGGATTTATTTTAGTAAAAAAATAACCTGAGGCAATGCTATATTAGGAAATGCTTATGTTAGGAATGCGCATTGTTTGAAAATAGTTAATGGAAAAAAATAACCATATTGTGAGTAGTGTGGCTTGAATCATCCTGAAGATATTTGACAACATAACTAAAAGGAGAGAACCATGTTTGTTTAGAATGCACACAGAACATTTTGAGTTTTAACTATCAGAAAGTTCTTTCAAGAGGCGGCTTGGGTTTGCTTGCTTTTTACTTTGTAGTGGCTTTTATAAAATACACCTTTTAGGTGTATTTTTCCTCCTTAAATACTGTGACTGGGTTACTGCATGGGAAGTTGTTAAACAGAGCCTGATTGAGACCACTGAAGTTCAGGAAACTTCTGCTGCCCAAACTGTTTCAGTCTGAGCAGCCTCTTCCTTGATCCAGTTGATTCACTCAGCTGTTGGGGTATTTCCACACAGTTTGATTCTGGACTGCAAGAAGGTACAAATGCTCAGTAGTGGCTGACTAAAAGCAACCCTGAACGGAGGTACAAATCCGTGGAGATGTCATGTTCAGTGAGGAGTAACAAGCCTGATGGTGCTTGGGAGTCGGGTGACGTTGCTGAAGCTGCTGGACAAGATGTGCCCTGGCTGCCGCTTTGAATCAGCAGGGAGTGCCTGCAGGCCCTATTGTTGTGAAGCAAGCTTTTGGCATTGCTTTGTACCTCAGCAGATGGTACACCATTGGCCCTTACCAAAGCTCCTTGCATACCTCAGGTCTCTATTGCAATTTTCAGCCTCTGATGGTTCTGAATTCAGGATCTCACTGGGGGTTTTTTGCCTTATAGAAGTGATGAGCTATTCTTACAGGTGCATGTGCGACACCTTTAGAATCCATGACCTAATGCTTTTGATAGAACAGGTTATTTTTTTGGATGTAAGATTTTCACATTATGATCAGTTGAAAAGCTGTAGTAATGCAGTATTCAGTGTGTTTTTAAACAACTTTTTTCATTTATTGAAAATAAAGGACTTGCAGGCATAAAACGTCTTAAGGTTTATCATGATTTTAAGCTTTACTGAAATACCTTTTAGAAAAGCTTAGCGCTATCTTTTTGTATATATTTTATTAATGATAAGGGAGTAGGTGGCGTAGTTAAAGAATTGTCCTCTAAAACCGGAGAAGTACATCAGAACTTTTGCAACTAATACCTGTGACTTGCGTTAGGAATTATTTATTTAGGCGTTTTTCTCATTCATTGATTTAGACATATGTATGCTTACAATTTAATTTTACTAGGTTGAAGAAAATATAATAGATTGTCCCTTTCCAGGAAAAATAAAAGTCTAATTGCTAAAGATGTCTCTCTTTTAATGCCCATTATAAGGCCTTGAGCAACCTGGTCTAGTGGGAGGCATCCCTGACCATGGCAGATGATCTTTAAAGGCCCTTCCAACCCTTAACATTCTGTGATTTTTTTAATACACAGGCAGGATCCCAGTGTGTTGACTAAGCTGTTAGAGCAGTCTTCCCATATCCGTGTTGGGCCTCCCTTTTTCCCTCTTATTTGAGGACATGTCATTTAGCTTTCTCTTTATTTATTTAGTTATTCTTCCTTGGGTGAGCCTGGCCATTTTGATAGTCTGCAGCCCCAGTGTGCTGGGTGATTCCATTTAATTCTGCCTCACTTGTTTTTTTTCTCTTGCATGGTAATGACTCTCCCAACAGAGGCAATTAGTGACCCCTCCCTGCTGCAGGCTTTCACTCACCTGTACACTTTATTTGAACTAAAGGACTAGACTCATAAAGAAAAGGCCCACTGCAAAGCTGGTATGGTATGACTAGTTAACATCACCATCCAGAGGGAGCTGGAGCAGTGAAGAGCTCCCTTTAAAACAAGAGGCTGAGAATTTGCATCATTTAAACATTGCAAATACGTTGATTTTATCTGTGCTGGTTTGTTTGTTGATCCTGTAAAGCTTATTCCCTGGATTAGTCTCCTGGAAAATGCTAATAACATTTTATTTGAACAGTCCAGGGTTTTTGTTAACCTCTTTGCATCTTGCACGTGAAAAATGGTGATGCCTTGAAATGATTCTGAATTTAGTAAGTCCGAAAATGTCCAGCAGAGAATACTCTTCTAATGCTGTAACTTATTAGAGCCTTCTGGAATTATGTTTTATGGCATGCTACAAAGCCCTGGAGACTATGCTTAGTTACTGCTGTCATGGCAGACTTCTAAAAATACAGTGCTCTGGTGGCTTCTGTTAGAATTAAGCAACTTCATAATGTGGTGTTCATTAGTTGAATTTCATGCTTTTCCTTTTACTAGCTGTTCATATGTAACTAGATTGATGGCAACTGTGAAGTGTAGATTTCCCTTTCCTTCCTTCTGGATGAGCATAAGGTAAAATTGGCATGATTTAAGAGCAATTTTTTTTTAAAAAACGCTGCCTCAGTAGGAACTCTAAAGATTATAAAATAGGTTTGAAGAAGATTCCTATTATATTAAAAAGGATATATCATTACCGTCCCCCACTAGTGTATATTATATATTCCTCCTGATATAATGGAGGTTTTTCAAACAGTGTTTTCTCTGAAACTGTCAGTTTTTTGGGTGATATCATCTCACAGTTTACCTTTTCAAAGAGGCTTGCATACTGGCTGCTGACTTAGTCCCTGACATTGCAATGAAATTGTTAATCTGAAATGAAAAGAAACTGGGAGTAAACACGGGGCTTGCACCCCAGAAGCCCGGTCAGAGCTGGCCCAGATGCAGCCCTGCATGTCTCCGTGTGCCCCACAGTGGGCATGGCAGGTGTGAGTGACAGTTCAGCATATCAACAGAAACCCAGTGTCCCAAGGAAGTTTAAAGGGTTAGGTGTTTTGTGCTGTCTGGAAGTTTGCCTCTGCTATAAGGCCAGGAGCTTCCAGCCTAGGGATAGGGCAGAGGCAGTACTACTTTCAAAGCTGGATTTGATGGACACAGTCGTAATCCTATTTAATTTGAACTTTGACTTTCACCTTAAAATCTTGAAATTCAATTAATAAAGCATATTTTATTTTAGAAAATTAGCACACATGCAGAAATAAACTACCAGCATGCAAGTCTACATTCATAGCATTTTCTTCTTTTGAAAGGAATTAAAAAAAAAAATTAGAAAAAACCAGAGTATAAAACCAAAATGTGTGAAGTTATTTTGAACAGGGAGACTTTAGAGGAAAGATCTTCCTTATAACAGCCAAGCAGCTCGTTATTTTTGAACACATGGTAATTCCATCAAAGACTGTTCTATGTATCAGGAATTGTTGATGACTTGGTTATCTGTCTGAGCATTACTTCAAAATGATGAAATTGGCAGAAGGAGTGAATTTGTAAGACTGCTGTCAAAACTCTGAAATTTGATAGATGTATTTTACTGACGCTTTTTATTTTACTGATAATATCTCAGTGTAGAATTTGGGCATTTTTAAGAGTCTGTGGAATAAAGTTTGATTTGTTTTTTGTAGTATTTAAGCAGGACTTGAGCTCAGGGAATATCAGATGAATAATGTGTTTTATCTTGGGACTGTCTGTATTTGGTCCCTGAAGGCATTGTCAGTGTATAGCCCAGCTGCTTAGGATAGCAATCTTTAAAAGCCCTTTAGGGAAAAATTAAAACTTTTCTTCTTTCTCTCCCTTTCTTTTTAAGGGAAAATATTTTTCAATGTTCTTTTTGCCTTGAACAGACCTGTTAACTATCACCTTGGACATTCTGGGTTTAGTAAATACACTAATATGCAGTAGCAAGCATATCCTTCATGTCCAGGTATTCAAATTTTCTATAGCTCTGTCAGTCATGTGAATGTCTTTTGAAGCTCTTTCAGCTTTCCTTATTAGACTACTTGCATTTGTGAAACAATGTTGGAGAATAAGGTGTTTCAGCTGTTTTTCTGTTGTTTTGGGGTGGGTTTTTTGGGGTTGATTGGGGCATACTTGGTATCTGTTTCTGAGTAGACAGCCATCTGTCCCTCAGGTCGTGCCAATTATGCCAACTCTGAAAGCAGACACAGAAATTCAGTTCTTTTATTCAGCCTGCACAACTGTTTCTTTCACCTTTTGTCTATTAAGGAGGTTGGCCTGTTTTTTTTTTTTCTGTTGCATAACTAGTACTTATCAAATGATGTTGCAAATGAATGAAGCAAAAACAAAAGCTCATGACAAGACTTCTCTTAGTAAACTTTAGCTTAATTATTATGGCAAATCTAAAAAGATGGAAAACAATTGAATTAAAAACTACCTTTAATGTAAAGGGGTTTACTATATAGGAATAATCTTTAAAATAATTGAAACTAGCAATATAAAGCTTGTACCCAGATGGATGAAGGTTTCAGCAGAGGGGGAATTCCTCACTTATTTTTTTCTAGATAACCCACGTTCTATTTTATTTAACAAAAAGAAAAATGACTCATCTCGTATTCAACATGACCTGAGAATAGAGCCATGCCTAATTTACCATGTGATACTTCAGTCTCACTCATATGTGTTAGCATGCTAAGTAAATCAGGGTTATAGGACTAAATTTATTCTTGGAATACAAAATTGATTGTGTTTGTGGGAGAGGCAAGTAAGTCAGTATTGCCCACATGAATACTCAAGCAAAACACAGAAATACTGCTTATGAGTGCAAAGTTCTAACTTTGGAATTATTATTTTTTGAGAATCTTTGTAGTGCTTAGTTGTAAGGACAATTATATGGAGAGTCTGATACTTATTCAGTTAGTTCCCTGAAAACCCCTTCATTTATTTAGTATGTATGTCTGATACTTTTTTTAATCACTGACATAAGCTACAGTCCTAAACCAAAAAAAATACCCACTCGCTACCTCTTCAGTACTTCATTAAAAAGACAGAACTTGCACACTGGCGGGATTAGCAGTATGATATTTGGGAACAGGTATTATTCACTTTAAAATACCAGTCCACCAGCCTTTCATTTTGAATAGCAAATATAATGTGTTATGGGTCTCCTTTTTCTCCAGAAAGTTACGTTTATTTCCTACTTTCTCCCAAGTTATTGAATTGACTCTTTCAAAGATTTCGTTTAAAATGAGGTGATCTTTACGTGGTAAAATTTGTAGTATACGTAAAGAGAAGAGTGTTCTGGGATTGAACATTTTTCCAGTATACCTATAATGCAGTATTTAAGAAAAAAAGTTCTTATGAATACAGAAATATGGTGGGCCCTAACTCTTCTCTTTTTCTACAGTCTGTTTTTCATCCATTTTATGGTGTTCTCTTACTGAAAAAAATCTTGTTTATTTTTCAGTTTCTGAGTTCAAATTATTATTCCAAATTGCTTTGATCTCTACTCTTGTTCTCACCTGTATTTCCGGAACTATTTCAGTTTCCTAGTTGCTCCTTCTAAGTCCCAGCAAACACAAATCACTACTTCATATTGCTGAAATAACTTCGAGTGACTTGGGGTAAGACCTTGCATGCAGCTTTTCTCTTCCTTTCACAAACATTAAAAGAAAAAAAGAATAGATCTTTTAATTGTATTTACATAACAAGTGTATGTTTGCTATCTGTGCCTCACTAAGGGTACATCACATCCCTGATTCAAGTCCCAGTGGACCTGGTAACTGCTCGTCCTGTAGTTCAGTTCACTGGATGGGTTATATGGAGAAATGACATTTCATGGGTGGTGTGCTGCATCCTGAGAGCAGAGCGGAAACTGCAGTATTGCAGGCCATGGTGAAGCTCTCTACTCTGCTGTGACCACAACTAGCTGACTGAAAAGTTTGCTTATGTCTATTTGGAGGCCCTTGGAAGTACGTATTTGTGACCAGGTATGTAAAAGAAGTAGCTGTATGCTTACTTAGAAAGCAGTACTTTAGAAAGCAGTTCTGCACTTCAATCTGTTACCCTTTGGAACTTTTCTTCCTCTTGAAAGTTTTATTGTTTTAGTCAACAGTAATTGCTGAGTGGTTTCTTTTTGCAGTGTTCTGTGCCTTTCTTCTAACACAACCGGTCTGTTTTCAATATTTCCAGGTTGTTCTTTGGCTGTTGATCTTTGCATTTTTGCTCTCTATATATTATTAGGCTGCTTTTTGGCTTCAATTTTTTGTTATCTGTCTTTAGAATCTAGAGGAATGCTTTGAAGTACTTTCTCTCCATGCTGTCTGTCAATTCCATTTAAGTTTTTTAGTAGTGGGTTAGTTTTAATGTAGGAAAGAAATACCTACTGCAAATATCACCCTAAAACTCTTGAACCGCTTTTGTATAAGCCAGAAGAAAACTAGCCTTGCCTTTAGCCTGAAACAAAGCACAGTGAGTTTCAAACCTAAGGTAAATAACTTTGCAAGATACAAACAATTAAAAAATGGATGTTCTTATTCTTTTGTAGTGCCACAGTGAGTGATGCTCACTATAGCGGTAGTTTTTAATACCATTACTGGTTGAGTGTTTTGGCTGAAAGAAAACCAAATGTATGATATTTCTCTTTAAGACCATAATGACAGTGGGCTAACAGCTGTGAGTGCTCTTGGTGGTTAGCATATGAGACCTTGGTTTGATTCTTGTCCACTGAACATACTCAGGGTATGTGTTTGCATGGCTTACACGAGGTTTGTAGATATTTTAATATGCTAGTGAGACAAGCTACATGTTTGGTGGGATATGGGTGGTTAAAGTGGTTAAGAACTAGGAACCAGAAGGCATAGAACCAACAAAAACTTGGGCTGGAGAAAAAAAAAATCGCTTTTTATTCTAGAATAAAAGTCTATCAGGCAAGTTTTGAGAAGGAATAGAACTGAAACTGCTGCTGTTATGTGTTGGGGTTAATGTTCCTTTTCCAGATGTACAGCACTGACTTGCTGAAGTGGAACCCTGGTATTAATGTGTTCATACTATATTATAAATTATGTGTGTACGTCTAATCTGTATCCTTTGATACAAAGCAGACCTCAAGGCCTGTGATGGAAGTGATGGTTATCATCAGCACATAGCACTTTCCACACACAAACTGCTGCACAAATGTATGGCTAAACATTGTGAAACCTTTGCAGAGTAGGAAAAATCGTCCCTTTGGGGGACTTTGGATTGCATTAATGTCTAAGCTAGGCCAGTGGTCACTTAATTGACCACACTGGTCTGTAAAATTAAAGAAACTGTTCCCCAAATCTCCTGTTTTATAGATGTTAGTTACTTTCTTCATTAAACCGTCTTCTTGCAGGCTCCCAGTGTGTTTTGAAAACACTGAAAATGCTCTTGTGAAGAATCTTTTTAACATCTTAATTTTTAATTATTTAGTCTCCCCTCATTCTTTGAACAGTTTTCCCCTAAATGATATTTTTGCCACTTTCTTGCATCTTGCTTAATCATATGCTGATTCAGAGCAGTCAGATAGACTGGAGACATGAAGCTTTCTGTACTTCTTTTCCATACCTGGTCACTTACACTTGTGGCACAAAGTTGTTCATGTGTCAGACCAGTCATCTCTTTCAAGAGACATAGAGGAGAGACAATATCTTCTTCACTGGATCAGTCTCACTGTTATTGGCAGGAGTCACATTTCTCTGAGTGGTTAATGTCCCTTGAGAAATTGTTTGCCAATTCCCTTGAAAAATGTCCCAAGGTTGCTCCAAAGATTGAAATATTCCATCTGCTACTATTGTTCTTTGCAATCAGGCTTTTCTACAACTGGTGAGTGGGTAAGTAAGTTACCGTATTTGTCCAGATGTCATCCTCTGCTGTCATACATACACAACGCTTGCAAATTCTGCTTTTTCTCTTATTGCCCTATAACCTGTCAGCTGTCATCTGCCATTTGCCCTTACCTTTCAGTTAAGTATTGTATCATCTGTATACATCCTTCCTCAGATTCCTTTATCCTTGCTGATTGTCTTTCCTTCTCTTATTACAGTTATTTTCAGCTGTGTTACCACCTCTGTATCCAAGCCTTCCTGCTTCTCCCTTTGTCATAGATTTCTTGCACAGACCCTGGCCATCTGTTCCTACCCTTTGTATCCTTGTCCTACGTTAGCTTTTCTTCAATATCTTGCTGCCTTCAGCTATGCCTTTCCTTATTCTCATCTTTTGTTTGTTGTCATGGGGATGCTCACTGTGACTTCCAAATAATACACAACGAGCTGTGGTTTCATTTTATTTTGTAAATTTTTTGGTTGTGAGGACAATTAAAAAACCGCGAAACATCCAAAAAATTAAAATCTGTGAGAGAAGAAAGCTAAATCTTAAATAAGATTGTGTAAAAATCATCTTTGCTTTTAGGCAGATGAACCTCATGGCACGACAATCTTGCGTGTTATTTAGGTGAGAATCTAAGAAATGTCTTTCTCTCCAGAGTTTGTCATTAGTGTCTCTTTCATGATTAAATTATGTAGAATACAGAGGATCAAGAAAATAATAAGATGCCATACTGTGAAACGTGCTTCCAAGCTGGAAACCAGCTTTTATGACTTGCAATGCCCTGAGAGCTCCTTCTGTGCATCCATTTTAGCGAATGCAAAAAAAATTCCTTTAGAACTTCGTAAATATGAAAAAACAGGGAAAACAACACCTTTATGGCCTCTCTTGCAGAGAGCGTCAGCTTCTTCTTTGCACTTTTGGTATAAGGGCCTAGATAAGCTCCTTGTCTTCTCTACCTCCTCTGCCAGTTTTGTACCAGAAAAATTCTTTGTTCAGAGGTGCCAAATGATGTTGTGCTCTGGCGTTTGTCTTCCCTGGGCTTCTGCACCTGAGTACTTGTCCTCTTCTGAACTGTATAATCCCTTTGTTTAGTATGGCATAATGTGGGGACTAACACACCTAATTTTTTAAGAATTGGAAAGCCCAGCAGGAGTACTGTTTAGCTATCCACCAAAATTAAGACGTTGGTGTACTTCAAGCCACATACTGAAACCTACACTGTCTCTGTGGTTACTCTCCCTGAGAGCAATAACTAAACAACTGGACATATTTTTCCTCAAATTATGTATGTCTTACCATTAGTATATTTTCTATGTAAATTGAAGAAAAACTAAAACTTTCTTTTAGAAAGGAAACTTTCTTGTCTGTATGTATGCTTACACATGCATGAACACAGAAAGAGTAATTATATTCAAAAATTGGACTATAAAAGGAACCACTAAACCCAGTGAGCTGCAGTTGGGCTGGGTCCTAATCTGTCTGGACCACCAGGATGGAGTTTCTTTTCTGGCTTTTCTGTTCTGGCTGATGTCCAAGACTTGGCAATAAGCTGTGCCTGATACTTATTATGAATTTACTTGTAATATGTATTTCTGAAAATATGAACTGAACATTAATTTCAATAGAAATTGAGAAGTGACTATAGGTCCAAAACCATTCAGTTTGCTTTGTATGAATGGGGCCTTGGTCTTTCAGCTGCATGATATAAATGATATGGTTAAATTATCAAGGCTAGGGATTGCAAGAAATGTCTAGAAATGCTTTTCCACTCAGTGGGATCCTCAGTAAGAAAGGGAATGTAGAAGTGGAGGCTTCGTGTGAGGGGTTTTGGCGTAGGGCAGAATAAAACCTGGGCTCTGACAGCCATCCTTGTTTTCACAATTAGTCTGATATACTGATGTTCTACCTGACTGGTGCTCAAAGCATCTTGAAACTAAACCAAAAAGTACTTAAAAAGCATGCTATTGTTTCTCCTTTGTTTTTTCTTTTCTTTTTTTCCCCTTTTGTATTGATTTCAAATGCAGTAACTGGTTTTCAAACTATATTTTATTAGTTTGTTTTTTTTTTAAATTCTCATTCATCTCATTTAATCTTTCAAGAGGCTTTGTCCGATGCTGTGTACGTGTCAAGTCATATGTCCTGCTCAGCTAAAAATAGTTTCCAAAGTATCTCTGGAAAACTGCCAACTAAATTGGAAGGTCCTGGTTCAAGATGGGTGGCAGGTTAATGGAGAGAGATCTCTCTTTTCCAAATTTATTTGTCCTGGAATAACAGGAAAATGGAAGCATTCACACCAGCCCTGTGAGATGTGACTTCTGTGAGATTCCTCTACCTCAGACGTGAAGGAGGAGAACTCTGTGAGGTCTAGGAGTGTGAGGGAGCACAGTAAAAGGGGGCCATCGCTTTACAGGCCTTTGAGCTGTAGAGGCTTCTGTTCACCAGCATGTAAAAGGGATTGGGGCCATACCAGTGGCATATCAGACTTTGGGAATACCAGTGTCAGCTGCTGAGCAGGTGAACCTGCTACAGCTTTGTCACTGCTTCCATTGAATAGGGAGAGCTGGAAAAGGACCAAAGGAAATCATCTAATCCAAGGCCTCCATATTATGGAGTCCTTTGCATAGCGATGCCAGATCATGGTATGAAATAGGAGTTTGGTCCCATGCTGAACATGCAAGATTATGTGCCACCGTAGCAAAAATTTCTTAGACTTTAAGTTGCTTCCTGTAATTCTTCTTTGTGGTTCTAAACCTTGGATTTATATTTGGGTGCTTTTGTGTTTATTTTCTGTTTATTTTTATTACATAAGTTATAAATATATATATATCTTAAAAGGGTATATCCACCTGTTTATTTAAATATATTAATATGTATACACATTTTATAGGTATATTTAATATACGTTACTGAATAAGTTTGATTTTGTTCTTTATTTCCTTTACCAGTTTGCTGAAAGCAGTCAGAAAAAAGAAGCTTTACAAAAAAACATTCAGAAATCAAAAATTGGACGTGAAGATACTGTAAGTTGCTTTGAGGGGTAGGCAATCCTACAAGGAAATAGGGCTACAAGTATGCACTTCTTGTAAATACTAGTGTAGTCCTTCCAGGTACTTTCAGATTTAAAAATATCTTAAAACTTGAACTACCCAGAGGTGTATACCAAAGTCACCGATGGTTGCTGAACTGCCAAATCTAGTAACGACAAATTTAGATGTTGGAGTTGTTTTTTTAAAACTTATTTGTAGTATAGATTGCTAAATTACTCTTCTGAGCAGCCATGTAAGCCTGGTGCTCTTTGCGCGCTGAAGCTGTTGACACTACAAAATAATATTTAGGCTTTATGTTTACTATATTTATGAAGCAACATATTAGTTAGAAATACTTGATACGGTGTTCTGTGTTGCAGATTTGCACTGCAGTGCTCTGTCTGAAGTCCAATAAATAAATGCATAAAAGAGGGACAGCCAGAAGCTTTCAGGAGGAATTGAATTTTGTAGTAAAGTGCCAAATCTTTGAATCCAAACTGTTTTATAGAAACACTAGGTTTTTCCTATGTATGCTTCCTTTATCTAGTAAGTAATAGAGTGAACCTTGCCATCAAACTCTGTTGAAGTCTCACTTTCACAAATTTAATTAAAGCTTGCTTTTTGCCAGTACCTTTAACGGTGATTCTTTATCCTCTCACTCGCAGTGAACTGTAATCAGGGAATCATGGGTGGGTTTCTCACACAGTTGTGCTTGTCATCCTTCCAAATGAACTGTTCCAGATTTGGTCTGCTCCAGCATGTGTCCTGCCCTACAGAAAGCTATTGGTCCTGGAAGTCCTGTTCTGGCTTATGTTTCCAATATTTTGGTTCCTGATTATACATCAGGAAGAAGTCCTGAAAAATCTAGATCACAATGTAGGTCTCTGAGTATCTTACGTCCATACCTCAGCGTCTGGAAACTTTTGGTTTCCATTCATTCTGCATTTTCAGAACATGCCGAATCCACACTGTTGGCAAAAGCACTGGGAATATGGAATATTTGGGGAAAAAACCCTAACAAAACCTAAACAAAACCCCACCCCCATGAACACCTCACACTGCTGGGCTGCCATGGAGATTTCCACTGGTAAAAAACCTGATGGTTTACAAACTCGTGATATCTGGCTCTTTTAGGCTACCCAGTGCCCTGGCATGAGTTATTTGAGTATCAGCCAGTTACAGTGTTTGTCTGTAACTACAGACTGAATTAGAAGTATGTGCTGAGTTGGCTGTGGAAGAGCTCATGTTGAGTCAGTGTCTGCAGATTCTTATTGATCGATAGAATCTTTGAGGTTGATATTGTGTACACTCCCAGCAGACTACCATGTCATAAATATCTGAGCTTATTTTTGAGACAGCTGCTCTCAAGTGGTGTGGGCAAATAAGAAAAATAAATTCAGAGGGTGTTCATACACAGCATATCAGTTTGTGGAAGGCTGGATGGTAGGTTTTTCTGTAATGCTGTCTTTAATTACACGACTAGAACTCCTAAATACTGTTTAACCTTTAAGCCCAGTAATTAAGAGATCTCTTTGGAGTTTGTCAAATCTCATTGAGTTCAAAGGTTTTAGAAAATTGTTCTTTTGTTTATCCATTTTGGCCTTAATTTTTTTCCTTCCAGTTTGTACTTGATATCACTGAGTGTCACTGAAAATTTTGTGTAATAAAATAAAATGCTCAAGTGGTTCATTGACAGAAAGCAGTAGTGAAAACAGCTTTTAAATTTATGTATTGTTTTTTTGAAAAATGTTCTGTGTGATAATTACTGTTTTTAACGTTTGTATTTTTTTTTATCTCTCAACATACTTTGAATCCTCAGGCAGAACGTTCAGCTCTAATGGAGGAACTTGCTGCCCTTCGGCAGAAAAAAGAGCAGCTAAAGGCAGAAATAGACAAATACAGGGAATGTGATCCAGACGTTGTTGAAGAAATGCGTAAGTTGTGTATTGTTTAAAGTGATCTTTTGCGTGAAAAGGTCTGCACTTCTTTAGCTTAAAATCTGGTATGTAGAGGTTAGTAAAAAAATAGCTGCTTTTCTTTTTAAAGTTGAGCAATAAAAACAGTACACAGACCATTTCTTTTTATGTTCTGTTATATTATATATGAGGGGGTTTGTTGATATTTACTGTGCCAACAACTGAGCAGTTAACAAACAATCCCATAATTACTGATGCTTTAGAATTAATATCAAGATCATTCTTCTAGAACCATATTAATTTTATAACTTGTGCTGAACCCTAGAATGTGTGTAGGAAGAGTAGTGTCTGGTTCCCACTTACCTTCAGTTCCATACTGGCAAAACAAGTACTTACTTATCTATTTAGAACATAAGCATTTAATTAGAGATGCTTAATTATCACATACGAAAGTATGGTATCACACTGTTGATGGTACTGTCTCTGACATGCTGGGCTTTGATTGGAGTTTCTAATTCTGATGGAATACAAGGAATGGTGAGTGACTTTAATACTTAATACAAATTTGGGCACTGAAATGTACTTAATATTCTGATCCTTAGCATGAAAAATGAAAAGCATGCATGAAATTTTATTGAATTTTCTCTACTGCAACTTTCATGTTTTATGTATTAGGCTCTTACATTGCTACCCAAGCACCACTGCATGTTGCTGTAATGCCAACATGCTGCTACAGAGTGACGAGAAACAGGCACAGTCCTTTTTCTGAACAGATATGTGGCTGAATCTTCCTCTTTCCTTATTCTTCTAATAAAGTCCACAGCTTTAGAAATGTTCTGAGAGGAAGCCAGGAACATAAACAGAGTTAGCAGCATACACCAAATCTGGACAGATATTATTTATTTTGAGGGGCTGTGACATTTTTTGTCAGCTGTGTTATCTTTCCCTAAGGATGTAATGGTATGCCAGGGAATAAGCAAACTTGAGACCTGAGGTTAGTTACTGTGCTGTAAATCCCTTGCTGCCTGCTCTCCTGAGGACAAGACACATTCCAGCTGATTCCAGCTGTAAAAATGAGCAAGGTTAGGCAGATACTGACAGCAGAGGGATGTGTAATGTCAGGTATTTTAACTGCTGAGGTACCCTTACAGTAAGAATTGCACTGAATGGTTTGAGGAGCCTCTTTTTTGAACCAGTCATGGTGAGCACGTTCCTGAATAGCAGGCGGCACAAGGGGGCAAATCACAGCTTGAATCCTAGGGCAACTGCATTAGTTGGCAACGTGGAGACTAATATCCTGGTAAGAGGGAAGGAGACAGAAATGTAATACCTATTTACTTCACTTATGCTCTTGTCTTTTGTTTGTTTGTTGGGGTTTTTTTGTTTGGTTGCTTGGGGGTTTTTTTGTTAAAGTATGTAGAAGGTCCATGTGAACTTCTGTGATGGAGGCATGAGCAATTAAGGGAGTTGGTGAGGTTAGCACTGTTGCAGGGGCAATATGCAGTGGTGTTTCAAAACTAATTTGTCCTTGACCTTTAATTTAAAAATTGTTTTTGCTTCATTATATGTTTTGTCAGTTATTATTGAAGTAGTAGTGCACATTGTTGCTGGCAATGTATGAGTGAATAAATGGTCATGTCAATTTGGGGGAGTTAAGGTCTGTGTCAAAGCTGAATGGAATTTTAGAGGCTTTAAGGGAAAGAGGGAAATGGGAAAAAAGGGTTGGGGGGTATTTCTCTTCTTTCAGAGTGCGGAAAAATGCAAAGGCAGAACAAGCTGCAGGAAGTTATGGTTTTTAGTGTAAGAAGGCAATAAAGAATCTCAGGCAATGGAAGGCATTCAGCTAGACATAAAAGTTACGGCTGCTGCTTTGCAGAAAAACCTTATAATAAAAGTTACTTATTCACAGATTTTAAAGTATTTCTGAACTGCAAGTGATATGATTTTATACTTCTGTGCAATTTAGATAATTGTGATTATTTTCAGTTAGATCACCTGAGCAGGTTTCTAACTCTAAATTACCTTATTTTAGAGTCAGAAATTAGAGATGGCTGTTATGTTATAAAATCACACTCCTAAAAAGAGTTGGATTGTTCAATAAAATGTGTTTTGTAATGGGCAGTTGTCACGTTCTACATTTGGGTTTTCCTTCTTCTTCCTTAATGATTTCAACCTCTGAGGAAATCTTTCTGATGTCTAATATAAAATTTCACTCTATTAATTTCTCATCCCATATCGCAGAGCTGCTTTGGTTCTTCTTGTGGTATTTTAGGGCTGTATCAAATTGTCATCTGTTTTCAGTGGCCTTCAAATTTGGTGAATGCTTTCCTGTGTCTTTTTAGTCACTCATTCCCTCAAAGAAGTATTACAGAAACAAACCTATTGCACAGTGGTAAACCTTATTAAAACACACGCGCACACACACACATATTATTTTCAGGGTCAAAACAAAGTTTGGATGATTCATAGCAAATATCTGAAGACTCAGCTAAAAACAGAACATCTGTCTTGCTTCCTGAATCTTGTGGTGGGAAAGTCAAGTTTGACCATGTAACTAAATATACTATAATGCGTATTCACAAGGGGGCAGATTGGAATACTAAAATACTAACTCTGTTTTTTGCTGACTTCACTGCTTGTTCTCTTCATATCAGTTACAAATGTTTTGCTGTATGGTTTGGCTTAGTTTCCATGTCTTTTGCGTTAGAAGTGCATTGAAGTATAAACTCTTAACGCGTACCCAAGTTTACAGCATTTGAACACAGACTTTCAGTATTTTTATATAACAACTAACTAGAGTAAATAGCAAAAGAAACAAGATTTAGGGCGAGACCACTAGAGGAAGCTGCATAAAAGTCTGGTTTTGTGGATATATTTGGATAATTCCATTTTACAGGTAGGGTATTGTGAAAATAGAATAGCAAAATATGAGGGTTTTCTTTTCTAATGACCTCTGCAATTCAGTGATTGAAGTTTGTCTTTGCCACTTGGAAACAATCTTTAAGACATCTTGTGTGAGTTAGGATTGAGTAATAAATTATTTCTCAACATTAAAGGCAGTAAAACTGACAACAGTCACTGGAAGTAAAAAAAAAAATAAAAAATAGTGGCATTTTATACTTTTCTATTAAACTTGTAATCCTGCTGCAGATGGTTCAGGATGGAACCCTTGTTTCTCAGCTTTGAGGCATGTTTATGTAGGGTGGAAGATATTCTCATGAGAAAGCAGCCATTGTAGAGAGATTCTTCCAGTAGAAAAGCTTATGTGACATAGCATGCATGTATGCAGTTGGATACGTGTGATGCTGCTAGATTCTCTAAAGATTATGGTAGAGGATAAAGGCATGGTTCACAATGTTTCTAATTTCTCCAGATTTTTATAAAGTTGACAGAAAAAGCTGCATGTAACATCAAGATTAACCTGCTGCGTAGGTTTAATTCTTTCTGCCTGCCAGAGAGAGATGTTAGGGAGCTAATAGCATTTTTCTCATAATTGATTTTATAGAAAAGTTTGTCTTGACGACATAACTGTGTAAGTGATGGCGACTTTACTTTGAGTTGGTCAGCTTGTAACTGGAAACAGCTAAACATTTTCAGTGTTCACTGTAAAATAAACATTTCTAGAATTTCCAACTTCTTGTTCTTTCACTGTAAATAGAGGAGTGTTGATTTAAGTTTTATTAAAAGATTGTTGGGTCTTAGCTATTTTTTTTCACAGTAGCCGTACTTTGGTTACTGTGTGCCTCTGCATAGGACAACTGTCTCAGAAATAGTTACATACTGACTGGAGTAAGTGACTTCTGTGTGGTATGATTGCTAATATTTTTGGGGCTTGTCTTAGATGTTGCCTGTTAGAATTCCTCTTTAATTTAGCGTGTTTTTAGAGTGTCCAGTTGCTGATAATTTTTATCTAGGCTTTTACCTTTAAAACAATGATCTTAACATGTCTAGACAAGCCGTATTCTCAAAAATTAGCAAACTACCAGATACAACACATGTAGCAATTTTGATGTCAACCTTTTTACTTTGGCTCTCTTTGTTTATTTTTATCCTGTAGCAAGAGAGGCAAGTGATTCGAATGCATGTGATTTCAAACCACAGATATCCTTTTGACTCTCTGAATGTGTGATCTCAGAGGCATCACTACCAGTCCATTTCAGTGTTAGATTATCTTCTAAAACTAATGGGTATGTGAAAGTAAATTCTGGGATAACATCCAGACTTTACTAAATACCATGGAAATGTTATGGTATATGTAGTATGTACTTGAAAGTGTCTTTTTTCATTGTAGATGCTTCAAAATTTCTAATTCTGATGTTTCTAAACACTGAAAATTTCAGCTTGACAAACTGTTGTGAAGAATTATATCAGGATATACAGACAGTATGAGAAAATAGTTCTGAATTTTTCAGTTTCTTCATTCATCTTAATATCTGAAGGCTGAATGCTGAAAAGTTGATGTTGATTTACCTGCTGGATTTTGTGGGGTGCAGTTTGGGAGTTATTTTTCTGGGTTTTTTTTGGGGGGGAGAGGGATTTTTTTATTTTTTTTTTGTTGATACACCCCCCCTATTCTCTTCTGTTATGCTCAAATAAATTAGAAACTTTGTTACATTTGCAGATGTACTTCATATTACACAAACTTAGTACCAAGTGCTGGATTCTTTTGGGAGTTTCTTACTAACACTGGGAATAGTCCCTGTTCCCAGAAAGGAAACACTAGTGAAGAAATTAAATGAAGATTAGACTATCCTGGCTAGTGGAGAGGCTTTAAAATGAGTTGCATCGATTTTACTCAAAATTCGTCAGAACGCTGATAATTTACAAAAGGGTTTAATGGATTTTATTTTATATTTCGTGGCAAAGATGATTGTTCAGAAAAAGTATCAGAAAGTTTACTTAAAAGAAAGCCTTGTCAGCAGTATCAGTTATTGAACTATTAAGTATCTGTTTTTAAAAATGTAATGATTCACTTGGAAAAGTGAATGTCTACAAATAATTATAAGCCTGGTCTAGGTGCCACCAAGATCAATAGCGTACAGATGAAGCTTATAGACAAAATGTTTTTTTAATCACCACTAGATCCAGTATGTTCAGTTTGCAATTAAAAGGATGTTTCCTAGCTACTGACCATGAAATATGCACCTGGCATCTGAGAGGCAAGCTGTGCTTTTTACGGTTTATGCAACAATATCACTAACAAAGATCTGCAATCAGAAATTAGTCATTCTGCTGAAGTTAGACTAGTGTCTTCACTCACATTTATGTTAGCCTTAGAGGGTTTAACTAATCTTTCTTTGGAGTGAACCAGACACTTGCTTAAAAGTACGTAGAAAAATAATAATTCTAAAAGCAAGCATTCATTTTTTTTCCTTAGTCTCATCTTTCAGGGTATTGTATATTTAGTGTATTCATCTCCGGAGGATCTGAATGAGGATATGACAGGAAATAGACAATGTATGTTCCAGTATGTAACTTGTAGACTATCTGCTACTAATAAAAACAAAACCACACAGCCCATATGCCCACCCCTTTTTCCTACTTCGTCATGGAGTAGCAGAATATATAGAGATGTGCAGCAATAAGGAGAGAACACATTTACTCAACTAATTGCATCAAGCTAAGAATTTTGTTTTCCTTGCTCCCTGTAATGTTCTTAGAATGGTTTGTCATTCAGTTGGAAGGTTGGCAAATTAAATTACCTTTTCAAAAGGTACATTAAAAGATAAATCAAAATGTTTTCCCAAAACTAAACATAATTTAATTTCTAGGAAGAATTAGGAATAATAAATGTACTTCCGTGAAAACATAGTTACATATAGTAACAGTAAAATTTTAACTGTTAAGTAAAATTGATGAGTGTAATTACAAATGTATACTTGGATTACTGATACTCCAAGCTCCTTTGGTAATCATAGCAAGTGAGATGGAATTGCAAGGTTAAGCAGAATATGTGCTCCTTTATTTCAGCCCTTCCAATTTTTTTTTATCTTGAAAGTCAAGGGAAACTTGTTTGCATTTAAGTTATTGAAAATGCTGGTCCTTTGAGAGAGCAAACGCTTGCAAAGCATAATCTGACTGTGATTACCAGAGACCATAATGTGGTGGTTTAAGGACCTTCCCCGACAAAAGTAGGTTAAAGAGTTCTCACCTTGGCCCGTCATTCCTGTGCTGCAGTTCACCAGTGATAAAAGCAAGTTGTCAGCTCAAGGTAGGAACAGATGGTATAGATACCCTTCTTTCATGATGGAATCTCCTGAGGTCTTTGAAATCTCTTTTCCCCCAACAGGTCTGTCTGATGGAGTCTTTTGCTGCCTTCAGAAAGCTTTCATACATGTGTAATTTATCATGCACCTCACAGAATTGTTTGTTTTGTGGTAGTTGCCCTGAAGAGCAACCAGGGATCCTCAGAGCAACTAGGAGCACGTCAGGTGACAAGTTTTCAAAGGACATCTTTGCGAGCTCTGCAGTGAGTTGAACTGTTAGAAAATGGATCTTGGAAAAACTGAATAAGGGAGGAACAGGAGTTGGTAAATGGGTGAGCAGCTTCTGGCCCTTGTAAAGAAAGGAGAATACAACAGCCATGAAGAATAATGAGTGAAGGGTGACCAGGAAAAACTGGGCAGCTTAGGATGTACCTGTACATATATACCTAAGGCACAAAGCTTAAAGTGAAATGTGGGGCTTTTGGCTGCAGCTGGGAAGCTTAAGTTCAGAAGGGGCATTTGGCTTTCAGCAAAAGGCCTTTATTCTTTGCATTTCAGAGAATTTCTCTGTCTCTGTGTTTGGACTCCAGATAAGAGGTTACTCTGCAACGAAAAACTGCCCTAAATGTTTAGACACATGCGTGCATGTGTTTCTATACCTCAAGCACATTCTAGCAAGACTATTTTTCTTAGAGGATGTCAACTTAAGCCAACTTGCTTTAAAATGAAGCTGTGTTTTAGCTGGTTAAGCAAAAAAAAAAACAAAATCAAGCAACACAGCTCATGTTTTGTCATTGGGGCTTTACTTGGACACTCAGAAAAGAGCCACTTGGAAGATCAAATCTGTAGGTAACATATGTAACACCATGCTTAAATAAATTTGCTACTCTGGCAAGTTATCCTTTGTTGAAATCAAATGAAAACACTCACAAGGCTTGTTTTTGTTCTTCCTGTTTATTTTATTTCTTATTTGTTTATATTGGGATGACAGAAAAAATATCTAGAGTTAGAGGGTTATGGGTGAAATATGTGTGAATAGTTTATTGTCTGAGCCAGTAAATCCTTATGGCAAAAGCTGTTGAGCTGCTTAGGAATGGTAGACACTTGATAAAATTTGTGATGTGGAAAATGGCTACTTATGACTACATTTATGATACTCCTTGATTTAGAAATCATGTTTTAAAGCCCTGAGGAAAGCGTCAAATGGAACTAATCAATAGATCATTTATACATGAAACAGAAAGGCTTTTGTGGAGTGAGTATTTTGCTTCTGTCTCCCAGTGTTAGACCTACTAGCTTAATGGTGTATGGTAGCATTCATTCAGACTGTTTCGATAAAGTTATGGTAGTGATATTCAAAGGAACATACTGGTTTATATCTTTTCATGACATCTAAATGCAAATTAGGTCAGGAAAGGTATTGTGGATTTTGGTTCATTGTCTTCAGTGCTAAGTTGCAGAACTGTCAAATGAGGTCTTCCCTGGCCTTCTTTAAAAAATGTGTTGGCAGTCTCATATCTTGAGATATCTCCCATATTTTATGTTTTCATTATGGGTTTATCTAGACTAGGACTGTATATTATCAGGGTATATTCCTAATATAAATACTTTTTCAGTGCTGTTTAACTGCAGAGTTTTTGCAGGGCAGGTTGTATGAGTACAAGACTAATCTTGGTGCTGGTGGTGTATTTGAGAGTATTTCTAATGTTTTTTTCCCCTCTCACTTTAATATCTTATGAGCTAGTTTCACTGAAAAGAGCCGGATATCAGGAAAAAATCCAGAATGGAGAACCAATTTGGGAACACCAAGAAGAACACAGAGTTTTTTTTCTCTACCACTGTAAGAGACCTTTACAGGTGGATTGGGAGAAGTTTGTCTTTGGTGTTTTGACTCAGTTTTGCATGAAACTAGAGAAATACAATCCTGATGAAACAGGAGTAGTGTGAGTCTCAAACTACTTTATAATTTGTTAGCAATTCAGTATCAGAAAGGGATGTAGAATTGATGAAGCTCTATAATATGGTCTGTTGTGTCTTGCATCTGCTCAATATTTATATTGATGAGCTGGATAATACAAGAGAAGACATGCTTTTGTTACATTTGCAGCTGAGGGACTGTGCGGACAAAGGACAAAGTGGGATTTCAAAATGAGCATGACAAATTGCAAAGATAGTCTAAAAAACACAATAAAATTCAGTAGTGGTGAGTGCAAGGGTGTACATGCGTTCAAGGATATGGTGTTACACAAATGATCTGGAGCAGTTGGTTAAGGGGGAGGGTTTGAAAAAAGATATCAGGGTTATAGTAGTTTACAGGTTGAAGGTAAAAATTTTTGTCGCGTAAAGCAAAGTCACCATACTAAGATGCAGAAGTATAACCAGCACGGAGATGTATGAAATAATCTTCCTGCTCAAGCTGGCATTAGTGCAGCTTCAGCCCTAACACTATCAGTGTTGGATATCCAACCTGCATATCCTACCTAATTTATTTCAAAGTATTCATATATTCTTATAACTAAGTGTTCAGAGTAGAGCTAAAAGACCAGACATTGAGCAATCACATTCTAAGAGGAAAAAAAGATTTATAAAATTAGGGCTCAAAAGAAGGTTGCTCCTGGTGGATTTTGCATATCTGTATCTCCTTCAGAAAAAGGAAAGGAATAGCTTGTTACTCAGGTTCCTGGAGAAGTTGGCAATAAGTAATAGCCTTAAATTGCAGAGGGAATAAAAATTAAGTGAAAAACTAATGGTAGCAATAATCAAACACAAAATTAGACTGTCTGGGAAGGTTGTGAAAGCTCTAATACTGGCAACCTTAAAAACAGGCTACAAATACCTCAGAAATGGCATAGGTAAAGTTGAAAATGCATTGAGTTGTGGGTACAGAGACCGGAGGACCTCCTGCAATGCCTTCCACTCTTCTCTGCAACTTCTGTGACACATGAGGCATGCAGCAGATGCAGTCCAGAACTGGACAAAAACCATGGTGCTCTGGAATGGGTCTCCTTGTAAAATGCAGTTCAGCAGCACAGAAATTTGCAAGTTGATGGCAAGTTGAATATGAGTCATTGTGCCCTGGCAGCCAGGAGGGCCACCCGTGTCCTAGGGAACATCAGGCAAAGCATCGCCAGCCAGTTGAGGGAGGGGATTGTCCCACTCTGCTCTGCACTGGTGCGGCCTCACCTTGAATATTGTGTGCAGTTTTGGGTGCCATGATATAAGAAAGATACTATAAGAGCTATTGTAGAGTGTCCAGAGGAGGGCAACAAAGATGGTGAAGGGCCTTGAGGGGAAGCCATATGAGGAGCAGCTGAGGTCACTTGGTCTGTTGAGCCTGGAGAAGAGGAGACTGAGGGGAGACCTCATTGCAATCTACAACTTCCTCATGAGGGGAAAAGGAGGGGCAGGCACTCATCTCTTCTTTGTGGTGACCAGTGACAGAACCTAAAGGAATGGCCTGAAGTTGTGTCAGGGGAGGTTTAGGTTGGATATTAGGAAAAGCTTCTTCACCCAGAGGGCACTGGAACAGGCTCCCCAGGGAAGTGGTCACATCACCAAGCTAGACAGAGTTCAAGAAGCATTTGGATGATATTCTCAGGCACATGGTGTGATTCTTGGGTATGGTCCTGTGCAGGGCTAGGGTTGGACTTAATGATCCTTGTGGGTCCCTTCCAACTTGGCATATTCTGTGATTTTGTGAATTCACTTTAGCTGTGCTGAACATATGGAGTTTATTAGTGAATGAAGTGGGGAGGAAAGAGTTGTCCATTCAGGGAGCCCTGAATCAGCCCTGAATCAAGTTGGTATGCTTGTTTCTGTTTTGTAAGCATACTACTTCCCTCTGGTCTTTGGATAAGAATAGATATATTTTAGTTATGCCACTAAGATTTCAGTGTGGTTTTTCAGGGACACTATTTAAAAGGCAAATGGTCTTTTTCTGTAGGCACATGAATATAGTAAACTTAAGTGCAAGAGCATGTCTTTTGCATAGAGGAATTTTTTGGTAGCAATTCTGACAAATTCTGTTCGACGTTTTTCAAGGAGACCCTGTGTACATCCTGATGAAATTTGACAGTGTGACCTTTTCATATGGGACAGAAGGAGTTTTTGCTGATGAGACTTGACACTTTTTTCAAACACACTGACAAAGATCACAGACCCTTTAAAACCGTGTTCCCAGCAATGTGGATCAGCTCTTTAGTAGCTTTACTGTGCACTGCTGTGTCTTACCATACAGACAGGCACTACAGACTGGCACTATGGTATGTATTCACTCAGGTTTATTTTCAAGTAAACATATATATATATATATATGTTTATATATATATGTATATATATGTTTACATGTGTGTATATATATGTATATATATGTTTATATATATATGTGTGCACACACACACGTTGCAGCAGAAGTGCTAATTTAATTCATTTGTATATCAAAATTTCTTGAGTATTTTTCTATCACAAATAGCTTATATTGTGTCCTATGCCTTTCAAAATGGTTGTAGATTAGTAGGTAGCATTCAAAATCATCAATGCTTTTTCTTGTAGTTCTGAAACTTTATTCAGATCTAAAAGAAGTTGGTGTAAACAGTTCCATTGAATTTGTGATGTCATTTAAATGAGAAATCATATTTATGCATTGTCTTGAATGTAGTCATGAATCCTGAAGCATTGTGACTTGTTGATTAATATCATGGGGATAAGTGTTGTGTGGGATACTGGAGTGTGGGGAAAGAATTATGTGTTATTTTGGATTCAAAGGAGGTGACAGAATTGTGATGTGCTATCATTTTTCTGCACAGCAGCTCTTTATTCTGCTTATAAGAGGAAACAGCTCTTTGGGAAGCATGGGGGAAGGTAAAGATTTCCAGTATTGTGGACTTGTCTCTGCCTAATACCTGATTACAAAACATTCTTCTAAAGCTCTTGCCACATTGCAGTTCACCCTGTTGACAGTGTCACAGACTACTTATTTTTGAGGATACTCGAATACGGACTTTCAAGAAGCCACTTCATCACATAATTGCCATAAATAGTCTCCAATGGCAAGCTGCAGTCTCTTGATCAGTCTCTGGTGTCATTTTGTGAATGGGCACGTCAGTAGGACTTACTAGGCAACTATATTTTGTACCTTCTGTGGATGACAGGTGTATAATTTCTATGTTCACCTTCTATCCTGGCCTTTAGAGATGGGCCCTTTATTTGCATGAGGTATTTTCATTAGTAGGAAAAATTTTGAAAACTCTGCATCACAGGATGATATTATAGTGATGCTGCTCCAGGAGAGGTAGGGAAACATAGATCTGTCCTAGTATGATGATTCTGGAAAAGTGAGGGCAGCCTGTGTGCAGGAGAACAGATAACTCTCTGCAGAAGGCAACAGACAATTAGAATCATCAGAGATTCAAGTTCATGTACACTTCTTATGTTAGTTCCATTTTTTATCTTTGAATTCAGTCTAAGTGAATGCAGAATTATTACAGGAATTCAAATGCACCTAATGCAATTAATTTGCCCTGACCAGTTTCATGAGATAGATTGAGAACCTTTGGGCTAATAATCCTCGCTGGTCCCTGAGAACAGTTGCAGCTGTTCTCCACATTTCATGCAGAAGAATTGTGATTCACACTGTAAAATTACTCCTCACCCACATGCTGAAGGCTGCAGTTACATTTTGTATGTGTCTGCTAACAGTCCCACAGGCTGATGGGTGACTGTCTCCTTGATAAAGTGCTGGTTCCTCTGTAGTTGTGTGCCTTTTAAGTGAGGAAATCCATAAAATTTTCTTGTGGCATTAGTTGTGGTAGGTCCAAACTGGCACTGAAGTGTGCTAGCTGTATAAATACAATTAGCTTTAGTTATTCTATGGAAATAGGGGTTCCTGGACCTTGAAGGTTTTTATACGTAAAAGCATTACTTACAATAGTCCTTGAAGTTATCCTGAAAATGCCACAGTAGGATCTAGGAGATCAGAGAACACTATAGTTCCTTGTGCGTTTCCAAGATAATATGTGGTTGTGAGCTGGTTCTGGCTGTTGAAATTTTTTTTTTTTTACTATAGCTATTGGAACTTTATGTTGCCTTTTGAGCTGAATTCTATTCCATGACTGAGTCCTTAATATTTCTATAATGATATGTGCAGGACTTAAAAAGGCTTTTAGGAAGAACCTGAAAGTAGATTTTTTTTTTTTTTGGAAAACGTTTGTGAGGAGATGGTGGTGGTTGTTGCTATCACAATTGTTTTTCACCTGTGAAAATATCCAAAGTCTCATAGCAACACTAACTTAGTATATATATTGTGTCAAGGAGGCATGTAGTGGTTTTCCCTTCCTGTGGAAATACTTGAGATTCTACAGCTTTTGGCCCTTCATTTTCGGAATGCAAATAGGACTTTTAATTCCTACCACCTTCCCATTCCATGAAAAAAAGGGAGAGAATCTGGGGGAAGGAGGAAAGAAGAAAGCAAAAAGGAAGCTGTAGTTCTACAGTATGCTGAGAATGACTGTGGGGCTTCCTGAGCCAGATCAGAAACATTGTGGCCTTACTGTGCTAAGATTTGAGTCAATATATGTTGCCAGTTCAGATTTGTTCAGAAACAGTGCTGTGTAAATGTTTTGTGCTGCTGGCCTTCACTCCTGACCAGGTGCAGTTCATTTACTTTATAAGGCTCCTTGGTGCATCTCCGACAGGTGTCCATGTGTCCTTTTGTCAGCTCTGTCTCCTGGCCTGCTCCAAAATACCCTCCCCCTGGACCTTCCTTTCCCTACCATTGCTTTCTTCTATGGAAATACAAGGGATTCTGCCTGTGGTAAGGACAATCACAGTTGCTTAGGATAATGGTTCAGCTCCCAGAATCAGGGCTCTTTGAGTTTCCCCCAGTTCTCCAGAAATACCTGGGGTTGAGGGAAGAAGAGACTTCCATGAGGACTGGTCAGAATTTACTCTCTGACCCTTAACCTTTCACTGTTTAGGGCATATTTCCAGGTGTGTTTTGCTAACATAACAGACAAGCATTGCAAGTCATGCTGTTCCTGGGCCTTGCCTTGCTGTACGCACAGCGGTTGCTTTTGTTCAGTTTTGGAGAGAAAATGCAAGCTTCCATTTTCTTTCTTAGAAAATGCCAAATGTGCCCGAAATTCTTCAGCAGAGGGTACAAGTGAGTGCCTCAGCCAAATAAATGACTTGTATCCTGCAGACTTGGGAGTGGGAATATCTATGGATGTATTGTCATACAAGTAGCTGAAATAAATATGTAATATCCAGAACAAATGGATAATTTTGTTGTTTCCAGGCAGCAATTGTATATATTGTCAGCCTATTTGCAGATGTATAGATAGAGTGTAACTAGAGTGTAACGGTAAGGAGAACATTTGGAAGCATCTGGAAAATGTTGCTTCCTGTATTGCTCACCTCTACTGCACATTTGGCCTTTTCATTGTTTTGTGCAGCTTCAGTACTGGAGCACTATTTAGTAGCTGCCAAAAATCAAGTTCAGTTAGAGTAGCTCTGGTCAGCAGGAGGATCAGCAGGACTCCAGCCAAGTTTGGGACCCAGTGGTAGTGGTGGTTTTGGCAATTAACCAGTTGCCCTTAATGCTGTGTATGCATTTCTCCTTTTTACAGATCACACAGTTGGTGTCCTGATTCTTCTTTGGAGTATACATTTTTAAGTTCCCATGCTATTGCTGTCTTTAGATCTTGAACTTTCTTTTTTCAGTGCAGTCTAAAAACCAGAAGTCCAATGCCTGTGTGATCCTCTGGAGCTAGAGAATAGGCAATCAGAAGTAGCATGACACCCATATATAAAGTAGGCGTGTCTGGGGGGTGTCTGCTTTACTACTTCTCCTTTCCCTCATCCTCCATGCATGTACACATACAGGTGATGAAACCAGTGAAAGTCCCAACAAGCAACTATAAAAGGCTTCCAGAAAGCAGTCAAGGTGCAGATTCCTTTATTTCTGTCAGTTCTTGTGACGGAGTTGGAGGCCTCTGGAAGATGGCTGGCGATGATGCAGATGTGGCTGCTGTCTTCAGGTGACACAGGTCCATGACTACCAAAGCCTGTCTCGTTCCTCTTTCAGGCATGGTGTTGGTTACAGCAGGCACACAAGATCACGCAGTGGAATTGTAGGCAAGGTTAAGCCTGATCCCAAAGGATTACATCTTGCCTTGAGATAGCTAAAAGCTCTGCCTGTAGCCAAGAGGCAGCAATTGAGGTGAGATGACATAGTAGTTTGTGAAGATGGATGAGGTATGCTTCCTGCACCCCAAATTAAAAAAAGAAATGTGAAGGGAAAATTTAAGTGAAGGAAATAGTGGTTAAGTAGACTGCAGTGCCATCCTGCAGCAGGGACACTGACAGTCTCACTTGATGTCAACAGACAATGCAGTCTGTCTTGTTTGCGTGAGCTTGCTCAGGCTGGACATGAGGAAAACATGAGTGTCTTGCAACTTGCCAAGATAGCTGACATTGCTGTTGATAAAATTTGCCTGATAGTATAGGCAACTTTCAGTTTGGTAGAATAAATCCATACCTGCATCCCTGTGGTGCTGTCATATACATGGATGTATCATAGGTAATGCGAAATAGCAAGCAGGAAACATTTGCCTCAGCCTCTTGTGAATGTGTTTCTGGGATATGTGATGTGCCTGAGGCTTTGCAAGTGGCTTTCTTTTCCCCAACTCTGAGTCCTCTGGCAGCAAAGTAATGTGGGGGATATGTCATCCCAATTGCTGAAGGACTGAGTCCTCTTCTTTGATGTTCAGACAGGTTGTTTGAATGTCACCTTCACCATCCTGAAGTTCTGCCTTGTGGATTCTTCCATGCTTCTACCATGACACTTTGCTGCCAGTCTGTGATCAGTCCCAGGTGGTGCATGGAAAGAATGCCATGGTTAAAATATTTCTTCATTTTGTTTGTATAGCTTTTACTCTCAGGAGTTTTTGTTTGATTTGGTTTTTGTTATTTTATTTTTTTTCTCTGCTATTGAAATCATTGAAACTGATGCCCACTGTGGGATTTCCCCACTATAGCTTTCTGCTCTCACTGGCATGTTTTAATTTCTAGCCACAGCTCAGTTATAGGCAGCAGCTGCCATTCTAACCACCCTGTTGCCCATGCTGTATATCTGTTTGTCATCTCAGCCTTTTCTCTGACTGAGGTATGTAGTCACATTTTCAGAACACATGATCACATATGTATATTTTGACACACATGAGCAATGTTTGCAGGATGACGATGCACCTTGCTGCCACTGTTTGTTTTTTAGTGTACTGTATTATATGGCCACTGGGCTTTAAGCACAGAGCTGTGTGCTGAAAGCTGCATGAACTTAAAGCTGCTGTGGGATGGAGAAGCACAGAGCAAGGCTGGTTAGCTGCTTCCAGCAAAGCAGAACTTTCTGCTGAGACCTTACAAATGCTGCGGAGTAGGTTGGCTCCCCTGCCATCAGAATGCTGTCACCTTGCTGCTCTGGATCCATGAGTTTAATGCTATCCTACTTTCCCCCACTTCATTTCAAACTTCATTACTTGGAGTCAAATACAGCTTTCAACTTTAACTGTAGAATTTCAGAAAAATAAGGACTGAGGGAAGTATCACAACTAACATTTTAAATCTTGACCAGTGAAAGCTCTTACTCTGCAGACTTGTTTTAAGTAGGGTTAGGTTAAGTACAGTACTGTTCCAAATGCTGTTAGCTGCAAATATGTTGTCAGCACTGCCAGTCATGGAACTGAACAAGTGGAGGTGGCAACTAGCAATCAGCAAAGGAAAAAAGGAATATCTCTCTCAAGCTAGGAACAACTTGAATTTCTGATGCATGCAGGCAAGCAAAAATGCCATCTTCTCACCCACTCTTTTTTTTGCCCATCTTTTTTGCTTTTCTTCATGCTTTGCCCAAACTTTCTAATTGTAGACCATTTTAGAAACTACACTGGTTTCGAAATGTCATATTACTCCAATTTAAACATTTTTCACATCAGTTACTGAAGTATTAAGGTTAGAATAATGAATGCTTACCTTCCTGTGTGCTAGCAGGTGATTTTTGAACATAATTTAATTTTGCTTGAAGTATAATCTGTATAACAATAGATACCTGATCATATATTCACTTCCAAGCACCTCCTGGAGACAAATTTCGTGCTGACCATTCAAATGAGTATTATCATGCAAGTACTAACAAGACTAACTGGGAATACCTAAGTTATGTGTAGGCGTGAGAACCATAATGATTCTGATAAATTCCCACATTACAAACCAACCTGCTTGATTTGATTCAGTACTTATTTTAATGGGAGCAAGGTGGTCTAGGAGGAATTTTTCTTGATAGTTTTGCTTCATGGAAGCTCTACAAAAGCTATTTGTAGTAATGGTAAATTACTATTACGTATTTAGTTCTGGAGTGGTGGTAAGGTTGCTAAGCCAAATTTAATAACCAGAAACATTAATTTGTCTTCATTTCATTGAGGGGATTCTTAAAGCCTGGGAGACCTTCCACATCTCTATGATAAACTTTTGGATTAATGTGATAGACTGATGCCTTGTCATATTCCTTATGTATATGGAATCATGCATACCCATGTGATGGATTACTTATGTATAGAGAGAATTACAAAATATTTTCCATCTCCATTGCCTCTAGTATCTTCAGGCCATGTATCTAGTTCCAATCTTGCTGCAGAAAATTAAGCCCCCAGGGAAGCCAAAGTAGGATTATTTTATTTTAAAATACACTTTTAAAACTCACATTTGTTCATATGGTATCTTTTATATTCCTTGATCCTGTTTTTCTTTAACTTAGCTTTGTGCTTGCTGAAGCCTTGAAAGTGTAAAACAAAAGAAGTATTTGGAAGCAGTGGAATAACTTCCCTATATTGTGTGGTTCCCTAAAAATGACATCACTAAAAACTTAACTCCGCGTCTTGAAACTATGGGATGATTTTACTGTGATGTATGCTTTTATTGTTGTTGGTGTTTTTCTCTGTTTCAGGCCAAACAAACAAAGTGGCCAAGGAGGCAGCCAATAGATGGACTGGTGTGTATTGCAGTGACATAACTTCACATTCGAGCAATTTCAGTAAAAAAACCTACTCATTGTTAAGAATTTTAAATTTGATTAAATTTTTAAATTTTTTTTGTTAGATAGTCCTCACTTAAAAAAACATACAGAAATTTATTTTGCTTATAAACTATTATGATTCAAAATAAAGACTACATCTTCTGAGTTTAGTTACTGAATGTACTTCATATGACATAATAGATTTGTCCTTCTGGTGCTGTCTTGCACACTGTGTTAAAACCTGCAACTCATTTCCTTGTTAGAGTTCAAATCTCTTACAGTCAGAAAAACAATAGAGACTGGCAATGGTGGTGCCCAGGCATTCAGAAAGTTTAATTCTATTCTGAATGTTCATCTATTTCTAAAGAATGCTTTGTGGAACCTTATTGCTGCTACCATGTGATGGATGCTGATATAAACTAGATATTTCTCAAACTAATTCATCAGCTTTTGACATGCAAGAAAAATGCTGCACAGTTTTGAGGAAGATTATTGTGATAACATTCATGTGGAAGTTTAACTCAATTTTCTGTTGTTTGCTATATTGCATTTCCATTTTGCAGAGCAAGCAATTTGTATGTCCTTATTTTTTTTAAATTATTTAGAATGTTGTTTGTAATTTTTTGTCTAGAATTGACCTACCGATGGACTGTTCACTATCATTGGTTATGAAAATGCAGCAGGATATAATTTTCTTATTCTTTCGACTATTATTTTATATCTTCATTTGCACTGGGTTGTTTACTGCATATGGGCAAATAAAATTATGGATTTGAAAATAACTTCTGGGAATTCTGTTGTCAGGGCTTTCTGCTGTTGATGACAGGCTGTTGTTCTCAAGGCCTCGAGTGAGGTAAAGGAGCTATGCCTCAGCCTGTAGAAAGTACTTTGCTTTAATTAGACAATTAGGTTATATGTTGTAGTATATTTTTCTTTTGAAGAGACAGTTTTAAAACCAAAGGTGTGATGGTTGAAGAAAATATTTCTAAGGTGTGCAGACAGAGAACACTTACTCTTTTAAGGAATGCTGCAATTTATGGGTGTTAGAAATGACATAATGGGTTTTAGAAATGACGTAATGAGTTTCAGTCAATACTGCAATGAAAAATTATGTTAAATTGAAGAAAATGTATATGTTAAAGCTAAAAGAGAAGTGCTGATTAAAATAAAGCTTCTTGAATCTCTTTTATTTAACTTTCAAAAATGTACAGTGTCTGAACAAACACATGGGACTAGAAAGGATTTTATAGCTAATTTAAATCTAATTTTTGCAGTTGTAGACAGTCAGTAGGTGTCTAGTTGAAGGACCTATAAAATACTATGCATATTCACACTTACCTCATCACTGTAGCAGGCTTACACTGTAATCATGCTTTTCAGTCTCCTTAAAAAAGAGGAGCAAGGAAAGATAAAGAAAACATCCAAAAAAGAGGAAATATTTTACTTAGAACTGAGTAAAATTATGTTATTAACAAAAGCCTTCTGTTTTCTGTTCTAAATCTACTTAGTAATGATGTTTCCCACTATGTACCTTTTTCAGACACACAAGAGATATTTTAAATGGAAGGATTTTGTTGTAGCCAAGACTATAATTCATGCTTTCCTAAATATTCAAAGCTGAATGGTTTTCATTCTGTTCACAGATAACATCTTTTCAATAAAGTCCTGGGCCAAACGTAAATTTGGATTTGAAGAGAGCAGAATTGATAAAGGTTTTGGAATCCCGGAAGATTTGGATTACATTGATTAGTGTTCTCTTGATGACTGACACCATTGTACATAATTTGTTATATATTTGCAGTTTGCATTTAAATGTGTATCTAAGTCCTCTACAAAAAACTGACCATCCTTTAATTTGCTGGTTTTGTTAAAGTTAATAAAATTCTAAAAATATTTGTTGCATTTTTTTGTCTTGTACTCTGCGGATAGTAAATATCTTGGTTTCGTCTGTGAGACAGACTTAGAATGGACAGAGGTTATAGGGAATAATTATTATAGAATCCTGATTCAACTCTTCCTTTGCTTAAGCTAGAACCTCCAGGGATTTATGTTTAAATATGTTGAAGGCTTTGGAGAAAGAACAGCAGGAGACAATATGGAATAGAATGAATTTTTCCCTCATCTCACCAGTGAAATAGAAAAGAGGCATAATCAGTTAATGAAAACAGCGAGGCAGTAAGGGTGTGAGCAGAAAGGCTGAGGTCTGATTTCAGGTTGTTTTTTATTGTGTTGCTAGAACTACTTGTATGTTTAGTGACAAAATTTTGGTTGTTGGGCATCATCAGAGCTGAATCTGTTCCAGCAAATATATTGGATTTGACACTGAGAAAGCTCTAGTCAAGAGTATAACTGCACAGAAGGGAGACTGAAGAGTACCCATCTATTCAGACCAGTGCAGTGAGATTTAGGATGCTTATTTGCGATGTGAGAGACTGAATTCAATTTGCTGTTCAAAATCAAGCACCTTTGGGTTTATGCACATTTTTCAATTTCAAGCTAAAAAAGCAGCTAACCAAAATAATAACAGATTTCAGAGCGTCTTATTTTTGTTTGGTGAAATTTCACAGGCACCTCGCTTTGTATCACCTTCTGGTTTCTAGTTCTGGTCAGTACGTGGCTATAGAAAGACAGGTGGAAACTACAGACCGATCTTTACCTTCCACAGCTGTGGATTGTAAGACAGCATTTCTGCTGTACATCCCTGGAGGATATAAGCTTTACCCTTAGGAGGCAGGCAGGCCTGCTGCAAGGTAGACGTGTGTATCACTGAAAAGTGTCTGTCTGCCTTTTATGTAACCTCTGATGAGAGCATTGCTGAAAAGGTGACATTTAGCTGGAGATACGCCCAGAAATCTGTCTCCTGTGACCTTTCCAATTAAAAAGTTTCCTATCAGCTCAGCTCAGCGCATGTTAAAATCCAAGGATTTCAGCTATGCCCCTGGTAACTGTCATCTTATGTCTATGAAGACAGCAAAGTTATTGGGAAGATAGCAAGTGGAAGATTTTCCTCTCAAAGACATAGCGTAGCAAGTTACCTGTTGCCTAAGGAAAATGTATGTGATGCCTGGCACATAGTAAAATGTCACTGTGCTTAAAATTGCAAAGATGTTTCCTTTTATGTGTTTGGAAAGATTTTATTCCTAATAAGTCCAGTATTTAACATACAGGGTGTTAGGCACTTAATACACCTGCTGACTGATAAAGGCGTCGTGCAAGGCGGTGGTGCTGAGCTGGGTGCAGTGCTCCTTGCCAGGCCTGGCGTCTGCCCCGTGAAGGGGGTGCTGTGCAGCAAAGCTACGTGGCGGTGCCAAGCCAAAGTATCGGTGCACGTGCAGCTTGGGTGGTTGTTCTTGCTCCTGGATTTTGTGCTGGGAAACAGCAAAGAACGAGGGGTTTTTTTTTTGTTTTTTTTGGTAGTATATCTCCGGTGATTTTTTTTTGTTTGTTTGGCTAAACACCTGGGCTTTTCTGTGACTATTCTGTACACCCTAACAGGTGTCAGAAGCTCTTTGACACATCTGTGTTTGAGAGCACATAACTGCCATACACTGGAGATGATGATGACTCAAAAGGCTTCTTTGTATGAAGGAACATTGAGCACATTAACTTATTGATGTTTTTGCTTCTTAGAATCACTTTCATGTGGCCGACCTTCTACTTTGTCAAGGAGCCTCACGTAATTTGTGGCCTGTAGTGGCTGGTACATCAAGACTTCCTCTGGTACCTGTAGGGATGAGGGTTTCTTACTGATTTTACTGCTTTGGCTACTTTCCAAATTCAAGAAGGAAATGAAGATGACCAGCTATGTAAGTTTAGCTGCAATATTGTGGCTTCCTGTTTGTACGGTAAAAGCATTGTGGACTATAATAAAACCATTAAATATGATCTAAATTAACTGTACTTGAGATAGATTTGCTTAGAGATACTACAGTCAGCTCGCATGGAACTGTAATAAAACCATTAAATATAATAAATATCATTTAAATAACTGTAGTTGAGATAGATTTGCTTAGAGATAGTACATTCAGCGAGCATGAGCAGTACCTTTAAAATGCCAAACACAGTCCTTTTGCTTTGGACACAAAAATTAAGCAGTTGAAGTGCAAGGCATTTCTAATAATATAATTTTCTGTAGAGTTTTGGGTTTGTTTTATAAGTACACCATAGAATATAGACATGCAGTTGCACTCTGTTTTCTGCTCCTGTCTCCTACTGCTGGTGTTGGTTAGCAAGCCCAGCAGAGAATATGTCTGCTTCTGTAAGGACACAGTTTTGGAACAGCCAGAACCGAAATTTCTAAGCTACAGAGAGGAAGGGAAAAGGTGGTGCGTTGTCAGAAACTGATGCTTTGTTCCTCTAGTGGAATAGATTTATTTTGTGCTACCTTTCTCACGATTCTGTATTTGTAGTGTAGATGAATTTCAACATGAAAAGCAAAGCCAGATCCTTTCTGAGACAAAAAGAGGCGATTTGTATGTCTTGAATATTCCAAGACACTTTCAGACTGCTGCATCTGCCCACTTTTGGAAGCTTTTCTTCTTAAAAAGATATGGAGTAAACTACTAAATCCTGCAGTATGAAACCATGTAGGACTGTGTGATTTGAGATGTGTGTTCACTTTAATTTTTAAGAGAAGCTGAGACTTTTGTTTTCTGCTGAGTTAAAAGTCAGTAACAGTTAAAATTATTTTCCTTCTCCTGATATGTTTTTGGCTATTAGCCTATAGCAAAAATGAAAACACTCAACCTGATCTTGTGTCCCAATTTGTTTCTTCAGAGTTTTCCTGAGGTAGAATCTGGAATATTTCTAAAGAATCTAACATGAAAACGATGGAGTTTAAATGCTCGCTTCTACTGTTATTCTTGTGATTATGTCACAGCTATTTTATGTATATGTCTTCCTCTTTTTTCTTTTTTTTTTTCTTCTGCCCTGTAGGTTTTTTTGCCCATGTAAGGTAAATATTTTCAACTGTTAGAGCTAAGTCAGGAGGTCAGGCCCTTACTACAATTCAGTTTTATAATTAAAGCAGCTACTAGTGCAATGTGGGAAAATCAAGGCTGTTGTTTTTAGCAGAGTCTGTAGCTCTGACAGGAACAGTATCAGGTCTAGCTTTTCAAAATAATCTCTTGAGGAGTTTATCTCTACAGTACCAGGCTGAAGTGTTGCCTGCTCTTTGGGACTGATGCTGATTAGCCACTGTGAAGCAACCTAGACACAAGAGAAAATACTTGTTTCTACTTGATCTGCTGGGAAACATTACTGGCTTAAAGAAATTTTGCTGACTACGTCTGCCCTGAAACAGCCCATTCTTCCTTGGCTTTTCTTTTAACTAGCCATCTGCATGCTCCATACAACACCAAGCATGAACTCTAGGACTCCCTTTGTGGTGCTTGCAGAGTGTTAAATGTTAAGAGTCACAAAGGTTTACGTTTTGACATAAATCGGTTGCTAAGCCTTTCATTAATGCATCATCTGAAATGTCATTACTGTTGGGGATGTTTTAAAAGGGAGAATCCAGGCTCTGACGCAAATGTCACAGTGATGTTGTGATCACGTGGCAAAGCTGGAACTGAAACTTATTGGGAGAATAAGGGGAAAAGAAACCCAGTTTGTGATGGTGATTAAGAACTTTGATGAAAGAGCTACTTACAGTCCTTCTGTCACCCAGGCATATATCCACTAGTTGGGTGATGTGACTGGTGCTTATCTTTACCTTGTTTCTTGCAGAGGTGAGGTTTGTACAGTCATGTTTTCTGTCATTTATCTCCTCCTTTTCCTTCCCCGTGTTCTTAAATTACCCAGCGATTTCATCCAGATTTTCTCTTGAGGGGCTGTGGTACGAGCTCACAGTTTATCTGTTCTGTTTGGCTGGCTGCTTGATAAATACAGGCTTTCCTTTTCCCACCTGCCAGTTTAGGGACTCAAGAAGGGGCAGAGAAGGGGCAGAGCATGCTGGGGGCAGGAAGAGGAAGGAAAGCTGTCAAAGATGACTGTAAAAGACCAGGAAGCATTTGGTGCCTGCTGGTGATGGAGTACATGTGAGGCAGCATTGCTGGAGCTGAGATGGAACGATGTGCATCATTTCAGTGGGAAGGAACGGGGCTTAAACAAGTGAAGTCCTCAACTAATCCTCAGTGTCACACATGTGACTGGGTTCTTCCATTTGCAGTTAGCTGCCATCTAGACACAGTGCCTAAGTATTCTTGTGCTTAAGGGGTCTGCCTTCACAGCAGATAGCCTTTCTCTTCATCTTCTTTTTCTCCTTGTCCTATTTGCATTTTATCTTCCACCCCTCCACTGTCATTTTGCTTTCAGATCTGCTTACAGAAACTATGTAGGCTGAACAAGCAGCGCACTACAGTCTGTACAGATGGTTGTCTGTCTTACTCCTCCTCTTGCTGACATGCCTGTCAGCACACTCACCTTCCAGTGTGCAGGCATACAGGAAGGCGAGCATCTATACGTTAGAATTGTCTTTTTAAGCTGTATGTGCAGAAGGTTGCACGTCAAGAAGGCTAGAGGGCAAAAACATCTGTGAACACCACCACTGAACTTTTCAGGGTCACTTGAGAAGCTTTATAATGCCCCAGAAATGAATGAACAGTTTTTATGCTATGGATAATGTCATCATTCAATTGCTACCAAACCTAATCAGAAAAATTTTCCTTATTAAAAAAAAATAACTGCTGAAGTATTTATAAATAACAGTTTTGAAGCAAAACCTGCTGGGTAATTTTCTGTTTCCAGTTTTTGATGAAAACCCAAGTTATTCTGAGAAACAGTAAGCCTTTCTACATGCAAAACTTCATTTTAAAATACACTCCATCCTTCTCTTTCAAAAAAACTTACTGATCTGTTGGCAACCAGTGCTAAAGTAAATCCTGTAAGCAGTCCAAGGGGCACCTTTTTTCGGGTAAGATGATGAACCTCAGCTGTGCTGCAGCTGAACCTCAAAAGGAAAAGTTGTTTAAAATTGTGGCTTCTAGAGAAAGACAGTGGGGGAAGAAGTTGTGTTTGAAGTGAGAAGGGCCTGAGTTACCACCTGCATACTGAAGCAGTGTCTTACAGGGATCCACCTCTTTCCCTGGACACCTTTGATCATGTCACCTTCCTTCAAGGCTGCACCTCAATGGCATTCTGGAGATGAGATTTTTATGTTGAGCTGCAAAAACATAATTTTTTTCCTCATTTTCGCAGTCTACAGTGGGAAAAATATTAATGTTTTCTCTCTTCCCCTTTCTGCTTAGGAAAAAAAGGAGAGCAAAAAAGTCAATTACATCATGTTTTCTTACATTACCATTACTAACCATGCAAAATAATGCCTCTTGCTGGTCCTAGCATTCTGGAGGATTTTTGAAGGACGATAAAAGTCAAATTTTCATACTTTGTTTTCAGTTTCTCAGAAAAAAAATTATATATTGAATCAGATTTTTTTTCTGTGTTATGCTGGCAGAAATGCTTTTTGATTAATTTTTGCATGGACATCAATTAATCATCATAATAAACTATATTCCTCTGTGGGCTTTCTTTTCTCCTGAAATATATTCTAGGCAATATGCTCTTCACTATGTTTTTAAAAGTAAGTCTATTTCTGAGATCAGTCATTAAAAAAAAAAAAAAAATCAAGGCTCTGCAGCAGACCTGTTTGTTATTCCATGGTCATTAATATTGTACCTGTTCGAAAAGGATATGTAAGAAATAACACTCAAGAAAGTTATACTCCAGAACACCAGTCTGTATCATCTGGTGAAAGGCAAGAAGCCTGGATGATATGTCCCATTTTTGGTATAAATACCATCAAAGATTCAGTGAATGAGTAGATTTTTTTCAAACAGCTACGTTGAACAAAGCAGCTTCAAGATGGAATCCATCAACTTTTAATGGTCTTTTCAAGTTAAGCTGTTATAAAAGTGCTGGTTTGCTGTTCTGACCTTAGATTGGAGGTGGTAAAAGTGAAAATAGTTAAAATAATTCAAAATCAAAATTTCAAATTAAAATGTTATATTCAAAATTGGATATCACATCTATCTTCTTCTTGAAGCTGTCTTCTTCTTTAACAATACCACCACCAAAAAAAAGTGCAGGAGCCTTTCCTTGTCATTAACTATCTAAATCATTAGAAGATTGTACAAACCTAGGGGAACTATGCATGTCTGAGTAGGACATACGTCTTCACTCTTTCAAGTAGGCATGATCTAAAATCTGCATTTTGGGATTGCATATTTTCATTCTTACCCTTTCTTCAATGCTTATCCTAGGAACCAAAACGGAGAGAATTTTCCATTAGAGGGCCTTTACTGATAGGCAGATTTGACTGATAACTTGATAGCAACTTGGGGAAATGGAAAAAAAGGGAATTTAATTTCAAATTTTTGGTTCATTTTAGACTTTTGCCTTGTCAGTCTTGAGCCAACAGAATGGGCATTGTCCAACCTCTGGTTTGAAGCAACTTCCCAAATTAGAAAACCGTAAATGAAAAGCATTAATTCCTGAGTTGCTGTGCAAATATTTCCTATACCAACCCACCAACTGCATCATCCAGCTTTTGGTAGGAACCAGATAGAAAACAATAGTGGCAGGTTTTTGTAAAGTTTTTTGCCTTTTTATTGTTACTATTATTGCTTAGTATGTCTCCATCCTGAATTAAGGCCAGAGGGAGGACAGTTCACTGCTTAAAAAGCACAAGCAAGACCTATGCTTAGATCCACTTTTGATAGCAGCTTCCCTCTCTGCTCTTCCAGACAGCTTTATTTTTGACAGATTTACCCTGACAAATGCTTATCTTTGCAAGTGAGTGGTGAGTAGTTGTACTCTGATGCAAGTGATTTTCCATCATAAATTAGTATGCAGTAGTGTAAACAATAATTTACAATTAAAATTCAGAGGACTAGGCTTGCAGGTGTACTATGGAGTTACTGAAAGAAACCATTTGATGTCAAGCTATCTGCTTGGTATGTGATGTTTTTCAGGGTTCATATTTCAGGAGCTTTAGTTTTGTTCACCACACCAATGCTAATTGCACAGTTCTGTCACCTCTGGTATGAATGACAGCAATGATGGAGGGTCACAGGGCCTTAGCTTTTACTAAAATGAGAGAAATTTTGCCAAGAAGCCAGCAGAGAAAGAACCTTCTGAGCAGAATCAGTCTCCTTGAAAAAGAAATATTTCTGCAGTGAAGTCCTTACAGCTTGCTTGATTTCTGAGTAATTCAAAAAGTATCCAAATCTGATTAAGTTAATATATTTTCTCATCCACTTCTGTGCTCACATCCTGCAAAAGCCCAGGGTTTGCCACTTGTCTTTGCTCCACCTGACAGGTGTCATCTTATCTTGGGTTTGAGCCGTTAGAGACTGGCCCCAGGAGTTTGGGCTGCGAGGTTCTTCTTCCAGTGCTGTGGGTGGCTGTGAGCAGAGATACTGCTCCTCCGTTACTGGTGTGCAGAGAACGGCCTCGTATCTGGAAAGCTGAAAAGGTCTTGATAGCCTTGTGTGAAAAATATTTGTGGCAGTGCTAGTAGAACATTATTCCCTTTATTTTAGAGCCCATGTCTGTGTATTTCTCTTTTGAAGTCTGTGTGCAGCCTCCTATCCCTCAGCCTTCAAGGAGAAGCAATAAAATTAGAAAGCAGACGCAAAACAGAGCGAAGACTGAAGATGGGTGGAAGGAAAAAACCTCATGACTTCTACTCTGAACGTTTTAACATTATGTGTTGAGAGACATCCTAGGGGTCCCTCCTACCTCTGCTGCCTTGGGGTAGCAGGCATTTCTGTTTGCCTTGTCTGTGTGGCAACCACAGGAAGAAGCAAAATAACCTGAGTGCAAAGGCACTATAATGACCAGGAGGGCTGCCCTCCTCACTTTGGCCAGTCACGTGTTCCTTTGCATTTGACAGCTGTGAATTTTCAGACTGCCAGGGGAAAAACCAACTCCTTCATAGTAAAACTGAATGACACAAAAGAAAATGACAGCCTGAATGAACTAACTCAAGCAGAGGTGCTCACCTGTCTCTGGCTTTTGCATGCTGAGAGATGCGGTGCCAGTCAGCCTGGCTAAAGCTGTGTCCTGGGAGAAGCTTTTGAGTCCCATGTCCATAGCTTTGAAGGTCATAAAAGCATAGCAATAGGAAGCTGTGACTGTTCCATTTAGCATCGCCATTCCATGCCACTTTAAAATGTGTTATTTTTGTTCTTTGGGTCATCTGGTCAGGTTATCAGTCCAGTTAGGGGAATGGGATGCTGATGGTTCACTGTCCTTTAAAATAAGCTCTGTACCATAGATGCTTTCTTGTTATTCTCAAAATCAGTTTCCATGGTAACTGTCACTGGAACAATCTTTTTTTGATGAGAAGGAGGAAAATTATTTCCTTTTTAGGAATCCCTCTGCTCAATCTAGTAAAATTCCCTTTTTGCTTGAACCCTGCTCAACTTTAGGGAATCAGGATTCTTATCTTCATTCATCTCCACCAAGTGTGACCAGGGTTTCACGCCCACAATTTCCTTCTCCCCCTCTTTTCTGCCTTTTGAGTTTAAATCACTACTTTTCACTTCAGGGATAAAAATCTGTGAGATTCATGCTCCAGAATTCCTTGGCGTGTGGCTTCCATCTTATCTTTTGGCTAAAACTTCTTGAATTGCACCTGATTTTTATCAAAACAGAATAACTTTGCTGGAGCGCTCTTTGCAGCGGGTCTGGGAGGCAGTGCAATGCAAGATGCTGCTGGATATCATGCTTCTGGCCTTTCCCTCGCTGCTCATTTCATTTTACAGCTGGGCCCCAGGATGCGTTTCAGCCAGAGCACTTGATGCCAAAGCAGAGCCCAGTAATCTGTAGTACAGTGTGGAGCTTCTCTCGAGGAAAACTTGTGATTGCTCAGAGATTAGTCATGCAGAGGCTCTGCGAACAAGCCTCGAACTCTACATATTTTGTAATGTCTTGCTGCAGAAACAGCTGTCGCCTGTCAAAGTGAGACGCGAGATGCAGCTTTAGCCTGCTGTGGAAAAAAAGGAGCTCGCTCTGCAGCATCAGGCGGCTTCAAGACTGAAGAGCTTTTGTGGAAAAATGTGCTTCAGTCAAATGCCACTTGAAGCACAGTTGCATTTCAGCCTAGCCTCTGGAAGGGACCAGCCTGAGCATATCTTTCCATGAGCATCATAAAAAGTATTGCTAATTTTTTTCTGGAAATTAATTACATTTTACTTATACCTCAGTCTTACCTGCAAAGTAAGGGAAAGATCTTACTCCACAGTGCAGTTTCTCAACAGAAGTTTTCCTGGCATGCTTTAAGCACAATACAGTCTCTTTTGCTTCTGGCCCCCAAGCAGGTTATTGAGCATTTTTCAACATGTGCCTGGACATCCCTAGGGGTTTAGAGTACAGCCGTGCTAAATGCCGTGCGAGGCACTGGGGCATCTGTGTCTCTTCAGAGGTTTTCAGGAGTCCAAGTCCTCCTGAAATCACTGGGAGCCTAAAAATCTGTCTGAGTTAGTCTCAGGTCTCTTCCCTGTGGTTATTGGATGAATTAAAGTAAATAAGGGACATTTTGTGAGGTTTTTTTCACTTAAGCTTTCTGCTGTTAAAGACAGCAGAATTGTAAATCATCCTTTACTGTAGGAGCAATTGAGCCTGGTTCTGGATACAGCAGGAATACTCAAAGTAGATGAATATCATTTTGCATACTACTGTTTTCAGAGCCCAAAATACCTTGTATAGGATCTGAGGTCTCAACAGAGACCAGCTTTAAAGCAGATTATTTTTTTCTCTGAATAACTGTTTTTGGAATTGACAGAAGTCTCGTGTCCTTTTTTCAGTTTGAGAATTGGTCTCATCCGCATTTAATGCTTTTGAAGAGTGACTGCATAATTTTCAACAATTTAAAACAGAAAATTAAACAAATCAAGTTTCAAGTTTAGTCCATTATGCTTTCTTCCCTTGTTTTCTTGATTGGAATGTGAGGGTTTCCCAGGAGAGTTAGAGGTGAGTTTGCGTTCTTTTCCTTGAGAAAGTTGAATGAAGCATCTTCTGTTTTCACATGCTCATCATGCTAAATGTAATAAAGAAAATCTTCTGAATTTTCCCCAAATGGATGGAATTGAATGCTTAGATTTGGATAAAGCAAAGAAAGATAGTCTAGCTCTCCTGCTGAAGACTGATGAGTTGGCATAAAACCTAGATGTATCCTTTTGTAGGTTGAGTTAGAGTATGTCCATGCAAACTCTTACCTCTGGTTCCTAGAACTCTGAGTCATGGGGGCTGTATGATTCTGTTTTTTTCATGTTACTTCATGTTTTTCTGGTTACTTGCACAAAAAATTGACCTTTTAGAAATATCAGTCTGTTCTCCTTGCTATTGCACATCATACTAGGATATAAACATATAAAAAAATTCAGAACATTTTCTTCTATGACTTTTTTGACTTATCAGGTTTTTTTTGTTTGTTTGTTTGTTTGTTTGTTTGTTTGTTTTTGTATTTTCTTTTGGTGAGGTGATTACTCAATGAATACATTTAATTGGTTTTGATCATCCATAATAGTACAGCCACAGACAAATCCAAGTAGTGAGGCTCCAATTCAGAAGTCTGCATTGAGTAGTGATTTGCTTCTTTATATGCTCAATTAAGAGCAAATAGACAATATAATTCCTTTAAGCAGTATTTTTAGCTTGAGTGGTAACATGGGTTTACATCCGTATGATTTACTGTCCCTGTCTGTCTGTGTAGTCCTCTAGCTCATTCTCTTTATACATGGCAATTACCGGACCACAAATGTATTTTCAGGCTAAACCTTTCACCCTTTTTTGCTGTAGGAAAAACAGTTACATCCCTGTTCTTGGTGTTTCGGGGAATCATGGTAGTGATTAAATTGCCTCTCGAGATTCCTATACTAACAGTTTCTAGCATATCTGTAAAAGAATATTATTAGCATCAGTTATACTTAATGATTCAAAGTCTTTAACCTAATTGTAAACAAGAAAAAAAAGTTTGTAGGTTTGGGTTTTTTTTTTATTGTACTGATGAGTGCACACGTATGTGCTCCTGGACCTGAAGAGTTTGGAGACTGAGAACAAGGTACTGGGGTTACCCCCATGCGCTTGAAAATGGGTTTGCAGTACCTTGACCTGAGACCATGTGATTGATGAACAACCTCTCCATAGTGTGAAGCACCCAGAGACAAAACATGAGCAGATACTGGCCTTGTGGCATTTGGGCTTCTCCTTATGTCAGATACAGGGCTTTGGGCAGCTGCATGGTGCTGCAGGCAGGCTGCTGGAGCAGTGCTGGATAATGCTGGTGGGGAATCGAGCCTATTCAGTGGGATTCTATCCTGTTTGTTTTTTTTTATGGGGCTGAGATGAAGCTGCTAAACTGAGCAATGTCAGTGGTGAGCAAGGAAAAGACAGGTGGCTCCACAGACCTCCGGACACAGCTCTAATAAGCTTGAACTGCCTTTCTGGCTGGTTTTATTTTGAATTTGCTACTTAATTTTAATAACTGAATAGATATCCAAGTTGGAGGAAAACTGAGAGTGACAGGACCCTCAACATCCCCCAGAGCTTCAGCAGTGGTACTCATCCATGGCCTCACACATGCCAGCTGAATCCTACGTGCCCAAGGGCAGGGCAGAGTGGAGACACAGCATCCACTAGCAGGAACTTGAGACCCTCTGGGACTTGCAAGGGGAGCGTGTGCTGTGCCTTGGCAGGGCAGGAGTGCACACAGCTGCAGGACACTGTGGCATCACCAGGCAGCCTCCATATGCCTGTCTCTCTCCTACTCCTCAAAAAATTAATACGCTTAAAAATAGTTTAGCTGCAGGGATGCACTGTGAATTTCCTTAGTTTAAATGAACTGGTGCAGGGACTATATCCCCAGCTGGGGTTAAACAGGGCATGTATTGTTGCCTGCCTTTTTACATCTGGGAATAAGCTCGTAGCTTGTTAACAGTACCTAGCAAGTGGGAGAAGAAAAGTGGCCTTAAACGCAACTCTGGCAAGGAGAAAAATCAAATGGAAAATATGCATTTTTAATACGCCACTGAGTAAGTATATAATAGCAGAACAACATTCGTTGTAACCTGATATCCCTCAGGAATGAGGGAAAAGCTGACTGCTTGCTCCACTGAGCCAAAAAATAAGAAAACATGTAAGTGCAAGTGTGTAGTCAGCAGCGTAAGGAATAATCTCAGCTTCAGAAAGCCAAGAGCAAAGCTGGAGTGTTGAATGTTAAAAGGCTAACAGTTTTACATGGAAACACAACTTATTATTTTCAACCTATTAGTAGGGCTGTTTCCAGTATCCTAAAGAAATTCCAGATCCTTCTGCATTTATCCACCCACGAGATAGCTGTTTTGGCAGAATCCACAGAAGTATTTCATGCTAGCCATCTTCTGATTTCTTCCTGGAAACTAAACAGATTTTGGATGTAAAAATGCAATTCATTACAATAACCAAAATGTATTTCCTAGGGCAGATGTGTTGTTTTCAGAGGTCCCCTTGTCTGATATTTTATCAAGCTTTATCAAGCTCCACAGTTGCATTTCATTTGAGTGCCACTCAGCATATACAACAGGTTTGGAAAAGCAACCTGCATAGCCTTCAGGCACCTGGCAGAGTACATTTTTCGCACAGCATGCGGAGAATTAGGCATCCGGCTCCTGTGGCTGACGATGTGCACAGCTTCTCATCCAGGCTGTGCTGGAGCTGTACCGCTTCCTGTCCAGCTGTGAGTGCCATGCCACTGGGAATAGCTGGTGAGCAAAGGGCCACAGCCCCTGGGATGTCAGTACAGCAGCTGAACGCATGCACATCCCTGGGGAAAGGGCAAAGGTGCTGTGAGGTGAAGACTCGTGCATCAAAAATATGCTCCCCTAAGGAACTGAAAGTATCTGCAATTATTTGGAAGGAGGCTGTACAGTGTCTGTCATTTTCAAAAGACAATGATGGCAATTACAGTTAGAGGGAATTGCAGATGTTCTGTGAAAAGAAATGAACAAGCCTAAAATTGCTTTCTGGGAAGTAAGTCTTCAAGATGTCCAAATCACCTGATTTTTCTGCAATGCTTTTCTAGGCAGCATTTGAAAGTGGATTAGAAAGTCGTAAATATGAAGGCTGATCCCTGACTATAGGAGGAAAAGAAAAAAATTGCTCTTTGGCCTCTTCCCAGGGCAGCATGGGCCTCCCTGCTCCACACAGTGCTCTGGGATCTGCCACATGGCAAGGGCTTCTGCAGAGACTCCTTCAGCAATCAGACCATTTCAGATGAGGGCAGTGAAGTGGCTTCTGTCCCAGGGCAAGGCGTTACTTCCCCACCCTTCCTTAGCTGAGCTGTCTGTGGGTACCACTCACTTTCAGGTCAGTGGAGTGGGCAGTTCCCATATGTTTTTGTGTCCTTTGAGGAATGCTTTTTTGTAACTGGGCACCCATACCTGTCACCCCTGGAAGAAGCATCCCATATTCACACACGATGTTTTACTTCAGTGGTGATGGAGCTGTGGCCCTGGAGAGTACCCTGTATCTGCAGAACTGCCATGACATACTCAACTCTTGCCTAGGATTTTTCTGCTTTATGTGGTATAGGTATCCAGAAAGGACTGTTGTTGATGCTGTGAGTTGAACTTGGGAACCATCACCCTTCCTGTCTCCATGTCAGATGCATTTTACTACTCTAACTTATCCTGTCACCCACACCATTGCTCCCCATGCAGCCTGGGTGCAAGGCAGTGCCCCTCCTCCTCCCCCATTAAAACCAGCCCTGAGCACTATCAAATGCCAATGCTTTGGGGTAGTCAAGGCAGCTTTGTAATAGCATTCCTTGTCCTCAGGAAGGGATTTATTTTCTTCCTTGTAATACTGTGGCTTTTCCCTAAAGGATTACCCTCTCACTTATTTGCTGGAAGAGCGAGGTGCTGGGGAAGGGCATTTGGTGAGAAACTGATGGCTGCAGCCACATGAGTTGTCTGCAAAGAGGTGAGTGAGTAGTACGGTTGTGCCCAGAGGTGATGCCTCCTCTTGGCAGCTCCAGGGAGCCTGGCTCCAGCTGGAGAGCCTGACCTGCCTGTGCATCTTGATGCCCTGGCACCGAGGTGGGCAGTGGCCAGCCCCCTGGGTTCTTTGAGGGTGTAAAACAAGAGGTGGCCTTAAGGCTGTGGCATGAAAAATCCCTGGTACTTCACAAACTGTGCACATTACGTTGTTTTTCTAGGTTACCTAAATTTTCCCCTCAGTTTCAGATGGAAGTGAAACTCTTATATGCTGTCAAAACTGGCAGGGAGGTGGCGGGGAGGGGGGAAGGATAATTTTGCACAGCAACATCTTTTTTTCGAACGGGTTATTTGATCAAATAACTGCAACTTTCCAATTGCTCCCCTAACTGCCCTCTGGCCTGTACCATGAAAGAAACAAACACATTCAACTTCTTTTTGTTGCAGGAGAACATCTGTGACCCATTAACATTGGATCTGGGCTGCACAGCCAGCTTGGAATCGTGGTTTGGGCAAATTTGCCATTTGCTCCTCCAGGAGTTTGGCATTGCTGTTCTCTAATATGTTATCAGCATGTTTATTTTTGTTATAGTAATACTGCAGGACTTAAAAAAAAGAGCTACAACAATATTTTACTGTGTTTTAGTCAGCCTCTAACAGTAGTGTTTCCAATTTGAGTGTATTTTGAAATGTTTTTTACTTCCATGCTGTGTTTTTCAATGTTATCAGAGCATCTTCCTCCCTCAAGAACGACTGCACACATGTGGAACTACTGCATCCTTGACAGCCAAGTTTTTTTCTGACGTATTGTGGTACTAAATTGATTCTGGTTGCTTTCTACTTTGACCAGGCTTTAACCCTTTGGGCTAAAATTTCCTATCTGACTCCAACTAGTTTATTTTCATTATTTTCAGTTGCAGTGAAAAAGGGCTCCTCCAGACTGAGGAGTAAGGTTAAATAAGATTACATTTTACCCCCATTAAAACCTTCCATAACTATTGAAGTTGAAAATCAAGCCACATGGTAACTCTGCCATGGCTCATGCCATCTCCTTTTCCAGTCCATTGAGCTTTGCCAGCAGCTGCGCCCCGATGAAATACTGTGGTCTTATGAATGAGATGCAGCCTGTGAGACATGACATGACTCTCCAAGTGCTGCCAAGGTGTGCCCAGCTTCTACTGGACAGCATTTGTCATGCTGTGAAATCCTATTTCACTGTTTTATTTCTAAACCCGTTCAGGCACCATGGCTTTTTACAAAGCTGGTATCTGTTACACCTGTTTGCTGCAGACTGTCCTGTCAATCTACTTGTGGGCATCCTGTACCTAACTTGATCCATAGGGTCCTGTTTTACATGGATCATTCCTATTTTTGTGTGGGTCTCCCTCTGCTTGTCATTCTCCGTGGTGGTGCAGAGGTTGCTGCCAGTGGCTGAGCACCAGGGGTTTTGCCAGGGAAGCCCTATGAGGCAGGAGAAGGAATTTGTGCCACTGCAGCTGGAGGATGCATGTGACCCTTCACTGCCCGAGTGAGGTGACATGGGTAGGGTCGACGCTTATTTTTGGAAGTCAAGGGAATGTTTTCCTCTTGCATTGAGATCTTACTTACTGATGCAGTTTAGCACTGTAGTTTTACAAATTACATGCCCTTGCCTAGAAACAGTGACAGGTGGGGTTGTACATTGAAAAATTAGTACCTGTCGGGAAAGCACAGTTTTACTGATGCCTGTTTTGCTGCTCTTTCCCTTAGCTCGTAGGTAGTGTAGTTCTGCATTAAATGTTGCCTTTTGCTCAGTCCAGGGATGTGCAAACCACTTACACCGGTGTGGTGCCGCAGGACGGGAGAGTCGCAGAAGCTGGACCTCTCCTGGAGGCATGGCTGCTGCGTCACCCCTTGTTTTTATTGTGCACGTTCCTACCGTTGTTTTCTTTTATTCATAACAGCTTAGGAACACACATAGCAATGGCTTAGAAATCATTCCAGAATGAGAGAATAAATATGCATGGGTAAAAATCTCAAAGGCGGGAAAAAATTAAGGATGCTTTTCTTCCCCTTGGTCCAGGCATGACCTTCAGCGATAGAAACTCCATGTGTGCCCCAGATTTTCTGCTCCCCTACTTTTTCATGCCTAGGTGCTGCCAGGCTCTCAGAGCAGCGTGTCATGTTTTCTACATGATGCCATCACTTCAAACCGTGCAGTGAACTCATGGGTTTAGGGAGTCCAGCATCATTGTCTCTGAAGCTTTCAAAGCTTCGCTTTAGTTTTAAATGCCTCTTTAAGCACAGACAATGCTCCAACAGGCTTGCTGAAACTAAATGAAGCTTATAAAGCTTTGAACGCTATTGTAACATGGTGGGTCCCGCAGGAGACTGCAAAATCCCGCTGTGTGCAAGGATCCACCACGCTTTCAAGTGGATGCACTGTATGTGCTAAAAAATGTAGGCAGAGCAGGGCAAGGAAAGGACAGAGCATGTCAGCATATTTTTTTAATTACCTAGCATTTGATTGATACCACAATGGTAACATTGCTTTTTAAAATAAAAATGTTTACTGTCCTTTCTTTAGTACACAGAGGAGTTTGGGATATATATATATGTATACTTGAGATTCCAGAGCAAGTGGCTTTTTTTAAAATAGATTGCCTAACCGTATTATTTTTCTTGTCAATCTTTCATAAACTGCATCATTATAATAACTTAATATTGTCCTACATTCATCAGGTCTTCTGTGTGATCATAAAACAAGCAAAGATGCTTGTTTTACCATGCAGATTTTTTCAATGAAAAATGCATGAGAAGGCAGCAAAGGAAAAAAGTAGGCCAGGTAAGTACCCTATTTTTCTGTCTGTGTTAAATCACAGCCTAGAAAGTCAAAGAGAGCTGGCAAAAATTCTGCTTGGAAACAAGAGCTTGATGTTTGTTATCCACAGTAATGAGTACGGTGTCATTAACAGCTTATTGGGGCAGTGCCGCTGCCTGTTCGCTTTCCCGTTCTCAGAGAGGCGATGGATGGGCTGCTGACCCAGATTGGGCACGTTAAGACGAGAGCGATTCCTCCCTGACAAGCTCCAACAGTGACAACTGGTCATTAATTGTAAAAATTCTGCCAGTGTGTGGTTTTAGAAACAATTTGTACTTCTTTAATTACGCTGCCAGGGCAGGCTTTGTCCCAGACACTCTTATCAGGCCGAATTAGTCTTTTAAAGAATTAGGCTCAGCCCAGCTCGAGCTGCACTCACCATCTTTGCTAAAAATCTTTGCTTGGAATGGAGGGATGCAGTGGGGGAGTGCATGATGGTAATTGTCACCAGGAGGATGAGAGAAACTCTTGTTCCCGAAATGTTTTATTATTCTAATGATGCAGAGGGGCCCCAACAGAGATTGCAGCCCTGCTCCGCCAGGAGTTACACAAACACTGAGATGGAAGGAGAGTCCCTGCTCCCAGAACACTGTCTGGCTAAGCAAGGCAGCGGGGCAAACGCCAGGGAGAAAAGGGAGGGCTGCTTATCTTCAGTCGTCACACAGGGAACTGGGCACAGACGTTTACGGCTGTACCCTGCCAGGTCCTCTCTCGCTAATTTTTTTTTCCCCTCCCCTTTTTTTCACCCATGAGCTGCTCTTTGGGGAACACATAGTCCTATGGCAGAGGCTGGGGTGGGACTGAGCCCCTGGTGATCTGTCTGGTCACCTGGCGGTGGGTGTTTGAGGAAAGGCTGCCCCTTTGGTGAAGAATGAGCTAGCTGGGCAAGGAGATGACCCAAGTGAAGGTGTTAATCCCCTCTCCATCTCTCTTTGGGATTTGTAGCAAGCTGCACTTGCTGATAAGGCTGGCCCCGGGTGTGTGGGGTGGGTGTGGGTATGTACAGCTGATAAAGCAAGGGAGGGAGGCCACTGAGGAGGGTGAGGAGAGGCCCTGAGCTCCACTGCAGCCTGATGCAGACACCATGGGCACATTCCAGCTCATACCAACTGGGCTTGTCACTGCCGATTTCCCAGCTGGGGATGGCAAAGCGAAGGTAACACTCCAGAGCAAGCTGACCACTTCCCTGAGGCTTTTATAAAAATATATCACCTTTGGTGCAGACCATCTCTCAAACTGCATCTAATGGAAACATCTAAATAGATGACTTAACATTAACCATTGACTGCATATGGTGCAATACATGACTGCAAATGAAATGATTGCATATTTCAACTAGGAAGGCTTCTGCTGGGCTCAGTTCCCCCAGAAATTACTTTTGCCTAGTGTTTCTGTGAAGTCTCACATCTTTTTTGAAAGGCAAATAGCTATTCCCATGCTGCAAGTAATGGGGATTTGTAATGGCATTTAGGGCTGGATTAATTTCTGTGTGCTTTATGATTTGCAGAAGTTTACAGCAGTATCTCCAGACTGCTGTAGGTAAAACTCAGCTCCTTTTCCTTGTAGTTCAAGGGCAAGGCAAACAATAAAAATAAATATTTCAGCAGCACATCCTAGTGCTGAAAAAACAAGTCAAAGATTTTAAAGTATGACAGCACAGGGATTTGTTTTGCATGAATAGTAAGTATGTGTACAGCCTCAAAAAATCTTCTCTAGCTGGAAAACAGCATCATCAATAGGTCCGTGAGCTTTGGAAGACCACCGGCATATTTGCAGGTATCTGGGGGTTCTGCACAGTCCACACCAGGTTGACGTGCGGGACCATGCCCTCCCAGTGCGTTATCTGACAAGTTCTTCATCCAAATATTTTAGCGGTTGTTTGCTTTTCCAGGTTGAGTGGGGCTCTGGACTAGTCAGTAATTTCTGAGGAACAGAAGATTACCGTGGTAGCCCATCAAAGAGGGCCAGCAGGGACATGCTGACAGACTTTGTTTCCCCCTGCGCACCAAGCTCCTTCTCACCAGTACAGGTCTGCAGTGAGACTAGAGGAGTGAGGTTGCTCTAAGTAAAATGGAGCTGTGGCAGCGAGAAGATGGCAAATGTAGGTCGGATGCAGTTGGAAAGCTGTTGGTGGTGGTGCTGATGTGCGCGTAACCAGACGGTGAGGGATGTGTTGTTAGGAGTGCCCAAGCTGCTTAAAGACAATGTGAGCAGAGAGCAGGGTTGCATTTCACATGCCAGCTCACTGCAGGCAGTGCTGTGGGTGAGGAGGAGCAACACAGCCCCTGTCATGCTGTAGAGAGAGGCAAAGCCTGCCTGGGGGAGTGTGGGGCCGGCACCCGCTGAGCGTGGCTGAGAGAAGAATGGGGCAGTGAGGGCTGTGAGACACGGGGGTCTCGGGTATACTCCTGAGCAACCGAGGCCGAGAGAAGCCTGGAAGAACCCAAATATCCTTTCTCATGATTATAGAGCCTTACCTGAGAGGAAGAGCTTCACCCTCTGCTTCCCTCCTGTTCTGCCCACCCAGCACCATCCCTGACCTGTTCTCCCCTGTGCTTTCAGTGGTTGGTGACAGCTCTCCAAGTTTACCTGGGGCTGGCTCAGGAGCATTTCCATGTATATAGCAGTAGGTATGTTTCATTTCATCTCACATATAAAGAACAGTCCCAGGCATATTTTGCTGGTAAAGAGATGCACAGAGGCACAAGAGCAGGAATGTAATTAGGTTGCTTGCTCCCATCTGATGTCTCTTACACAACATGTATCTGCCCATCTGATTGCAACGTCTGCATTATGGCCCTGATTTCCTCCCAGTCCTGCCTGTTGCATCTGTAAAAGCCTTCGGAAAGCAAAGCGTTCAGCTGTGCCGTTTAGTTGAGATGCCTCTACCATGGCTGCAGAACGCCTCATTCCCCCTGCTCCCCAGCCCTTTCCAAAGCTGCGAACATGCCCCTTTCCATGGGGAAGGGGGAACTGTCTCCCAGGTGAACCTTGTCCCAGCCTGGACTGCAGTTTAGACCACTTCTCTCGCCTAACATTTTTAAACCTGCTTAGCTAAACCAAAAATGTCTAGGAGAGTTTCCCTCTAAACTGCTACCTGTGACCAGCCAGACACCCTAAAATGCAGTTGACTTTTAGACTCAGACAGGCAAATAATCATCAGCTCATGCTGGTATTGCTTTTTAAAAACTTGGCAAGAAAAAGCTAATAAGTTAAAATAATGCCAGTCTACAGCTGTAATGGTATTCGAACTGGGACCAGTTGCAGCAGTGATGAGAACAGTTCCCTATTGAATGCACAGCATGTTTATGGTGCCACACAGCCCTCGAGTGGGGTTGTCATACAGAGTTTATGCCATTATAATCCTCTTTTTCTCTAAAGCAGCTATTCAAGCACCTGTCCAAGCATAGATGCATGTTTGTAGACAGAGAAAGATCTAGCCATTCCTATTTTGAAAGGCTCTGTTTCTCTGCAAGCCCCAGGGTGCTCTGGGGCAGAGGCAGAGGGGTGCCATGGTGTTCTGCCCACATGTGGGAAAGCCCATGCAATGAGATTAGAGATGGGGGGACAGGGTGGAAAACAAAAGACCCATCTAACTGGCAGAGAGCAGAAAAAAGGAGAAAAGAGAAGAAAGCAAGAGGAGGATGTGAGCAGGAGACAAGGCTACATTGCTATATGTGGGCTGTTGTGCAACACTGAGTGCCAAATTCTTCTCCTTTAGGGAAGGGGTCATCACTATGATTGTGGAGACCCATCCACACCTGCAGTCAAATCTGGATGGCCTCTGGGTGTGAAAAGCTTTTACAACCACTGAGCAGAGAGGGCATTGCGCAGCTGACCCACTGCTAATGGGGACCAAGGTCCCAAATGTGTTGTCTCGGTTCAGGGCTGAAAATGGGTTTTGTCATTTGTTTGGCTTTATTTATGAGCCTTTGGTGAGCAAGCCCCATGTTGCCAGTGTTTGTGTGAGTTACTATGAGCGATTGGTAAGGAGAGAACCAGACACCATTTTGGGGTTGTGAAAACCTTGTTAGCAGAGTATTTGCTTTCTTTTTCTCCTCAAGGTTTGCAGAACTAATTTAACTACTGTTGTTTCCTGTAATTGAAGCATTTGAGGGTTTATGTTTTTTTGAACAAAAGGGACAAGTGCTTTAAAATACGATTAGAAGGCTGCGTGAGATGCACGTGTAAACTGCATGACCCACACAGCTATCTCTGGGATCTATTCTACACTTCTGTTTTATAAACACCCTGTGATTCCCTGAGAGACCCAACAGGCACCATAACAGTTGCTTAAAACCAAAATGGATTTGAACAGCAGCAGCTATCCTCCAACACACAGCGCTGCCAAGGAAAGACAAATTAACCCTTTGGTTAACACCTTATTGGTGGCAGAGCACTGGAACAGGCTGCCCAGGGAGATTGTGGAGTCTCCCTCTCTCGAAACATTTAAGACCCACCAGGATGCGTTCCTGTGTCACCTGCTCTAGTTGACCCTGCCTTAGCGGGGGGGTTGGACTAGATGATCTCCAGAAGGCCCTTCCAACCCTAACAGTTCTGTGTCATCTGCACTAGGGCCACCAGATCTGGGGGACTTTGGTTGTCTTTTTTCCCCTCACCCCTCTCTTCCCACCTGCGCTCTCCCTCCCCCCTTCATACTGCGTCACGGTTTTCTCCCTTCTCTCTTTTCATGCTTTTTTTTCCCTAAAAATCACGGGGAGCGCCGAGCCCCGGCGAGGTGACACCCGGCACGGGCACTAAGGGCCGGCGGGCGGGAGATTGGGGGGCTCGCGGTCCGACTGCACGGTCGCGGTAACAAGAGCGATTTGGCATCGCATTTCCACGACGACTCCCGCATGTCCCTCTTGCTTTGCGGGCAGTGTGGTGGTGGGGGGGAGTGGCTCGGGCGCCCCCGGGAGCGCGGCTCGGAGGGGCGGGAATGATGCTGCCGCGCCATGTGCGCGGCGCTGCGGGCGGGGCGGGGCGGGCGCAGCCGCGCTGCGGGCGGGGGCGGTGCCCGGTGCCCGCGGAGCCACCCCCGCCGCCCGCCCGCCCCGCCCCAGCCGCAGCTCGGCGCGGCTCGGCATGGCGGGGCTGCGCTTCCCGCAGCACGGCGGCTACTGCCGCGCGGCCGCGGCCATGAACCTCCTACTCGGCGTCTTCCACGTCCTCCTGCCCTGCTTTCGCCCCGGGGAGGCGCAGGGACAAGGTGAGGGCGCCGGCGGGTTGAGGCGGGGCGGGGGGGTACCGGCGCTGCCCGCTCCGGGCTGGCGAGCGGGGCCGCCGCCCCCGCCGCCGTCCCTCGGGCGGCTGCCGCGGTGGCAGCCCGGGGACACAAAGGGAGCCGGGACGTGGCTCACCCCTGCCCCCCCTCCTCAATTCCCTTCCTGCCGGCCCCGCGGTGCCCGGCCCGCCCCGCCGCGGGGAGCCCCGAGCCGCCGCCTGCGGGCTCCGGCCGCTCGCCCCCCGCCCATCCGCAGTTTCTCTCTCTCTGTCCCCGCAGCCATCGAGCCCATCCCCGGCGTGGTGGAGCTGTGGCAGGCCGAGGACGGGGAGCTCCTGCTGCCCGCCCAGGTGAGGGGGCGCGGGGGGTGGGCACGGTGGTGGGTCCGGGGGCCCATGCGGGGCTGTGCCGGGGGTGTTGGGGCCCGGGGGGCGGGCCCGGGGCTGGCGGGGCGGGGGCGGCCTCGCCTGCTGCTGTCACGGCGCAGCCCCGTCCCCGCGGCCCCCCCACCCCGCGCCGTCGGCGTGGTTGTTCGGCTTCATTTATTTTCTGGTTTGCTTTGGGTTTTTTTTTTCCCCTCTGTATCTTTATTTTTTTTTAATAACGAGGGCGTTTGTGCTCGGAACGCACTAGATGTGACTATCGTGAATATGCACATGTTTATATCTTAGGCCTGTTCAGGTGAAGCCATTTTACCCCCCTGAAATGACACATCATTTATGGTGCCGTTCCTCTCGCCCTAGCGCATTTTTTTCCTCTTTAGCCGTTTTCCTTGGAAACTATCAAGATTTGATACATTCTGTGTTGGCGAGAGGGACAAATATAGTACAATGCCCGGCGGGGCTGGTGAGCGAGGAGTGGCGCTGGAAGCGGGGTCTGGAGTTAATGGTATTTGAGGCAGTCATTTAACTCGCACTGACGGACTCTGCCATATGTTGAGCTGGGCCTTCTAGACTTCAAGGCACCAGGCTCATAAACGGGAAGGAGCAGTCCTTAGGGACATCATCTTATATGAGGGGCAAAAGAGGGTAATTTGTTTGTCTTAAGCCAATATATAATTCTCTGTTTAGCGCTCAGCCGATGATAACCGCAAATGTAAGGAAAAATAGCAGAAGTGCTGTTTCTTTCCTCAGCTAGCTAATAATTGATGCTGCTTACCAGGGCTCAGCATTTTATACTGTCGTGTTATGAAAGTATTAGCTATTGTATGTCTCAATAATTTTATAAAATACATATATTGCACTGTTCGGAATTTGCCTGGTGCAGATGTAGTAGCTAAAGGAAGGTGTAGAGTCATTGTGCCTAGAGATGCTTAAGGAACTCGACCTTTTGCTTCTGCATTCTTTACCTTGAAGACATTAAGATGCATTAGATGTAGAATCGTGTAATGTAGTCATTTATAGTCACTTCTCATAGTGAAGCTGCAACTGAGTGATGATGACGTGATGTTTACTTCCTGAGGAGATTAGGTCCTCTTGGAAAACACTTTGTTCTTGAGCATCCTCATAAAAATAAGCTTTAGCTCAGCTAAAGGAAAACCAGGCATGAATGACCTGTTAACTTGGCATGGTTGAACATATGGTCTTGCTAAGTCCTTGCAGGAGTCGAAGACCAAGCTGAGGCTGCTGCTCCTCTACCATTTCTGTGGATGCTACGTTAGGTGTGCAGGAAAGAAAGCAGATCTTCTGGCTTCAGCTGTGACAGAGTAAGAAGTAAAAATTGTGATAGGCTTGCTGAAATAAAAGGTAGATGTTAAAAGCCAGTTAAGCCAGTCTCTGTGTATTAGCAGTGCATTGTCTCTTTTGCATGGGCTTCCCCTCTGAGCTTGAGGGCTGCAGCAGCATCTGATGCATCGGTGGCTTCTCAAGCTGAAGCAGAAGGGCCTGGGTTCCTCAAACAGGTTTTAAGATCAAAATTTGGTTACAGGCCCAACCCTGATGCCTGATTTTCTGTTACCGCGTGGGCTTGGGCTTTACCCAGTGCTTGTTGGACGTGGGTCCTGTGGCCACATTTGAAACCACCTTTTCCAGTTGTTGTGGGGAGGAGGAAAGGAGGCTTCCCTTTGTCTCTGCAGATTTGGCAAGGCACCCTTTCAACACTGCTTTCATGGAGTGGTGGCACTGATCTGCAGTGACTGGTCACGGCTCTTCTCTGGGGGCCTGAGGAGTCACGGGCTGCTCACCCAGCCATGATCCCCTGCTGTGCCTGTGAGGTCCTGAAGGCGCTTCAGCATCCTTGTCCTCCTCAGTCACCGTTCTGGGTTAGTGAGGGGCATCAGCAGAGAAGCCAACATCAGCTCCTGATGGAAAATCGCATTGTCTGTTAACTTCTGATTGCCCTTTCTTTGTTAGAGAGATGCCTAAACTTGCAAGAGGTTTATTGCTTGTTGGTCTCCACGTTCCACTAAAAAAAATGGTCTGACTTACTGCTACAAGGAGGTTGTCCTTACCCTCTTCCTTGCAGGAGCAGACTTTCTTAGTTAAACCCTTGATGAGGCTTGTTGCCCAGTGTTCATGTATCACAGCAATGGTGATGCAATGGTGAGGGTCTGGTAAGAGGAAGAACGTCCTTGCTTTTGAGTGGATAATAAATGTTGTTTGGTAGGGAGTATCCAAGGGTTGCTTCATTCGTGTGTTTGAAGACAGGTCTTGGGCAAGACTGGGAATGGGAAATGTCCTGACCCCTTGATTTAGTTCTTCCTGTTCCCTTTTGGAAGGAGTTTGGCACAGGTGAGTGAGGATTTTGCCTGCAGAAGTGAAAAATTCAGCGAAGGAACCATGCATATTCTTCTCCTAAAGCACCTCCCTCCCACCACTCCCAGCGGGAATATGGATTAGGTTGCCCTGTCTGCCAGCCCTTTTGCCTGTTTCTGGCGGGTTACCAATGCTGTCTGATGGATGTTTTTCTCTTTCTGTCATAGCTTTACACTATTATCTTATTTTCCATGCATCATCAACTGCCTGCCTGTGACAGAGCAGTTTTGAGCATTCCTTGCTGCCTGCAGAATTTGGGGATGAAAGTTGGATGGATTGGTAACCCATTCAGCCATCCGGTTGCCTGCACATGCTTTTGTTCCGAGAGCATGTAGTGAATAAAGACATCGTGTTAAGGGGCGAGGGAGGGAAACAAAGCGTTTTAATATTTGTAGTTGCTTTCTAGGCCTTTCACAGCATCGCTTTGTCTACGTGAGCTGCATGAATTTGCATGCTGGAGCGCAGCCGCCCAGGGCCCCCGCGCCTCCACCCCGGTTGGTCGTTCTACCTTCTGTTTCCTCTTGCTTGCCTTTCATTGTTTCTGCTTCTCGTGTGCCCCCTCCCAGCTTCCCTCTTAACATGTATTTGTGCTTTTTCTTTTTTTTCCCTCTCATGCTTGTGATCATTTGATTTCAGCTTCCTCTGAAGCCTGCAGAGCTGTTTGGGGATGGCTCACCTACTGCTCTTGCTCCGCAGCTGAGCCTGAAGGGTGCCTGGAGCATTGCAGTTGGTGAGGGTGTGCGTGGGCTTGTGTGCTGGAGCTGAGGGGGAGCTGGCTGTATCTAGCCTGCTGACAGTCTTCCACTGGTCTGCAGCTTCCTCCAGCATTTTAATGTTTTTTCCTGGGTTCCCTTTTTAGCTCTGAGACCAGCTGGTTTTCCCAGTCAGATGTGCTGTCTGTATTCCCTTGTGCCCAGTTCTTCTTTCTTGTTGAAGGTGGTGTGAAGTATGGGGTAACCACAGAGCACCCACTTACCTTGCTCTTCTCCTCCTTGGCCTTAACCTCCTTTTTACAGCAAACATCCCTAGGACGGGCAGCTGGATTTTTCTTTTTTTTTTTTCCCCCCCCTGTCATTTGTCTTTAGTGTGGAAAAATATAAAGACTTGCCTGCTCTGATGGTTGGGAGATGCATGGAAAACGAGTGGGATTTTGACATGGAAAATCTCAAGTGCAAGAGGCTTGATTAGAGCAGTTGTGGTTTTTATTCAGACTCCTTGTAATTTTGTGGTTTTGCATGTTTGTTTGTAACTTTTTAATGCTTACTTAACTAAAATGTTTGGGAGAAAAGCTCCTTCATGTGAGACTTGACACCCAAGCCCTTCACCATTTAAGGCTGAAAAAGCTCTAAATATAAAGAGCCAGGTTGTAGCACTTCACTGCAAAGCTGAAAGGCAGTTAGTTATATTTTATTTTTTTCCAAAAAGGAGAGGAAAGAGAACAAGGAAAAGCACAGTAAGGGTATCTGACCTGTCATCTCCATGAGTGTATGACAGGAGAAGCACAAATGCCACTTGTTGTTCATGATGGACACCACTTGAAAGAGGTATTGGAGAGTCATAGTCGAGTGTTTCTGTCTGTCAGAAACCACGTAGGTGGTTACTGTGAGCATCTGAAGGCAGGGGCAGGCAGTTTGAGTACCTGCAGAGCAGGACATTCAGTGCTTTCAGCCCCTTCAGTTTCGAGGGAGGAACTACTTTAAAATGAGGTAATGAAGGTTAAGTTGTAGTTCTTGTTATCGCGATTGAAAATGACAGTAAGTCATCAAAAGCAACATATATTTTGGTGTCAGTGCCATGTCTGACTGATGTGATGGGTTTTCTATTGCTCCTGCATTGTTGCATGTAGGAGATGAGAGAGGTCTTTCATTAGAGGAACACCTTGTGAATGTTTCAGTTTGTTTGCAGATACTAAGGAGATTACAATGACTGTTTCAGTTTACTGTGACAGTGTTTCAGGTGTTTGAATTTTGGAGAAAGATACTGCAATATTTACTGTATCATACTTGTTATAGATACTGGGCAAATACCGAGCTGCTTGCCTGGGTTTTCACTTTCAAGATTCTGCTTGGTTCTGAAAGATTGTTTTATTATTTTTTCCTTCTTCCGAGTAGTAGCGACTTGTCTTCAGTTCCTGTTCTTCAGTGCAACTCAGGGGCTAATAAGGTTAATTGTTGTACTGGTTTCGAAAGCTGATGAAGACCTTGATCTTACATGTGCATCTGAGATATGCGGCACTGCAGTATGTCATTAACGGAGGTGCATCCCATCAGCTATGCACAAATTAAATGTACAGAGTCACCTACTTCAAAGCAGGGTTTGTCTGAAAGCACACAATTTGTGTGTAAGCCTGAGACAAACTTGGGGTGGGAATTGTGTTCCTCTTTGGGCTGTTAAAAGGCTCCTCCAGATTTCCAGCTGAGCTTCTGGGTGGTGCTGATAGGACCTGGGGCTGGTTGGCCACGCAGATTATGCAGAAGCTGTCAGCCCAGGCACTTGTGACTTGTGTGACACAAGAGGGGCGCTTGCAGGGGCTTTCTAGCACAAGATAAGCACCTGCCCGTATTCAGGATGGGGTTTGGAGGAAGGGGATTTTTTTCCTATCATAGATAGACTGCTGAGACCTACATTTTATCTTCAGGAGGTGGTCCCTTCCTCCTATCTCCCTGTAGTCTGAGAAAGCTTGCTTTTTTTTCTGTGTTTTTTTTTTTTTAATCCTCAGTGTAAGCATACATATAGCCTGTGGCATGTAGAGGAGTGAAGATAGAAAGCTGGACATGGGTCTCTATGTGCTCAGAGTCGAGGGTGATTTAAAAAATTTTTTTCTTCTTGCACAATTGAGATTTTGTTCCATGGCTACACTGTAGATTAGGAAGGTTTACCTCGTTGTTGCTTGGGAAAAAACAAAGAGGAGAAATGGTAAGGTGACTAGTGTTAAGAGTGAGCACTGTGTAATGACACAGATCCAGGTTTCTGATGCCTGGCGGATTGTAAGCCATTTAAAGGAGGGGTAAAGCCATTTAAAATGAGGATAGCTTGCCAGCCTGCTGTGGCAGAGAAGCTGTTTCTGGAAGAGGTGGGTGAGGAGTCCTCTAGTTCTGCTTGGTATTGTACTGAGGTCCTAGAAGTACAAAAGGATCTTGGAGAAGCTGGAGAACATGCCGGGTTTGTGTTGTGCCATACTGGTAGAGTCTAACAGCAAGGCTTAGCAAGGTCTTCAGATGAGATGGCCAGGTGCTAGGACCTCTAGATAGGTGTGTGCTGAAGTGTTGTGATGTGCTGCAGATCCTGGACAATTAATGTGGTGTCTCCAACCTCTGGGCAGGCGTACAGAGAGATTGTCAAGTTCTCAAATTAACTTGTACTTCCCTGTCAGTCTTGTTCCAGATTTGGTTATGGTATGGTAGAGGCTATGCTCTTCTCTTCTATGAGCTGCTTGTGACAAAAGATGGAAGTGCAGATGCATTTGGTAGCCTTTGGCAAGATCTGTGTTAATATTAGCCATAAGGTCATTTTTTTAGCCACAGTAATGTTAATTTTAATATTAATATTAACCATATTTACTGCCTTAGTGTGGTTGTAATTTTTCTCCCCCTCGTGCAGTTCAGGTCTTCAGAAATCCTGCTGGCTGTCCCGTTCAGTAGACAGGGAGGACTGCCTGATCTGCTTTCTGAAGATTGTAGAAAGATGTTTACTGTTTACAGGTTATTTTTTTTTTTCCAGTATGTAGTGAAAATAGGAGGTGGAGTCAAAGCTGGTGGCTTGGGGCCTGTTCCATGAAATGCTTTGGTGGGAAACGTGTAGGAAGGGTGGTGGAAAGTACACTCTTTTAATTTTAAAAGGGTTTTTTTCCCCTACTTTCAATTGCTGAGGTCTGTAGCTTGTATCTTGTGGAACCATCACCTGAAGAAGCTGGGAAAACTCACCAGCTGCTCCTGGCAGGATGACTGTGACCTCTTCCTGAAAAATGTTAATCTCCCTTAAAGTTATCCCTGGTTTCATCAGTGGGGGTTCAGTGGCTGTAACACACTTCGAGTTGTACCTAAAGCTTTCCTGGAGATCTTGGCCAGTTCAGAGCAGCTACCTCCTTGTTTTAAATGGATTTCCTGCAGGGAGCTCATTGAACCAACACTTGAGTTCATTTCTGTAGACAGCTCAAAGTGGATCATGGTAAACTGCAAGCTGGCACAGTTCAGCTGCATGTCTTGAAAATTACCTGAGTCCAGCAACTGAGTTAAGGTGATGTGTTCAAAGCTTGTGCTCTCTTATGATTTCTGTATGTGCTGCTTATCAGTTGCTACTAATCAATGATAAGATCTAGCTTTGGGACCTTGCTGTGCCCGTTGGAATGTGGTACTTTGCCTTTGCTTTTGGCATTAACAGGTGATCTGCATTTCAAGGCATTCTGCATCCTATTTCCTCAGGTACTGGCTAATGAAATTTACTGATGGCGACAGATAATTAGAAAGTGGAGGAACTAGGCTTCCTGTAGTTTGAGGACACTTGTTGGTTTTAGATTGAAAATCTGTACGTGAACAGATTTTGTATAGATGCATTTACATAAATGGAAAATGAGTCTGTCCAGTCAGCATTTGGGAAAAAAACAGCAGAACAGCCATGTTAGGGCACCTTTTATCTTGGCAAAATGAGCTGAAACTTCAGATGGGATGTCCAGCGACCACCCTACTTGAATCATAAAAGAATCGCTGTAGGAATTTTACGTTCTTAATTTGTTTTGCAAACGAGTCATATGAGAATCCATTCTCTGAAGGAGTTAAAAATGATAACGTAGCATGTCACAATTCTGAGATTCTTACATAGTATTTTCTCTGTTTGTCAGGCTGATTCGGAGGAGGATGTGGAAGAGCATCCACAAGAGCAAAGGTAAGCAAAACTCAAGTGAAAACAAGAGTATTGAAGCTCATTTTGATTTTGGCTTTAGGAATTACCAAAGTGTAATTGGGCAGACTACTAAAAATTACTTTTTCTCCTGCATGTTATGTAGATTTTTTTTTTCTTGTGACCTTTGATTTTCTCAACTTAATGTTAATATTGATTTGTTAGCAAAACCAAAAAATAGTGCTCAGTGTATGCAAGACTGAAATACCCTCTTTTAGCTCTTTTTCTTAATTCTGTCTCTAAGATGAATTTGCTTCTCATTGCTCTCATTTTTCACTTAAAAAAATGTGTTTAATTCTGCTTTATTGTATATTTTGTAATTGATTTCTTTAAAGCAGGGGACAGTTTTCCATTACAAAATTTGCAAATGTATGTAGTCTTGGAGTGTTAATTTGTACCGAGGCAGGGAAAGAGGTAAAGGAGACTTAAAGCCAAAGGCTTACTGATGTGTTGCTGTGGAACAATAAATATTCTGCCTTATGTCTTGAAATCGGATAAATAATAAAGCTCTTAAGAACTGTAGCCTCAACTCTGCTGTTTCTGTTATGTCAGGCCTTCTCTATATTGAAGGGTTTGGTAAATAGCATCACAGATTATTTTTTAAATACACATTTTGTTGCCACTGAGCGTCCAGGTTAAAATGCTTGGACATCTACCAGTGAAACACTTCCTTCCTTTGGTATGTGTTAATGTGGGTACAGCTTTCAGTGCCATGCCAGCCAGAAAGATCACAAGACTTAAAATAAACACACGTAACAGCACTGTTCTCTGATGACTGCAGTTAGCCAGAAATGCTTTTCTCATTTATCTCCAGTCTTTGCCCTTAGCTTAGGTTTGAGAGCAAATAGATCTGATAAAACACAAGGTTTGCTGAGAGCTGGCAGAAGGAGTAAACCTGGGGGGTGGGAACGGGCTAGTTATGATGGGTCTGTCCTGCATTGCAGCGCTTCTTTGTGTGGCTTTTCCCCTTTTTGCCCCATTGAGAGCCTTATCATCTGAACCCTGCATCACATTAAGGCTCCTGTGCCTCATCTCTGTGGGAATTACAAAGATGGTATAGAAACAGGATGTGAGAATTACTGTGGTCTCTGACAGCTGGTGCTGATTACTTGTGCTTGCCTATGTCCCCCAGTTCCCACCTGCATAGGGGTTTTTTTCTGCCTCCTCTCGTGAAAAGAGTGGTAAACTATTGAAAGCTGGCATTTCCCTGCGCAAATACAGAACTTTCTAATTTTTTCAGCTGGAAACTGCTATGATTTTGACATAAATTTTTCACTCTGTACCTTTCTTTATTACCTGCATGCTTGCTTTATTGAGAGGAAGTCAGAAGGCAACAGTCTCTAAAGTTGTGCTTAAGGTGGTTTCTGAGATTTTTGTTAGTAGGCAGAGAGATGTAGTTTAGGTGGGAAAAAAAAATCTCCACTTGCCTGTTTTTCTCTGGAGGTGGATGGAGTAACTGGCTACTATGGCAGTAATAAAAATATTGTTGAAAGATAATTAGTTCTTGAGAGTTAGATAGGAAAAAGTGGTTTAATTGGTTGGGTTTTTTTGGTCATTCAGGTGCTTAAAGATTTTTCCAGTGATTATTCATTTTCAATAATGAACTTTCTTTCTGAAGGTAACGTTTATAAGGTTCACTTGCATGGATGGAAACATCCTTCTATTGTCATACTGAAATGCTTCAGGAAACTTGCCTAAACAGACACTGGCTTGGGTGCATCTTTTTAACTGCTTTGGTTTGCTGCTGTATGTAAACACCGACCTGAGTGTGCTCTGTATACTGAAGGAATGTTAGAGTGTAGACTTTATGAAGAAGACCCAACAAAGGTACGTTAGAAGGAGTAGAATTTATTAGTTTATTTCCAGATTAGTTTTTATTCCCTTGGCTTATATTACTGCATGGTGAAATCGTGGGGATTTCCTTTTCCTGTAGCAGCAAAACCTGAAGCTTGCAGCATCTTCATCTCACTGTCTGACAGCATGCCGTGGGGAAATCAGCTAAAGCTACTGTAATTTGATGTGAAGTCCCTGGAAGCAAAGCACCTTAAAGTAAGGATATGAGCAGAAATTAAAGGTGATAGAGCAATCAGAAATTTCCCCAGAGCTGAAGGAAGTATGAGGAGTTCATAATCTTGAGGCATAAAAGAGAAAGTCTCTTCCCAAAGCATTGTTTTATTCAGTTTTTAATTCTAGGTTAGTGGGCTCTCTTGGGAGCTCGCTAACCTACTTTAAGAAAAAAAACCAAAACTAGTAAGGTATCAACAGTCTTTTAACTGACTTCCTGTGCATGGGCATCACAAGATCTTCCTTTTGGGGTGGGCTTCTTGGTTTGCTCTTGTCCTTGTGGCAAGTGCACGGGGAAGACGGATATAGTCTCATTATTTCTGCCTTGGGTTTAGCTTTAACAGATAGAGAAATTTGCATGGAGGTAAAAGACGTTATCAAAATATCAACTTCTGTGAAGAGCTATTTGGGAGGTGAATGAGAAACTATTGATTTGGAGGTCCGTGGGTTTGCAGCTTCCCTGAGTGAGAAAAAGATCATTATTAACTCCTTAATTTCCAGCCTGTGACTCCTGCCTTTCTGATTGCTTGGAAGCTACCACATGTTGCTTTCTAGTGTTTTGTGTCACTCTGGATCAGACTTTGAAATAAGAAATGCAGCACAGTAGATACTTGAGTTGCTGGATATACTGTTTCAGGCCACAGACTTTGACAGAACTAAAACCACGTGTATTTAGACTAGCCTATTAAAAAGCTTCAAGTTTCATGAAAAACTTTTTGTTACATTTGAAAGTAAGCAGTAAAGAGATGCCTTCCAGAACAGCTTTGTTAATGATAGGTGTTGACAAGAAGAGGTTTTTGTTGCTGTGTTTGTAATTTTGTTGTTTTGGGTTTTTTTTCCCCCTTCATCCTGGTGATTTTACTTGCCACAACTGGCAGTAGCAAATTTTGAAGATTTGGATGCTTCCTAAAGCACCATAATGAGTCAAATGAAGTCTGACACAAATGAAGGGACTCTACTGTTAGGTGATGTGCACAAATGATTCTATCAAAATTTTTAGCTTTCTTCTTCAAGGAAGTAGTCACTGGACTAAAAAAAAAATAATTTCACATATATGACATAGTTAATATTTGGGTTTTGAGGACTTCTGGAGAAAGGCCTTTGAGGATCCAGTTTCCCAGCTGACACGTAAAACAACATTTGCATCAGAATAAACTGCTGTGCTCAAGATGGGGAGCACATATTCTTACTGTGTGATGCGTAGTAGTTGTCTATGAGAAAGGAAAGCCATAGAATACTAGGAGTATGGTATGTAATTAGCTAGTAAGAGAACATTTTCCAGCCTTTGCCTATGACAGGGCATATTTTGCTTTAAGATAGGTATCAACTCCTAGGAAAATTATGAGTGTGATGCAGTTAGCTCAGTCAGGCATTTCTGTTGAGCCTTTGCCTTTGATCACCGGAGAGCGTTTGACCCTCTGGACTGGAGCTGCTTGGGGCAGTAGATGGTATCGGCTCCCAGTGGGTTCCTGCTGGGGTGTCAGTGCAGCCTGGGAGTGACAGCTGGTGCCTGGCACTTTGACCTCTTCTGATTGCCTGATGGAATTACTCCTAATCCTGTCTTTTTTGCTGTGTCTGTGAAATAGTGCTCCAGACATGGAAGAGAAATTGAAGGTAAAGGTAACCGAGGGAGTAGCTTACTAGTTGCCTGAGAGACAGCAAAGCAGTTAAGGTGCACAGACTGCAAAATTACTAGGGGTTTAGTGCGTACTTACGAGATGTAGTTATAATGCTTGCTTCAGGAAAAATCCGGAGTGGCAGGGGGAGAATGAGCCTGCTTCGCGTTGTGAGGTCATACATTGCATTTCCTCCCTGGCCACAACTTCATCTCCAGTCAAGAGGCACAAATGAGGTCTGGCACCATGGATGGACTATTAAGACACTTCAGAACTGACTCATCCTTCCAAAAAGCCTGTGGTCTTGGTGCCATAATTTTTGACAGTCCAATTCTTGGAAAGTAATGGCATGGGACTGGTGGTATGCCCGTGTACTAGATAACTTGCTTGGGTGGTGGCTAAACCAGGAAAAGAAAGATTGAAAAATATGTTAGGATCAATCAGATTTTCTTTTTCTTTCTGCTTTTTCTTACTGAGAAAAAGAAAAATTGATTTTGTGCAAGAAGAAATGTCTGAATATTAAAAAAACCATGGCTTTATGTTGTGTTTATTTTTAAAACATCTTTTATTAAAATCAAGCTGAGTATTCATTGACAAAGTGTCAATGATCCTAACTTGTAATAATGAAAGCTGTTTTTATTAAGTTTTTAATAGTTTTTAATTTTTTTGTTTTACAAAAAAAGCAGAAATCCATGTGTGTATTAAAAAAGAAAACAAAAAGCTGCTTTTCTTGGGAAAAAGCTTTTTGATCCCTATTAATTTACTTGCATAAGGTAACACATTTCTGCAGTATGCACAGAATATGTGTTTTCAGTGGTTTGTACCAAAAGCTTCTTCAATATTGGTTACCTTATGTTTTTAGTTGATACGTCATGGCTGTTGTGTCCCAGTTGGAATTTCACTAGATCACCAAGGGACTACTAATTTTAATTTTTCCTGGATGCCTAAAGAAATTAAATTTACTTTACATAATCTTAGAAGTAAGTGAGTGGAAACTAGTTGCACATACCTACCTGTTATGCTTGGGTGAAAAATCCCTAAAGAAACACCTGCAGGGAATGCAGAGGATGATGTGAAATTGGACTAAAAAAAGCTTGCTGAAGAGAACTGCAAAGAGGTCAACAAAGTTGGAGGTTCTCTTGTAGATGAAGAAAGCGATTGTTTTGGAAGGAGCTATCAGTGTCACTCTTCCTCTCCTTTCTTACACTTCTGCTGGGCACAGGCAGAGTGCCAGGCTGAACTCCTGCTGCTTTAATTGTTTATCTCTGTTTTATGTGTGGCAGTTGATTCACTGATGAACTTTGCCTTGCTGAACTTCGTATTAAATGTTGTTAGGGACAGCTGTGCCCTTGTGTGCATTGCTTCTTCCAAAATACTGGTCCTCTTACAAAATTATGTTGCTTGCCTGCTGGTACAGGGGGTAAAAAACGTTTTGTTTTTTTCCCTGAGACATTGCATGGCAGTGCTCTGTGCTAACAAAGGTTTCAGCTATTGTTTATTTATTTCTAAATTGCTTTCAGACATTTAATAAATGAGAGCAGTGGCCTAGGCCAGCTGTGCTGTGTTTCACACCAAACTGAGGATCTGATGCTGTGGCTTTCTGTGATCAGGAGTTAATGGCAATTGAGACAGTCCTGCAGTGTTTTGCAAAGAGCTGTCAAACTTCTGTCCTCAGCATAGGTCCTACGTGACCTTGACTGAAATATTTTAAAGGTGATGCATGGCCACATTTAGTAACTGTTGGATTTCCCATCATCACAGTCTTGTCTGTTTGTATTGAACAAACCCTGCTGGAATCTATTTTCCTCACTGTTGTGAGCCCTCTGGGACTGGAAGATGCTCATGATTGGACCAGAGACTCTTTGATCTGTGGGCTCATATGCTACCTAAAATGGACTTTCCCATCTAAGGATGGCAATTTGACTTTGAGAAATTAAGACAATCTTGGTGTGGTAGTTGCAGATTGGTGCCTTTGCTCTCATATGGCTCATGGTGCCTTGAAAAGCCACACAGGCTTCTATGGAAACACCAGTTCCTATACTGGTAAAAATACCAGACGGTGGCTGTCTCCTCCCAGCTGGGGCTGTGAGGTCATTGTTTGCACCGGGATTAGTGTATGTGAATTGTGTTTGTGGATATGTGCTACAGGAAAAAACTTTCTCACATGTAGTGACTAGTTTTAAATAGACACGTAAACTCTGCTTCACATTTTGGTGTCCTGTATCTATCTTTCTTTTCTTCTGTTAATAATTTCTTCACTCTGTTCTCTCTATCTTTTGCAGATCTCTTGTGTACTTTTTTATGGCATCTCTACTTTATTTTTAAGTTCTGCCCAGGCCATGCCTGGAACAGTTGTAGTTTCTGTACTGCAAGAGGAAGAGGCTCTCTTGCCTTCTCTGTTGTCTGGCGCTGTCCCCTGACTTGTGCAGCCTTACCAGTTCTCTGGATTAGAATCACCTCTTTTTTTTTTTTTTTTTTTCCCAGGTTAACATTTACCTGTGATCTCTCTCTGATTAGTTTCCTCTTTGGCAACTGTGGCAGCATCAGCCGAAAATGTGCATGGAAGTGCTCCCTTGGTATCTACATTCCACTGTGTGGGATGGATGCTGGACCAGACACCAGAGCCCTGTGTCACCTGCAGGATGTCATCTCTGTTCTACTTGTCCCAAATTGCTCCCAGGGAGGCCCAGCCTTGTCCAGACCTCATGGCATCTTTTTGCTGTTTCCTCAGTGTCTCAGTCCCCTCTCTTCCTGTCCCTGCCTTTTCGCCTGCTTTTGGAGAGGTGGTTGCGTGGTGATACTTGTGCCAGGGCTGACTCTGCCCCCTTATCTACTGCAGTGCAGGAGGAGCTATGGAGGAGCCCAGCCAAATCTGCTGCTCTGCTCACTGTTGGTGAGATAGAAGAGCAAGTTAGCCCTCAAAAGTGTGGGGCTGAGAGGAAGAGCATCTTGTTATATGTTAGGAGTAACGCCTTTGTCAGTGGCTGTTGGGTAGAAGAAGCGTAAGGCATTTACACTGGTGTGATGGATAGCTGTGGAGACAGTGGGTGGGGTTTGGGTGGATGGTATGGCAAATCACACAGCCTGCCGCTGTGTGGAAAATTGAAAGCCAGTGCACACACACATACATCATTTGTTGTGCATGATTTTATGTTTTCGGGGCTCTTGGTAAATTCCCCATAGGCTGTGCTTTGGGACAGAGCCCACCCAGAATGCGTGACCTTGAGAGTCAGGACAATCCTGATCTGAGCAGGTGGGATGGGGCATATGGTGTCTTCCCATTCTGTGTTTGTTTGAGTCCTGGTTAAAGAGCTGTGCAAGAGCAGAGACAGATCTGGTGGCACAGCCTGTTGGTATAGTCATGCAGCAAACACATGGGGAAGGTGAGCTCTTAATGCCAGGCAGTCGCATGCTGTGAGGGCTGTGCAAGTCTGCTCTGGAACATGGCATTTTTCTTGTTAAACTTAACCTGCATTGTGTTTGGGACACATTTGTATGCTTAGAGAAGAGGGAAAAAAAAAAAAGAAGGTAAAACAAAAGTAAACAGCTACCGTGGCATGTTTGTCCATGTCCATTTGTAAACTTAGTGTACCCTTAGCCTGTACTTGCTGCTTCTGTAATATAAGTAGTTCAGAATAGGAACTTTCTTCTTATACTTTTTCATTTTAATACATTAATAATGGACTTCAGATGTCTGTTAATCTCCTTCTGATTTGTGGGCAGTGGACCACAAAAGATTTAGCTTTATGTCTATACATTTATTATTAAGAAATTATTTTTATCACCATAATAGCTGCTTCTTGGTTACCCTAAAGAGAACTTAATTTGCAGTAATTTTAATTTTACCATTATGCAGTTAAAGGGTAGACATCCAGTGTCAGCAGTTTGAAAATTGACACCCTGTAAGAATTTAACTTCATAGTTTTTCTGGTGTTGCAGATTGGCGAATTGTGACAAAATAGAAAAAAGCCAAAACAACAGTTTGCTCACTTCTAGGAATTTGCGTGGAGTCCACTTCCGAATGATCAACCCCAGCACTCTGGTTTGATTATTATAAGCACAGCATAAAATTTACCTGAAAACTATCTAATGCAGAATAATAGTGATAGGCATGCAGTTACCTGCCTCTTATCTTTCTAGAGGCTCAAAGGTAACACAAATGTAGCTTTTAATGTCTTTTGTATTTTTATTTGACTAGGAAATGTGCTCTGAGAGAGCTGTGCTCATGCCCTTGCAGTGGCTCTGAGTGCATGACTTGTGGGCAAGTAGGTGAAGGAGCCTTTTCAGTAGTTTTGGTGTTTGCCATAGTAACACAAGTAAAAACATGGACAGGGAAACAAAGCAAATAGCTCATCAGTACCACTTCAATATTGGTTATAAATTCAAGCCTGAGTTTTAAAAAACATCTTAGTTACATTGTCTTAAATACCATTCTGTATCCACTGTCTTTGGTAGCTGCTTTGGGAAGAGATTTTTTCTTTTTGGTGATTATTGCAAAATGAGCAACTCCTGTCTTCATCAAGACAAAATGGTCCTGTCCATTTCAGGGAGGGGAACAGTATACATCAAATATTATACTTGCACTTGAGGACAGTGTGTATTAGCTCTTTTGCAGAGTTCTGAATTCTCACTGCAAATATTTGCTTTATATTTGTAGAAGAGTTTGCTTTCATCAAATAAGCTAATCGCCTGGGAGAAACACATGGGCAGTATGAATAATTTAGGTGTCTGCTAGTCCTCTCAGGGGTCCAGCATTCTGTGTTATGTCCAGGCTACCAACTGAGATAAGGAAGATAGAGGGCAAAGCTGGTGGTGTTGATAGTCACCTTATCTTCCTGTCCACCACCTGGCCCCAAAGTGGTGTACAAATAAAACTGAGGGTTTTTTGTATGTGTGTGTGTGTGTGTGTGTCTTAATAACTTTTAGAAATAGCAATGGAAATATAATTAGATGAGGATAACTCAGGATATTTTGTGTGTATGAAACAGACCTTGCTTTCTGTAGAACAATTGGACTTTATATAAATTTTAAACATGGAAATTTCTCAGTCAAAAGCAATCACTGTGAAGAAGCTTTTTTTGCTCAGAATTATGAGGAAAAGAAGCGAGAAGGAAAAATATTTTCCAAGAGGAGGGTGAGAAGTAACCCTCTCTTCTTGTTTTTGCTGAAGTTCTCACGTTCTGATGAGACTCTGCTTCAGATTATGTCGGTTTCAAGATACTGTTGCGGTACCCAGTGAACTGTAGTTAGTGGTTTACCATCTCACCCACCTGCATACCAGAACATTCTTGATGGTGAAATCAAGAAAATTGAAGTGCAAAATAATGCTTTTAGTTACTGCCTGATAAAAGCCAGCTTCTACTTCAAAACTTTGTGAAGACACGTGAAGAAGCTGTAAGGACTCGGAAGTAAAAATGAGAAAGTTAGGATGGTGTATCATGTTCAGTGCTGTTGAAAGCATGGTTCGTGCTGACTCTGGTTTATGGTTTTGTTGTGTTTCAGATAGAAATTGGATTTTATGACAGAGAAAAAGTTCTGTTAAAATGTTTGCTTGCAATAGCATGCTCTGTAAGGAGACATGAGAAATGGAGAAAACAATATTTTTTAAGCCTAAAACTTCTTTCAGCCAATGTGATGGTGCCAAATGCAGTCATGTAACTGAGCTTGCATTATGGAAGAACTCAGTTCCTTTGCAGTACTAAGATTTGAAACCGGTCTGGCCTTTGGAGACACTTGTATCAATAGGATGATAATTTGACATACATCAAAATTCTTCCTAAGACTTTCAGAAACCTGAATTTTATATATATATATACACATGTATATGTGTATATATATATGAAAGAAGAAACTGACCTTAAGCCAAAATCGTTCTGACATAGATATTTGCTGACTCTTTTGCATATATAAATCATTGCATATTGCTTTTCAGTTTTTAAAACTGCAATTCCTTATTTTAATGTTTTCTCTGGGTCCTGGTTATTTTCTTTGAGAGACTGAAGCATAATTCCGTTGTTATATATCTCTCCACCTCTCAAAAAAAAAAGTTAACTTCAAATTAAATAGGCGGTCTCAGCTTTACAAAGCAGATAGAGGTAAAGAAACAGTTTTTAATCTGTTTATCTTGGTTTCTGCTACTGTCTGTCTTGTTGGTAGCACATTTCTGTTTATCTCCTGAGGGAAATTTCCCAACTTTTTTTAATTGTGTGAATGCTGATACCTGATCTAATGGAAAGTTAATAATCTCTCTGTTTACTGTTCTTTGTTGTACTTTGTGACCTGTGAATGCTGCCATGTTCTTACAGCCCTGTTTTCCCTCCTGAATTACTGGAGGGCTTCTCCTAATCACGTGTGGTGGGTATATGCTTGAAAAGCTTTTGTGGATCCCAGGAGAGGATCCAAAAAGAAATTGTCATACAGACTCTCAGATTTCTAGAAGCTCTAGGGCTTGGCTTTGAGACACTGCAAGGGCTGTTATTGCCTCCGCACACTTCTTTCGGAGTTGACAGTATGATGTGTTTAGCACCAGAGAGAGAAAAAACAGATGCATGCTTATTTTTATATTATTTGTGAGGAGGATCCTTTGTAGGGTTTCCAAGGTCTTGACATTCCTGCGTATTGTGCTGCCTTTTAACTTCATGGCTGTAGTGCACTTGGATGAGAGGTGCAGTTTCCACAAGCAGTTGAAAACGCACGTGTGCCAGATTTTTTAGGCTCTCGGACTTCCTCACTGCTTCTGTCGGAGTGCCAAAGTGCACGGTGTTCTCAAGGCTTTTCTGGGTAAGAATATGTAAAAACTGTCAATTACTCCTCTGTTACAGGCTGGCTGTTTCATAAACAGGTGTGGTCTATGGGGACATTCCCCCCATTTAAAACCCATCATCTTCACATACACTGTAGTGTTAGCTGTTGTCATTGCCCAACAGAGCTGAATCCTGGGAGAGTTGTAGAATAACAGCAAAGTAGTTGAATTCTACTGAATTATCTGACAATATAGTAGTTTTATTTTCTTGGAGGATAAATTGTAGTAACCTTTAATAAAAAGGTTGGTTACATTTGGTAAAAAATAAAAACTAATGTTAAAGTTTAAAGTAATTACACTCTTGACTGCTGCTAGTGAGACACTGCTTAGAGTATGAAGATGTACGTTGCATGAAATTTTAGAGTTGTAGATACTAGATGTCATTCTGAAAGATTTGATTGCCTTTGCAGTAGTTAATGCAGAAGTTAACTGTGTGAAATTGTTTGCTCTCTACTTGAAAAGTAGGGACAGTCTATGAAGAATTATTAGAAGTGTTCAAAACTGAAATATAAAAGGTTTGTCTCTTCACCTTTGGATTCTGCCAAAGTTATTGGCAAGTGACTATCATCATGCACAGAGCTGGACACTCCCAGTGTTGGTGCAGTCTGGGCATCAGGCACCAGATCCTGGCTGAAGTAATGCCATAGCAGGTCGGCTCCTGCACCACACAGTAGCTGCAAATCCTGAACATTTTGGAGTAGCAGTGCTGTCACTATAAATGAGTGCTGCCCAGTGCAATGGTTACACTGGTGCCTTGATATTAAATGTCTGGGTGGAGGAGCGGTGGGGTTTTGCTGCAGGATGTGGCAGGAGGAGAGGTGGTTTTCTTTCCCCTCAAAAAGTGCCCGCTGTCTGGCTTGGTGCTCAACAGTGTTTGTCTCACAACAAACTACACTGCAGGGTTGCGCTGAGTGCTGTTTGTTCCCCTTTTCATCCCCTCTGGGTTCATTGAACCCTTGTCCCGGCCAGACCCTGAGCGGCTGTGCATCTGAGGAGGGAGCAAGGTAGTGGCTAAGTGGAGAAACAATAATGTTACTGAGGCTATAAAGACTTTTGCAGTATTGTAAGTATCCCATATGCTTACAATGCCATCATGGCATTTGTGTATTGCCCATCGCTTACCTGAAATCAGGTGAATGTGGAGGGTATGGCAGTGTTCATATTGCACTGGTCATGATAAAAAATGTGTTTCAAAGCAACAGAAGAGCTGTAACTACAGCAGCCAGGCAAGGTTCACCTGCACCAATGACCTGGAGGTGGCCCATGGTGATAGGCAGGATCCATTCCCACTGCCAGTATCTGGTCTCTTCTATGGGGCCAACTGGGTGGTGGAAGAGGAGCAGTTTCAGGACAGTGCTTTAGATGCTGGAAGGAAGACTGGTCATCTTTTGATCCTTGTGCAGTGAGAAAGAGGTTTCATCAGAGAATGGTCAAGGAGTTTAATTTGGTTGCTTTGAATTGCCCTCCCGAGCAGCCTGTTTTTCCTAGTCCTTCACAGGAAGGGGGAATGATAGGTTTCTAATTTCAGAGTCCAGGGTGAGGGAGTGCTCATGTCCCCCCAAACTCTCCTGCCTCCACTGCTTCCTGTGGTGTGTGCACCTTCCCCTTGCTGCAGGGGGCAAGGGGGCAAGGTGACAGGTGAACCTGTGGCAGCCTTTTCAAATCCCCAGCATTTCTGACCTGCCTGACCTGCCCTTGCCCTCTTTGTTCAGGTTTTCACATAAGTTCAGAGACTTGAGACACCCAGCCTCAGTTTGTATTATTCTGGGGCAAAAGCTGTGGCTGCATCTTTGAATACCTCAGAACTTTCTGCTGCAGAAGCAAAGGGTACTCTGCAACCACCAGACCTTTCTCCAGGAGCTGCTGCTTAACAGATTGTGTCTGCTTTGGTGCACAGGGCTCTTCTCTTTAGTCTCATGCCTCTTACTACAGCTCAGAGCAGCATGTTGGATAAGGCAAAACCCAGCTGAAACGGGACGCTGCCATGCACGCGCATGGTTGCCTGGCTGGTGGGAGAGAGGCTGTGCAGCCGGTGAGTTGCACATCATGCTGGTGAGACATCTTGCCTAATGTGTGCAGGAAACTGCTCAGATGCGATGCTGAACCTGTCTGGGCTAGAATTTGTCAGCAGGGGAAGGACGGGGTGTAATTGCAAGAGAGGTGAGGGTGGTCAAAGTGTATGGTAACAAGTGAAAAAATTAAAGGTTGTGAAGAGATTAAAAAAAAGCAAAAAAAGAGGATCCCTAATAAAACTACAAAGTGAACAAAGGTACTGGCAGCTAGGGAGCAAATGAGAGCTTGCTCCTTCCAAGTGGTTGGCCAAACTGATAAGGGACAACAGCAGATTTCAGTCTAACCATGAAAGATACACAATAGCAAAAGGGAAGTGAAATGAGAGAAAGGAGGGAGTGACTGATTCATAACTGCTTGTGCCTTGGGTAACCACCACCTCCATTCATGTCAAATGGTTTTAAGGGTCCATGCAAAACAGAATCAAGAGAATCAAGTCTCTCTACTGTGGCTGTCAGACATGTGCTGCACGCTCACTTGGTGTCAGCTATTATGCAGGGTACTGAGCAGTCAGCAAGTCAGACCTCACTAGTGACACTGTAGGTCACTTCTTAGATTTTGCCTACATAATGTATTTTGGTGGAATTACATTGTCTTATTGATTGCAGTTGTGAGTTGGCATTTTAAAATTAAGGTGTCCGCACATCAATAAACATACAAACAGTAAAGACTTGAACACAGAGATGATGAATATGCTAACCATATAGAAGCATAAATTGTGTAATTCATGTTTTAACTTCTTTTTAATAAAACTGGAAGAAGCACTGTGCTGCCCTTGGGAAGAATGTAATATTGTAGAATAAGTTTTACAGTCCCTTACTCTTTTGTGGATGTAACATGTCTGCTTAGTTTTTGTGCCTGCCTGCTGGTGCTGTGTGCCATGTGCGTCTGCTTTGTGTCTACATCTTGATTCCTGGCAACTGGAGAAGGGTAGGGAGTTGAAGGGCCTGTACTTGACCGACTCCTTGACCCGTGCTTTACGTGCTTTGTTGCTATTAACTGCCTTTCTTCAATAGCTATTGTCTGATTTCTGTCTTGGTGTGTTCTGTCTTTTATTCGAGGTCTTTGCTGCAAGCCTGCTGCCTACAACTCACGAGGTGCCTGCTGCCTGCTTAGGTATTTCTGTGGCCTGTTGCTGACCCAGTTTCTGCAGCGTTTAAACTGCCCTTTTGAAAAGGGGACATTTCTGGCCATTGTGAGCATTCTCAGTGTTGCTGGGATAATGTGGCTGATCCCGCAGATGCGGATAGTCGCTTTAAAACAAACACGCACTTCTGTCCTGGTCCTCATGCTTTCAGTCTTGCTTGGATTTTTTTTTCTTTCCTTGTAAATAAAAACAATTATTCATGCTTTCTGGTCGTTGAAGCGGTGGGCTGTGTTTTGGTCAACAGTTTGTTCCTGGAACAATTACTGAAACGTTTACTGTGTAGGGAGGGCAGGGCAGTGCCCAGCTATATAGAGCGTACACTTCCAAATTTTAAGATAGGAACCTTTGCTTTTGTTCCCAAATTGAGGGAGCTTGTTTGGGACTTGGAGAACTGCAGGTTGCCCCATGTCTTCTGTGATTTTGTTGTGAGGCCTGGTTTGGAGGTTAGGTTGTTTGGGTGCATGTACTAGGTTGGGGACAGTGACACTTGGTTGGAACACTCACACTTTTTGTATTTTCCCTCTACCCACTGAAATCTTGCAAGCTGTAGAAAGGTATGATGAGGTGTCAAAAATGTGACCTTGTGGTAGCTGCAAATCCATGTGTTACTTACTGCTGGCTGTGGTTTGGGGCAGCCTCTCAAGCTTCTTTATTCCCTCTTTTTGCCATACTCCTTTCAAAAGCCACATCTTCCATGTTGACATGATTGAAGATGTGCCTTACAAAGCCTCATTGCTCCCTTTTTAGTGTAAAATATTGCTGTGGAGTGACAGCCTGTTCAGAGGCTGGATGCACTCGCCAAGTTTTCTGTCATGCTCTTAGGTCAGATGTGCTTGTCTGTCAGTATATCCAACTGTGCCCATAAGAAGGGGCAAAGTGTTTGTATTGGTCCTGCTCCTTGGCCCACCCCAGCTGCCCCTCTGCCCATGAGGAGGCCCGCTGGCTTCAGTGGGACTTTGTGCAGGTTCCCATGCAGGACAGTGACATTACTTTGCTAATCTTGCAGAGGAAGAAGAGTTGAGAGATGTATGGCCAAGATCAGTTAAATACAGTTTTGGGCTGTGGAGAGAGCTTTGGCCTGTCTGAAGGAGTTTTTCCTCTCGTAGGCAGCTTGAGAAACCCCAAGTGGAGCATGCAGAAGCAGGGTGCACCCTTTCTTGCAGTGGAAACAGATGTCTGGTTTGAGGCTTGTCAAGAAACTAAAAATAGCATTACTGATTCTTTGCCTTTGGTTTCACAGGTGAGAATTTCAAGTTGGTGAACTCTGATTACCTTAGCTTTGAAATAAAGGAGGAAATGCAAGAATCTAGGGGAGCTAGAGTCTTAATATTGTACTTGATTGCAAGTACTTTTTAAAACTCATATAAAATAATCAAAAGCTGACTTCCTGCTGGTTTTTTCAGCTAATTTTCCTGCTCTTCCATTTCCCACCAGCTATCCTGCTGAAGGAAGCAAATTTTAACTTGTGGGCTCTAGGTTCTCCTTGCTGGAATTCAGAGCCATAACACACCTGAGGTTTCTTTGGTGGTAGACATTTTGTTAATAAGCCTGTGAAACAGGGTGTGTTTCATATGGTTCTGCATTGTATAATAGCAGAATATTGCAGCATTTTGTATGTCAGAAGAAACGGGCTAGAGCATATGCTGTGCATTGCCTTCAACAGATCCCAGATGTTTATTAAGGACCCGGTAATTTCTGTGATAAGCGTTGTAACTACTAATCCTGCTAATGCTAATTTTTTTGTATTTTTACCAGTTTGAATTTTCTGGTATAAATTTTTTCATATCTGTTTCCTTTAACAGCATAATCTAGCAAATTATAAGTATACAGGAGTACTTAGGAGTAGGTCAGAAATATACACTTTGAGCGTGCTTGCTTTTATTAATAGCACTAAGCTGTCTTTCCATTTTGCACACCAGAACCCAGAGCACCAAGTGACACAAGACAGGCAAGCTCAGCAAGCTGTTCTTTTCAAAAGGGGCAGCTGGGGGAATTTTGAAGGCTGTCTGCATGGTGCCCTGTCACCATGGGGGTTTACTGGCTCTAGGAGAAAATGTGGAAATGATCCGATGCTGTGGAGGAGGATTCTCCCTTTCTTTTCCTTCCTGCAGGAGTTTTGTATAGGGAGCTGGGAAAAAAAGCTCTTAGTTTGAGAGTAGGTTTATATGACTGTGAAGCATATAGATGAGGGTGGAAATGAACAGTGCTGTCAGTTAATAAAATGTGAGTGAACAATAAAAGTAGTCTGCAATTTTTTTATTGCTGTTTTTAAGAGGTTTTTCATAAGAAAAAGTTTCTGTATTTTATGTCCTGTCTAAAAAAATATACCACACATCACATATGTAAAATGACATTGATCCAGTAAGTTACAGCACCAGAACAAAAAGCTCTGTCAAGTGACACCAAAACATTTGGAGGGGGACTAAAGAGGTTATAATACATCCCAACTGAGAGAGGTGGAAAACAAGAACAAGAGAGTGATGCTCCTGTAAGATGGAGGTGTTGATTTGGGGTCAAAGCTACTTTTTCAGTGTTGCTTTTTGGCTAGTGACTTATCTTTAACTTTTCATCCTTAAGATTTGGTAGTAGCCCATGGGATACGGGGGAGCAACTTCTGTTTCCCTGCTGTTTGTAGGACAACTGTGTAACCATAGCTTCACCTTCCAGCACCATGCTTAAAGTACCTTTAAGAAAAGTGTAGCGTTGCTTCTTCTCCTTATATTTTTATTGGCATCATAATTTCACATTCATATGGTATGGCTTGTGAAAATGCTTTTCAATGACATGAAAAATCAGGTATTTTTTAGAAATCTATTTGTCGTAGTTTGGACATGCTTCACAAAGTCTTGTATGAGTTTCATTTGCTAGAGGAGATAATTAAGTTTTTAATAAATTTGGCACTAATTTTTCTCCTTATAAAACTGAAACATAGCAGTGAGAAAACTGATCTTGGTGTGTTACTCAAGCAAATGTTTGGGAAAAGGATTTTGTAAGTGGTGCATGGTTCTAAGTTTTTGAGACATACTTTGCTAGCATCTTATAATTTTGTAGAATAAATTACTGCCCAATGCATTGAAACTATATATTGTAGTGTTTACTTTTTTGCATTTGTAACATTTGAGGCTGTCTGTTAAAGTGCTGTGGAAATAACTTGTTCAGTTTTCCATACTGAGCTTGTATTGGTTGCTTGTTTTCATAGACTGGCTTAAACAAGGCATAGTATTGGATCCTCATGGGTAAATTACTATTCATAAAGGTTGATGCTCAAAGATTATACTTTGTTTTTAAAAATTTGGGCTGAAATTCACCAACCAGAAAAAAAATGCAGAGTCCAGACTGATGTTTTCCACTGTTGTGTCAGATGTACTTTTTGTAGCTGGTATCAGGTGCACTGTCCAGACTGTCCACACCTAAGGAAATAAATTAAAAGCAGAAGTTATTACTTTTTAAAGTTCTAGGTCTGAGTTTTCTTATATTTGCTTAGCTTTCTTTTTAGTTAGTGTTCTTCTTAGTTTTCCTGGATGGTAGTGGTGGTGGGGAGGCACGAGGAAGGATAATGGGGTTTTTTAGCACTTAATGGATTCAGTGTAAAGGTTTCCTATGGGCTGTTAAGAACTACGAAGCAAATACGTGCCTTCACTGCCCTACAGGCCTTTACTCTTTCATTATAAAAAGAAACTAAAAGGCTTGGATTAATGTAGAAACAGAAAAAGGCAGCTCCCATGGGAAGATTATTACTCTTAATTGCTGTAGAAAGATTATCGCTCTTAATTATTAAGCAGGTCAAGCGTATCAATGACCACAGAGCTGTTTCATGCATTTTACTGAACTGCCCTAACTTAAAATGGTTTCTGTCAAGATAGAAGTTTTTGACTGTGGCTGGTAGGAGAAAAAGGAAATGGTTGGGTGCAATGATATTTGACAAGAATGTAACTTCCTATTGCCATGAGCTTTGCAGCCCCACAGTGCTTCCTGTCAGTGCCTCCCTCTTTTCTCAAGGCAGGAGCCAGATTTCCCCAGCCAGAGAAGAACTAGTCTCTCTGGCATGTGAAACACTTGAAGGAGGGTTGCTGCTGACTTGACAGAAGTTGGCCCTTTGCTCTTCGTCATGGGGACAATTTTTGAGTAAAATTGGGTGTGCTTGATGAAATGAATTTTTACTTTAATTGGTGAAAACAGAATTGCAGTTGCTGCTTTAAAAAGGTGAAGTCTGTTTTCACGTGGATGTCTTCCTTCTATACTGGTATCCTGTAGACATGCTGCAGGAACAGCAAACATGTTCATTGTTACTTTTATGGAAATTAATTTAGTTGTGGCAGGTGTGATAGAATTGGTATTTGTTTCTTCTGAAATATCTACCTCTTCCTTTGTTCAATTCCTAATTATGTTAGTACAGGACTATGCTTAAAAGCTACCCTTGCCACTAAAATTTTCTGTTGTCATTTTGCCATTGCAAGGATAGAAATACGGACTTAGCTGCCTAGTAAGTAAACATACTTGTGTTCTTGTTAGGTAGAAGGTGGGTGGTTTTGTGGCCTATCTTCTGACTTTTTTAAGGTTCTTTTATCCTGCCTCTTTCATGAGACCATGCTATGAATTTTGAACTACTTTCAATAAAAGGCTTTGAAAACTGTGGGTAGGGAATGGTGATTTAAATTTCATGGTATTTCAGCATAAGTCTTACAGTTAGTGCTTTGTTTTTAGCTGGAGAAGGCAGCATGTTGACACCATGGAAGCCTTTTCTTTAGGTCCTTCTCCTTGTACTCTTTCTCTAGGGTTCATGTTTTCAAAGTGTCTGAAAAAGGTTGTGAGCAGCACATCTCATTTGAAAATGTTTCGTTTTCGGTTTAGAGACTGTGGGCCAGAGTTTGGCTAGACAGAGTGATCTTTCAGAGATGTGGAGTCTCATAGCTTCTCTTGAAGGGATTTTGAGTTGTGGAAGTTGAGCAGTGTTCTTCAGAAAGCAGCCATTTATTTGCATGTATTAAATAGGCCAGGGTGCTTCAGGTTTGAGTGCCTTTCTTAATGCTAATGAATTGAGTAAGATAGGTAAAAATTAACATTGCAGCAATTATTCGTGATCTTAGTGGCAGCTTTTGAAGAACAACCTTGTGTTTTGCAGGCAATTTAAATGTTCTTGGGGTTTTTTTTGGAGGGTTTGGTAACTACAGGAGAAGTAAATTGCTGAAAAAAGTGAATTTGACTATAAAGTTTTGAGGTTTAGAAAAGAAAAGAAATAGCATGAGCTGCCTTTGGGATTTGGGTTTTTATTTTGCATAGTCATGGGCTAGAAGCATTCTTTAAAAAGACATGAAATGCAGTATTTTCTCACAACCCCATAGGTCCAGGACCTGGTAATTAAATAAATATAAAATGTCAAGAATACCAAGACTCCTGATGGAGCCAAAACTGTGTGTTTCTATTAGGCAAGTGGCTCTTTTAATTTGTCTTGGGAAGAACTTAAAAGTGTAAACTGTATTGTTTCTGAAATTTCAAATTTAACAGAAGATTGCTGACTTCTTAAAAAAAGATAAATTGTAAAGAAGCTTAAAAAAGAGAAATGTGAGCTAAAGGTTTTACTCTAAGTACTTATAGTTCACCTATGGAATATTGCAGAATGAAAAGGCAATTGCTGAATTATATGAAGCCAAAAGTAAAATGAAGGTAGATGTTCTGCTTGCCAGGATATTTGGGATTTGCTGGCAGTGGTAGACGTGCTTCATAGGAAAATATGTTTGGTGTGCATTTTGATCTAGGAGGCCCTGTACACTCATCCAAAACAAATAACTTAGGTACTGTCTGTCCAAGATGCCCACAATATACATGATCCCCCTGGACCATCTCTAGAGAGTGTTGGTTGTTGCTTGAAATTTGGGAGGCTAAAGAATTTCGAAATAAGAGGTTTCAGAAAAGAATTCCAAATGAACTCAAGTCATTGTGAATTAATGTCTTAGTTTACTACAGATTGCGGTTATTTAAGAAGTTGAGGACTTATTTATGGGAGGGAATAATTCCGTTCTGCTGTTAAACATGCTTTGCTGTGCTGCTTGTGCTACTAAAATACAAACCACAGGTGCAGCTGGAGAAGAAAACCTTTTCTTTTCACCAGGATGCTTGCTGTAGAACTTTGTGCCTCACTGCTCATCATCTCCACTAGGTTTCTTCACGAGCCTTAATCTCATTTTTATTGTGGTTTGCATTTAACTTCTTTGGACATTTTTCAAGGAGACTGGGTGTGAGGATAGGGAGAAAAATCAGGTTTTTTAATCCATGTCTTTCCATTTACATCCCATTGAGAAATGTGAGATTTAAGGGCTGTACTGTGAGATACTGTAAGGTTGATGATTGCCATTTTGTAATAAATAAAACTGACACACTGCTGGCTTAGGTTCTGTGAATTCTGCCAATGGTTTGTGTAAATGTTATTGCAGAATTTGGTGGGCAAAGGGAGCACAGGCAGCGAGAGGTGAGAAGGTTGCCTGGGAAGACAACTTATGGCAGTGGAAACACCAGGGCTAGAGTAATGGAGCAGAGGGGGCTGCTCGAGTTGCTGGAGGAGAGCAATGCACAAGGGGCCAAGTTGAAGTAACAGAGAATGGTTTGTGCTTTACACATTAAGCTAGGTGTACCTACCTCTTTATTTCACTACCTTGGGAAATAAACTAAGTAAGCTCATTGAAACTCTTGTGAGCAGGTCTTGGCTATATGCTGCTTCAGAAGTTTAAAAAAAGAAAGAAAATAATAACATTGCTAGACCTGTCTTCCTCTTTAAATTGTGACTTTGGCCAGAAATCATGGGATTTGCTTTTAGAGAGGCTGTCATATCCATTTCACTGTTGGGGTTGTTTGTTTGTTTTTTGGTGGTTTTTTGTTTGTTTGTTTGTTTGTTTTTTGTTTTTGTTTCATTGTGGCTGTTTTTTTGGTTTTGTTTTAGTTTGGGGCTTTTTTTGTGTGTGTTTTGGTTTGGTTTTTTTTTTTTTGATTTAGCTCCCCTTTTCTATTTTCCTGTAGCCAAAACATGCAAAATAGCAAACATGTGTGCCCTTGCTCATTGATGGGTCACACTGTTTTGGCCTTTCCTGCTTTCCAGAGTCTAGGATTCAGTCCCTGATGTACACAGTAGTAGTAGTTCAGAGGAAATAAAGATGACCAACCTTCTTCCAGAATCATAGAGTGGTTTGGGTTGGAAGGGACCTCAGTCTGGTTCCAACTCCCCTGTCATGGACAGGGACAGCTTCCACTAGACCAGATTGCTCAGAGCCTCTGACCAGCTTGGCGTGAGCACTTCCAGGGATGGGGCATCCACAACTTCTGTGGGCAACCTGTTCCAGTGCCTCACCACCCTCACAATAAAGAATTTCTTCCAGAAGCAGCACAGCTCTCTGGTAAAGCATGTAAGAGAATTCCTCACAATGGGTTGTGAATCCCAAGCATTCAGAAGCAGTGAGTCAGTCCTCCCCCTCTTCCCTAAACAATGCAGTGCTAAAAATAAGGATGCTTTTTTCCTTCTAGTTTTTCAGTGTTTGAAATTCATGTTTGTGTTCTTTTGCCTGCTGGTCATTCTTTTTCTTTAAAAAATAAAAAAAAATCTAGAAGGACTGAGTGGTTCATGTGTTGTCACAGGTCGGTATGGGGCAGCAGGAGAAGTCCTGCAGGTCTCTCGAGCTGAGGTGGCAAGCATGACTGCACTTCTCCAAGTGCCAGAGCCCTACAGGGACACGCCATGTGTAGCTTGCCCATGAGGTCTGTAGAGTTGTTGCAAGCTGAACTAGTTTCTGGTTTCTGAGAAATCTTTCTGCCTGTAAGAAGGAAGATAAATTTGGTTACAAAAAAAATCACAATTTAAAACTATTCCTTTTCTGGTTTTGGCAGAGTTGCCTTGATGGTAAACTGAAGTTTTAATTTTGTATTTCCAAGCAATTTCATAATCTCTTTCGAAACTACTGTATGTCTTTTAGGAGCTGCAGTTTAATCTTCTTAATAGTGCTTGGTTCTTCTACTGCCTTTGGTAAAGGGAAGGTTGAGAGAAGAGAGGGACTAGGCATGGGATAAACAAAACTTTGCATCAGTTCTGCAGAAGACTTTGGTTCAGCTGCTTTTTCTGTTTTATATCAATTTCCTCTTAATAACATGTTTTAATTTGTCAAAATAATTTCTTTTCATCAGCTGTAATCAGAATGATTAAAAGTATTTGGATTTGGTTGTTTCCGTACGTGTTCCATTCTGCTTTTTTTTTATCAGGTGTAGTCTAGAGGAATGAATCTAAAATTAGTCTTTAAATTAGGGGGTCTAAATTTCCTATTCTGCTTCAGTTTACATAAAAGAATTGTGCTTTCCTGTACAATACATGCACACTTTTGTATCTCAAAACCTCATCTTGTGGGTTCATTAACATTGCTACGCTGGTGGTATGAAGTGCCAAAATGCTGAGCATAAGTCACATTTTACTTTTATCAGTATACTGAAAAATAAAACAGTACTGCCTAAACAGATTCGCTCAAAAAGGACTTCTTGGGTGTTTAAGAATCCAGTCCTTTTTGCCTGCTGCTTCCAAGAAAACCCTGCAGCCATAAAGCAAAAAACTCGACAATAAAATGCCTTCCCCCAGCTTGCTATTTCATCATCTGCTGTGAACAAAGGGTGCAAAAAGGAAGGAAGAAGAGAGAGCACTACGTAGCAATTATGATTATTCTCAACTACAGACGCTGCTATGTGAATCATCGGATAATGTGCATGCTAAGATAATATAAAGTAATCAATTAAAGTGAAGAAATAAAGATACAAGGAAGACTTAAAGGAGCTAAGAGAAGAAAAAGGAATATTTGGATCAACTTGCTTCAAGGAAATGTCCTTCACTCCTGGTCAAATGCAGTTTATTCTGCAGATTGAGTGTTTTATGTGTATAATTAGATTAATCAACTCAGTTTTAAAGTTTCATTAAAAAAAGAACAAAACACAAATATGCCAATGCAAACCCCAGCAATTTATTCAGAATAGATTGTCTTTTTTTTTTATTTTTAGGATAAATATTTGTCTTGTGGTTTTGGCCAGTAAAGTATGAATAAATCTGCTATGAAGGATGACCTGTTTCTGTTGAACTTTGGGGGAAATAAAAGGATTTTGCTTACTTCAAACAAATGTTTGTAATATACATTGCATAAAAATTTTAGAGTTTTGGATTGTAAATGAATACATAAAATCATACTGACCTGGTTGTTTACCTATTTTTACTTAACGCGTTGAACACTAACGGATCTGAAAGAAGCAAGGGCAAACAATTTCAGTGGTATATTTCACAGTGCTCTCAGCATCCCTGTATTAGCATCCCTTTTTGTTAGTCCCACGTCAACAGGACACCAAAATGTTCTTTCCTGGAGCAGGAAACATTGTAAAAGGCTGGAACCTCTCCATGTTCTCAGCTGCCCTTTTCCCTACAGATAAGCACCTCTGGAGCTTCTCAGTGGAGGGAATGTGATGGCTTCACATTTTACAGCTCACGTACCTTTTAAAAAACAAGAACAAAACCCTCTGAAATTGCTGCCCTGGAGTTATATGTTTCTCTGCTTCCACAGGTGGTTGAGGGTGCTTGCATTCCTCCATCCTACTTTTCTCCCCTGGTGTCACCCCTCTTCCTCATCTCACCTTCCCCTCCAGCCCCTTTTTTTCTGCTCCACATCCACTTTTCTCCCCAGCAGGTGTTCCTGGTGCTGGGGGTTGTGTGCCCACTCAAGATTTGTCCCTCCCTGCTGGGTGTTTTCTGTGAATTGGAGTGATGAGCTGGAGCTGCAGGTTTCATGGGCTTACCCTCTCCTTCCCTACCAGAACCTTCCCCCAAATCTTCCTCGTGCTCTAGGTGTCCGTATGGTGCCCTCTCTCACAGCTCAGTGTTTCAGTTGTTCTTACTCTTTTTTTCTCCCTGGAAGTGGATGGGTCAGATTTTTAAATATGTTATGTGGATGGAGAGGAGGAAATGCATTGAATTGTTGGACTGGCAAGTGATAACAGCACCAGTTAAATGAGGTTTTTGATACAAAAGGCTATTAGCACTGAGTATTCAAAATAATTACCAAGAATTTCCTTCCCCTCTTCTGTTTCTTTCTCCTGTTTCCCTCCAGTTCACTTGTGCTTAAAAATGTTCTCTGAAATGTTGGAATTGAAGTGCTCTATCAAAATCTGTCATTCAGAAGATGTTGTTCAACTGGTCTGCCAAAAAAAAGAGGCCATGGAGTATGGAGTCCAGCTTTGTGAAGTGGCATGCTTAATGGAATGTTAGCTGATTTTAATAGCAATGAAAGAGTCATTGGAAACCAGTTTCTTTCTGTTAGGAAGAGGTCTGTTTCTCCACATTTGTTGTTTCAAGACTTCCATTCTTAAGCAGATATTTGTGTCATTCCCAGGCCTGTAACATTCTCATGAAACAATCCATGTACTTTTTTGGACATGTCATCTGTAGCCAAAAGAGTAATTTTTGGCATAACTTGAGATGAATCTGTTGGTGAAATGAGGTCCTTAAAAAAAATATTTTTTTTTGTTAAAAACTGACTTCAAAATTTAAATGTCTTAATAAATTGCCTTAGTTTATTTCTATGTCAGGTCCCCCACAGAGAACTGAATGTGCTGAATTGTGTTTGGAGCACAGGGATGCAGAATAGTGTTCTGCCAGCTTCCATTTGCCTTTAAGAGACTTACAGTAACACACTGGAGAAGTGCACTTCTGATGTAGATGGGCCTGCCTCTTTCTCTCTATAGCAGTGCCTTTCAAAATGCATCCTAGTTGTTCAAAGTGTGGTGAGCAGAATGTTCCCCTGCCCGTTCCCACTATTCCAACCTGTCATCTTCTCCCTTGAGGGAAAAACCCCCAACCCAAAACAGTGGTAGATCTCTTTCCACTAGTCCTGCTGTTGAAGAAACTCAGCTCTCAAGTTATGTTTTGTCAGTGCTTTGGGGCCACTGATAAGCGGTGCAGATGCCCTGGAGCTGGACAGCTGCTGGGTGATGGGCACACTGCCATAGGAATGTGACTGTTCTACTTTTGGGGCCAGGCTGGGGCTTGAAGCAATTTGGCAGCTTTTGTGGGGTGCAGAGCACAAGCTGAATGTCTTATAACCATGGGACCATTCCTGGGCAAGCGGTGTGCTGGAATGCTCCGAAGTTATCTCCATGCTCAGGAGCCAGCTCAGAGCCCGCAGAGTTTGTTAACTGAGACTTAACTTCAGCCATTCCAAGTCCAGGCTGCCTTCTCCAGAAGGGGTGGATGGCTGCCTTCTCCAGAAGGGGTGGATGGCAGCCTTGGGATCTTCCTTCTGCTACTCTCACAGGCTTTTGTCGTTTTCTGACTAGTATAGGGTTGGCTGAACAATAATACAGTGCATTTTTGAGACCTAGTGCTACAGTGTGGCCGTGTTCACCCAAACCAAATGAAATGCAGTTTCCTACACACACAGCTGGATTTTGCACCCAGTTGGTGCATTTGGTACCTATTGCAGAGAGCGAGGGTTGAGAGGAAAAGCTCTAGAGCTCTCTAGAAGAAAGGTTAGTAAGTCTTGAAGAACCTCTGCCAATTACATGAATTGGCAAAGAGAGGCACTCAGATTCTTGCTGTTCTCAACAAGGATTTTTCTGGCGGGAAAAGGTATTTTAGCAGAACCTGTAAGGTGCTAGAAAATTAAGTGGTGGTGGGGTTCAAGGTTGTACTGTAGTGCATAAATTGGTGGCTTAACTTTTATTCCGCTGTATATGTGTGTGCATATATGAAAATTATCTGAGGACCTTTAAGAAATGTGCCTTCCCCAAATGTCTGTGGCTTTTACTATAGTAGTAGTTTTAATTTGTGTGTGTTTACAACGGTACTCAGACTTTCCTTCTGGGTATGTCCTTGAGGCTGATTTTTGGAAGGGGAAGGAGTTGCTGATTGCTGCGGTGTTTCTAGGAATGGAACAAGAGCTGACTGCAGCAGAGACAAGGTGGCTGGAAGGAGACTCTCAGTAGCAGCTCCTCAGGAACGCTACCTGGATATTGCATTCCTCCTGCTACAGCAGCAAGGGAATTTTCTCCCTTGTATGAGTCTGTGTTTTCATAGAAGCTGTCGGCTTTCATAATAATAAATTATGATTTTTCCTGACTGGTAATAAATTATGATTTCTCTTTTGCTTTGGAATATAGCAGCAGAATTGTGTACGCACTAATGTATATTATAGGTGTAATGTTACAGAACTACATTTTAAAATTTGGAACCAATTAACTGTACTACCACACATTATACAAAGCAGCAGGATGACTAGTGAGACCGTAGTCCACCTCTCCCTTCCCAGACTCATCCTTACTAGGATGCTTATTAGCATCATCCAGTAAAGATGAAACCGGTTCTGCTTCTGGGAAGTTTTTAACACTGTAGCACTGGGTCTGTAGATGTAATGAACAAGTGCAGGGCTTTTTTTTTTACCACTGTGGTTGTTGGGACTTGCAGAGGACAAGTTTTAATTGATAAAGTGGTGAAGATGTCCTGGAATTTCCATATTTTAGGGTGTCAACTGATGTTGAAATAAGCTAAAAATGTGATGGAAACTTTATTGTGAATTTTCCTAGGGCAAAGGAAAGATGATGGTGTATGTGTTTCACAGTATTTCTTACTCTTTTTTGCACAGAAGAAATGAAGACTGGGAATCTGCTCCATGCTGATGTAGTTTTCATTCCCCAGGACTCTTTTTAGTTGTTTTCCCTCCATAGTTTACTGCACAGCCCCATAAACAGGTGTATCACTGTGACTAGGGAAGTATGTGCAAGGAAGGGAGGTTGTCCAAGCCAGCACTGCCTCTATAATGAGATACTTCTCAAACTGCACTTTTGATTAGCATGCGCTTTCCTTTATTAGATGGTCAGTCTTCCAGCAGTGAGAGGAATGGATGAAAAGTTTTGGAAATACTGTGTTCAGAACATAAAGAGTTAAGAGTCTGTACTGTATATTCCTTTCCTGCAAAGTGTAGCATCATGCCCACTGAATATTAATTGTGCTTCTTTTCCCTTCTTTTCAGCTTCCCAGCAAAGATGCCTCCAAGTGGGAAGGCCTTACATTTTCACCCATCAGTTCTGCATTTTGGAATGCAGTGAGTATCTTATATTATTGTTATTTTAGTTAATAATGAAGTGTGGAGGAACAGCTATACTGAGCTCCATTTGGGTAAAGAGCATTAGTTGAGGTCATGCATCCTCTGAAAAAAAGAGAAGTAGTAAGTAATTGCCATGGAGCTGGAACTGCTTTTCTTGCCTTGCACTGCTTTGTAAGTTAAAATCAACATAGTTCTAAGGAGGAAAAGGTAGTAGGGAACTGTAATGTGTTCTGGGTATATTTCAGGGGAATCTGCATGGATGTGAAATCATTACTTCATGCTGGTTGTTAATTTTTTGAAAGATTGCCTTCCTAGTGGAGAGAGAGCTTGTTTCCTTTAACTTCTAAAAATGAAATCCAGAAAGTCCCGGGCAAACCATAATGGTGGAATACATGAGATTTTTTTCTTAGGTCTCTTTTAAGAAAACTTAAAAAAATTATTCTTAAATGATAATCAGCTTTTGGTCTGTTGGTAACCAAAAAGAAACGCAGTCCCCTTGTGAGTTAAAGGAATGTTTCAGAGGATGCACTGGAGGAATGTCTGAGATGTTGGGTTTTAGGATGTACTAGCTTAAGCAAAAGCCTTAAGAGAATCATTGCTTTAGCTGACAAAATAAGGCTTAGTTATATAAACCTTTTTTATTCAAAACTTTGTGCTTTGTAAGGGTTATTTTTTCCTTAAACTCCCAGTGACTCCAATGAGTTTTGTCCAAGTGCACCTCTCGTGTCCCAGTGTTACATATTTGCCTTTGTACACTAAAGGCAAAATTTATTCAACATGTTTCCAGAGATAAGTTACAGCTAGGTAATTGTTGCAGATGAACACCTTTGAGAGTGGTTTGTGTTTGTTGCTTTTTTTCATACATTGCCTGTGCTTATAATGTGAATAATATATTTATATTTTTTTTCCCCCTACTTTAGGTTATTGGGGTTACCCAGAGCTAAAATGCTACATGCCTACAATCCTAGTAGAGATAGAGATGTTGTAGTCAATTCAGTGTTTACAGCTACTAGACAGTTTCATGTGTCTCCTGCTCATAGCCGGGTGAGTGTTGATGTACTTTTGGAAACTATGTAGTGGCCAAGTGCCAAGCCTTCGTGCTTCCTTTGGCACAAGCTCTTCATTCTGTGTTTTCTCTTCGTGCTTTTTTGTAGGACCTCCAACTCTTTCTCTGTTTTGCTAGGGGTTTTTTTTACTCACTTCTACTTAGACTGGTATGGGATGAGACATCCAAAACCTACAGTAGGAAATGTGTTTGACAGTAACAGAGGAAGAGAAGAATTTTTCAGTGTTAGAGAGGCTGTTTAAATCTCGTTCTATTCTGAGCAGCATTATACGGTGATCCACAGGCCATGTGGGTGTTCTACAGCCTTGAATTTTCAGTCTTTTGAATGGTCTTGCATATTCCTCAGAAAAACCTACAGTGAAATGTTTTATGCATTTCATATTGCAATTATGACCATAATTGCCTTTATAATCTAAGACCATTATTTCAACTGATTTTTTAAACAACGTATAACAATATAATGCATGTTAAAAATGAATTGCTGTGATCTCGGTTTGATGAAGCCCAGATTTTATCCTCTGCTGATGCACAAAGGGGTTTTATTAGGTCTTCATCTGATTTGTGCTTTTACTATGGCTGAGTGGTTATTACTGTGCAGACATAAATGTCATTGTTCTTTCAGTTAGACTGTCTGGTTACTAATGGTGTTGCCTAAGTTCAGCTTTAACTCACTTGACTGTGTATCACAGGGGGATTGATTCACTTTGTAATAGCCATCTGTATGTGGGGAAGTGTTTTTGTGCATGCAGAGGCTGTTGGTGATGCATGGTTAACGACTTACACAAAAAGAAACCTTGACCAATGAGGCCCGAGCTAGCTGAGAAACTCCAGCCATTATTTGGCAAGCTACTGTATGGTTTCAGTTCTTCTCTGTGGTGAGAGTTGAGAGTTGTGGACAGGTGAAACTTCTCAGCACTGAAGTTCTGCTTAGTGAGATCTACAGATAGGGGTGCATGTGTGGAAATATCCACTGGGCCGTGTGACTGAGTGGTGGATGTGTGATCACTGGCACCAAGCAAGCAAGCTTCTTTGTGATCTCTGCAGGTGATTCCAGCGATGGGAAAGGTGTCTTTCAGAGTACTCTTCCTGCCGACAGAAGAAGGCAGTATTGAAAGCTCATTATTTATAAATACCTCATCTCATGGAGTACTTTCATGTCAGGTAACCAGTCTTGTTTTTAACTTGAGTTTTGGATTTACTTGTGTTTTATAAAGTGAGTTTCATATTTTTAGAGACTGTCAAAATTTGTTGAATTCCTGATACAAATCAGGTGGGGTAATATCAACAATACATCTCTTTTACCAGATCACGCTAGTCTCCCGATCACGTACATGTATATGGTTAAAATTGCTACTGTTAGTGGGGCTACTTGTGGTTGTAAAATGAAGTGTACGTGCTTACCTACAAGATCATTGTCTAGTTGGTTTCATATACTACTGCAGTCTAGACTGCACTGTGCTGGAATGCATTTGTTATGAAAAGCCCACTAGAAAATATTTTAGGTGCTTTTCAGCTACTCTGCAGGATTTTATGTAAAGACATTAGAGATGTAGCACAGGGTGAGAAATTTAGGCCCTTGAAACATGAAGGTAGAAGTAATGGTTGTGCATTAAAGCTGTCTATTTTCTAATTAACCAGTGAACTCCAGCAGGTCTTTGGCTTTTTAAAAATTTTATGAGGGACATTATATACTCCAAATTCTTGGCTTTTATTAATTTGTTAAAGAAAAATTTTAACTCTGAATAGAGTGATTTATAAAACAAGATGAGCTTTAATCAATCATTTAGCTATTTCATCTTCATACTTTGATACTGCGCTGGAAAACAAAGCTCCTTAAATTGAAGCTTAGGTAAGTTCAATTGAAATACATGTTTTGTAATACAAACTTTACATTTATCTACTATTTATTAGAGGAAATGCCACATTTGACAGGAACATTTCATTAAGGATGAGGAAAAAGTGCATTATAAAGTGATTGACCTTTTCTTTTTGACATCCCTCCTCTCCTTGTGCTCACTCCTGAGCATTTATTGCCCGGTCAGCTCAGCCAGGGCCTTTTCAACAAGTTATAGGGAAGCAGTTGTCAGTGCCACCTAAAAATCAGTTTGTTTCCTGTTGGGCTGAGGCAAAAATCAGTAGCAGACTGGTTTTCATGGACATTTTCACCAGTGACCTGAAACAGAGGAAGTAGCTACCATTGATTTCAACTTGCATTAGGTTTAAGAGTTTCAAAATCAGGCAAACTCAAGTGTTTGATGCACAGTTACAGTGCTTTTGAGAGCCCCAAAGTCTTGAAATGTTTGATGTCTCTAGTGCATTTATACAAGAGTATGTACAGAAGAATCATCCACATGGAGATGAGTTACCATTATAGTAAAATGTACTTTGTAAATACCTCCATTAAAAAAAAGCCATATTCCCTCTCATCTGGTATTTTCTATCTGTAGTCAGAGATCTTCAGTGAACATAGAATGCATTTTATTATCCTCTTAATTAAAAAGATGTGGGATTTTTCTATTAAAAAATAATAAATCTTTGCATACATGTGAAAAAACACAAGTAATTTTTCTTAACCTCTGATGATGCCCCCCTCCTCAATGTCTCCTGGCTCCACACGCACCCCCCCAGTTATCGTGCGACTCATTCTCATAAACTAATCTTGGTGGAGCAAAATATAAATGCAGTAAAACCATACAACTTAAAAATCTTACAGTGTTCTGAAAATTGCAGACTTTGAAAACCAAAATGATCAGAAATTATTTTACTCAGTTTTTAAGGTAGATGGTGATGTATGTATTGTAATTGCCTGAAGAATAGCAGGAGTATTTAGGTACTTTCTTTTTGGGATAACCTGATACTCTGCTGGTGTGTGTCTTTGTAATAGTGCCTGAATGAGTGAAGATTCTAAAGTGCTATTTATGTCTATGGTTACTTTCTGCATTGGAACTTTATGTCTATAAATTGTCTTTTGAAAGAACCTAATGTGAAAAACTGATCTGTTTTTTGGGAAGATTGTTATTATTAGCAAAATAGTTTTGTAAGTTGCTGCTATAAGTGAAATACTAGATGTTGATATAATGAACTTTTTTTTAACACCAGGTTTTTGGAACAGGAACTCTGATGTCTTCTCCAGAAGAACCTAAAGTGCAGCTAGCAAATGCCTACTTACTACTTCCGCACATTCAAAACGTCCAGGCATCACACACACTGGTACAGTATATGTTTTGAGTGGAGATGGAACCTAAATCTGCTTAACTATAGGAGATTTTTGACCCCAGGTTGTTGGGATGCAAGGAATATTAATAAAAAATCTGAGTACCAGTGGCTGCAAGAGAGAAATTGATTTCTGTGACCAGCTGCTTTTATAAAACAGTCTTTGACATTTAAACTATTTGCACTTGTTCTTGTTCATGCTCCTGTGCTGGGCTGTTCTGTCAGTTGTGCTGACGAAACTAGCTCAATGGGTTTTTGTCAGGTAGTATCTGAAAGTTATAGGCATGCTGTTTTACAGTTCAGTCTGAATCCCTGAGTAGTGAAGTTTTGGGGAACATTTGACATTTTCCTTACTGTAGAGTAACAAGCATTATCCTATGCTTTATTTGTGGGGAGTACAAGCTTGAGGTCGTGTTTTGCAGCATGATACCACCTGGCACTAGTCTTGTTGCAGGATATGAGTTGTGAGAAAGCATTGACTCAGTTCTCTGGGTGTAATTTTGCTGTGCTGTAATTGAGGAATTACTCTTGCTTGGAGTGCTCTGGCTGTGGTCCTGGATCCCAGGTTTTCTGGTCTCCTGGCTCACTTGTTGGGAGGAAAGAAGAGCTGTGTCCAACACTGAGTTTTAGTATGTCCACGTGGCCATTCAGCAGGGACTAGTTAGCACTAAGCCATAACAGATGGTGGAGCCCATATAGGTCATCTTTGTTTATCCAGCTTCTAGGTGCAGTCTTTGCTCTAGTTGCCTGGTTTTTGCCGTTGTTTAGTATTTGGATGGCACTAACAGCAGCTACATCACTGCCTCAGTATGTTCAAAATGGTGTAAATGTCAATGGAGGAGTGACATGCAGCATAGAGGGCCTTATCACAGGAGGCACAGGCGTCTCTTTGCTGACTTCCCAGAGGAGTTCGAAGTTTGTAAACTGATGACTTGGGAAATACTGCAAGTAGTGGCAGGAGTTGAACACTTGTTAAGCTGTGTTTTGGGCTGGTGGGCAGAGGGTCAGAGGAGCAAACATGCAAGTGTGGTGCTTGGGTGTGGAGAAAGAAGGTAGTTGGACAGTAGAGTTTTTTTGGTGTGCCCTCCTGATAACTGCCTGCAAAACACTGATGAAACTCTGCTGAATCATTTTTGCAGGGACAGCTTATTAACACTGTTCAGAGTGGAAATACCACTTTAGGGTCTGTGACTGTCCAGGACAGAAACTTTGAAGGACTGACCTATAGGAGGAAGAGCAGGCTTGTTCAGTGTTTGTTGTTTTTTAACGATACTGTACCCAAACTCTAGGAAGTGGCTTGAACTTTACAGTCCTGATAATGATGCAGGAATATATCCAGAAATCTTTTATAGAGCCATGTCTGATTGACATCTCCTTGATGGATTAATTATTTCCTAAGTAACTGCCTGCTGTACTCTCCTCCAGCGAGAATCCTAGACCTTTGTCAGAAGTAGGGCTTCTTGCAAATCAGATGGAGGGTTCAGATTTTTAGGGTTTTATTGACAGAGGCCTCTGTTTCTTTAAAATTTAAGTGTGAGAACTTACCAAAACTGGCAAGAATTTAATTTGTGTGGCTTCGATCAGTTGTCTCTATTCAGTTCATATAGCATTTGTGGGTGCCAAGTTGTGTGTGCACATACAAGTGTATGTGCCTGTGTACCTGATACGGAATAGAGGCACCAGGTAATGAAGTGGCAGAGGTTGTACTGGTTTGCAACGCTTTAACTTTTCCCTGCTGTGATACTCCTTTTCAATTTGCGTCTGGTACAAGCATTCGCTGCATAACTCAACTCTCTGCTCTGATGCATTAGCAGTGATATTTACAGTGTAAACAGAATGCTTGCACTGCTGGGAGATGTGGATGTGGTCCTGGGTTTATCTTCTTGGAAACTCTGCTTCTGACAGTGTTTTCTTCTCAGATGCTTTATCTTCTCTTTAGGGTTAACTCAGAGCCATCCTGTTGGTGTTGTAAGATAGTGGGCATGACAGTTACACGTCTATTGTCTGCCTTAGAGAAATGCAAACCCATTTCCTTTTCTGAAGATAGCTTCACAAATAAGTAAAATTTTCTCATAGAAAACAGATCAGCATCAAATATACCCCAACAGCATTTTTTTCCCCTCTGTACGTTTTACATTAGCAGCTTTCTGTGTTAGATCTATGCCAGGTCAAGAAAACAAAGGCTGGAAAAATATAATGTACTTGATTTTTTATTTTTATTTTTTGATGGTGATGTGGGGGTCTTAAACTACTTTAAACTACAGTGGCATTGAATAAGGACTAACAAATCGTTATTTAGGATAATGGAAGCAGTAGCATTCTCTCAAGAAGCACTCATAATGGAAGTCTGAGCTTAAAGGTTTATCTGAGGTGACCCTCAAAGTTGTAACCTTACTGCCTCGTTAAAACTCCACTAGCAGCCGTGACTGTGAGAGGTTAGGAAGTGGTGCATGTTTTGGAATCAAATGGAGTTTTTTTCTGCTCTCAGAATTTGATGAGGACAAAAGCATCTGTAAATAAGAAAGGAGGTTGCAGGGGTTCAAGTTGCTGGGGACAGAGTTTGAGTCGCTGCTAACCACCTTTGCAGGGCTTACACCGCCCTCTTGTGTGAAGCTTCAGTCATTTTGGTATGAAATCCTATTAAATAGGCAATGCAGATGTTGGCTTCATTTTCCCAGTGCTTTTATAAAACTGGACCCTGTGAAATGCCACACTCATAGTAAACTTTGCTGCTCAGATGCCCCCTGTCTGCCCCCTTCTTCCTGTCCTAGGGAGGTACGAAATAGAGTGCTAGAAGCTTTCAAAAGTTTCTTCGGTTTTCCTTTTCAGCATCAAATTATTAAAATTGTTTAGAAGTCAGTTTCATCAACACCTCCAAAATCTTTAACCTGCAGATACCTATTGAGATATTTAGTTCAGTATCACAAGAGAAACAGAGGGCGGGGGTTCCACATCGGTTTCAAAATTAGATGGAAATTTTGCTGTAATTAAGGCACTGATAGATCTGTCATTCTGATTCTGGTTTTTGTTTGTTTGTTTTTGTAACTTTTTATTTGATTTAGAATCAAGACATACTGGCTGAGCAGTTTGTGCAAATAATTTGACACTGCAGATTTTCCAGATAGCTTTCATGAACTATACTTAACTTTGTTGGTGCTGTTGCCCCATTACATTTATGAGTGCTTTACAAGGTAGCAAAGTCAATGTCATCTTTTATTTTATTTTCTTTTCCCATTCCAGTCAATAAAAAGGCAACACAATCAATAAAAAGGCGAAACAAGTATTTTCTGTCTGTCCATTTTGGCATGAAGCCTATGTATCAGACCATGTCCAGGAATTATTATGTTCTTGGCCTAGCAGCTGTGTTTCAGTATCCAGTCAACAAAGAAAATACACAGAAAACAAGGAAATAAGCTTTTATATTATACAAAAAGGGTCTGTTGAATACAGGTTTTTGACATATGAAGGTTTATTAGAATTCTCATGCAGATGCTCTATAAATATTGAATGATCATGTGTAATAATACTTCGATAAGTAAATAGATACTGATAGAGTCCTGAAATTTGGAGACTGATTGATGGTCTACTGTATAGAGTAGTCGTATTCATTTTAAAAAATTCCCTACATTGCTCTGTTATGTATGCATGGAAGCAGTCTATTATCTTTATAGTTTATGGTATATGAATCAGATTTATGTGATATCATTTGAAGCAATGTGCTTGATGTTTTCTTCAATTTTCTTTCTTACAGGCAGAAACTATGAATGCCACTCTCTTACGGGTTCACCTTGAATGCAGTTTACCTAATGACACATATCAGTTAGTTAAGGTATGTTTTATTATTATTTTATATCTATTTAGGTCTTCTTATTTTAAGCCAAGCTTAGAGGGATGCTTTCTAGAGCTCTAGAAGTTTTAGCAACAATGTAGTTTTCAGTGTCTCAAAGGGGAATTGTGCTTTTATAAAACTGTATCCTGGGATACCAAATAAATGTGACACATGTCACACTAAAATCTTTAGGAGAGAGGGAGATGAAAAAAGATACCCAATACTCCATAAACGTCCAAAGAACCAAACCAATACCAATCCAACAGGCTAAGTGTTCTAATGTGTGAGTGTTGTATTACTTACATAGGGCACAAAACTGATTAGATCCCTGTAATTTCTTTTCTCCGGAAATGTTTCACGAATGTCTGGTTCACAGTGAGAAGTGATCAGTGAACTGAGGGGCTGAAGCCTGGGCTGGCTGGTCCGTGTTGGGGGTCTCTGGAGGAGGCCACGGACCTGGGCTATGAGGAGGGGCGAGTATGTTAGCAGAGACGCCCCCTCCAAAAGCACTGAGGCCCAGACTCCGTAGCTGTATTTCTGTACATTGCACGTGGCAGCTGTCCTATGCTGTTCCTCTTCATGTTTGGTTCTTACATTGAATAGTGCATAGGTACACCTGAACATTTGAGGTTGCATGGAGTGCAACTGCCTGCTCTTTGATCTGAGCTTCCCAACTCTGTGCCTGTGCTCCAGTCTCCATGGCAGCCTCCTCTCCTGCTCCTGGCAGCCATTTCAAGTGCTGAGGTTTTCTTTGATGCTGTGTGAGCGGTGAGCTGGCATCCCATTCCCAGGCATTTCCTGGCTCCTGCTTTACTTCCTTGCTGCACTTCAGATTAGCTGAAGGTGTTTTGCTGCACTTCTGAGAGCACTTCATGTGCCAGTTCTCTACTCCTCCACGTCCTAAGCAAATTAGTCCTCTTGGTAGGGCATTGGAGCTTGGGTTGAGCAACCTTTGTGGTGTGATGCAGAATCAATTTATGTTATTCACTGTTGATTGTCTAGTTTTGTTTTGCTTTGTTGGCTTTAATTTTTTGTGTGAAATGTTGTCTGTGTCTTTGTAGTTGCTAGGACTCAGCTGTGTTAACAGCAGCCACTCTTTACAGATAGAAATAAGATCCTACTTGTATTTATCTGAAGTATTCTAGCCAGACGACAGTGTTTTCTATTAAGAAATGTACATGTATGTTTGTTTTTTTAAAATTACTTCAGTGAGAAATGGAGACAATAAACACAGGATTTGGAAAAATTAACTATAAACAGACCAGTGAACATGAACTGTCTTCCTACCATTAAGACACATGCATCAGTCTGTTTATGGCACATTTTATTGAAGGCAGAGGATTTAACAAAGGAAACTGTTTTGCAGTCCCTGAGGTGAGACTGACTAAGACAGTTTATGAATTTGCATTCTCTCAAGGTTCGGTGTCCTTTTTAGTTGTTTTTGTCTTTGTTTTTACTGTGCTGTCTGTACTTGCACTGTGTTTGGTTTCTTCTGAGATTTTAGCAGAGATCCTAATTACTCCTGTTTTGCCAGCATTTTGGTGCTGGAAACCTTGTCTATTAGATAATACCTTTGATTAATTTCTCAAGATACCTTACTATAATGAATTTTTTCTGTTCTATCCCCCATCACACACACCCCATATCCCTTGTCTCACTTCAGAGTTGCTGTTTTATGTCTGATGACCCAATGCTGCTAGAAATGAGCTTAACAGTAAGAGTGGAAAATGCCCAGCAAGATTTTGTGGAGCACAGACAATACTTACTGGAGAATCTTTTTGTTGTTTATGTAGCAATGGAAAAAACAAAGACCTCAGGTAAGTCCTAAATATGCCTCTTAATTGTAATACAGCTTGGTTTTATACTTAAATTGTAATTTGATGTGCTAAATTGAATAAAATTCAGTTACAGCTTAATTTCATGAGTGAGGGAAACCAAATCAGTTCAGTTAAACACAGCTTGTCAGAAAATTTGTGTAGAGTTACCTTAAACACAGTTCTCTTCATGAAGGTAACAGTTGGAAAGTTGTAAACTATATCTGTTTCATTCTTTTACCTGTTTCATCTTTTATCTGTTTCATCTTTGATCATTCTTGTATCTGTTTTTTGTCGTTTTTCTTTCTTTTATCTGTTTCATCTTTTATATCTGTTTTCATTCTTCAATCCTCCACGCTTATGCATCTGCTTAAGTAGTATGGAAAGATGTCATGGTCCTTCGATTTCTACAACTGCATTTCTGATTTCTCATTAATTAAATTGACCATAATGGGACTGTGAATGCAGAATGGTTCTTACAGTACTGGGAATAGTGGCCGTTTTGGAAAGTAGGATAATGAAGTAATACAGATGTCCGCGTCATTTCTTCTTGTAAGCTAGAATTCCACAGGCAAAACAATCAACTCCTTGCAGTTTCTTTATGCTGCAAATCCTCTAAATCCAGGGGATTTTAAATTATCATAGAGCTTTGCAGTCTGTTAGAATAGCTTTTTTTTAGACTGCAAGTTTTACTTACTGATTGGAGAAGAAGGAACTGCTTAAGAATCCTGATTAAAATAATATTTTTTTAACATACTTGTTAAAAATTAACATCTTTTTGTCTTTTGCAAAATGCCTTTCAAAACCTAGTCACAAAACAATATGTGCAATATATACTATTTCCCTTGTGCCTGTTCTGTGATGTGATATTTCACAGGTGAAACTGAAATACCCATTGTAAACCAAGGTTCCTTGCCGGTGAGATGCCAGTGCTTTGCTATATTGAGTTGTGGATGTACATTTATTCTGATGGTGGTAGAAAATTGTTCATTGTCTCTTCGTGTCAAGGGTGCTCGCCCTGAACACTTTCAATGGTTAAAGTACTGGAAGTATGCTTTTAGGGCTGTTTTCTGTTAAATGTGGTGCACTTATAAGTCCTCACTGTGTCAGAGGTTGGTCCTGTAAGCCCTTTGGAATTGCTGTTGGTGAGAAGTTCCATGTTGTGCTCCATCAGTACCGATGGTGGCTTTACCATATCAAACAGCAATGCTTGCTTGCCTTCTGTTTGAATAATGAAATGAGAAATGTAGTCTTGAGGGAAACGTCTAACTGATGGGAATATGATGCTGTGTTAGCCTCTGTGTGCAACATGTGTCAGCACCTAGAGAGGGACAGCAGGTAGGGAGTGTCTGCACAGGGGAGCTAGCCAGCTGGAAAGGTTGAAGAAGAGTATGCGCTTTGCACAGCTCTCTGGGTATATGGAGCATCTGTTCACTCATAATTAGCATCTTGAACCCTCTTTTGGAAGCTGGCGCTTGTAGTCTTTCTTTCAAACAGCTGAGCAAAACACACACATTATTAAAAATTGTGGCTGGTGAACTGGGAGAGTGTCCTTTCACTGTGAACCTGCATATACTGATGTAATTCAAGCATAAGCAAGGGTAAGAACTCAAGTTGTCTTCCTTCTGGAAGTTGGCTGACCGCCCGTAGTATAAAAGTCATCTCTTATTCTGTTCTGCTGTTCTTTTCTTGGTTCTCTACATCTTCATCGTGTCCTGTGGACAGGAACATAGCTTTGCCAGTGACAAAGGGTGATTACCCAGTACAGGTGTACCACTTTATTGGCAGTTGAAAGCTGTGTTATACCTGTCTCCAGTTGCTTTAGGCAATAGTTTGCTACTGTACCAGGTGATAGGACCATTCCTGTTTTGATCCCAAAGCACTGAGTCTGGGTTCACATTGTCTCCTTAGAATGCTTTCTATTTAAAGCAGGTGAGCCAGGGTCTCGTGTAGCTGATGTGATGCAGAACAGTAAAAACTGATTTCTCTCCTGCTGTTCATAATCTGGTCCTTAGAAAGTTACTTCAGCACCAGCCATCCTTCTTTCTTTCTCTTGTCACGCAAAGATTTTTAAATTTAAATTAGGATTGCTTCTCATATGAGTGTCTGACAAAACAAGAGTGCTTCCATCCTTAGTGAACTTACCTTGGTGTTTGTTCTTTTGGACAGGTCATTCATCAGTAGACGTGCATATTATGCATTCTGGAAACAACCTTGTGCATATACAGGTAATTGTGGTCTTCAGGAAGTCATAATTTAGGGTGTCGAATTTGACTGGGGAATTAACTCACTGGCTTTCTCTAGTAGCAGATTGATTTTACTGGTAGCAAATGTCACACTTCTAAATTTTTAAAATGTCCAAATGTCTAATAAATCCTTGAGACGATGAGTTGTAATTCAGTGATGGATTTTTTTTTAATGACATAAGAGCTGTTAAACTGAATAAAAATTCATGTGTTGATTTAGAAGATATGAGAAAATGGCAGATGGTAGGTTGCAAATTTGACAAGAAGATAGACTAATACAGGAGCTGCTATACTAATAATGGTAGTACTGCTACAAAGATGATCATTTCTTGTCTTCTTGCAGGAAATACGGCAATTGTCACAAAAAGACACACCACCTGTGGAGTTTGAGCCAGTACTGCTATCTTCATCGTCTACTAACTTTACAAAAGTTGCTTCTATTTCTTGTAAAGGTACAGGATACATATATTTCGAGATAATATGATTAAACAGGATTTGATTATGAAAGGGTAGCTTTTTTCAGCAGAGACCCTGAAAGATCTCAAAATCAATTTGTCTGGACTTTATTGAGAAGGAGCATGAATTCCTTCTGCTAATTGTTTCCACCATTTTTGTATATAGATATATATATACTTCCTCTTATGCTGATCAAAGGCTCTAAGGAAGGGGAAGAAAACATTTGCTAAAATGTTAGCATAATTATTGAATATGCTTTCTCAACATCCTTTTATAATATGCATTTTTTTCTGTTTCACATACATTGCTAAAAGGCTATTGTGCTTGGGTGGTCATTTTCTATGACATTTCTTGGCAGGATCATTGAAGAGGTTTGCCTGAGACCAGACATTTTTGTGGCAGAGGTTGACATTTCAGTGTTCCTGAGTCCAACCTGTTTTCTATTCTGACCACTAGACTGCAGTGTACAGACTTTAAACTTTTATGAAACAAGCTGCTTTCATAGTGACACTGAGACACGTTTTTCCTAGCAAAAAAAGGGCAAATAAGAAGAAAGAAGAGACTATTATGTTAAATGATTCTTTTTTCAGAGCAGTTTTTCACTTACTAAAAGGAGGCAGTGTGCACTGTTACATAAGAATGCTGTGCCAATGACATGTGGTTAAAATTGGTCGGGTTGCTCTTTGCAGCCCTGTTGTATGTGTTTTTTGAAGGTGTTTAGCATTCGTAAATTCTTCTTGAAGTAAGGCTTGAAACCTCTGAAAATTAGGACTCGAGCAATTAAATGGTTTGCTTATCTCTGTGAGGGTTGGACCAGCAAATGTTCCTCTTTATGGTGTTCTTGCAAATCTTCACATGAAAATCATTGTGGATATGCTTTTGTCCTGGCTGATCTATTCTGTGTGTCTGCTCTTTGCCCAGCTGCATCCTGTGACAGTGAAAGTCTTTATTCTGACAATAAGAAGAACAATGTATTGGAAGGCACTACAACACTAAAAGCCTGTCTTTCCTGTCCTGTAATGGAAGGGTAGGTTGACAGTGGATTTTTGTATGTTTGTTAACGCTCACTGGTATTATAATAAAAATATTGTAACGTGCTTTTAAGAGAGGAAGTTAACTTGCTTTGTCACTGAATGATTCCAGGGTCAGTGAAGAGGCTTCTTCCTGTTATTATTGTGTCATTTACCTGTGACATGTCAAGCAATAGTTACATATTTTATCCCAAGAAGAAAAGGATACGCCTTAGCAGCTCATATCATATAAATGTTGCTTAGTCTATGACAACATTTCCAGCAACCTGGTTAATGTAATGCAGAAGCTGGATAGTTTTAGAAAAAATGTGAAGTCTTTTCTTTCTTCAGTCATCTTTTGCCAATTTCATCCAACCTGCTGTTTCACAAAGCAGTAAGCAATGTTGTACTGTAGCATAACCAGGGGGTAGAGTTTTTGCCTACCTCTTTTACATGGTTTTTGTAAATTTTTGCTCTCTTATGTAATTATCAAAAAGGACATAATTTTGTTCTTCTCTGTAAAAACTTAAAAGAGTTTCTTTATGCAAGAATACTGAGTATCTTGTCTTGCATGGACTACTTATGTGTGGTCAAGGACTATTGCAGATGTATTTTGTTTTCTGGATTTACTTACAGGTATTTTGCTGTAGATCCTTCTGCAGCATTGTTTCATATAGAACCACATCATAATATTTCAGGATTTTGGTCCGTATGGTTTACAAATAATTTTTACTTCAGCATTGAATTGAATGAAGTCTTCATAGCCAGAGAAACAAAGAACATAGTAAAGGTAAGCTTTATTTCTTCTTCCTACAGTGTTTTGTCTCTGATTTAAGGATATGGACCTTTGACATAGAAAATGGATTCTCTGAAGAACTTTGTGTTCTCAGAGCTGGTTGGAATCAGTTAAAAATAAAGGTATCTGTAGCTATTAGGTCCTGAAGATCTTACTGTCTCGTGAGGCATTATTCACTGTCCAGCTTAGTTTTGTATTGTTTTATTAACAACTGTTCTTTCATTTGAGTTGCAGCTACAGATGCATCAAATTATAGACTCTTGCTCTGTTCTCAGAACTGTTACATGTGTGTTTGTGCTCTTCAGGATTCAGCATTTCTTCATAGGCCATAATAGAAGTCTTTAGTGCATAGATGAGCTTTGAAGTTTAGAAGGCGAAGCCAATAACTTACTCGCGCAATTGCTTGATTCAAAGCAGGCAAATCTGGTTTATGAATACATCTAAATGTCTCTTTTTGTATTTTGATAGGAGATTTGCATGTGTGCACTGTGTGGGTCACTTATGGGCACATATGTGCATGTAGTAACAGCAAAAACATGAAGGAAGAGAAATTTTACATTTTTCAAGGTATCTCTTGCACCAGAAATGGTGTATGAATTGTAATTCAGTTTTTGTTTGATTCTTTCTAGATTCTGAACTTTGATGAACCTTTGACTCTACCTCCAGGCTGCTGGAATGTATTTTCTTTGAAGCTCAGTGTGAAAGACACTGTAACGAATGTGCTCTCTAGTATTTGTTTGGCCACAAATGTGGGAGTGATATTTGAAATACCTCTGCAGATATATGCGACTGTGTCCAAGGTATTGTATTCAACTGTGTTGATTTATTATTAGGCCTTGCAAACCCAAATGCAGCAGTGCCTCTCTCAGGCCAGAAATCTGTTCCTTAGTCCTGAAAGAAAAGCTAAGTAGCAGACCACGCTGTGAAACAGTTCTGTAGCTTGAGAAGTCCCCAAAGTTGAGCAGTGATGGAATTATAGTTCTCTATTTTTAATTCTTTTTTTTTTTTTTTTAGTCATTAAAATTATGCACTGAGAAACTGAAATTTGTTCTCTTATTTTGTCATATGGTCAGTCGTTTTTGTTTTGGTTTTCCAGCAGGGAGATCTTAATTTTGAAGCAGTTGCCCACTGTGATATTCAGTGCTACTTGGGAAAGTCTGATTCAGGTAAGCTCATCTCCGGCTTTTTTTGGCATCTGTCAGTAGTTTTATTGTAGAAAATTCATTTTATGTAGCAGGACTTGTAATGAGAATATGATAACATGATGACTTTTCAATGTCATCCATTAGAAATGGTGGCAGTAAAAAGGACTTACTAGAGCATATAAGCCTGTGCAATACACATACTCTTGTTTGCATGTACAATTACTGTGGTTTTGCAGATGTATTTCCTTAAGCAAATCTGATATGTAAAGTAATTTATATACCCTCACATATGCTTACTTTGAAGGGGAAAAGTGGGTTGCTGTTTTTATTTTTGGGTCTGGACCCTTTGCAGATACTGATTACTCATGTTCAGAAGTAGATTGATGGAAAGAGCAAAATCTGTTATCGTTTTAGCAAATCTGCTTTGGCAGAAGAGTCTCTCTCTCGACCGTTCTGCCTGGGACCTGGATTCTGAGCTTGCAAGTGACCTTTATGGAAGATGGCATAAAATAAGACATGGGGAAGCCTGCAGGTCTGTACAGAATCTGTTGAAGTTCTTAATTCAAGCCAGTACAGTGTTGTAAGAAAGAATATTTCTGTTCTGAAGTATTCTTAATTAGAAGAAAACATTTTGGACCTTCCTACGCTTAAGTTAGTTGTCTTGAAGCACCTGGAGTTTCAGAGCACTCCAGAACACACCCAACTTTCATTTCAAGACACTACCAGCCATAAGTAAGCTTTTCAGATGCTTGAACTTTAGAATGTAAATAATGTTCTGACTGTAGTTACCTCACCATGGCTACCTAGCATAAAAGCAGTCAAAGCATGTTTTACCAGATCATTTATGGAGTTGCATGACTCCTTCATCAACAGGTTGCATAGCAGTCCTTTCAGGATTAGGGTCTTTGGATGGCTTCCAGGGTACTTAGTCCCTGGTGTACATACACATAAGTTACACTGGCTCTCTGCTACTAGGGTGCAGCTTTATGGGCTTTATTTAGTAAAGAGCATTTTCAAGGAAAGATAAGTTGATGTAATTATAAATCCTGGCAAATCATCTTTTTTCTTTTTCTGAAAATAAAAAAAAGAAAACAACTAACAAAGTTTTCTGGTTTTGCCAATAAAGCAGGAGAAGTATTTTAGGATCGCCTCACTTTATTCAGCAGAACAAATCTGAAGAGGAATCCTTTGCCTTTTTCTTGCCGCGATTGACTACAGAGCCCAGCCTTACACTCAACTTCAGTGCCACAGCCGTTAAAAGTAGTATGGTGAGGATGGTTGTTATTACAGTTTTCTGAGTTGTGTATGTTTAGCTTGTTTAAATAACAAAGTTTGTGGTTAATGTTTGGTGTTGCTTAGCATTTTCATACTGCTGGTAAATCAGTGTTTTGATCCAATTTAAGATACTAGATTTATATCCCTTTGGCTCTTTGGTAAGTTTTCTAGCTACCTAGTTGTAATGTCTTAATACAAGGAGAGGAGTAAAGCAACATAGGTCTTATCCAACAATTGTTTGTGGTTGTCAAAGTTTTCCTTGCATCATTGTATAAGTTACATGCTTGTGGTAAAATAGTTGAACAAAGGACTAGGGATAGGATATACTGTTATTAATGGTGGTTACAGTAAAGTCTTCCTCATGCCACTGCCTTGTGTAACAGAAGTGTGTAAAACATTTATGAGAGATACACCACTTGCAGAGCACTCTTCCAGCCACACTGACAATTATGTCTTTCTTGTTTGTCAGATTTAGGTCTCCACTAACCTACCCTATGCCAGAACCAGTCATATGGAAATAGTTTTCATATGCACATTGTGAATTACCTTAATATTCCATGTGTCCAATTTAATTGTTAGTCATTACAGTAATGTGTATAATAACCTGCTAGCACTCAGACTTCTGTGAGAAGGGGTGGCACTTCACTAACTGCACTTTCTTCTGTGCAAGAGCTTTGTTCACGTCTGCCTGCATAAATCAAACTCCAAATGAAAGGATTGTTGGGGGAGCGGGGGCAGTCTATATTTTTATACACACAGTTCTTCGGGCACTCTTAGCTGATTTTCCAAATTATGACATTGTGGTGACATGTCCTGCTGTTCCATGCAGTCTTGTGCATGTATGATTATACTGCATTAAGACAGAAGCCAGATTGAAGTCCCTTGAAAATGCAGATCATATTACCAGTGCTGAACTGTTTTAACATCCAGTTCTCAAATATGTAGTTTTTAACTTTTTCTTTTCCCCTCCAAACTATTTAGGTAAAATATTTCGTACTAAGAAACCCTTCATCCTTCCCAGTTACGTTGCAGCTTCTGCCTCTTTCTTACTACCCTGATCCCCAAGCTTCACTGAGTCTGCTGAACAAATGGTAAAAACTATCTCAGGATACTGTTTTCCCTTTTAAAAGATCTATTTGCTATGCCTTATGATTGTTGCTTATTGTAGTTTTTTAGTTTTTCAAAGTGTCACTTAGGTGGGGACAATGTTCTGACTCATTTTAGATGATATAATCATGTTCAGAGCAGCTTCCTGTATGGTGCTTGACTTTGTAATGTACCTCATCATTGATGAATTACAAATTGAGTATGTTTTAAGCAAGTTTCTCTCTGCCAGATCTAAACTGCAGTTAGTCATCTTTTAGGATCTGAGGCTTAGTGCAAGCTGCCCAGGTGAGGTGAACAACTTACAGAATTGGGGATGTGCATGTCCCCACAATGCCGGTTGGTATCTATACAGGGTCTGTAGCCTGATCACTGAGAAGAAGGTATCTGAACCGTCCCACCAGGAAAAATTTTTTTCTTAGCCTTTTCTTAGATAATAATCCAAGTTACAGAGGACACAGGAACCAGGAAGAAAAATTCAGGTCCAGAGTCAGGAACCCCACCATAAATGTTTAGGGCCAGCTAATTAAATGTTTCTGCATTGTTTTGGACTTCCTGTTTTAGAACTGGGATGATCTAATGAGAAATCTAAATTAGAGTTAGATGAGCAATAAAGGGGCACAGTGAGGTGAGCTGAAATTCACCAAAATAAGCCCTGGCTGTCACACTTTGAGAAAATGATGTAGTTGGTAGGACTGCTTGGTTCGAGACAGTGGGATTTTACTCATGTGCCGAAGTGTAACTTGCATATTTGGGGTCCAGATTCCTGTGTAATTGCTTCCTTAACCTCATTTCTTTACATAGGTATGTGTATGTGCATATATATATGTGTGTGTATGTATATATATGCACATTAATAACTACATCTGTTTGCATACTAAATGTGATTTCCACAGAGACTCTTTCTAGTGGTTTGAAATTACATTTTCTCTGTATTTTCAAACTTTAATTTCTGGAGATCTTCTAGGTTTACAAGAAATCACATCCATTAACTGTTTCTTTTTAAGCTAATGTCATTGACAGTTGGGACAAGTGAGTTTTCATTTTAGTGGCTCGAGGTCCATTAGTCCTCTATAACCTAAATTTTACCTGTTGGTTCTCTTACGTCAGTTTTTAATACCTTCATGTCAGATGGTTATAATTTGTGCTCAGGTAAATAATCAACTACTTTACATGAATTTGATTTGCAAATTATGTGATAGAAAACAGAAATTTGTCCCAAACAAATCATGAGTAGAAATTTGAGTAAATTAATGAGATTTAATGATTATTATTTCTTAACAGTTATGTGGGCAGAAAAAGCTTTGGGGTGTTTGTATTTGTGTGGCTTAAAAATTATATTTCTTGACTGTGAGCATTTACAATATTGTACACTGACATATCTAAAATGCCCAGCTATTTGTCTGTGTTCCAAATGTGTGGAATTCATGTAAAACTGATTTGTAGTGTATTCTCTTAAAATGCAGACCCGTATTTCACATCTGCCAAAATGAAATTGTAAAAATAATCTTTATTTTAGAATGGATGCCAGCATGTAAAAATAAGTCAATTCACTTCTGACAGGCTGGGTTTCAAGTGCTTAACTTTTTCTTTTGGTTTATTTAGGTTCGGCATAAATGTGCAAGCTATTAATTTCACAACCACCGAATTCAGGCTAATGGATGAATGTTCTCACAGGGTAAGATGGCTACTTTTGGTAGAAGAAGTGGTCTGGCACACTAGAGAAAACTTTTCCTAGCTATGCTACTTTTCAGTCGTTCCGAAGTACTATTTAAAGCATAGTGTTTTCTTGATTGTTAGGTGTGTATCTTTGCAGTTAATTATTTTTCAGAGTTTTAATCTGTTTTGAAAACAGACTCAAAAGCTATATTAAGGGAGTGCATGTGTGCCTGGACACTGTGTGTACTTGTTGAGGAGGCCACCGTTTGCATTCTCCGTTGAGACTTAGCTTTTAGCTCCAGGTTGAACATGAAGTGTTAGGCTTTCGAGTCAGTGATGTCAGGAACTAGCTGATTACCTTTTCAGTAGAGGGAAATACTGTCCGGTAGTTCAGTGAAGGAGAAGGCTGGATTTCTACATTTCAGCTTTGTGTCATTGCAGCTCCCAGATTCAGGTTTGGAATGTCATGGTTCTTGCTGGTTCCCATTGCCTAATTTTTACATATGTGTGATAACACTTGACTGTGTCACACCAGTGCTGAGCTGTGGTTAAACCCTGAGATGATGTGTCATGGGTGACAGAAATAGAGAAGATGCTGTATCGGGGATGTTGGCATATTTTGGTGACCAGAGTACCATCCAGAGTATGCAGATAATTTCTTCTTAGACTTCTGGTTTGTGCAAAAGCCCGGAATTCATGTATTTTCCTTGCTTTTTGGGCATGCTCTAGACTCATCTTTAATGTCCTGTGTAGATACATGTTTCTGCACATATACTTTAAGACCTTAATGAAATTTCTTATAAAAAGAAAAGAGTATGTTTGCTGCACTAATCAAAGCTGACCTTTCGTTTTTGGCAGCAGTTGTAAGAGTTGTTGTAAAAGAGAGGAGGCAGCAATTCATAAACCCTTACCTGCAGGCACACTCTGAGAAAGAGAAGGTAGTATGTGGGTAGGACTGAGTTTCGACAGTCCCATGCACCATACTCTTGACCAAATGGAAAAATAGTGGTACATCTTTGCATCAGTGTGTGCAACACATGTTTTTCTTTAGATTTGAAGAGCTATGGGGAACATCTATGGTTAGATAGGTTTTCAGCACATATGAGATGGATCTTGGCTTGTTAAACAAATCAGTAGTTCTTAATATTCAAATTTTTCAATTCGTTATCATTTCCCTAGTCACTTTATGTGTAATGAATTGTTAGGTTCACGTTTGAGCGCATGCATTTCTTTTTAGGGAGTGACATGGGGAAGTTTGCAAATGTCGTATGTGACTTGCTTTTAATAAATACTACCTGTTAAATGCAGGTTCTGAAAGTTTTTTTATGTTATTTTTCTTAAAATAGACTAAGAATAAAAACATTCTGAACTGAAAAATATCAGAAAAGCTGTTAATAAATCAGCCATAAATGAAAAACAATCAAGCAAGAGCCTGTTTTGGAATGTTTATGGTTGCTTTGACTGCTATAGCTATCTGATCACCCCTTTCTAAGAAAAGACCCCCAGTTCTGGAAGAGCAAGTTTTAGGGCTATTTTCATTTCTATAGTGGCAGAAAGAATAAGCAATGGTATCAAAAACAAACAAACCAAAAATTTACATTATTTCCAGACGAAGTGAACTTCTGGTAGTTCTGGTTTTCAATAATACAGTAGGGAATTCACTTTGGCTTCTTTCCAGTGACTCAAATGATCAGCATATTTGCCAACAGTCCCTTTCTCACTTAAATCAAGTTGTAAGTCATATGCTGAGGGTATAATGGTTGCCACATTTCCCTATGCAATCAGTACACTGTCAGTTCTTGTGCTGTGAAGTGTTTCAGGATTCTTTGAGTATGAAAGACACTATATAATTTCTTTTCCATCTGAGCAAATAAAAACTGTTTTGAAAAAAATGAAGTAATACATTCCTCATAATAAGTGCAGTAATATGAACTTTTGCTCAAATAAACAACCTTATCTGATGTTTTATGCTGTCAAAATGAAAGACTTTTGTATAACAAGTTAGCAGTTTCTGCACCTTGCCAAAAATATCTTATGTAGTGCTAAGTAACGATACGGTGCTTTCTTTATTGACATCTTTAAACACACATGGTTTCTGTGAATAAGAAGTGCATTTTTGTTTAACAGAATGCACATCAAGAGGATTTCATCAGCAAGAAATGCAGTTCTGAGCTGCTTTTGTTAAGTTTACAGCCACTGGAAACCAGAAGAGTTGGTGTAATTTTTACACCGCTTGACTACAAAAGAGTAACTTCCCTTATTTTAATCAGGTAAGCCACGTTTCAGTTTTAAGTCAGAATCAAACAACTCAATGTAAAATGAATTTGCAAAATCGCAGAGCATGGACAAATTTGAAAGCCAGAATATTTCAAAATTTGAAAGCCAGAATACCTCTGATTTTATAGAAAGTGCTTAAAGTGTGTTTGTGCCTTATGTCTCAGTCATTAAAAAATACAGTCTTATTTTCTTGATATGTGGTCATTGGGTTATAAAATGCGTATGAATATACTGAGGTAATTTTGAGTTAGGAGAGAAACACATTGCATGGCTTTGCTATTTTCAACTTGACTCCATAATGATAGGATTTATGGATCCAATGAGTCTTATGTGCAGCCAAACATTGGTTATCTTTGTAGGAAAAGAGTTTATGGAAGAAGAAACCATTTTTACTAGGTGGCACAATTATTATCCAGTGACAGTGGTTACAAAACTTGTTCCTTCACTATGTGAAATTCACTAGTGACTGGTTCTGGAGTGATCCCATCTCTATTTAGGGAAAACCTGACCAGTTTTGGCCACTGACTCTGTTACTGAAACACTGTTGTTGGTTTGGCACCTAGAGAGCAAAGCCGTGATTTTGCAAACTTAATTTGTGTTTTAGTGACTGATTGCTTGATTTTTACATTATGGCAGAAACAACTTAACCGTTCTGGATGTGGTCAATGTAGAAGGCTTTGGAGCCAAAGAATTGCTTAAAGTAGGGGGAAGACTACCTGGTGCAGGAGGATCTCTTCGATTTAAGGTGCCAGAAGCTACGCTAATGGACTGCAGACGACGTGAGTAAGAAGACACAGGTCTCTAGTTTTGTAGCTGGCTGCATTACTCTGTAGTGGTACTGATATGGTACATTAATGTTAAGTAAACAGAATGTTAAAAGGTGAACAGCTTGGTCATGAGGGGTGTAGATTCTGTTTTTACAAAACACTCACTGAGAATGGTTAAAAGTTCTAGAACTACACTACTGCAAAACAGGTTATATTAAGTGTTTTATTAGATTGTAAATAAAAATAGCAATTTACTTGTAAATGTAAGAAAGTCATTTTTATGCACTGTTAAATGATTGCTCTCTTTTTTTCCTTTAAGAACTGAAAGACAGCAAGCAAATTCTATCCATAACGAAGAACTTCAAAGTAGAGAATATTGGGCCTCTTCCTATAACAATTTCATCGATGAAAATCAATGGTTACAGTTGCCAAGGATATGGATTTGAAGTGTTAGACTGTCAGGAATTTTTCCTGGCCCAGAACTCATCAAGAGAGATCAGCATTGTGTAAGCACTGACAAATTTGCTGACAAAATAACTTTAGTGGAAATTTGTGGATATGATGCTGCAGTAACATACCCACACTCAAACTTGTGAATGTAAATGTCATAAGCCTTTCCCTAGGGGTAATAGTAACAAATGGATAATATAATAGTGTCTCTTTACAGGACTCATAATTTCTAAAAAGCAGCATACATACTTTTATCAGTGCATTATGAAGTAATAAATTAAAGCAAAAGAGTTGCCACAATTTTTAATTTGATTGTTATTCTCTAGCGTGTTCTGAGTAGCCCGACCATAATCTAGTCATGTTTTCCAAACACTGAACATAGTCTAAAACTGATTCTTTTTAAAATCCTCTTGAGTGAAAGATACTGTGACTTAAGCATGAGTTGATATTACTATATTAAAGTAACTGCGGTTTCCTATACAACAAGTATCATCTCTACTGGTTAAAAAGGCAAGTCATACCTTCTAGCAGTACCCGTGGCAGTCAAATAGAGTAATGAAGTGGGTCAGGGAAGTGGAGGAAGAGACAAATCTGATGTTTTCTTCTGCTTTCCCTGTCTTTCCAGCTTTGTACCCTAGTACCTGGCCCATTCTGAAATAATGCTGCCTGTACTCTTGACAACTGTGCTTTTGTTAAAGAGTTTTGTAAAACCTGAGTTGTTCATGTGCACCTCCTTGAAAAAAGGAAAACGAGTCGCAGTAACGAGAGTATTGTGAAGAGTCACAAGAAAACCACGTATATTACCAACTGAAGATGACCTAAAAGTCTTAACTGCTGTTAGGTGCTAATGCCACGTGCACAGTTTAAGCAGGCAGTGGACATTTATTTCATTGCCTTTTTTTTTCCATATTATCAAATCAGGAATTATTTTGTATTTTTTGTATCAATGTGACTTCAGAAAATTAAATTCAGCCCAAAAATGGAAAAGTAACACCAGTTCTGTCTGTTTTTCCTAATAGATTCACTCCTGACTTTACGTCTTCCTGGGTAATTCGTGAGCTTACACTGGTGACTGCTGCTGATTTGGAGTTCCACTTCACACTCAACGTGACTCTTCCTCACCATCTCTTACCACTCTGTGCAGACGTGGTGCCAGGCCCCAGCTGGGAAGAGTCTTTCTGGAGGCTCACTGTCCTCTTTGTAAGGTAATGCTTTCAGGACCCTTGCAACAGTTTGAAAGGGACCTGCCAGGGAAAGATCAGCAAGCACTTTTGCCTTCTGTTAGATTTTTTGTGATGATAGGACCTTAAATCTCTACTGCATCTGTCTCCCGAGAGTCCTGCCAGCTGGCTGTGACAGCTTAGGTGTGGTAAAAGTAGCTGGTGATGGAGTTGGCAAGCATTTCTTGCTGCTCCTCCTGATAAACTTCCATGTTAAGGCTGCAATGAAAAAGGGTTAGGATATCCCCATGGGAATTCTCAGCATACTAGAAGACTTGCTCCCACCACAGTAGAGACACACATGTAACATGTTAGTATCTGAACATTATAAATAGAGTTGAGTGGGCTTGAAGATTCTCTTTGAGTATTCCTGGAAAATTAACGTGAATTTTATTTATAGTTTCAGACAACTACTTGAGGACTTGCTTCTTCTTCTGCTTCTTTTCTCCTTTCACATGTCAAATATTATTTGTGTTTATGGTTAGTTTTTGCTAGGCACACTGCAAAACAGGCTACCCCAGAAAGATGGTGGGGCTTGTGTTAGCTGATTCTTTGCTGGCACATGCTAAACTGCTTTGAAGAAGACTACCTTTGTAAAACAATGAAGGGTTCTGCTTCTGCACACACTGCTTTTTTTGTCTTCCTTTACTGACCTTTCACACTGAGTAGTGTGAACTGAATGCTGTGTTGGGCACAGGTGATGTTCAGTGCTTTCATCACACCAACCCTGAATTCCTACAAGAAGCAGTGACTGTGAATGTCACGATGGTAACATACATGTACTGATACATATCTGAGATCCTGATGCACACTGCGGTGCTGCTTGCATTGTTTTGACACGGAAAACAGAGCACAAATGAAGAAATAGCAGTGACCACATTGTGTGGTTCTAGATGCAACAAAAAGGGACTGTAGGGATCTGAAAAATCAGGAATTTCTCATTCTGTTTTCCTGCTAACAAAGTTTATACTGCATGACTGAGAAAGGTGGTTTGATGAATTACAAAGATTTTTGTTCTGATCCATTTATTTTTGGTGCAATTAATACACCATGTATAAAGAGGATATTTTGCAGCTTCATTTTTAGTTCAGAAATACAGTAGCATTTGTAACTCATTTTATGCCAGCATTTTCTCTAGGAAAAGAAAGGGACAGTATTAAATAAATATCAAAATAATAACATGACTATCATGAATGAATAGAAGGCACTCAGAAGACTGATAGGTATCATTCTACGATGTATAGTCATTGACTTGTAGTGAGACTTTTAAATTATCTCTAAATCAATGACTAGGTTTTTTAGAAGGCACTTCTTCTTTGTTAGTTTTTTTTAAAGCTCGTGACTGAGTTATTTTATAGACCTAATAACTAGTAAGGGCTATAAGGAAAAAAAGAAAGGCTATTGCAACTATTACTTTTCACAACTATGTTGAGTTTTCTTGTCTGTCTTTTTACTTAGAATTTACTAGCAAAATATTTCAAAAGTGCATCCTGTTAGAAGGTTTTTAACTCTTTCACTGAATATTTCTGGAAGTTGTAGACATCAGTATCTGTTGTTCTCTTTGGCAGTTTGTCCCTGCTTGGAGTGATTCTGATAGCCTTCCAGCAAGCCCAGTATATTCTAGCAGAGTTCATGAAATCAAGACAGAGGCCAAATCCTAATTCTTCACCACAACAGAACAGCAACTCTGTTGACGTAATCAGCTCTGATGCCTACAAGTAAAAATACTTTTTTTTCTTCTTTTGTACCTTGGAGTGATGCTTTCTGTCTGTTTGTATTGTGATATTGCTGTGGGCTGGTTTAGAGGAGATGGTGTTCTAAGCAACCTCTTTTCAGAGAACTTTCAGTGTTGTGGTGTGTATTTATCTCCACACAAAAGAAATTGAAGAACTCAAGGGTTTATTAATCTTGTATATTGCCAATAGTACATAAGGAAAAATTATGTGATGAAAGTAAAGGATGTACCATGTGTGGCAGCCATGGAAAGAATGGAAAATACACTGATGATTCACAAATCTGACCCTCTTGAGTGGTCAGTTATACTGAAGCATGTAAGTGTGTTTGAAGTCTGAGCACATACTTAGTCTTGCTCAACTCCCACTGAATCAGAATGTGCTTAGATGTATGATAAAGTGAAGACTTAATGCAATTTCATGGCTTGAGAATATGCCCCCCTTTCTTTTCTTACAAAAATATCTCATAAAGCAATTCATGTTAGCTTTATAAAGAAAAATAACCCCAAATAACTTATTTCTTCTCCAGGGGAAGTTGCAAGACATTTATGGATTCCTACAGTTCCTCAGATAAAGGTAAAGGGAAGGGCTTCCTGTCTGTAGGCGCTTCTTCCAGCCGAAGTCAGAGCGCAGCAAAGAGAAGTCCTGCGACCTACAGCCACTCTCAAAAGAAACACAAATGTTCGGTTTACTACAGTAAGCAGAAACCAAACACAGCAACTGGCAGTGCCATTGCAGCTGCTGATGAGAAACAGAATCAGATTGCAGAGAACCAAATCTCAGCACCAAAAGAGGACATTTGCACTGATGTTGTCAGTGAGAACTGGGTAACTCTGAAGTATGCAAATGGCATAAACGTTAACAAGAATTTAGCTCTTCCAGAAGACTTTCTGGGTAAAGAAGAAAGTACACTGAAAAATACAGTTCTCATTAAAAATACTTCTTCAGAGTGTGATCTGAAGGAAGATCTTCAAACATGTATGTTTCCTAAGGAAACTAACCTTAAAACTTCAGAAAATCTAGCTGAGCTCAAAGAACAGGAGTTCTGTCCTGTGAAGATGTCCAAGAAGCTACCTGAAAGTCACTTGTACAGAAATTCACCTCAACAACAGCCGGAACTGCAGGAAATTTCTAGGAAAATTAGTGGTAATTTTTTTCAAATTCTATTACTCTAAATTACTAGGTGAAATCTTTTGAGTTCACTGTGATCAGGATTTTGTCTTTTGTGTGGGACAAGGAGACGTGATACTTCTGATGCGTTCACTGTGATTTATCTGTTTACACTCCTAAGGAAGTAACTTGCATTGAAAGTTGTTTCATAAGTTATAAATTTGCTTCATTTGCAGATTTCAATCTTGTGCTGTAGCATTTTAACAGTTAAAATAATTGATATCATAGATCTGCTTATAAGACACAAATTGCCCTTGTCAGATATTTAGAAGCATCCCAGTTTGCAATTTTCAAGTCCACTGACAATATGATGCTTAATAGTCACCAACAAGGATGTTCAGAACTGGATCTGCAGAACTCCTTTGATGAAACTACCTAAAATAACAAAAAACTGACATCAGAATGCTATGAACTTACATTTTGTAGGAATCTGCAGATCAGTGTTTCTCTTAGTAATTGCATAGCTATATTTTTTTATCTTGTTTTTCTTTTTTTAAAAGTGTGAAAATAAGCTGCCTGGGAAGTCTTATCTCTTAGCTTCACAATTCAAAATTTTAAGAGCAGCAAAAGAACACCTGGGAGAAGTCAAAAGCAGGGTAGGAGAATGTATCCTCTGGAAGCTCGGCTTTACTGAGGCACTCGGCAAAGAAGCTGAATGCTGAAAACTGGCATTTGCTGTAGCTGTGGCAGAGTTCAGTGAGTGAGCGATCACAGAAGGATTTCAGGCCCTGCTGTCACATGTAGTTGTTACCACGGGCCCGTTGCTTCTGGTTGTGTCGTCGTCTGTGAGATACAGCGGGTACAAGTGTGCAGTCTCAGGTAGAGGCAGGATAGTTTCACTCATACGTACGGAGTACTTTGACCCTGTGCTCCTAAACTGCAGTGTCGTTTATTGTTTGTTTTGAATTAGGAGATCAGATGGGAGGAGAGAGAGGGGGGATGTGGGAGTCAGTAATTATGTCTTAACTGTATTTGTGTGCACAGGAAAGTAGCTTTGAGTATAGGCTGTGGAAATCATGCTTATACATAAACCAGTTGGGAGATAATAGACCTACTTTCATTGACAAAACTTCCACCTTGAGAGAGGGTTTCAGGAGTCCTGACAGTTACCAGTCTCTTGTATTCAGTGGTAAAGCACTAAAGGTAAGCTCCCTTGTTGTCTATTAGCAGTTGTGGTTTTCTGTGCTATCAGGGATGTGAGTATTTCAAGTTGTTTCAAGATGTTTCATGGGATAAATAAGTCTAAAAAGTACTGTGTTGCAGTGTTTGTATCTTCATTATAGTTACAGATGTGGTTTTGTGCAAATAGTGAGTCTTCAAGACCTTGGGTACTTGCAGGTTTGTATGCTGGAGGTCAACAGAGAGTTCTTTAGAGTTCTGTCAGCCTCCCTTGCCTGATGTTTCATTCACAAGCACTCCTTTTGCAGTCACCATGGCTGCCTGCTCCAGAGGGGAGAGGATGTCTGACTCGGAGCTAGGATGTTGTAGTTTGTTGGTAGGAAACGGTAAAAACGTTTGGGTGTGCCTTTCCCATATGAGAAGACCAGTTCAGTTCAATAAGTGATGACATTTCTCATGTAAAGCAGTCAAGAGTCTTGGTAGCACATCACTGTAGATGTATGGTAGATATCTGAGATACCTGGAACTGATTAGAGGTGAAGTTAATGCTGTCCTGTCCAGCATTGGCAGGGCCCAGATGAGGACTGTGACTCAACTGGACAACTCAGCTAGTTTTTGAGGCAGGCTTCCTCTTGAATCTTTCACCTTTTGGACTTTGTTACACCAAAATAATAATTCTCCCTCACAAGTCTCTCAAGAAAAGGAACTTTTAATGTGGAACCCATCCTAAAAAAGGATGATTTCCCTTTGTCTTCATAGTGAACGCAGAGGGCACTTCAGAGGTGTAAAGCACCAAGTAAAGGCCGTCCTTAGTTTGATTTACCTATTCTTAAAAAGTCTTCTCCCTACTCAGCTTGCAGGTTTTTTTCTTTTTGTTTTTTTTTAGCCCAGTATGCTCTAGCTTCAGATTCTACCTTACAGATTGATGGCTGAGACCCAAATAGCTCGAATTCAGATAAGATGAGCGGGGCTTGTGTAATTTATGCATGTGCTAGGAGTTGTGTGCTCATGAACATGAACCAACCAGCACCACACCAACCACAAAGCTACGTTTTGCAACTGCTCTAAGAATTTTTACGCAGCATTAGCTTTTGATTTTGAAATTTTCAGTGTCATCAGCCTAGAGCTTAGTATCCTAGTGTTTTGGAAAGCAACACAAGTCTTTGTAAAGAAAGGTAGTGGTTATGATTAGGAGCCCATTCTCATGCCAAGCCAACTGTTTTTACTGTTTGATTGTAGGGAATAGCCAGCAAGTGCCTCTCAGGAATGAAGCAGAAAGCTGCGAGACTTTAAAAAGGCAGATCAACCTAAAGCCTTCCACAGAGAAAAAGATTAATAAGGGACCTAAGGAAGAGCCTCCATGCTGTGCAAAAGAGGAGACCACTTGTTCTGAGGTTTGTATTGTGATCCTTCTGCTTTTCAAATTTAAAATTATCTTTTTATTGTTTATTTATATATGTATACACATATAGGTATGTATGTGTATGTGGGGACTATTACATACAGTCACAGATCTGAAACACCGTAAATCAGATGACTGAGGAAGTAAGCAGATGTGCTGTCCCGCATCCATTGTGTATTAATGCTGCTGTAGAGAATGATGAACAGTTTGTGTAAAAATTAAAACAGCTCTTATATTGTGATATTTGCCATATCAGAGCCAGAGATTGTTACTGTCAGAGCAGCACGTGTGTACTGGAATTTAATGCCAGCTATCAGCCACACTAATGATGTGGGAACATTCTCTGGAGGGGAGGTGGGCATATTGGGCTTCAGTTGCAGGCCTGATCTCCAAATACAGGGCTTTGCATCAGAAATTTGCATTTGAGAATACAGCAGGCAGAAGCCCCTTAACAGATTGCAGAGTTGCTGAGAAGGATCATTTCACCTCTGGTTTCTGAGTATGATAAACACATCAGACTGTACCTTTGTTGCAGGCAGCCTAAAACACTAAAAGAACTTTTATCAGAACTTTATTAAACCCAATAATTTGGATTATGTTTATATCCTGTCTACTGGATAGGAATCCCACAGCAAAAAAAGTGTAAGGAGGAATCGCTAACCATGCTTGGGGAATATGTCAGAAAAGGTCTAGTCTTATTATGGGCTCTGTTGTTACAAACTTCTTTCCATGTGTGGCTGATGGTGCTCAGTTTGTTTCTTGCATTTTTTTAAATTACTATTATTTGTTGGTAACTTACTCCATAATTTTCCAAATAAGTTGTAATTCAAATGAAGGCTTTCCCCTGCCCCCTCCAGCTGCTGAGGGAGGATTTATTGCTGCTGAACTTGCACACAAACTGATCATAAATCTGGCAGATGTTTTTTGTTTTTTGCACATTGGGAATTTTATTGACTGCTTTACTTTTTCTCCCTCCATTTTTTTATTTCCCTGGAAGTCAGAGCTAGATGCTGTGAAGGGGAAAATGCTAAGTTTGGGAATTCAAAAATTTTTCTTGTCATCTCTTGCTGTCTTGATGGACAGAGTCTTGGAAAGGCTGATCAAATTCATGATGCTGGAAAGAAGATGTGCTGTGGAAAGGCACTAAATCATAAAGTAACTATGCATTTGGGTCGGGTCATGTTGTCCAAAGAAATTTAGCTAGAAAAATCCAATTAAGTTCATTGACTGAGTTAAAATCATTTTATAATGTACATATTGTCTCAGCTCATATTTTTACCTTTAGCAAGAAGATACATATAGGAAGAAGAAACCTCAGGAGAAAAAGGAAGGAAATGTACCAAATATGAATTGGAATAGAAATAGAACATCTAGAAAAAATAAGAAGAAAAACGTTAATATATCTACAAGGTATGTATTGCCTCACCAAATCATGAAGAAATCCAGAGTTACTGTCATGTTTCCACAGGTTTTGAATAGTACATTAGGCAGGATTGTTTTATCTATTTAAATAAACACACTTCAATCCTTGCCTGAGGCTTTATTTTTAAGAATGTACAGTACTAAGTATCACCAGCAAAAAAAAATAAAATTTCCACTTGTAAATCTGTATTTATATAGATGCACTCCATTCTGCATAACAGTGGTAGCTCTCTGTTATTGTCTGGAGTGTGCTGTCTCTGAAGTTTGATGGTTAGCTTCCTTTCCATTGTGTATTATGTGGAGAAATTCCAGTTGTGTATTCCCTTCAGTGAAAAAAGGAAAATAAAATTGTTGAAATGATTCCATCTTCAGGAGAATCATCTGCTATATTGAGTAACTGGGGAATGTTGTCTTCTAGTAATTTTGGAAGAGAAATATGTAGAAAGGAGACGATGGCTTGCATTTTTGCCATAATGATTAAAAAGACTAGAGCAGCCCTAGACTAAAGAATATGGAGAGCACAGTGGAAAGTTACTTTTTTCCCCCATGAGGATTGTTTAAATGCATTTTAATGTCAGTTGCAAATCACTTTTAAATATTGTTTTAATGTATTTTAAGTTTAAGTTATTTGGATTGTTAAAAAATACTATTTACAAACTGCTGCTACAATAGAAACACTTCTGAGGAGAAAATCATCCTCCTTCCCCTCCCCCAGCACTTTGAATTAAGGTCACAATCCTACAAAGCCTTCACAGACTTAATTTTTATTGCAAGCAGTCCTGTTGAGGTCAGTGGATTTAACAAGAAGATTGTAAATCTGAAGGGACTGTTATAACTCATTATGCACAAATTACTATTCATTGTGTGGGAAGTCAGCACATGTGTAAATCTTTGCTGCATGCATACCTTTATAAGTAGGATGGATAAAATACCAGAAGTGAAATACTGAAGTTCAGTGTCTGTTCCTTGGACCAGTTCAGCCTTTGCTACTTTCTGAGTTAAGATGGAACCATTCCCTTTCTATAGAAATTTGACAGCTGGCTTTTATTCATTTTCCTTAATACTCTATAATTACAATATTGAATGGAGATACTTCAGTTTTACTAGCAAAAACTTAGGATCGCTTCAGATTATGATTTTATTCTAGTTATAATTATGCCAGTGAAATGAACACAGGGCACATTTTTCCATGTATCTGGATATATTCGTACAGCGCTAGACTGTGCTTATTACACATTAGTGCTTATTCCTCTAACATCTGATTGCAAGTGCATTAGAGAATGAAGTTAAATATACACATGTTGTTTTGCCTCTCCCCCTGAAAACTAGTCATCTGTGTAGCGAAATATTGTATTTTGAGAAAGGTTTTTTAGGTTTCTGTAAAGTTGGGAATAAGACTCCCAAAACTTTTCCTTCCCCTGCATCCTGCCTATATAGGAGTGTGAGTTAAAGTGTTTAATGCCTGAAAAGGAAAAATGCAAATATAAAATGCAAACATATTTCTTCGGGTGTGATTGTATTAGGGTCCCTGAGCAGAGTGAGTTGAAGCATATGTGCAGTGAATTTGAAAGGCCGGATCTGAGAGCGAATATTGGAATAAGAGCCTGGTGTCCTCAGAGTAACGGGGAAAATTGTAAAGCAGACCAAAAAGCTGGGAGCTTGTCTATACAGGGAGAAACAGGTACGCAATCTTAATTGTCTTAAATGGGGAAAGAAACACAATATGGATTCTGTGGCATTAGAGCTGTATTCCTTTCTTGAGAGACCTGTGCTTTTCTCACTTTTGAACCCTGATGCTAAGATGACAGTGCCTGAAATAAGTGCTCATTTCTGATGGGCTCTGCATGCTTTCTCCAGGGGGTTGGTTGGTGATGCAAATCAGAAAATGAGTCAGTCTGAAGCCATAATCCATCTATTCTTGATGTAGGACTGACAGTCTTGTGTGTTCAAATGAAAGCTGGTATTAACTGAAGCAACTGTATTGCAAAGGCCAGTTTTAGAATAAGCAGGTCATTTTTTAAAAACCCCACTAGCTTGGGTACCTGCTTCCTGCCTTTCTGTCAGGATTTTAATCATCTGTTTTCCCTGACTTTTGGGAAGATGAGATCTGATGAAAGATATCAATGTCTATAGAATAGTCGTTTGCCTCTCTGATGAGATAATAAGAAAGGAGAATCTATCACTTATGAATTCGTTACTTGCAACATTTTGTCATTGCTCTTAGTATGCATGATCCTATAGCCAGGATATGTTTCACGTTTAAAGTGCTAACTGTATATTTCAAAGGACAGTATGTGCTTCCTCTTTCAACCTGTTGCCTGTAGCTGCACTTTATCCTCACTTGCATTTATTTTACTGGGATATTTTACTGGGACGTTGTGTAGGACATAAGCTCCTTGTGGTAGGGGCTGGTATATTTACAGAGGCTATCAGTAAATATTTTCTCTCTTACTGTCAGTAAATACAGAGAATACGTGTAAATTTATGTTTCAGATGACTTTTCACTGACAAAGCTTTCTTAAATGTTGTGTTGGTTTTTTGGTTGTTTTTTTTTCCCCAACTTCTTTAGAAAGCTTTTATCAGCGGTCCAAAAAGAAGTCTTTGGACAAGTTTTGTTCTGATTCAAGCTCTGATTGTGGAAGTTCATCAGGAAGTGTTCGTGCCAGTCGTGGGAGCTGGGGTAGCTGGAGCAGTACCAGCAGTTCAGACGGAGATAAAAAGCCAATGATTACTGCCAGGCATTTTCTTCCATCCAGTAAGTTTTGCAAATAGTCTCTCTTCACAGTGGCAGGCAAAGTTTTTGCCTTCCTTCTGAATGGAAAGGGCTACCACAGCATGGGGCACATAACTTGCCTTTTACAGGGCACCTCTCAGAAACAGAGGGCGAGATTTAAATAACTTTGTACTTGACAAGAAGTACCACAAGTTTTGTGGAAATGAAGATGACCTGTCAGGCTCCAGAGAAAGCATCAGGCTCCTCGCTGGAGGAATCTGAATTAGTTTTTGTGGAAAGATGGGAGAACTGAGAGCAATTTCTACCTTTGAATTTATGTTTCATCATATTATTCTTTTGCTATTTAAGAAATGCACAAATGAAGAATGTGTGAAAGCAGTTCAGATCTGAGGATGTGGGGTTTGGATAGACGTATTCAAGGCATAAGTAGACAGGAGACCTGTGCCAGTTGACTATTATGAGAAATGGGAGCTGTGGTTCATTACTGCAATTTTTGAATGCCTGAATATCATTAAAATAGTTGAAAGCGTAAACCCTGTCACTGCCATAATTTTAAAATGTTGAAGTGACACAAGCAAACCCAGCTTTGAGTACATGAAAAAATATGGTTTGAATGATTTAAAAATATGCAGGAACTTACATGTGTATTTGTGTATGTATAAAACTTTACATTACTGAATGATAGGACGTGATGTATCTGAACCTGAGATCTAAAAGATAACGAATTGTGTGTATATGACTTTTCTGTTTGTTCAAATTATAATGCCCTTTAAAAAAAAAAGGAAAATAAGTAAATACAAATTCAAAATCAATTTGATAGTAACAGGTGAACCTCTCCATTAAGAGTATGGTAATCACATCTGAGTCATAAAATACATTTTAAACCACATGGACTTAGGTAGCATGCTTTGAAATTAATGCAGTTAGTGATAATCCAGTCTGAGAGAAAACTTAATTAACACCATTGATGAATCTATTTGTGTGTATGTATATTCTATGCATACTTCTTTTTTTTAGGACCTTTGATTTTCACAGTCATTCTTTTCTTTAGGAGAGAATATTTCACAAAATGATTTTCCATCTGAAACTCCTATCACTTTAAATCTGTCTCATAACATCTGCAATACCAGGTAAAAAAATTTTAATCTACACCTGTAAGACATTAAAGAAACACCACCAACTTGAAATTGTGTCTCAGTTTGGTAAATTATACCTACCTGTTGTCATTCTTTATGATCATCTGATTGTACTTACTAGTTGGAAGAAGATCATCTTCAGTATATGAAAAGCAACTTACTATATTTCCACTTAGTTATATTAAAGTAGTAATGTTTTTTGAAAAAAAGGTGGGAGTGAGACTTTCAAGTTGATGCTATTCTTTTAATGGGAATAATGTTCTCCTAGGATATACAGCATGAAAATTGATTCCTCCCTCCCCTACATTCTTTTCTACCTCTTTACTGTATTAGAGATAGAATCTGCAATTAGTGTGAGTCCTCATTTCACTTCTCATTCTTCACTTTGTGTTTTCATTAGGAGAAATAATTTAATCCTTTTCCTTTGGGATTCTGGTGCTTGAAAATGTTTCCTTTCCATTCATTTTTACTAGTTTCTTTGATGGTTTTTGATGAATATCAAATTGATGCTAGTGTGTGTCTATGTGTCTTCATGGACATAAAAGTAAACTTGCCTGGAATTTGTTGAAACATTATGAGAGGTCCTACTGATCTTCATGAACTACAACCTGTTTTCCAATTTTAGAGATAAGCTGTTGAATTAATTTCCAATAGGTTGATATTGGATAGTAAAAGTGGGATAATTAAGGCATATTAATTTTATTAATTTTGCATGTGTGATAAGTAGCTGGCTTTTAATTGGAAAAAAAACCTTAAAAAATTGCACAGTGGTAATTCAAAAATAAGAATGATCAGGACAGTGGGAAAGCAGCAGCAATCATGATGTTCATTAGAATATTTTTACATCTCTGTATATTTCCTTTGAAATACTTTGGATTATGAAACATAACAGTGTCTAGACTTAAAAAATTAAATTTTATTTTAATTCAGCAGAGACATGAACAGCATCCCCCAGTATCCTGAAACCTTATGTCCCAATTTCACTGACATACCTGCAGATCCTGACAAAAATAAAGGTCAGTATTAAAAACTGAAGCTGGTTTTTGCACATTTTGTCAAGCAGTTTCAGTGATGTTGCTAATAACGTTTGTGTACACCAACTTGATAGACATGTTGTTACTAGAACTTCTAAACAACTTAGGTCCAAAGTTAGCAAATGAAGGCTTATAACCTTGATAATTTTTACTTATAACCTTGACGATTTTTGCTGCATCTGCTCTGTGTGAAGACTGCATTTAGCTTTCAACTCGTGTTCTAGGAATTCTTTATTTTCTTTATCCTCTTGCTTTGCACAGATTTATGTCCAAAAGCAATGCAGTTGGGAGATCAAGAGCATTAGTTGCTGTGTTAAAGTGAAGCTCAAACATGACTCAAAACAAACATGGCCATTTTTCTCTCTAAATTTCCGCAGTTGGGACTTGCTTTCTTTGAAAGCAATGAGTGAGGTTGGGTTGAGCTGTTAAAACTCTTGAGCTTTCGTTGTTTGTGTCTCAAAGGGAAGTAATATTAGCTTTTTGAGTGGGATTCATAAAGGCATCATGGTACATGGTGGAGTTTGAAAGCTGGTTAGGACACATAGTTCTTTAAGCAACAGCACTGCCTACCCATCACTATCCCTTCTCATGTAGGTTTAACGTGTGTCTGATAGGATATAAATGCTGATTAAACTTTTTACATGGTAATAGTATTAACATGTTTCATGAAATAATGCAATAGAGCTAACTTTGCAACCATTTTTTCATGGAAATTGCTGATTTGGATTTTTTCCTTTCTCCGTCTGCCAGTTCTCACAGAGTTGATGGGAACCAGGTATCTGTGGGTAGTCAGGGCATTCAGTCCATAAAGAGCAGCACAGTGAATATCTGCCCTAGGGGCTAAATACGAGTTCACAAATTGGTTATAAATGGCTCCAGTCTATTAAAAAGTTGACTCTGTTGCCACTGTTTTTGTGTAGTTGGACTTCAGAGGTGCTTACTGACTGATGTGTAGGGGTAAGGAGGCCAGTGGGAATCACATCCCTGCTCTGTGTCCTGCTGTGTGGAAGGGTGCCATCTTCCTCTGTAGGAATTTCTTACCATTTTGTTGAATTCCAGTTTCTCAGGTCGAATCTTTATACATATGTTTTATAAAAAATAGAAATTTTGAGATTTGAAGGTGGACATTTATCACAAAAAAAAATAGGTTAGTAACTCTGGATTTTTTTCTCAAGCATACATTCCTTATTGTGGATCTGAGAATAAAGTGTCGTTGTGACAGAGTTTGCAGAGTCTCCTTCCTGTTGCTCTGCGTTTCATTCCCCTTTCCTTTTTTAGGTCTTTACCCAACAGGAGACTTGTGGCCTGCCCAGCCAGTCTGCATGACAAACAGTTTAAACTACAACCTTGAGAATAATATACCGTGCATGATCCAGGAAACCCCCTCTGTTCACAACAGGCAAGTTACATTTTATGTAAAAAGTGTGGCTAATGCTTTGCTTAGGTTTCTGTGATGCAGAGGATTGTAGTTGACTTATATTTGTAAGGCAGATGATAGTTAAATTCTTGCTGCCTCTTCAATCTTAGTTCCAGTTGTTAATGCTCTTCCATTAGTACACAATGATTAATTTTACTAAGACAAATTCACTGCTGTTCCTATTCATATGTAGATATTCTAGAATAACTTCTTTCAGGTTTAATTAGTTACATTTTGGAAAGCTATTAATTCCTTTCATATTTTTGCATTGTCAGGCAGAGGGCCTGGCTTTTAAATTTGTTATCCTCTTGCTAAATACATAGCTTCTGTATATCACAGGGTGTGTTATGTAGTGTGTACTTGTGTTAAATGGCATGAGCAGACATCCTTATAAAAAGACAAATATTCCAGTTTGAAGGTGGTTTAGGCATACGAGTTGGTATATTTCAGGCTCTGTGTGTATTTGGGTTGATCTTCCTCTAGTAATGAACTTGATTAATTCTTGTGTTTTACATTACTCACATGTCAAATTTTACTAATGAAAGATGCACCACAAACTAGAGAAATGCAGAAATGTTCTGCCACCACATAGCAGTGAAATACGGCCAGTTCTTCAAGTTGTGTGCTGTCATCCGAAGTGACAGAAGGACCTGGGGGTCCTACTGGACAACGGGCTGTCCATGAGCCAGCAGTGTGCCCTCGTGGCCAAGAAGGCCACTGGTATCCTGGGATGCAGTAGAAAGAGCATTGCCAGCAGGTTGAGGGAGGTGATCCCACCCCTCTACTCTGCCCTAGTGAGGCCACACATATGGAGTACTGTACAAGAGAGACATGGAACTCCTTGAGCAGGTCCAGCAGAGACCTACTAAAGTTGGTCGAGGGAGTGGAGCATCTCTCTTATGACAAAAGGCTGAGGGAGCTGGGCCTGTTCTGCCTCAAGAAGAGGCAACTGAGAGGGAACCTCATCAATGTCTATAAGTATCTGAAGGTAGGGTGTCAAGAGGATGGAGCCAGGCTGATAGAACAGGAGGCAATGGGCAGAAACGTGAAGGAACATGAGGAAGAATTTCTTTACTGTGCGAGTGACCGTGATTGCTGGCAGATTCCGTATTATGCTACTTGCACGTAATTATTTATTGATATTTAGTAGTGATAGCTTAAGATAGCTTCTTGGCAGAATAGTAAAACTGAATTAGTGCAGCTTCACATGAAATCCTTTTATATGTCTACCTTGTCCAGACTGGATCCAGACTTGGACTACTTCAACCTTTTGGCATAGCAGGGCTTGTTTCACTACTGACATGTCTTCAGGAATTACTTCTGAAAAATCTTCTTGAAATTTGAAATTATTTTAACTAAAAGAAGTATAATCCCTACAAATTAATGTGTAGTTTAGAAAACATATTGTTTAACAGGACTTTAGCACATGTTGTGAGGAAAATAGAAATCTCGATTTTAATTGCTATTCTCAAGCATTCGAATGCTTGAGAATGGTATAAGTTTTCTTCTACCTCAAATCACATTATCCATGATTGTGGGAAAGAAGTACAACTTTATTTCTGTGGAAGAAGAAGTTGAACTCAGGCATAGCAGGACTCTGGTAGCTGTCATTACAAGTTGTTCATTCTCCCAGATGAAAAAGAATTCGGTGAGAGAATCTCTGTGATTATGTAGTGGCACAGAGTAGATACTGGCAAAATTGACAAATGGAATGGGAAAAACCTCATGATCAGATACAGGCGTTTTGCATCCAACAGCTTTACCTTAAATAAATATTTCTAAATAATTTTCAGAAGTTCTGCAAATTGTTTCTGACAGCATATTTTTTTCCTTGGGACAGCTTCATCGACTGGAATGCAGCTTGTGACAGCCAGTTTTCCAACATGTATTGTCCACTAGAGATGAATGAATATGGTGCTTTCCCAGAAGGTAAGCTTATGAATCATCACAGAGCATGGTTATTTTCCTCTCACCTTTTATAAAACAAAAGGCTGAGCTTGTCTGTACACATCTGGGCATTCGTTGCTTAAGTGGACTTTACATTTTCCAGCTGACTGAGTGCTCTGTAGAAATAAACAATGTGAGCATGTGGTGGATGAGAAGACTGGCCTTCGTATGGAGTTATTAAGCCTGAAAAGGCGGTATGCAGGACTCTCAGAGGGAATAGAGAGAAATGCTTGTGACTACAGTATTACAGAAATCTTTTTGTACAATTTTCTTTGTTTCCCCTCTGGCAGGCTCCTGCCTTCCAGTGTGTGAAATACAAGGCCTCTTGTGACCAATTACCTTCCCAGGCTAGAGTTTCTTGGCTTGGGGAGCACACTGGCAGCAATCTAGAATTCTTTAGCATTACCTACCTAAGCAATAATTAAAGGTCAGACTAGAGTATCACAGGCAGGACGGTGTTCCCTTGGGTGCTTAGAGCTGAGACATGTTGGCAAAGAGGCCTGGGTAGGCTCTGTCATGCATGTTCTGTGGCTAATAAAGACTGTTCTCCAGTAGAGGAGTTGCCAACTCTTTATCCCATCCTCCTGATAACAATTTGTTAGTGGCTCCCTAACAGAGAGTGGTAGTCCTGTTGACAGAAATTGCTAGGCTTCGCTGCTGTGCTACCCTGAAGCTGCCTGAAGTCACTGAAGGATTAGGTCAGTTCCAGCCTGGCTCACTCTTGACAAGATTCAACATTCCTCCACAGAAATGTTTGTAGTGTTTATATTGCAAAAGCCTTAATTTGTCTTCCTGTTTTTATAAACTGCAGAAAACATGAACTATCCCAGTGGCTTCCCAGGTACTGCAGCAGTGCAGAATACAGCCTTCATTGACCAGAACTGTCCCTCAACCTGGAATGCTCATCCCAACTTGCCACCTGCCTGGGAGCCCACCAGTTATGTCAACTCCACAGTGAGTGTTGTCACTGTGAGGCGCTGCCTTCACGTACTTTTTCAAAACCTTCGTAGTGCATTTCTGTCTTCTCCCTATCTGTTGCTTGCATATTATTCATTAGTCTTTTAAGTAGCCTGATATATGTATTTGGTATTGGCATATGTATTGGCATTGGTAGCCTGGCTTTTTCCCAGCTGTTCGTCAAGGATGTTACTGACCTTGTCTGTGAAATTTTAAGACAGATCCTTTTTCCTGAAAATTGACTAAAATCATCTTACATATGGAAAAACATTTTGGACTTATGTAGTCTACTGAAACTTTTTCCTATCGAAATCAGTTTTTCCAGTTGAGGGTAAAACACAGAAATGGCTGACAGCAAAACCCAAAAGATTTGGAAATTGTAGAGCTGAATGGACAGCTGCTCTCAGTGACTTTGACAGGTGTCTTTTTGCTAGGAAATCCAAGTGATTTAAGCTGGATTTGTGCAGCTTTCTGAATGCTGAGTTTGACCTGTTTTACTCCATACTAGCCATGTTCGTGTCATCCCATAGTGCAGTGTAGTGACTTCAGTTCAAGGTGGTCTTTAATTGTAATCACCTTCTCCTCTCCTCATATTTCAAGATCCTCTGTTTTAGAATTTTGATTTTTTTTTCATTTACAGTAGGTTTATTTTGAATAAAACTAACCAAATAAAGCAAGAAATAGTTTTAACTGTAAAAGTGAAAATTCTTCTGCGTTAAAAAGTTAAAAACTGGTAGAAGACTTTTGCCTAAAACAAACATGGCTTTATTTCATATTTTGTTCAGGAATGCCAGGAAACACAGAAGGTAGAGATTGGAAAATACATTAGATAATTCAGTTCATTTCCCTGGTGAGCTTTTCTCCACAATACATTTCAGTGTTTCATTCAGTTTTAAAAGTCCCAAGACTTCCATGACCTTCACTGAGAGACTTCCTTGCAGACTAACACATCTTGCCCTCCAGGAGGTTCTTTATAAGCTTTCAAAATTTTCTAACTAAATTCCCTAGCTCCCAATTATAGTCTCTCTTTCATACTGAATATCCCTTTCTACTCCCTGTATGCATAGTCTTTCTGTACTGACATATACTTGAACCTTTTTCTTGTCATTTCTAGGCATCCTTCTCTTTTAATTTTAACTCTCAAAACATGGATGGTGTTCTTCACGTGCCTTCCATTTCTCCCTTATTTTCCTTAGCATCCTGACCAGAACTGAATACTGGTTACAGTATTCTTGTTACAATATATTCTTGTTACAGTAATATCTATGCCTTACAGGGATGAGCTCACATGGCTTGATTCAGTAAAGGTCCTTAACACACGCGCGCGCGCAATGCTGCTGTAATTTCGGCAGCCATATTTCTTTGTAAACTTTTTACTGTGTGTTTCTCAAGTTTTCTGCAAGTGCTGCTTCCTCCCATTTAGTACTACGTTTTCAGGTTTTCTTTGGCAAATGGTCCATTGTGCAGTTTCCCATGATTGTTTTATCTTGCTCTACAGCCCTACCTCTCAAGCACCCGAAGCTTGTCTCCAATGTCTGGACTTTTTGGTTCCATCTGGGCACCTCAGAGTGATGTTTATGAAAGCTGCTGCCCCGTCAGTGCCACGACTCAACATTCAACCCATGTGGAGAACCAGGCAGTTATGTGTAAGCAGGAATACTATCCGAGGTTTAACCCTTTCCGTGCCTACATGAACTTGGACATATGGACTACAGCAGCCAATCGAAATGCAAATTTCCCTCTTTCGAGGGACTCGGGTTATTGTGGAAACGTGTGAAAGGAATTTGATTTAAAAATGTGAATAAAGATGCTTGCAATTTTGATTACTAGAGTAAGCTGGTTGCTGAATAGATTACAATGTTGGTGAATATTTTGGCACTTTTATATTGAAAATAAATTTTTTTTACTGAAGTCTGAGCATTCAGTGCATTTTAAAAAGCACAGCATATTCAGGACACTTATTGTCAGGTGAAGGCTGTAAATTTAAAATTGATTTTTTTTTTTTCATGGATAAGGACAGTATTAGTTCTTAAAAGCATCCAAGAACCTGTACTGCAAATGTTTCTTCTGAAGTTTGCTTTCTGTGGTATAAACTAGGAGTGATTTAGCATTTTTAGGTAGAAACTTACAACCACAAGTAATCATATCTATACCAAATAGTAGCACTGGGGACTTACCTATTGATGCAGATCAGAGAATTTCCAAATGGTGCCACTTCTAGTGCTGACAATAGTTGTTTGTGGGTGTAAACTTCTGGCAGTAGAAAAAAGGCTGAATTGTGGCTTGTTTATCTGGCTTCAAAATGCAAGCTCTCGCTTCGATGATGTCATGGTTGTGCAGTGTGGGTGAGTGGGCATTTCTTCCAGGAACTTTTCTTGTGACTCCTGGCATTTTGTGTTTATATTTTTAGCCTTCATGTTGTAATAGTATTTTCAGTGCATTTAATTGCACTTGTTTAAAGTTCCAAAGCTTGAACTGAAACAAATGTTTCTTTGAGAGCAGAATTCACACCACTCTCCAAAACAGAATGCCATTGTGTTGGCTCATGTCAGGAGACTGAATCTCTGTAGTGAGAAAGGCAACTGAGGAAGCGCTGCCACCAATGCCAGGTCTAAATCTATTGTGCAAGCTGTCTCTGCTTACCCTTCCTGTAGAGCCTTTTTTTCTGGCATGGCAGAGTGTGTCTGGGTGTCAAAAGTAAGGGAAGGCATCCCTTTGATTCAGAGATGTCCTTGGCACAAGGGGACTTGTTAAGCCTGAAGAGAGAGTGAAGGCAGATCCTTGTACAGCTGCTTAAAGAAGAGCCATAGAGATGGCAGAACGAAGTCTTGTGGGTACAGGCATTATGGCAAGTGGCAGCAGTCACAGGTTGCCACATGGGAAGTTCAGGTTGAACATGAGGAATAATGACTTCACTTGGAGGGTGGTGCTACAGAAGAACAGGTTACCCCAAGGGGTGGACAGATCTCTGCTTGATGTTCATGACATGGCTGAACGAAGCCGCATGTGACCTGCTGTAGTGGTCATGGCAGTCCTGCTCCTCATGGGAGGTCAGACTAGAGACCACCAGGGTCCGGTCACCATTCTGAGGATTCTGCGAGCTTGAACAAATTCCTTACTTTTTGCTATTTAATTGTTTTCCTCTTGGCCTTTGCACACAGAGTGATTGGAAGAGGAGTCTCTTTGACAACAAGAAATTGAGGCTTTTGCATTTCTTTTTATTTAAAGGCAGAACAGAAAAGGCACTGTAAAATAGCTGACAGCCTGCATGGAAGGCTACTCAGTAATCTGAGTTCCCAGACCTAAATTCTGGCCCAGCCAGTCTCACAACATTGCTGAGCTATCAGACCAGCTCCTCTGACTTGCTGGTTTCATCCAGAAATGCCATCCCAGGACTTGAAATGTTTCAGGAGAAACAGCTCATTTCCATAAAAAGTTTGTTTCAGTAAATCAGCAGTTCCTGCAAAAAAGCTTTATTGAAAGATACTCTGCCAGCTGTGCTTTCACATGTGTTTGGGTTGGCTCAGAAGGAGGTAGCAGCTGGTTGGGATACTCAAAAGCTGCTGCATTTACCTGCTCTAATTACTCATGCGGAAGGTGCTCCTAAGCCTTCCTTTGTTTTCGATGTCAGAAAAATGGGATCATCACTGAATGCTTCTCCAAACTATGGTGTTTTAATTGCTTGATCAGGAACTAGCACCTGGAGTCTTTGCTTTCCATGATGTGCCTTGCTGGGCAGGAATCTGTTTGACTCTGGAGTTAATCATAATTGCTTGTGATTCGAAGGAAAGTTCACATGTTCATATGAACTCTGATGCTCCTGAAATTAGTACTAAGCCACAAGAAGTAGTCATAACCACTGAAATGCTTTCTGTGCACCTCTTGCCTATGGTAGGAGACTTCAGGAGGAATATAGTGGGAGTATAAACACAATAAATACAGATTTTTTTTTAAAAAGTGATCCTTTGGTTTGAAATGCAATGAAGTTCTTTATTCCCTGGGTTTATTGTTGCTTGTTATATAGCATGCCTGTTGGATTTTGGATGTACAAAGGCACAGGAAAGAGGAGAAGACCTGGAAAGCTGTGCTTACTTGGCTTACTCAGTTTATTCTGTTCTGTTAAATGTTTCAAGGAGATCCTTATTTTCTGTGCACTGAAGTGAAGCTTTTCCTTAAGTTCCACTGTGAGGAGGTACATTTCTTATATCTGGAACAAACTGTAACAACAACTACAAAACCCCACTGAGTTCTGATAAGCACCAAGTCCCTGTTGTAAGTAAAGCATATGTTCCAGACAAAAAAGATCACTGGAAAAGAGAGAAAAAAACTGTGCAATAAACCAGGCAAACGCACTGGAGAGTTCAGGGAGAGCAAAACCAGATAGAAATGTTTGGAAAAGAAAATATCTGTGAAAAAGTTGGTCAGAGTTGTTAAAAGTGCCAAAAAAAAGACAAGGGAAATGAGCTGCAAAGAGCTTGAGATATACTGCTAAGAAGGGAAACAATCATTCCCTTTAATCAAACCAGAACAGATCAAGAAGCAATTCCCCCGGGAGCTGTGTAGTATTAGGCAAAGTATTTCATATAACTTTTCATAACAATAACTAAGGAATGTAGCAAGCTCATTAAGGTTACCAGGAATAATTGCTGCCATCAGGAGACATCTGTAGCTTAATTAGCAATCCAGTTGAATGTAAGTGGATTTGGGCTCAGTTAAAAATCATTCCTCCTACAGTGAAGGGGAATATGAAATAAATAATTCCACTCCAAATGTCTTTGTACCAAAATGGTTATAATTCTACTGCAGTGAAACTGGAGAGGTTGCTCTAAAGACCGTCTCATTGTCATGAGCAAAGTGATTTCTAATTTCTTGCCTTGTGCTAGTGTTCTTTATAGCAGCATTGGGAGCTTCACTGATCTCTCTGAAACTGATACCATTTTTTTTGAGCGACATCAGCAAAAGTTGTTCTTGGTTAACCAATGAAATGCTTAAAATTGCAGAGGGAAGACCAAAAATACCAGTATAAACGAGGAATAGCTTGCACAGTTCACTAGTAGGGCTGATGGGGGGGGGGGAAACCAGGTGCAATTTTCAGTGTTCAGTGTTGATTTCCATCACAGTGTGAACGTTACGTAGTCTCAGGACATTGACTGTTTTCCCAAGAAGAGAACTGGGAAGAAGTGTCAGCCACCCTTGCTTCTCGCTCCCAGTGGGTTTGTGGCTTCTTATATGTGTACTGGGATCTGGGGATACCACATTATCAGTTTCCTTGATTTTCACAGGGTGTATAGGCCAAAAGCCTGCCTCGTTGGTCTGGTATTTCCATTATGGAGCCAGAAGATATTCCTGGCATATTTTGTGAAGGTTTATAGGTACTACGAGAGATGGCATTTGGACAAAGCAGCATCTACGGCTGCAGCAAGCCCCTCCCAGCGTGCACTGTAGAGCTATGGGAAGGGGAGCATCCAACACAGCTTTCCTGTAGGAGAGAGCAGTGCTCTGCTGGGACCCTGTTTCTTGGTAAGTGGGGCTGGTACGATGTTGAGCTTGCTTCTGCAGGGAGAGATTTGGACTGCCTGGGTGCTACCAGTCTGGGCTGGGAGCCTGGTTTGAACTCCTTGAGAGTGACAGGCTGGCTAGACTGAGCTGTAAATTCCACCTTTGAGGTTCAAAGCATGTGGGGGATCCTATGTGTCCCCAGAGGCAGGCTCAGATGGGGAACACCGTTGTTGCTTGCTGTTTGTTATGAGCACAGTGGCAATTGGTGGACCTGTCCTACAGCTCATGCAGCTAGACCTGGGCTTGTAGGATTGTTTCAGCCACTTAAAGGAGCAGTGACCAGCAAGCAGCTTGCACTGGCAGAAATGAGCTTGAAAGCTCTTGGGGCAGCTGAGAGATCTGATTGCCAGGGGGCAAATAAGTTCACTGAAGAGAGCCGTTAACCATCTTAATCTGAAGAGAGCGGAAGGGGAGGAGGCAAGGGAGGTTTTCACAACCTGCAGTGGGGTTGGCAGTGCCAGCAACTCCATCATCCAACTTCTCTCTGCCTCTGGAAAAGCTTCGGTGACACCTGGGAAGTCATGGCCTTCACAACACCCCAAATTCCTGCAGAGCTGTCACTGCCATCCTGCCAGGTAAGCTTCTGACTGATCTTTACAGTGGTAGGTTGGGCATTGCTTTCCAGCATTTGTTTTCTTCCCTTTTCGCTCTCAGGTAACACCCATTATTTATTTTTCTCAGTGAGTCACCTGTGTCTGCTTTTGCCCTTTCCACATACTTGCCTCACTTACAGCTGTTTGTGGAAAAGGTGCACAGAGGCACCGCCCTGTCACCATGGGCGTGTTTTACTTCTACCTTTGATTGCCTTGTCCTGTTGTTTAATGTCTGATCACTTCTGTGAGGAAAATGGTTTTATGGGGAAAATCACATCCTCTTCTGCAATACCCGTGGGTGGGCTGAAGGCTCACTGTCTCTCCAGGACTGCTGTGCTGCTGCAGCCTTACTCTGTCCCAGTCACAATGCAACAATCACCCTGCCTTTCCGACAGGCAGGAGGCTGGTAGAGGTCGGTGTCCCAGCTGGAGAAGGAAGTCCCTGGTGTTGGTTGGAGCAGTTGCTCTGTCCTGCACTGGCGAAGGCTCTGCTGGGCAAGCCCCAGTGATGTTCCCCATCTCTGCAAGCTGAGGAACATGGAGGAGCGGGAGACAGTGGGTGAGCTCTGCTCTACCCCATCATGGGCAAGTGACAGAGTAAAGCAAGGGGAGGATTTGTAATCCCAGCCCTACAAGGTGGTGTTGGAATGGAGGTCCTCAGAGCTCACACCCATCTCTGCAGCTCATCACTAATGCGGGGACATAGGCACTCCCCCTGTGCTGAAAGCTGAATATTGCTGCTGCCCCTTGTCTGTAGAGCAGATTTTCCTGCAAAATCCGTCTGTCTGTGCCTGCTTGACAAAAACGCTTCCTTTGTCGCTGTAGGTCACACACTCTGCAGCTCACTTTTTTCATGACCTCTGCTGATTTCATTTCTTGCTACTTTCTTCAGCAACAACAGCAGCACAACCCCTCAAACCTTTTCTACCCCTGGTGTTACTCTGAAGGGATTTTCCACTGGTTGTGTGTGGGACCTGCTCCCTGAGCTGTTTGGGGTTTTAGCAGCCTTGTTCAGAGGCGATGGAGTTTTGGTGTTTCCACATGGGCCCCATGCATTTCTCTGCAGTTTTTATTGCTTGGAGGCTGCCAGCAACCTGCACGAGCAGGGACCATGCTGGCCTGGAATGTGCGGCCTCCCCAGTGTATTAACCAGTGCCAGATGAGCTTCTCTAGCTGTTGTGGACTAGCTTCTCATCTAGCATAAACTAGTTATTTAATCACTGTCAGCTAAACTAACAGCAGCCAGGCTTGGCTTGCAACTGAGCACAAATGTACGCATCTTTTGGAAGGATAGCTTCATCTCCATGACTGACCAAAAAACCCCCATCCTCTTCAGTAAACTTAGCTCCTGTGCAGTGATTTTGAGAAGGTGACAGACCATACCCCTGACCATCCCTGCCACACTCGGGGTTATGGCTACTGTACCTGTGGGTTGGCAGACATGCCAGACCTCTTCTCCAACAACACTGGCAAAATACTCCATTTGCCATTTGGTTTTAATTTTGACTGGATGTACAATTTGTGAAGGGAAGCTAATGCTTTCACACGTCTTCGTTAGCATGGATGTGGGGGAAGCCTATGCCTGGACCTGTTCCAGCTCTCCGAGACAGTGACATGGAAGGTGGACTGCCTTCATGGGCTGGGCGTCAGCAGGTGCTGTAGTACAGGGCTGTCTCAGAACTAGAAATAACCTTCTCATGCCATGCTGAGGTGCTGCAGTAGTGCACCTTACAAGAACCTGCTATGATTGCTGGTTCTGATTTAGGGAGAAAAATGGTTCACTTCATTCTCTCAACACAGCCTTGTTAAATGAAAGGTGATTTGCGGTGTGGTGTAGGAAATGCTGAAGAGTGCAAACCAGATGTTGAAGATTATAAGGGACCCTTGCAGAAACATCAGAAAATGCTGTACCCTTCCCACCACTCTCCTCAGGCCTGTGATATGGTGGAACTTCTTGCTCTGGTATTTGCTGTGTTCATATGAGAAAGGTGGCATCTCAGTGGTGTTCCTCCAGCTGCTTACAAGCAGGCTGGCTCATTCTGCCTCCAGCTCATCTTGTGATGGTACACCAACGGTGCAGGAAGGGGTGAATGGTACATGCAAGGGAATGGAAAATTATCTCATTGCTGCCCTGTTACCAAACCAATGTGGGAAGCCCTTGCTCCTCCTCAACTCTTCCCTGTGCTTTTCAGCCACACAACTCACAGTTTGTGGCATAAATGGTTTGTGGAGCTCAGTGGCAGTTTCGTATTGATCCGCTCTTTCCAGAGCTGCCTGCAGGTTGATCAGTCCCTCTGTGGACAAGCAAGCAGCTGTTAACCAGAGGAGATGCCAGCCCTACTTCTGTTGGTAGAAGCCTCTGTTTAATCACAGCTCGTGTTCCTCCTTTGGTTACCTATTATTTCAGTTAGGTACCTTCCACTCCCTCCTGTCGGTTAAGGACATGAGGCGTGTAGTGTGCCTTTGGGTTCCCACTGTTAACACTGTGTTCAGTTCATGCATTTGCCAAATGACTCTGAGTACCAAGTTTCAGTTTTTCCCATCTGCATGTCCTTGGCATATACTGCACTTTCCAGGGCTTCAAGAAATCAGACCATAGGTACCTTCTGCTTACTCATGACTCAGCTGTCCAATTTTCCCACACAGTCACTGGTGAGCACAGATGCGGCTGTCCCCCTCTCTCCTGGCTTGCAGGGTTTTCCTATGCTTTCAGTTATAGCCTTTAAGATCATGGCTGGGTGTGGCTTGGCCTGAGCCCCCTGTGGCTTACAGGGTGGGACACTCCTGATAGCAAGCAGAAACCTGGGGTACAAAGACCTGATGGAAATGCCCATGGGTGGATGTGATGGTTTCACTCTAGGCCTTCCTGAAGACCAGCTTGTAACCAGGAAGGAACTAGGAAAGTGATCACGGAAGTATTCCATGCTATTCCTTTATGTAATTTGAGGTATAAATAAAGCCAGCAGGAGGGACCTCACGCCCTTCCTTTCCGGCGAGGTTCGAGAACGGTGGGTCCCTGTCTCGGTCTGGCTTATCTGGAGCTGAGGCCTGCAGTGACTGCTGTTATCTGCCACGCGTGAGGGGAGAGCACTGGGCCGTGTCTGGCCATCCTGCTTGTTCAAAGGGAAGTGGTGAGATTTTGCTAATTTACCTTCAGTTGGCTGGTTGACTTGTTTGGTCTTTATCCCTTTTTGTCCTTTTCCCTTCTCCCTCCCGCCTCTTCCCTTTTTGGGGAGCTGTTTGGGATTTCTGGAGTTGTGGTGTATAGTATTCTCATTGTATATATCTGTCTCATATGTAAAATATATATATATATATTTGCTATAGCTTTGGCTGCTTAAGTCGTTTTTTTTTCTCTTCCCTCTCTGGGAAGCAGGTCCTTGTTGTCGAGTTTCGGGGACTTGGCGGGAAGCCAGCTCGAAACTTGCACAGTGGACATCCTGTGGGGGCTGAGCTCACAGTGACACAAGCTTTTCCTGTCTATAAGTATTTCTGCCTTCTGAGTGAGATTCACAGGCAAGATTATGAGTTTCTCTTGCAATAGCTGAGCTTCATGACCCAGTTTGATACCCTACAGCAATGTGCAACTTTTGGAAGCCCTCAACTCAAAAAATCATTAAGGAGAGGTATCTTTGTGCATTTTAGAGATGACCTGCACATTCACTGGCTGGTGGAGGGTTTGTTTGTTGTTGTTTTTCTTAAGAAAGGAACCTTTTTGTTCATTGAAAGGTTTTTAATAATTTATCAGTTTAAGGACTGATAAATTATAATTAGTTAGGCAATTAGTTGAGGACCAAATAATGGCTTATGCAAATGCTTCAAAATCCTCAAGTGAAATATAAAGGATTTGTTAACTCTTTTTTATTCATTTCCTTAGTAAAATGTAAGTCTGGGAACATCGTCCAGAACACTTACATGACTGAAGCTCAGTAAGCTGCAGGTTTGGTTTTTGGTCGCACAACCTCATGTGCTGTTCCCAAGACAGAGAAACCTGAAATCTAATTAAGACAGTATTATTCTTTCTGAAGAGCTGATTTGAGGGATGAGCTGAAGGCTCTACAGAACCTTCATTCTGTCCCTTCTCCTGCTTCCTCTTGTCAAGGTAGCCCTTTGTCAGTTGACCAGCCCCATCAGTGAACCTGTTAAGCAGAAGTTCAGCTATCTTGACCAAAGCCTCACTGATATTTCACATAGAAAGAGTTTGTTAGAGAAGTCCTCAAGAAACTGATATTGAGCTCTATAAATAGAAAACAGATGACTCCAGTTTCAAGTGGTTAACTGCTTTTTAACTAGTACAGTAACTAATGTTCTCATATACCTAGAAAAACATTACAGTTTTATCTTTGCAAAGATCAAAAGAACAACTTTGAAGGACTTGCCAGGCGCATACAGCCATGTGTTTTAATAGATGACAGATGTAATGTATCCTTACAGTAATGGAACTGACTTGCTGATTTCAAATTTCCCCCTGTATTCCTGCAGTGAATAATGCCTAATGAATGCTCTGGTTGTGGGTTTTTTTAATTTTATTACTACTACTGTGGATCTAGTGTTGCCTCAAACATAGTGCAGATATTAAGAGAAGTCTGCAAGTCTCTAAGAGAGAGTCTGGTAAGGAACTATTTCATGAGAGGAAAGAGTAGGAAGTCTCTGGAGCTGCCCAGGTCTCCTCAAGTGTCTATGTCAGTGTCCACCACTGTTTAGATCAGTCTGCTTACTCATGAGTGTCTGTTTTAATTTCCAGAAAAATACAGGGAGAAGACAAACCATAGCATGCCTGACATAGATTTGCACAAGCGGACTCTGCGCTACAACGTGGTCTCTCGGACAGGTTGTATTTATGATGTCTGAGATGACTGAGCCCACGGGAACCACAATGCTGCCTAGCAGCAGGTGGAAATGTTGTGTGCCAGCTAGTGCACACTCCAAAAACTAGCCTCAGTTGTACAATTTATTCCGAAAACTGTTTTCCAGTTGTACAATTTATTCTCACAAACTGGAATAAACCTTTCAAAGTCCACACTGTTTTAGAGTTACAGTTGAGTTAAGGCTTGCTCCTATGCAAGTTGCTGACTTTGCTGAGTTTGCCTGCACAACAGCTGCTTCTGCTTTCCACAAGCACTAAACACTGGTTTACAGTCTGTATCTCTTCACTGCCTTGCTGCTCTGCTCTGTAAGTCAAATCCAATGCTAATGGAGGGGAATGCTGCTGTGTGTGCCATGACTCTTGGCCCCTTTTACCTTACTGAAACTTGGCTTCCCAGGATATGGGCTTCTCTTTTGTTTCCTGGTTTGTGTGTTACGTGAATGGTTGTTTTTAGGAAGTCTAACCTTTTACTTAGCTTTATTGAAAAGCATATTTTTGGCAGTGGAGAGGGAAATGTAAGCACAGTTAGGAAATCTCTGGATCCAGTAATGATACCCTTCCTCTGCATTCCCCACCAAAACAGGCTAGAGCTGAGTTTCTAGGAGCCCTGTGTATGAAGCTGAATGACAATGTCACCACCAAAAATTGTGCAAAAAATCTGTGGCAGGGATATTTTCCTTGAATTTCATCTTACCCATTAGACCTTAATGTATCTCCCACAACAAAGAGAGAAGGAAAGAATGTCAACTTTCTTTTGGTAGGTAGATGTATGGTATGGTAGACATCAGTGACATCAGCAACAGCAGTGACATTCATAATGTGCTTTAAGATTTAGACAACACAGTCCTACTGCAGTCACAACCAAGACAGAGACTTGGGCAAAATTTGGGATCCTGCTGCCCCTTCAGACATGTGAGTGTTTAGCATTTAGTTTTTGGGTGTTCCGTATACAACTGACACTGATATCTGGATACCCTAGGGTTTGGATACCACAATTCCTGTTGCACCTCTATGTCTGCTTCTGAGTATGCTCAGGATGTCTCAGCACAGCTGATACCAGCCATCTCTGACAGTGTCCTGTGGTTAAGCTCTTGTTCATATCTTCTCTGCCCACCTTTTCTACACAGCTTAATCCAGTTCCTAATCACCTGGCTCCTGCAGAAAGCTTGTCCAGAAGCAGCATCTCATTTTGGTTTCTATCTCAGCTGTAGGAGCATTTACAGAGGTTTAGGGAGCCCTTGGGTTAAAAAAAAAAATCCCCTCTGCTATGAAAGTGGAGCAGTCATGGTGTATCTGCCTCAAAATTCTGTATGTGTCCTGCTTATTGTAGGAAAAGGAGCAATGGCGACAGCTTGTCTTGGTGATTTCCCTCTGTCACAGCCCTCTCGGACAGAAGGTTACGGCTCTCTGGAGCCAGGCAAAGCCAGTGTCTCTGTATGGAGGAGCAGACTCGTGCTGCCCACCAAATGTGCAGGGTAGATTAGATGCATGTGACTGTAGGGATCCAGCTCTCAGCTCCTTTCCCACTGGTGGGGACGGGGATCTAGGTGATCTTGTTGCCTCTCATCTGCCCCATTTTCTGGCTTTCTGCTCTGGAGGAGAGGAAATAGAACAAGGAGGGTGCAAACCCTACTGCAGACAGATGGCCCTGAAACCTTGGCTATCTGATTTCCCCTTTAAAATGCACTAGAGGTTCATCTAATTGCAGAGTAAATACACCACTAAAGGCACAGCTTTATCTACAAAGTTGTTTTCTTGCACACCAGAAGTTATAGGGAAAAGCAAGTGTGGGAGGGGAAGGAAAACCTCTGACTGAACTCTGGAGTGGGAAGTGCAAGCCTTTAAGGACAAAACAGGACAGAGACAGCTCTGAGGCATGGTAGTGAGCCTCTCATTTCCTCATGCCTTCAGGGCAGCTGGGCTACGCCTTTTGCTCCACCTTCGAATTCCAAAGGATTGTGCAACCAAGTGTAGCATGGTTGCACCAGGCCAGCAACTCCCCCATCCCTGCCTTCCCTGCTGGAGGTGTCCTTCACTTCCCAGGGAGGTTTTACTCTTCTTTAGATGGCAAGAATCTGATCTGACTAACGCTGTCCTTCAGAAGACAAAGGAAGATCTAATAGTCATTGCCCATTTCTTTATTTATTTTGGGTATTTCCTGGTTTCAGTGTTGTACAATATTTACCAAGGACGAGCAGCCAAAGTAAACCACAGGAATGAAAAATTGCAAATGAAAGAGCCAGCCGCACGGCACAGTTGATCCCTTGCCTCCGAGTGCTTCAGTCCTTTCGGATTAGGTGCTCATTTGGTGTTCTCCTGCAGGTAGGCTTATAAGGAATCACCTTGGGACAAACATGCCTCTATAGGCAGCCACCAGCAGAAAGCTGAGGCAGGTCTGGAAAGACTCTCTAACAAGAGGAGGGATTAATGTGCCTGCTTGTTAACTTTGGCAGTGTATGTAGTCGTCGTTGTGCCAGCAGTTAGGGAGAGCAATTGGAGAGGGATTATTTTATGACTGGTGGCGTTCCTGGGGGCTGGGGGGGACCATGGGGCTGGGGGCCTTCCTACAAGGAGTAAAAAGCAGAGCAGAGCACAAAGCGATGCCTTCATGGACGGCAGGCTGTTTAGACACAAGGAGCCAAAACAGATGGAAATGTTCCCTGGCTCCTTAATCCAGTTGCAGACCTGACTCACCCAGACTGAGTTACTGGTATCAATGTTGTCCTGTTACTTGGTGAGAAGTTATGAGCTCACAGGTTTCTTGTCCAGCAAACCAGCTTGTCGGCTCCTTGCTGAGTTCCCCCCTGAAAAGGAAAGGGCTGCCCAGCCTGGATACAGGATTTCTCCACCTGCAGAAACAGAGAACAAGCCAAACTCATTCACAGGCTGTGTTTCATCATGACAAATGTGAGAAATACTTATTTTACAGAAAAGTTTAGACCTCTGAACAGTAGGGGAGGAGAGTCCGGCCAGCCTTCACTTCATCCATCCCTTCTCCCATTATTCATTGCATTTTTGTTAGTGACTCTCGAAAGACTCTATTCAGCTGGAAGGCTTTGCAAATATCAGAGAGGACACTGTCAGATGGAAGCATGGAGACACCGGAGAGATGACCAAGAAAGATTCCTCTCAACAGCGGATTATGCATCTCAGTATGCTTTGCTTGGGCTTTTGGTGCTGGATGTTAGCTGGGAACAAAGAGTTCAAGGATTCAAACACAGAGAAATAAAGTACTCTGAAGGCTGATTTTAAGGGAAATTTGTTGAAACTATTAATCATGGAACATACAGGAAATTAATGTCAAATGATGTCATAAAAATAGCACATGAAAGAAGTGCAAATGTAACATAATTTCTATAAATAGAAAAGAATATTTATGCTGACACTTGTGTAAGTTATAAGATGAAAACAAACCAGGTGGCCAGCCTGTTGGGTAAAAGTTCTTAAACACTGGATAATAAGACCCAAAGAAACAAAGATCTTCTTGTGTTCACAGGTGCAAACTTCATGGTGTTAAGTGTTGAAGGAATATGGCCTGAACTGATCAAAGGTAAGAGGGTGCATCTAATCTGTTGCTCTTTCTCATAGTAGAGCAGATGTAAGGTAGACAAATTCTATTACCCTATGGTTATCTCTGAACCAACTTATTCTTGTCCTGTAGTTGCAGCTATGGAGATGGAAGTTCATTATTTTTACTGGTTTTTTACCTATATTTTCTTTGATTCCTCTTCCTTTGACAACTTTTCTGTCCAAAAGCTATGAACTGCAGAGCAAATTACTTGAAAGCATGAGTTACCATGCATCCTACACTTATTAGAGATCTACAAAAGTCTTTTTAGTATTACTACAACCCTCTGAATCTTCATGTAAGTTTCTTGCTTGGTCTCAAGTGAAGAGCAGGATTTTTTTGGTTTTTCTGTTGCCCTGCACTTGTAATTACCTATTGCACCAGGGGTTTAGTCTCTGCTGGAGTTCCTAAGTCCTGCTAAAAGGCTTACAACATCAGCAGTGTTTCTGGCCCATCACTGTTGAAGTAATGGGAGATTTCTAGAAAAGGACTGTTCCCTCTCAAGTCCGTGCCTTGCTGCCCAGCCTGTGGTCTCTTTCCTCAATCGTACACCATGACCAGCCAGAAACCGCTGGGCTGAAACAAAACCTGAAGAAAGCAAAGCAAAGCATTTCCCATCACAGCTGTCGACTAAATCCACCCCTGTGGGTCAGCGTGGGACAGCATGCTCAGCTGCGATGGGGTTTGCCACAGCCATCTCCTGGCCATCCCGGCCGTACCTGCATTGCCGCAGCACAGCCATGCTCTTCGTGGCACATCCAGGTAACTCACTTGGGATGTTAGAGAGGAATTAAACTCAAAGTTGAAAACCACCTCGGTTTTGAGGTTGATCCCCTGGTATGGTGTGTTTCTTTCTGTAGGTACTGTGCTAAAGACAAAAAACCGTCTTGCAGCCCAGGCACAAATTACATGGCCTTTTCTGAATCTGTCATTACTAAGCTGGTACTGTTATACTCAAGAAAACCTACAGAAGAGCAAGGAATGCAATCTGAGGATAATTTAGGAGGAATGATTAAAATAGCTGAGTGTGTGCTTGTAAATCAGCTTGGAATGTCTGTTTCCAATCATGTTCAAATTCAGAAAGTTAGAGAATGGTCAGATATTGGAAATATCTTATTATTTGAAGATGGTTTAGTGGCCTACCAGGGAGCACATGCGCTTTTCAAATACTTACTGACATCTTTTTATACTTAGGCTTTTCATTTTTAGTAAAAATTATGTTTTCATGGGTGTTTACAACTCTGTTATAGTCAAAGTTTGTTTAAAAAATTATACAATTGCAAAAGAAGACAATAGAAATAATCTCTGCAGGAAACTCACAAAACATGTATTTTTTCCACTGGAAAAAATCTAGGAAATAGTGCATTAGATTTTTTTCCTTTTTTAAAAAAATATGGGGCCTTGATAGGCTATAAATCCAGAAGAGTAGCTACACTGAAGAAAGACCTTCTGAGATCTTGAATAACTGGAAAAAAAGATTTAAAATTTACTTGTTTTCTTTTTCTGAAATCCATTATCATGTCTGAAATATTTCGTGACATCAGATACAGAGGGAGGCAGTAGCTGAATGCAAAGCCTAAACTACCTGTGCAAAATACATCCTGAGATTGTCTTTTCTGGAATGAATACAAAATCTTGATATTTTAATGGTACATGATAATGATCTGCTTCATTTCCTGCTCAGATTCTTGCCCAACTGTTAAACATGATTTTTTTATATATAACAAGCAGTTAAATATATATCTCTGCATCCCAGCAAAGTGTTTTCCACCTCTGTACAGGAAACAAACTCTAGCTATTTCTGCAATGACTTGGTCCCATTCCCAGCAATGTTTCCCTTCCCTTAAAAAAAAAAAAAAAAAAGAAAAGAAAAAAACCCACAACACCAAAAACAGTGGAAAATGAAAGCAAGTTTCCCAGCATATTAGCACTAGATAGGCATAAGCAAGAAACGTATCCATGCATTCCTCTGAATGAGGCCAGACAAGGTTTGCTGAACCTTTCCCACCCTGAAATGCACTGAAATGACACATGCATGTCCCTTTGCCCAGCCTCCTTTGAAGGAGCTTTTACTTGGAGCTGAGTGAAACTTTTTTCCTCCTGATGGGAAATTCCAGTGCCAGGATGCTAAACCCTAACTTCCTCACAACACCCTGCCAGTGATGGCTTGCACCCGATGGGCCATGACAGGGTATTTTCTCTCCCGGTGAGCTGAAATGAAGCAGAAACTGACCCCCTCCCCCTGTAGCCTGTGCCTTGTAAAGTACTTGAGGACTCCAACCCTGGGGTACCTACAGCAGCCCCGATGGCCGGGGATGCACTGGGGGGACAGCGCTGTCTCAGCATAGGCAGGTTTGGTGCCTGCAGGCAGCCCAGAGCCATAGTGTTTTCTGCGGCTCTGCCCAGAAACCTGCAAAATCTTTGTTTGGAAATAGGAATGGCACCTCTTTTTTTTTTTTTTTTTTTTTTTTTTTTTTAAACTGGAAATGTGGTTTAGGTTTCCTAATACTTCTCTGGGCAGCCCGTAACAGATGGGCTGTCGTATAGTCTGGGATACAGCAAAGCAAAGTAATCAACACGAAAGAGTGAGATAGATGTAGTGCAAATTAAAAAAAGTCCTTTAAAATACTCTGTGAGTGGTACTTGGGAAAGCTACATAGAGGTATTTCCTGAAAATCTCTAAAAAAAATCTTAAGAACTAGCTTTGTGCATTGATAATGTTGAACCAATTAACAGCATGAAAATTGCAGAAAATATTTTAGAAGAAAATATGATTTCCAGATTACGCCTGTTTTTAGGGGATGAATCCCCAGTGGCAGCAAGCTGGGTGCCTATCTGTCCAAGTACATTTGGGTTACCCTCTGACATCCCAGTACTGTAACATGTATGTTTCAGGTTTCTGAGTCCCACGGCTTGATTAGGCTTTCTCTGGAGTGCCTATGGAAATCCAGGACTGTGAATATGGGAAGTATAAGGGCTGGTGCAGCCAAGGTGGTCTGTAAGAAAAGCTGAGGTCAAGGCTGCTCTGAGCAGCGTGGGTCTTGGGTACCTGCCTCCACATGTGGTTCCCATCCCTGTATCTTCTCTGGGAGCTGGATCCCTTCCAAAGGGATGCAGGAAGCTCTGGGTGGTGCTCAGAGGAAGTTATACTCAACCAGATATATTTCCAGACAGACCTCTCCAACATATGCACTGAGGAAGATGGTCAGTTGTTCGCATTGGCTTTGTATCTTACCTTACACTCTGCAGCATGCCAGGGAGCCCCATGCCAGACACTGGTGCCATTGATCCCAGTGTGTGTCCAGCGTTTGTGTGTGGCTGAGCTACTCATGAACATGTTTGACTGGCGTCCAGCCCCATGACAGCTGGGGGAGTGAGCTGCAATAGTTGTGGGGGCCTGTTCTGTGTGAATTGTCTCAGAGTTCTCATTTTGGAGTAACAAATCTGTGCAGTGATGATAACAGGATTTTGTGTGTTTGTCATAGTGGTCTTCAGAATAGGGGGTCAATACTTGGGGTTTTTTTACTTTGTAGTAATGGAAAATATGAATTTACTGTGTATTAATGTAAAATCATAATGTTCCTGTCAGAAATAAATTTTTTCACTCCACCTAAACTGCAAAGTAAGAAAGAAACTGCATCGTCCAGCTTTGCCTTGCATGTAGGCTGCTTTCTGTTGATGCAGTTTCCTTGAGAGTCAAGAAATCATCAGGAATACTTTGGCAGAAATGACATATTTTCTCTTGTTGAGTCATGCTGAGACAACTATTCTAGACAAATGAAACTTTCCATATTATTAGAATAAGCTTTGATGTCTTAGCCTGCAAACTTCCCTGCTAGCTGCACTTTGGTTAAGGCAGAAAATCAGTGTCATGTTTTTCTGACTGGATATGATAAAAAGGATATGATAAAAATAAAAGGATATGATAAAAATAAATCAACAACTGCTTCCTTGGCAGAGGCAGTCCTGTAGGTTGGCTGTTGAATGACTAACCAGTTACACAGAATTATCTTGCTCTGCCACAACTGCATTGCCTAGAAGAAAGGATTGCCCAGAAGAAAAACAAACGAAATCAGCTCCTTTGAATTTAAACTTTCAGTTTAAATAGATATAACTAGGAGATTGAGCAGCTGGCAGGGTAGGCCTGATATGGAATATGACAAAGCTAAAATTGTTTATTTTTCATTATCATGTTCCTTTTTATTTTAGTTTGAAAAGGAATACCCGAAGCCCTGCAAGTCATATTAAAGCACAGGCACCACCAGTGCATGTCAAGGTTCTGCTTCCAGGACTGTGAAAGGACACCAAGCCATTCTGCTTTCAATTACATGAATATTATACCTCCTGCTCCAAAGACTGGAGTCACAGATTTGACTTTTGGCTTTTCCTTGGCATCCATTTCCGGTGAGGATTAAGGTAAAAGAACCCCAGGTTCAGTCTGCCTGGCACCGCTGCAACCAAGCTGACACGCTGACACATCCTGGTTACCAGGGGTAAGTATCAGGAATCAGTTTTGTGCTACTTACAAAGATCTGGAATGCACCTCTGCTCATATCACAGACTGGTCAATGGATTAGTGCGCTGATTCCCTTTTCTACTGCTTCTGCTTTCTCTTTGAGGTGGGGTGTTGCCTGAGTTGGGGCCCTTCTGCACTGCTCACTTGTTCTTTCTCAGCAGAAAAGCAACAAGCAGCTCTGAGTGTGCATACTGACACTGAGGAGGAAATAGAGGAAGGGAAAGGACAGGCTGCAGGATCCTCTCGTGAGACTGGGGAGGTGATTCTTAAAGGGTACATGCCCACAGACTGCAGAAGATGGAGCAGTCTGTACCTCTAGCTGGCAGAGGGGAGAGGGCTGCAGAAATCTAGCAACTGGAGTCCCATCGTAAAGTCATGCTTCCTGAGTAAAAAAACATACGCATAAAGAGGAGGCAGTGGGGATATAGCAGTGAAATAATCCTTCTAACTCTGATGGTAGACTGACTGAGGACTAGTGTTGCCACTTGGTTTGTGGTTTTTGATCAACAAGTCCATCCCTATGTGGTTTGGTCCCATATATACACACACACAGACAAATATATATATATTTGTTTCTACATTTATTTTGGTCAACACTCATTTAATATAGCCCTTCCTCACTGGTTGCTGCCCTCTCTCACAGCAGCAGTTTACTAGTGGAAAAGGGTTGTGGCAAAGCAGCAGTTTGCTGATGGAGAAGGGTTGTGACAAGAGCCTGTCCCTCTGCCAGCAGAGCCAATGCAGGGACCTGTCATTGAGCAGTGGGAAGCAGGGATGCTGAACAGTTTGTAGCTGGGGATGAGGGAAGAGCTGGCTGAGAGAAACATCTGCTGCTTTTGCTGCTGTTGGATAAACAGAAACATTTAGAGAAAGATTCAAAAATGATGACCACATCTCTATCTTAGCCCTATCTACCTGGTGGCAAAGGCTTGTGTGGTGTCTCTGCTTGGAAAACGTGCAGTTACAAAAGCTCAGACTTGTTGCAGATCTGTGCACTTCCGTTGGGAAAAAGTAATGTAGTTGAAGGCATGTGATTTTTTTTTTAAAGACTAAAAGAGGAAGGTTAATCATAGCTTAAACTTGGAGGAGGAGAGAAAGCACCCACAAGGTACAACTTTGTTCAATGCTGAACATGCAGTTATTCTGGAGAAAAAGCTGATGAAGGGTATTCTTACCTTAAAAGACAACAGTTTTCTCTTACTTCGGACTCTTTGATTTCAAAAGAAGTTTTTTTGAGTCATGCTGCAGTTCAATGTGGAAACTGATATTCTGGGAGGCAGGTGATTGGTACCTTGCCTCTTTGTGGGGGGCAGCTTTGTGGAGGGCATTTCTGGCCACCTTGAGCATCCTCGGACCCTCCTGACTATGAATAACATGATAAATCCTGATAAATTGACCTGGAATGAGAGAGAGAGAGAGATAGACAGAAGCTGTGCTGCTTTTAGACTTTTTTTCCTACTAAGGGAAACAAGCAGAAGACCCACGCAAATTTCTTGGCTTTTTAAGCAGCTTCATGAAATTAACTGCTTGGTTTGTGAGTTGTGACATGGTCACATCCATCTTCTCTTTCCGAGAGAAACCTAGCCCAGTGTACAGCCATGATGAGAGCTGGCTAAGCCTGGATGTTAGGAGAAAGTTGTTACTTCTGAAAAAACAGGCAGTTACCTCAAGTCTCCCTGAATGTGTGGTGAAGAAACTGTAACAAATAGAAGAGAGTGTCCATTTTACATTCAATGATGTACGTGGCCTCATTGATGGTCTCCTTCTCCAAAGCTCTTCACAAATTGAACTAAAATTATTTAACTTTATTAAGGAGTTGCAATTTTGATGACAAAAATATATAGTCTAATTGAACCCTGAATTAACACGGTGAAAACTGAAAGTCTTCCCTGTTGAAGAACAAGAACCATGTCAGCTGAGAGGTGCTAGAGGGAAGAGGTGGCTTTGGGGAAGTTGATGACATCCCTTTACGTAACGACCATTTCCCTTCTTGGCTGTGCCTCATAGCTGCTTTGCCTCTGTTTTACAATGTTGTTATGCTTATCAGCTATCCTCTTTTTTTTTGAAAAGCGACGAGTTCTTAACCTAATGTGCAGTGCTTATGTCAGTGCAGGACTGAAGGTTGCTAGGCACACTTGGGCTCTCTGTGGGCTGTTGAACACAGAGGTGCTGCTGTGGGCCCTCTGACATATGGCAGGAATCAGTCTGTCTGTCTGTCTGCTCTCAGGCAGGTACTTCTTGGTGCAAGAGGGCAGCAGACTGTGACAATTTCTGACCACAGGAAACAAAGTGGAAAGTAGGAATGTTTGGTGTTTGAATTTAATTGATTTCCCTTTCAGAGCTGGTAGGAAGAATCCCTCCCCCTTTATGTAAACAGCATGCTTGGCTATTTTACCAATTCTGTGTTTCTGTTCAAACCTCCTCTCTCAAAATTGCTTTTAATGTTTGCAGAGGGATGCTTTCTTCAAATTGTATCTTGTGTTTCAGACAGAATATTATTCCCATTCTTACACATTTTCTATTTGTTGACAACATATGACTGCAGTGTCTTAGGAAATTAAATATGCTCAGTGTTTCTCTAGTACTCTCCTTGGCTAAACATTTTGACTCCAACACTTATAGCACTATAATATATGTATTACTCTATATATTGATAATATTTTACAGAACTTACACAATAATAACTTTGTTATGCTGAGATGTTCTGTTGCCCAGCACAGTAAGCAATGTCCCAGTGCCTACCAAACAACAAGTATTGAAACTAGAGATACAGAGAGCATGCAGTTCTGCCTAGGAACTATTTCTGCACTTAATATTGGAGGAAGTGATTATGAAAGAATGACTTGCGCAAAATGATTGAATCAGCCTTTCCAGTAATAGGAGTTGACTGACAAAAGCTTGCAAAGCTGAATTTCATCTTGCAAAGAAGAGAAAGCAACCACAGCCTGTGCTCCTTTTTGTGACCCCAGTCTGCCGCAGCAATAGAATTGGTTGAAATGGGAGTTTGAAGGGCACACCTTGCATGCCGGGCAATCCTGAAATCTTCAGAAGCCCTGATTTCCTTAGAGGAGCCTCCACTAAAGAGAAGCTGTGCAAACTGGTATGCTTCACTGACTGAATTGTTAAAGGACGCTGGGAAACTGTGAACATAAAGTTTTGTTTGAGAACAGGCTGAAATATTTTGTCGCTTCAGGACTGTCGCCTCATCTGACCTGCCGAACATTTCCACCTTTGCGTTTACAGAGATGAGGTGACCATTCAGATGCCAGAGTGCATGATCAGCACATGAGGAGAATAAAGTACAGCACGCAGTACACAAGGTAAGTACTTAACCTCTGCTTATTCGGGGCTTCTGGATACTGTTGGTCTGTAGTCCTGGAGCTGTTTACAGTTAAAATTTGTGAGCGTCACAATGGTGACCTGTTCTTTCGTCCCTTTGGCATGAAACACAGCCTTTCTTTACTTTAAAATCAGTCTTTTTCTAATTACATCCAGTGTTTATAGGGTGACGGTAACATCCAATTCCCATCCATTAATGGTGTTGTTTTACAGAAAAGAGTGATAGACTTGTTTCACTGCATATCAGCTTGTTCTACCTTTCCAGCAAAGAATGTAAATTGCTTGCACAGTGTACAGAAGGGTGTGGCAGTAGTCTATGCAGCTCTGCTTTTAGAAGCACTGAGGCTGGTGAGACTCTGTGCTGGGAACACCCAGATCCCTTCCAGGAAACTTTGTGGTGTTGGAAGCCATACCCCAGTCAAAGGGCTGGAAAGGGGAACATGCTGTCTTCAGGCTTCTGCCTGCCAGGTAGCCATTCAAAACGGGCAGGTTGACGCTGTAAAGACTGTGAGCATTTGGAACCATAGAATCACAGAATCACTTTGATTCAAAAAGACCCTTAAGATCATTGAGTCCAACCATTAAGCAAACACTGCCAAGTCCACCAGTAAACCACATTTGTAAACACCACGTCTACATGTCTTTAAAATACCTCTGGGACGATGACTCCACCACTTCCCTGTGCCAGTGCTTGACCACACTTTCTGTGAAGAAATATTTTCTAATATCCAATTAGATTATCCAATTGTCACTTCCCCTGGTGCAACTTGAGGCCATTTCCTCTTGTCCTGTGACTTATTACCTGGAAGAAGAGAGAGACCCCCCACCTGACTACTGCCTCCTTTCAGGTAGTTGCAGAGAGTAATAAGGTCCCCTCTGAGCCTCCTGTTCTCCAGGCTAAACAGCCCCAGCTCCCTCAGCTGGTCCTCAAAAAACTTACTTTTAGCAGCCTCATTGCCCTTCTCTGGAAATGCTCCAGTACCTCAATGTCTTTCTTGAAGTGAGGGGCTTAACAGGATTCAAGATGCAGCTTCACCGGTGCTGAGTATAGGGGAACAATCGTTGCCTTGGTCCTGCTGGCCACACTATTTCTGATACAGGCCAGGATGCCATTGACCTTCTTGTTCACCTGGGCACACTGCTGGCTCATGTTCAGATGGCTGTCAACCAGCACCTCTGGATCCTTTTCTGTTGGACAGCTTTCCAGCCACTCTTCCCCCATACTGTAGCACTACATGGAGTTGTTGTGACCCAACCACAGCACATGGCACTTCACTTTGTTGAGCCTCATACCATCTAATCCAGTTCCCTCTATAGAGCTTCCTTACCCTCCAGCAGATCAACACTCCCACCCAACTTGGTGTTGTCTGCAAACTGACAAAGTGTGCACTTGATCCTCTTGTCCAATTCATTGGTGATCTAACCATCTTCCCCCGTTTAGGGCTGAAACATTCAGTTGTAGCTTCTTTGCTGACAGAGATGAAAGAGGCAAGAGCCATAGTCAGCATGCATATGAAAAGGTGGGGCTAAGAAACATCCTTTATGGCTGTTGAGATGTGATATGGCTGTACTCCAGAGATGAGCAGCACACCAAGTTTGTTTGCTTCACACTCGTAGCTGAAGTAGGAGAGGAAAACTGCATCACGGATAGCTCTTACAAATAAAATAATTAATCTGAGGTTACTAATAAAGTTGCACAGGATTTCAATAGTTTTCTGTTACTGTTCAACACTAAAATTTGACATTACTTTCTCTCCTTTCTGTTTCCTACAGCAAAATGTCCAAACAAAAAAAAAACAAATCAGGAACTACACACAGCTGGCAAGTGTGGGCCATCTACATGCTCTTAGCTGCAAACCTCTCTGAACAGCAAGCGCTGAAGCAGGCTTGTCCTTCATGCAGTGATGCTCAGCTTTGCAACTGCTCTTCCATGGGCTTGGACTTCATTCCCCCAGGGCTCACCGCCAAAATCACAATGTTAAACCTGGCCCACAACAGGATAAAGCACATCCGATCCCAGGACCTGCAGCAGGCTGTGAACCTGAGAGCCCTGCTGCTGCAATCCAACAAAATCAGCTCCATAGATGAAGACTCGTTTCAGTCCCTGGCGAAACTGGAGCTCTTGGACTTATCAAATAACAGCTTGGCTCACTTGTCCCCTGTGTGGTTTGGGCACCTTTTCTCGCTCCAGCACCTCCACCTTCAAGGCAATTTCTACAGAGACCTGGGAGAAAGCTCTCCCTTTTCTGGTCTGAGGAACCTGAGCTCTCTCCGCCTGGGCAACCCACGGTTCTCTGTGATAAGGCAAGGGAACTTTGAGGGCATTGAGCTTCTCAACAAGTTGTGGATTGATGGTGGTAATCTCAGTCAGTATGAGCAGGGAAGTTTGAAATTGATTAAGAAGATAAATCACATGGTCATAAACCTAAGAAATATTAATATATTCTCAGAAATTGTTAGGGACCTTCTGCACTCTGTGACTTGGCTAGAAGTGAGAGAAATCAAATTAGCAGTTGAAATAAAAAGCTTGGTGCAGAACTCTACACGTCCTTTTAGGATGCAAAAACTTACGTGTAAAGATGCTTTCTTCACAGACCAGTCTATTAGCCGATTATTGGTATTATTGAAGGAAATCACCTCTTTACGAGAGTTAGAGGCAATAGATTGTGTGCTTGATGGGAGGGGTGTATGGGACACTAAAGGAATTACAAGCAGTGGGCAAAGTTTTGTTGAAACAATATCAATAATAAATGTAATGATTCCGAATTTTCATCTGTTTATTGACCTAGAAGGTATGGAGTCACAAATAAACAAACTGAAAAGACTCACTATTGCAAGCTCTAAAGTTTTCATGGTACCATGCAAGCTTGCAAGACATTTTTCATCACTTACGTATCTAGACTTCAATGATAATTTGCTTGTAAATAATCGTTTAGATGAGACAATCTGTAAAGATGCCTGGCCTTCACTGCAAACATTAAATCTAAGTCAAAACTCTCTAAAATCTCTGAAATGGACTGCAAAATATGTATCTCGTCTACCCAAACTGAATAATCTTGACATTAGCCAAAATAATTTTGGTGAGATTCCAGATGCATGCGAATGGCCAAAAAACCTGAAATATTTAAACCTCTCCAGCACTCAAATTCCTGAAGTAACGACCTGCATTCCCCCAACGCTGGAAGTTTTGGATGTTAGTGCTAACAACCTGAAGGAGTTTGGACTGCAGCTCCCATTTCTGAAAGAGCTGTACCTCACAAAAAACCAGCTGAAGACCCTGCCTGGTGCTGCACCCATTCCAAACTTAGTGGTCATGTCAGTCAGGAGAAACAAGCTCAACAGTTTCTCCAAGGAAGAGTTTGAGTCCTTCAAGAGAATGGAGCTGCTGGATGCCAGTGACAACAACTTCATCTGCTCCTGTGAATTCCTCTCCTTCATCCACCACCAGGCTGGGATATCCCAAGTGCTGGTGGGGTGGCCAGACAAGTACGTCTGTGACTCTCCGCTGGCGGTGAGAGGGGCCCAGGTTGGAGCTGTACACCTCTCCCTGATGGAGTGCCACAGGTCCCTCGTGGTGTCATCGATCTGCATCCTGGTGTTCCTGGTCATCCTCATCCTTGTAGCTGTTGGCTACAAGTACCACGCGGTCTGGTACCTGAGGATGACCTGGGCGTGGCTCCAAGCCAAGCGGAAGCCCAAGCGAGCCCCGCCAAAGGACATCTGCTATGACGCTTTTGTCTCCTACAGTGAGAACGACTCCAACTGGGTGGAAAACGTAATGGTGCGGGAGCTGGAGCAGGCCTGCCCTCCCTTTCGCCTCTGCCTCCATAAGCGGGACTTTGTGCCTGGGAAGTGGATAGTGGACAACATCATTGACTCCATTGAGAAGAGCCACAAAACGCTCTTTGTGCTGTCCGAGCACTTTGTGCAGAGCGAGTGGTGCAAATACGAGCTGGACTTCTCACATTTCCGCCTCTTTGATGAGAACAACGATGCGGTGATTCTTGTCCTCCTGGAGCCCATCCAGAGCAAAACGATTCCCAAGAGGTTCTGCAAGCTGCGGAAGATCATGAACACAAAGACCTACCTGGAGTGGTCTCTCGAAGAAGAGCAGCAGCAGATGTTTTGGGCAAACCTGAAAAGAGTGTTGAAGTCATAGAAGAACTCAGCAGCTCCCATTTCAACGTATGTCTGCAAAAGGCTCTATGTCAGTGTTTCTTCTTGCTAAGAATTTTTTTGTCTTATTTTTCTCTCAAAATACAGCTGGCTTTGTTGTGTGTAGAAAGAATTGTCATGTTACTCACTGAAAAAGGACCACTTTTTGCTTTCCAGTAATCTGATTCTCTGGTCTTTCAAAATCTCTGCCAATAACTATAATATTTGGAAGCTATATTGGACTATATATACTTTTCTGAATACATTTAGCTGACTGTAGGGTATTTCTGTACTTTTTTCTGCTCTTACCACTATTCCCAACTCGTCTCTAACAATGCCACTGCAATTTACAATTTAAATTAAAAGCCAAGGACTTCAATCAATACTCTCCTGTGTCCATCCCTTCCTGTGAATGCTTGTTTGTCCCTTTGCAGTCACCACCATTTTCCCTTCTACCTACCCCCAGAGATAGCTGAAGCCTTCTATTTGTGGAATATGAACCTGTGTTTCTAATGTGTGGGCTAGATGATGTTGCAGACTGTCTCGTTTCTTGGTTTTGCTCTTCTGCTTCGCAGAGCACATTTATGTAATCACTAGGCCATGAACCCCTTACTGCTCTACTTAACTTCCTTTCTAGAGGTTGAAGAAAATCACACTGACAAGAGGTAGTTCCTCTCTGTACTTCAGTATGAGACATCTCCTAGATCTACTGTATTGCTCTTCACCAATTACAGAGGGAGTCCAGACAAGCAGGTAGATACAGATGTTTATATTAAGATAGCTGGTCACACTCTGAGTGCCTGGATTTCTTGTGGTTTAGACGTTCTTATGGGAACCTGAAATTGTCTCTGAGGGGATTAAGTTAGGTGTGGTTTCTCTACCTTGGCACTTCCATGTTCCCCTTTGCTTGTATTGCTGGAGTTTAAGTACAGGAGAGTCTAGATGAATTTTGGTTAAACTTTGGATATGCAATTATTTTGTGGTGATAAACCAAAGCATTGGCAGACGGGCTGAGCGAGTATTTGAAAAATAGCAAAATTTGCTTATACAGACATGTCTGTTAGTATACTTGTTCATATGCATATATATGTGTATGTGCTTATACATGTGTATATATTCACACTCCTGTGTGTATCTGCACACATATCTACACATGAGGTGGTAGTTTCTGTGGGTGTAGCCTGCAAACACCACTTTCAGTTCTACTTTCCTGTTATAATATTGTCTCTAGGGGCAGTCTAAAATCTGCTACAAAGGGGTTTTTTGCTCACTGTCTTGGAGAAAAATAGCTCAGTAGCTAGTCAAGGCTGAACTCCAGGTAGGTGGTGAGTGAATCATCTGAGAGCAAACAATGAGTATTGATAAAACATATTAGGAGACTGTGTACCTAGAGGTAAGAAGGGAAATAAGTCTTGCCGGTCATTACAAAGAGAGAGTCAGAGAGATGTAGGAGAAACCTTAGTTTTCATATGGTACACTCGTACTATAGACCCAGGCTTTTTTGGGTTGGCACATTTTAAAAGGAGTGATAGTGTTCCTGCTTTTATGCCAATCAGATCACCTAGGTGGGAATTCCCCTGCTCACATTACCAAGGTTTAAAGGTGAAGTGGAAATGAAACAGCAGCATAAGAGGAAGCTGGGTAAAGAATGATCAACAAGAGAGAGATGAAACACAACATGGGTTAACTGGCATGCAGGCACCAGAGCTGGAGCTGGCATCTCTGGGGATCTTTTCAGCAGAGAGGTGAGTTTTCAGGTAGGTGAAAGCTGGAGATGCAGGGAAAGACAGTGGAGCTGCAATGCCAGAGCAAGAAGCAAGGAGAGAGCACTGGGAAGAGGCTATCTCTGCATGGGGGTTTGACGGTGCTCAGGGCTGCTGAGAACGAGTGTGGGGTTGGGAGGGATTTCTGTCGCCAGCAGAAGTGGAGCAGGGAGGTGCAGTCACAGGCAGCTGGCAGCTATGCATGGCAGGCAGGCAACAAAGAAGACTTGCCAGGAGAGCTGGGACATGCTGATGGGAGCAGTGTCCTTTGGGAAAGGGGAGAGAGGAGAGCAGCAAATGAAAAAGACAAATTGGGTCAGACTGTGTCATTTCTGCTCAATTTCCTTGTGGGAGGGTGCCTTGTTTGTACTTTGTCCTGTTTGTATGTTGTCCCACTTGTGTATTGATACCAGCTGCCCAGGGAAGGCTGGGTGTGAAGGTGGGCTGCCTTGGTTTCAGGAATTCAACCAGGAAAGAGCTCATTGAACAATGGCCTCAGGACTTCAGCTACCTCCTCACCTAACTCGGACCTGTTGCACATTCTCTGTGTAGGAAACAAGAAGAGTCATTTCCATGTATGTGTGTGGATGTGTGTATGCACACATGTAACCCACACACAACCACGTGGAGAGCAGCAACTTTCCCCAGTCTGCTTGTAGTTTGACTCCTTCACCAACTGGTGACTATCCCACTGCAGAGTCCATAGCACTGCTCAAATTTACCACATTTACCTGGATAGTGCTCCCCAAGCTAGAATCAATTTGTGCATTATTTGCACTTACATTAACCTTTTGCATTTGATAGCATTTATAGAACCTCATTCTGTTGTCAGTCATGGTTTTGTTTAAGAATATGCACGTATTTCCTCAAATATGTCTACTGACATGGCCCAGCAAAGACAGTCCTGAGCCTGTCTAATGGCTTGGACCCTTTCTCCATAACCCAGAAATGTTTTGAATGTCTGGTTCATCACAGCATCTTATGGTATAATGGCATCTATGCAAGTTTCTGTATTTTTAGTTGCATTTTAATTTCTCTGTGGCTTTTTAGTTACCAGCACAAGGGGAAAAAGTGATTCCTTGTTAGGGCAATGATATAGAACTGTATGTCTGAGTGGGTGTGGAAATGCCTGAATTGATCCTGTAAGTCAGAGTCTTAAGCAGAATCATTAGAGATGAATGGGAAGGGAAAGAGACTGGCTGAAAACTGAATGAGGGTGGGAATGGGATTTCTCTGAGTGTCTGCTCAGATAACAGATGAGCAAAAAACTGGAAAAGAAGCTCACAGAAGCGACAATAAAGAAAAGCATCCTGAACTTTCAGGCTGGTGAGGTGAAGAGCCATTAGGCTCAGCTGGTATTTCCTGTGCAGTACCTTCCCAGTTTCCTTCTGTGCTGCAATTTACCACCTATAAATAACCTATTTATAGATAGCTTTTGATTGATCAGGTCACCTGTTTGTTTCTTTTTCTAACAGTAAGCATTTTGATGGCAACAATAAATATACCACTTGAATTTGTTACTGATGAAACTCATGTTACCTGTAGCTTTGCTCCTGTAGCCTACAGCACTGTGTTATCCAGTTAGACTTGTGAGACCAAAAAAAGCCCTCTAAAAGAGCCTCAGATGGACAGCAGATGAGTCTAACTACAGATTACAATTCTCTATGTGGGATTCACAAGGAAAATTATCTAGGTATCTAAACTATGGTACTCCATTTTAAGTTAATGGGGCCAATTCTCTTAGACTCATCACATCTTAATCTGGGTGTCTAAGACGTGTGATAAGAATTGCCCCTAAAAGACGTTATTTCTCTCCGTTGACTTTGGATGACATGGTGGATGACTAGCTCAGCTGTGGGCATCTAAAGACAGGGAAGACAACTGTGTCCTTCAAGACCATCAGAGAGAGACAGAGATAAAAGGCAAATAACACAAGAGGTCAAAATGTTTATAGTCCTCCAGGTGGGAAGAGATGGAATGATTGAAAAAATTATCCACAACTTTTCCTCCCCTCTCCATATGCTCAAACCATCTCAGTCAACTCTGCCACTTTTGAATAATCTTAAGCAACTATGGCTAAAAATAATGCAACTGGAAGGGCAGGACTTATCTATATGAACTTGTATGTGTGGGTCAGCTACTGTAAAACAAATCAGAATATTAAATCAAAGTACAGGAGATCTCGGTGGGATGACAAATGGAGAAAGTAGTTCTCAGTGAGCCAGTCTAACCTGATTAACCCAATACATAGCTCACGATTTTGTGAACCTGTTCATTGGCCTCTTTGGGGTTGGTTCATTCTTTTCAACCTTGCTAAGATACCTACTGAGGTAGGGGGGTTTGTGACACACGGGGGAAAGTTATATTTTAAAAATGTTCTTTGATCCTTGTCAAAAAAGGTTATAATTCAATATGTAATAAGGGTTTTAAAGGGAAAAGAGCTCTCTCAGGCTTCAAAAATTGTTTTTCCAACTCCTCAGAAGGATAGAAGAGCTAAAGTCACCTTATTGGGAGTAAGGATGGGCTGGATATTGCAGCAAGTTCTGTAACAAAAAAAAGCCATGCCAAATCAGTACTATAAAAGGCACAACTGTGAGAGGAAAGTAAAGTGACACAGGATCCACATCTGTGTACCTTTTCTTGAATCATTTCAGTCCAGAAGATCAGGAATAGTCTGTGGGGCTGGAAAAAGCTATCTAGTTCAGACACCTGATCTGATCTGAAGGAGGCTCCAAAGACCCCAGCTCTTCCTTGTGGCTTGGCCTGATCTTCTCTCTGCCACAGATGTCCAAAACAGGAAAAGGCACTGGCAGAGAAGAAGGATGTGGCAGTAAAAGGAAGAGCTAAGAGTCAGTAGGCAACAATGGTCAGTTTTACAAGCTCAGGTTTTATTAGCAAGTACTGGACTGATGGCAACATGATAAAGATGGCCTATGAGTATTTTTTTCCCGGCTCCTAGCACATCCGCAGGTAGAGAAAGGCAGATAAAACGAGGAATGGACTGAAACAAAGGCATTCCTCTTCTCCTCATTGTCAGAATTGACATTAGACATGAAATTAGTATCAAATGTGAATGATGCTATGTACTGTAAGATGCTGACTCTTCTTGATGTAATCAGGATTTGAAATACACACAGGAGACTCCCTGTAGTAAAAATAATATTCACAGACTAAGAAAAAAAAAGACCTGAGGTGGGACAGAACAGGGAGATATGAAGACTCTGTACTAAAAAGGAGGAGGATGAGAGTAGTTGTGCTGATACAGATGTTTAGCTGAATCTGCAAAAAATTTGTGGAGCTGTTAATTGATTTGATAGTCTTCATGTCAAATTTAGAAATCACAGGGGAAAAACAAAGAGTAAAATCAATATACATAGCTTTTAACAAATGATTTTGAAATATTTGTGAATAGTATGTCTTTTTTAATGGATCCATTTCATCTCTGAATTGTGTTACAAAAATATATATTTACAGTGTATTGACAGAACAGTAAAAGTTATATTTTAGATATAACCAAAATGTACCTTGTTCAAATCCCTCTTATATTTGCTCTGACTGTATTTCATATTTTAGGTGAAATAATGACTAAACACAGCTGGCAAGTGTGGGCCATCTACATGCTCTTAGCTGCAAACCTCTCTGAACAGCAAGCGCTGAAGCAGGCTTGTCCTTCATGCAGTGATGCTCAGCTTTGCAACTGCTCTTCCATGGGCTTGGACTTCATTCCCCCAGGGCTCACTGCCAAAATCACAATGTTAAACCTGGCCCACAACAGGATAAAGCACATCCGATCCCAGGACCTGCAGCAGGCTGTGAACCTGAGAGCCCTGCTGCTGCAATCCAACAAAATCAGCTCCATAGATGAAGACTCGTTTCAGTCCCTGGCGAAACTGGAGCTCTTGGACTTATCAAATAACAGCTTGGCTCACTTGTCCCCTGTGTGGTTTGGGCACCTTTTCTCGCTCCAGCACCTCCACCTTCAAGGCAATTTCTACAGAGACCTGGGAGAAAGCTCTCCCTTTTCTGGTCTGAGGAACCTGAGCTCTCTCCGCCTGGGCAACCCACGGTTCTCTGTGATAAGGCAAGGGAACTTTGAGGGCATTGAGCTTCTCAACAAGTTGTGGATTGATGGTGGTAATCTCAGTCAGTATGAGCAGGGAAGTTTGAAATTGATTAAGAAGATAAATCACATGGTCATAAACCTAAGAAATATTAATATATTCTCAGAAATTGTTAGGGACCTTCTGCACTCTGTGACTTGGCTAGAAGTGAGAAGAATAGCATTCAGTAACTCTGCTGAAATGCAACTATTGAGAGTCATGTCTTCTTCTTTTGCAAAGAAAATTTCTTTTAAACAGACCTTATTAACAGATGCTACTGTGCCTGAGATTGTCAGCATTTTAGAAGACATGCCAAAATTAGTGGAGGTGGAGCTAATAGACTGTAGACTCTTGGGAACTGGACAATGGGAAATGCAGATTCAAGCAAACCAATCACAGACAGTTAGAGTTCTCACAATACAGAAATTATCTATAGAAGAATTTTACTTGTTTACAGATCTTCGGACTGTGCAAGATCTACTATTTCTTTTTACCAGAGTCACAGTTCGAAACACCAAAGTATTTTTGGTTCCATGCAGAATTTCCCAACATCTTCGGTCATTAGAGTACCTTGACCTTAGTGCTAATTTGCTTGGAGACCAGAGTTTAGAGCATTCAGCCTGTCAGGGTGGTTGGCCATTACTACAAACTCTAAATTTAAGTCAGAATTCACTGGGTGACTTAGAAATGACAGGTAGAAGTTTGTCTCATCTAAGAAACCTAATTGTTTTAGACATTAGCCAAAACAATTTTGGTGAGATTCCAGATGCATGCGAATGGCCAAAAAACCTGAAATATTTAAACCTCTCCAGCACTCAAATTCCTGAAGTAACGACCTGCATTCCCCCAACGCTGGAAGTTTTGGATGTTAGTGCTAACAACCTGAAGGAGTTTGGACTGCAGCTCCCATTTCTGAAAGAGCTGTACCTCACAAAAAACCAGCTGAAGACCCTGCCTGGTGCTGCACCCATTCCAAACTTAGTGGTCATGTCAGTCAGGAGAAACAAGCTCAACAGTTTCTCCAAGGAAGAGTTTGAGTCCTTCAAGAGAATGGAGCTGCTGGATGCCAGTGACAACAACTTCATCTGCTCCTGTGAATTCCTCTCCTTCATCCACCACCAGGCTGGGATATCCCAAGTGCTGGTGGGGTGGCCAGACAAGTACGTCTGTGACTCTCCGCTGGCGGTGAGAGGGGCCCAGGTTGGAGCTGTACACCTCTCCCTGATGGAGTGCCACAGGTCCCTCGTGGTGTCATCGATCTGCATCCTGGTGTTCCTGGTCATCCTCATCCTTGTAGCTGTTGGCTACAAGTACCACGCGGTCTGGTACCTGAGGATGACCTGGGCGTGGCTCCAAGCCAAGCGGAAGCCCAAGCGAGCCCCGCCAAAGGACATCTGCTATGACGCTTTTGTCTCCTACAGTGAGAACGACTCCAACTGGGTGGAAAACGTAATGGTGCGGGAGCTGGAGCAGGCCTGCCCTCCCTTTCGCCTCTGCCTCCATAAGCGGGACTTTGTGCCTGGGAAGTGGATAGTGGACAACATCATTGACTCCATTGAGAAGAGCCACAAAACGCTCTTTGTGCTGTCCGAGCACTTTGTGCAGAGCGAGTGGTGCAAATACGAGCTGGACTTCTCACATTTCCGCCTCTTTGATGAGAACAACGATGCGGTGATTCTTGTCCTCCTGGAGCCCATCCAGAGCAAAACGATTCCCAAGAGGTTCTGCAAGCTGCGGAAGATCATGAACACAAAGACCTACCTGGAGTGGCCTCTTGAAGAAGAGCAGCAGCAGATGTTTTGGTTTAATTTGAAAATAGCTCTAAAATCCTAGACAGATTGAATATATTGTAAATATACTCTGGAATTTCTTCCCTTGCCCTTTTGTCCCATCAATTATCTGCATCTCAAGAACAGAGAGCTGAGCTACTGCAAATTCTAACACTTGCTGTGAGATTATTTTCTTTTTGTAGCCATGGTTCTGAATTGTTTTACTGGTCTGGACTGGAATAGAATTGATTTTCTTCATAGTTCCTTCTTTGGTGCTGTGGTTTGTATATGTCACCAAAATAGCCTTCATAGCACAGGGGCATTTTAGTTATTGCTCAACAGTGCTTGCGCAGAATCAAAGTCTTTTCTGTTTCTCACTCCGTCTTGCCAGCAAGTAGGATGGGGGTGCATCATAATTTGGGAGGGGATGCAGCTGGGACAGCTGATCCCAGGTGACCAAAGGGATGTCCCATACTATAATGTCTTGCTATGACTTCATGCTCAGCAATAGAGGTTGTGGGAAAGAAAGAGTAAGGGAGGATATGTGGAGTTATTGTGTTTGCCTTCCCAAGTAACTGTTCTGTGGGATGGAGTCCAGCTTTCATGGCAATGGCTAAATGTTTCCCTGCTGATTGGAAGTAGTGAATTAATTCCTTCTTCTGCTTTGCTTGTGAGAACAGCTTTTGCTTTACCTACTGAACTGTGTTCATCTCAATCCATGAGTTTTCTCACTTTCAGCCTTCAGATTTTCTTCCCTGTTCCACTGTGGGGAGAATGAGTTGGCTGTGTGGTGCTGAGCTGCCTTCTGAGGTTAAACCACAATAGTTGTCTACATATGTTAATCAGCAGTATTAGCAAAAGCTGTTTCATTTAAATATTTAATGATGAACGGTTGTTTAGATATACAGCTATGTAGTTTATGTCTTTATCTTTGCAAAAGTTTTAGGAGAGAACCTGCCTAGCCAAGGGTTTTTCTGCATTCTGCGTATAAACCACTTCTAATCAAATGGTATAAAATTCAGTTTGTGCTTCAAAGATTTTTGTTCTAGCTCTCCTAGTCAGTGGATCTAAGGACTGATTCTCAGTATTTCATAATCACTGTAAGTTAAATGACCAGATCTCCTGAGGATTGTGGCTGCAAGGCTGAATGTTAAAATGCACTTTATCACTGCAGTTCTTGTTGCCTATATGTTCAATGGCAGACAGCTTCCTTGGTGAAAGACATCTATGGAGGATGATTTCTATCTAGTTTAATTGTATCATATGCGACAATAGATGCTTCAGAGTAGGGTTCAAATCCTCTTCTGACTTGCACAAACGGAGTTTAGGCTATTTTCAGCTAGAATGTGGGAAACATTAATATATATATATATATAGTCTTTGAATCCAACACCACATTCCTCTCTTTGTTCAGTAACCTTAACACAGGCAGAAAAAGTGTGTTTCCTACCTTTCTGCTCTCTGTGTAAATGTAGTCTGCAAAACTAGAGGCGTAGAGAACATCCCACCCAGGACATTGTTTTTTGCTGTCAGCTGGGGCCACATTTTCTTGAGAAGATTACTGGGACAAGGACCATAATTTCTGGAAAAGCAGAATAAACAGGAGGCTGTGGCACCAAACTCAACCTTCAGAGATGATTTAAAAAGAAAGGGATGTCTTTGGTGATAGTTGCCTTGCAGCCACAGGAAATTTCAGATGAACCCTAATAGCTTGAACCTCGCAGGCCAGAGGGACAATTACCTTCTATATCAATTCAGGCTTAGTCACAGCGTAAGACATTTCCAGACATGTACAGAAGCAAGTCTTGAAAGCCTTCAAATGGAAACACCTAAAACACTTGGCTGTATCTGTGATGAGATCACGTCCAAGTTAGTGTTTTTATTGCTGTATTTTGATCTTAAGCATCTAATGTGGTACAAAAACTCTGTTCAAACACCTCAATATTTGTATCTGAGTTGGGTGCATTGGAAGTTTCCTCTCACAGGTGGTGAGAGCAATAACACCTGTCGTGTTATTGCTTTTAGAAAGTTCTCTGCACAGCCAAAGTGTCAGTGAGAGGAGAAGTACCCCTGTTTTTTGCTAGTGGTTGGGAAGGCTGAGGACACACATGCTTCTATTACACCTGCAGTTAGGCAACTCCAACAGTGAAACAAAAATTAACGGCTTATTTACTTGCATTTTTGCATTTATGAATACAGGCATAACACATAATAAGAATTATTAACTTTGTTATTTCATCTAAGCTAACAAAGCCACCTTCTTTCTATGTACTCAAGATTTGTTCTTTCTTTCATTTACCTTGGGTTTTTTAACTGCATCATTTCCTATTTTTAGCATCTAAACCTTACCTTCATCTGCAGATGGCTTCACACAATCTCTGCTTTTTTCTCATATGTATGTTAAAGTGTAAGTTAAGCTAGTGTGGATCTCTGATTTCTAATAACAATGTAAAGATTCTTAAAATACTGACCATATTTAATTTGAGTTCAAAAGCTACTTCTGCTAGTATCTCATTCATTCTAAGAAATAACTCTATTTTTTTCCTAGCACAAGCTTACATTTAAAAGCATAAACTTCTTTTAATTCTTGCTTTGAGAAAATAAAATATGTTTTCATAGCATGCTGTACAGCCTTACTGTAATGCAAAAAGAGGCACTGTCCTGGAAAAGGGTTTCTAGCACACCAGAGTTCCACTAATTGCTATTTTCTGTAGTCTTTTAAAATTAAGTATAGAATATGCATATGATGGTAGACAGATAAATATCCAACACTTTAAATTCTCACTAATTATCTGAGTCCTATTTTAGAACCAGTGAATAACTAATGCCTTGGATGATGTCTATAACAGTCAATTGCAAACCACCAAATAGCAGAGCCAGTCCAGAAGTTTTCCACACAATACTTATGCGTTCCCACATAATCTGTCGACAATGAAACTAGAAAGAAAACCCAAAACCAGGTAAATCCTGGTATTTTTCTCAGTCAGAATCAAACAAAAAATATTGGGTTAAATTTTTGAAACATCCTTTTTTTTTTCCAGCTCTCATAATTTACTCCCTTTTTTATAAATGTAAGGTTAAAACTAAATATCCTCCTCACATATGACTAAAATAGGCTCCAAAAAAGTAAGCCAAACTTTGCTTCCACTCGAGCAAGTTTCTACATTCACAGCAGCAGATCTTCAACTATTATATTATTTGCTAAAGGAAAAATGCCACTTACTAACTACAAAGAAAAGAGGAGGGAAAAAAGCACTGGTTCTGAAAATTGATTATATCAATGTTGTTACTTTGTTAAAGAGTAAAATCCACTGCATGGTCTTCGTAAAACTGAAATTTATGTTCTTTAAAGTGTTCCTCTCATTATAAAAATTATTTCTGGATATCTTAAAATCAAGAAGGAAAATATATATGCGCTTTTTTTTCCTAGCTTGCTTGGGGTCCTAGATAAGATAAAGGCAAACAGAGCTATTATATTCCCTAAATATAATCGTTCCTTAATAATAATTGGTTTTCCATTCATTTAATGTGGTCATCTCATCCCTCCACTGCAGATCAAAACAAGAATTAATAAGTAATCAGGCTATGGTTTAGAAAATCTAAATCAAAAGCACACCTGTTACAGAGAGGGTATGGGTTACTTAACATCCTCTTCAAATTAATTTTCTCAGGGTAGCATGGGCGACTTTGGTTCTTGCCAACAATGCACCGACTATGGATGCAGGATTCATGAAACCTGGTATCAGGTGTATTGTTAAGGAATCTTTCAAACGCAAAAAAGGCCCAATGCTTACATCTGCAAACCCAGTCAAACCATCAACAGACAATTTAATGGCTGAGTATAGATACTGCCTTGTTTTATAACCAAGCAGTTTCAAATTTCTTAAAATACTTAGACTATTCAGAATTATTTTAAGGCTGAATCTAATGTCCTGGTCATCCAGACTGGTCTTCATATTTTCCATCTCAAAAAAGCCAGGATACTTTTATGAACTGCAGAAGTGGGTGATTAGTAACATTGTTCCAGCAGTTATGCGATAGTTTCATTTTAGCTTCTGGAATGCAAAATGCTGAGTTTTTTGTTATCCCTGAGTATGAGTCAGTGGGTTTTCTGTCAGGCTGTAGGGTACATGCCATTGTTTGAGAGGGATTTCACATCTGCCTTAAAACTACTCAGCAAACACAGCCCCAGGCACAGCTGGAGGAAATCCTCTGCACTACAGAGGAGGGGAGCCTGAATCAGCAGACCTGACTGATGGGTCAGCATGCCTGGTCTAACATCTTGACAGGCACACCCACAAAGACTGTGCACCAAGTACCTGAAAGGTGGATTTAAGCCCAAAACTGTAAGATTACAGCCACTCCTGCATTAGCTTGTCTGCCAAAAGTCTGCATGGTGTCAACTTGTGTCACAGAACTGAAAAATAGTTTGTGTTCCTATTTTTACCTTTGTGCTGTGCTGTTTCTGAACATGGTTTTGGTTCCCTTTTTTCTCGGTACTTATTGTCGTTATTATTTTTTAATGCAGCATAAAAGAGGAGAAAACAACAGTTTTCCGATTATATGGAAAGGATATCCATGATTACAGGACAGCTGTTAGGTATTTTCAGTGATTCCTTCTTTGTTTATATCCACAAAGACTTTCTGCCAACAGACTGCACAGATGTCATTGGGCAAATTTTTGTTGTTATGTCACTGATGTAAAACTGTCAAGATCAAATTTACAGGAAAAAAAAGGAGCCCAAACCCAGCAAAATATTTGCTTAGAGTCAAGGGTGCATAAACACATTTTAACTGCCATCAAAGATAAGGACAGCATGAAAATGGCTACAGCTGTCTTGGTTTACTAGTGCCAGAATGCACAGCTACCAAGGAATAATTAGAATCTTATTGCTGATGCAAGAACTGTAGCAATTGTCTGCTTGATATTAAGTAACTAGACATAAGATGATTATGTCAGCATAATTCTCTTATTTGAAAGGGGAACATAGGAGGACATAAAAAGCAACAGACAAGAAGAGTCTTTCAGAGACTTTGGGGAAGGAAGAAACTTGCCTTCTTATGGCAATTAGGAAAATTATGCCATCTCTTGCACATAGGGATCTGCCTGTTGGAAACACCAGATCAGGCCTGGTATATGTCAATAGCTCCTGCATTAAGAGTGTTCTCCTAATAATAAGATTGATGAGGGAATTCAATAGTTTGCCTGTGGCACAAGAGTGGTTCTTAAGGAAAAGAGAGGTTTTTTACTGCAAGAGTATCCAGTACTCTTACTCTGGGTTCTCATCAACCCAGGGACACGAATTCAAGAGCTCACTTTCAGTCCTTGCAAGTGGTATCTGGGGCAATGTACCCTGGCACTTAGAGCAATGGTGGAAGCCGTGTAGTCAGAATAAATCTCTGCAAAGTCTCTTCCCATCGGTCCCGTAGTACAACACGTAAAAAAGCAGTGTTGCAGCAAAATCCACAGAGTCATCAGACTCTTTTCTGTCATAAAACCATAAAAGATTACTTGTGTGAATATTTTCTTCACCAATACTTTTGCCTGGGTAGAATGTGAATTTTCTTTATGTTTGTCCAGGATTTCTGTCTGACTAGCAGCCCACTCAGAGCTACTGTACTGGACTCAGTTTGGTGTGCCATCTGACCGGAAATTCCAGGGATTCCTCAAAAGCACGTAGATCAACCACATAATGCATCTTCTGTAAGTCCAACACTTCTTGGAGGTATTGCAGATATATAAATCAGCTGTTCCTTTAAGTGTGAGATTTATTACCCATACATTGTATAGTCAATTAATCCAAAAGCACATAGCTCTGATGAAAAATTCTTGGCAGAAACGTAACATTCTCAAGTTACTAATACTGTTCAGTTTTATTCTGTTGAAGTATTTTATTTAACCAGCTAAATTCCCCCACAAAAGTATTTTGAAGATATAACTACAAAATTTGTTAGCTCTAATTTAGAGGTTCTCACTTTGTGTCCTCTAGCAGCAGAAATGACAAGTTTTTTTTAGTGTTGAAAAGCTCCAGTTTAATGAGTATTTGGTAGCCAGGTTTCAGTCTCCCAAGACCTGTTACACATAACACAAACAGTCTCAGAGAGTTGACAAGAGATGCTAATATTTTTGCAGACTCTTATTGGTTTAGGGGGCTTGGGGATAGGGGATTAAATACCACTTGCTGCATTTTAGCAAAAATTTTATTCTGAGGAATTTTATTCAGGAGGACATGGGGCCCTTTCAGCTACAGAAACTTAACATTTCTTTGACTGGCATGTTACACCTTTTGAGATTTGGCTGATTCTTTTGCTTCTGCAAAACAATGCAATAAATCTAATTGTTCTGTATAATAAGACTAAACAAAGTTCCTTTCTGTAAGAAAATGTGTCAGCTTGGCCTACCTATAGCAAAGCTGAGTAGCTGTGGCTCCAAAAGCAGTTCATAACCTGCTTTCAACACTGCTGGTTGTCAACCATATTCATACTTTAAGTATGAGGACACTTGCTGCTGCAAAAGAAGATGAAAGTAAACCTGCAGTTTGAAGGAAACAGGAGCTCACTGGAGTAAAAATCTTAGTCTTTGGCAATAGTCAAAATGAAAAGAGAAACTCCCCCCAAGCAACAGTACAGCCTGCTAGAGTGAGAAATCATGATTATCAGAAAGAATTATAATGTGGTTTTGATATGAAAGTACTTATTTATTTTTAACCATTATGTCAAGTATTTTTATGTCTCATCTCCTTCAGGTGCATAAATGGAGAACTGGAGACTAGCTCAGAAGTTATGGAATTAAATGAGCTGTACAAAGTTTAAGGGTTTTCCTCTTCTCTTTTCACATCACAAATAAAAGTTGTAAAATGGCTAAATATCAAAATTCAGATCAGCAATAAAAAAAAAAAACAAGTAAGAGGACCTACAGCTACACAATGTAAAAGGTTTTCATATGTAGAGGTAGGTGGTGAAGAGATCAGCCTGCTACATACAGAGTAAAATCTATCAAATAGAAAATCCTAACAGTTGCCAATTCCCATTTTACCTGAAGTTACCTACCTAAAGAATAAATTAAATAATAAACATTATGGCTAGATAACCCCCAATTCCAGTTGCATAAGTCAGTTTATAGATCAGGAGGAACCTTTTGCATGCCATATTTAATAAACACATATTTAGAGGAACTTATTCATACTGTAGTTGGAAGATCTCTTCAAATTCAACAGCTTTCTTGTAATTTGTTTCAGGGAAATTCTTATTTGCTCTTCTTCTTCCCTTTAGGAAACAAAACTAAAAAAAAAACCTAATACAAGGCAAAAACAATAGAGAAAAGGGCATACTATGGTGTTCTTCCCAAGAGAGGCTTGTGGACTACTCTGAAAGTGATGTAATTGTAAGAATTGAGAACATTTCTCCCAGGGACAGGGATCTCCACCAGCAAACGTTGATGGTGAGATAAAGAGAAACAACCCACACCTGCAGCAGTGTGACTAACTGTTGGCAAAACTGAGACAGTTATTTCAAAGTAATAACATCCTATGGTTCCATTTTGCGTGCTTAGGTTTGAATAACAGATTGTCAAACTGTAAAACTCAGACATAAAATGTTACTTTTACAGCATCTGACACAGGAGAGCCTGTGACTCTAGAATGTTAGTCCGTCTTGCACCCTCTAAATAATCAGTAAACCAAATGTAGTAAACGGTTATAACACCAAGATACAACTCATCACACCCCTCACATCCTATCCTTAGAAAATTAAATTGTCTACTGATAGAATTAATGCTACCAAAAAAAATATTAAAGTTTGTTTTGAGACTCAAATTACATGTGGTGACCACACGGCTAAAGCTTTGGGAGCAAGTTTTCTGAAACTGGTGGAGGTAGTTTGCTCTTTAAGCCTTAGAGCTGCTCTTATGAACTTTCAGAAAGGTACATTTGGCTGCACTGCTTTGGGATGCCACTTGAGTACATAACCACACTACTAAAGGATTTTCTTAACAACTCTTTCTTCAGCACAAAATACTGTAGCTTAAACCTTTAAACCCTTTTTTTCTAGATGAAATTATATCAAACTCAATACATATATTTGCTTGAGTTGCCAACAGTGATTAAAGATTCTACTTTTTTTCCAATAGACAAATATTTGACACCCACTGAAGGGTCAAAACCTCTGTAATGTGAGTTCTCTCTGTGATCACATTCATAAACCATGGATTTGGGATTGTGGAAGCCTGATGATGACAAAGATAATGCAAGACTGCCCTTAGCATGTATTTGTAGAGTTAACTCCTACATCTTTACAGAAAAGTTACTAAAAATAATAATAAAAAAAAACTGTGATGGGACATGGCTTTAAAATTTATGTTTGGTTTGGTGCAGGGGGGGGTTTTTTAAAAGCAAACAAAACGCACAATTCACCTAGAGTAAAAGGCTGTTTCTGTGAAAGATTAATCTCTTTCCTTAATCCAAAAAGTAGAATTCTGAAGAATGTGCATTACTCCCTGTGAAACTTGACACAGTTTTGCTACAGATTTCAGCTGAAGGAGGACTCAGTTCTTCTTCTCTTAAGAGAAAAAGAGAAACCCTTAAAAAAAATTCCCCCAAACCCCAGAAAGCGTGCAACTATTGAACAAACTGGTATTTTGCAATATAAGTTTAAATAAATTAACAAAAGATTAACCTACAGAAGATAATGACACAGCATCATTAGATCAATGTTGTGCATTTCTCCACCCTGCAGCCCTGACTTTAGGGCTGTCTGTGACCATAAAAGTGACAGAGCTCCTTCTATGCCATGCAGCCCTTCTGGCATGCACAGGTCAGTGGTCTCTACACATCCCTAAACGAGGAGCCTGATGGCTCCTGACTTCACCTTGACCTACTGTCCAACATGATCCCTCTCCACTGTGCCTATGCACTATGGGTTGCTTTTTTTCAGTAGACTGAAAGTAAAGTCTGAATTTGAGTGGGAAAGCCAAAATCGAATGGGCACACATATTCAGTAACATGGACACTTTCTAATACATATCCTTAACAGAACTTTGTTACCATGTTAGCTGCAAAATGAAGAGATAATTAATTTTAAAATGGTAGCACAACCCTCTCTTGTATGATGCTGTTATCAGATCAGTCGGTATATGTTATTTGCAGTAGTTGTTTCAACTTTCCTTATTGATTTTTATGTCTTCCAGATTGTTAATTTTAATACTATTAGCCTCCACATGAAATGCACAAGTATTTTGTCATGTAAATGAGAACAAAGATAGGAATCAAGTCATACAGATGCAAACCCCAGTATTGATTTACTATTAATACTGGAAGATCACCATCGAGACAATTCCATAAAATAATACATCTGCATTGCTGCTAAGTGGGAGCTTTAACATCTGGATCATATTATTCCGAATTTTCCTCATCCACCCATCATAGCAAGAGGAATTTCCTGACAAATTAGATTGCTGCCCAAAGGTAAAATGTTTTTCTCATTACCTACATCAAATGAGCTCAAAAAGATCGAGAAGTGAAGTCAGCATCAGCGTCATAGATAGCTTTCCCATTTTTTAATTATGCAGATTAAGTAGGTCATACAAGCACCAACTGGAAAACATCCATCTGTCCTCTGCTTCCCTCACAACACTCCCTGCAGTTTGAAGAAGTAAGAATGCCTATCGCCAGCAAATTCAACAGAAGAGCATTATCTCACTATCCTTTCCATCTTTTAGCACATAGTGAAAACTGTATACATAAAGAAAATATCTGTGTAACAATTAGATTTGTTGTAAGAGATTGACCATACCAGAATTTATTAACTTGGCAACACAAGCTAACTGGCTCCCTGAAAATCTAGTTTCTTCTGATGTAGGCATATTCAAACACCCCAAAATATATGCATTGAAGAAACAAAAAATCAGGCTGTTTGGTTTTTTTAAAGGTTTAATTAATAAGCTTATATTTGACAGTACATTGAAAATTGGCAGGAATTTCTAATTTAAGTATATTAACCAACATTATTTGCAAGATTTCCCTCATTACTTAGATACAGAAATCAATGCTGTCATAACTATGCTACTTCATTTTTCAACTATATTCCCAAGTAAGTTCTTATTCCATGACTGCCACATGATACAAGTTATATAATCAGTAAAATGTGCAACCATCTATGGTACCAGAAGTAAGGCTTTTGTTTTTGATCTAACTTTCTATCTTAAATATTTAAGATGTCTATTAAGCTAGAGTAGAACAACTTTGTTCCCATAAATCATATTTAATTTTCACCAGTGGACAGCTTCCAATGGCTAGAAAATTGCATTATAAGAATCAGCTGAGTACCTGACAGTCAGAATTTCCTCTGGGAAAATACAGAGTCAGAATACTAATAAGCTTTTTCCTTCCTTCACCATTTGATATGCTAGACTCCTGCCTTTATGTTGAGAAAAATGGATAGCATAGCCTAGGACAGGATAGAACGTTTTTTCAAGGATAGTAATTCTCTGACTACTATTCTTTGTTGCCATCCCACATCCCAGAGTACATAATACAGTTGCAAGCATATAATTGCCTGCACCTCAATAACTGCAATATTTATGACCCAAATGGAGAAATGAGAGCATTTTTTGAACACAGATGCAAACCTTTTGAAAATCAGATTTTTACAAAGCAAATTAGCAGAACACAGACTCCATGTTTATTTTTTATAATCTCAAATAACAACTGAGGAAAAATCCTTTTCTCTAATCTGCTTCCTCATCATACGGAAGTTAAGCTCAAACTGTCAGAATGGCTACCTCCTCACTCACCCCCCCCTTTTTCTACCCCCTCCTCTGTGCTAGGCTCACATCCATGTTACTTTATATGTGGCCATCTGGTGAAGGGCAATCCCTTCCCTCTTGCCAAAATTATCCACAGCTGAGCCTTAGTTGCTTTGCTGCAACTTTTTTTGCTCTGGCCTCTTTGAAATAGGAGCCTTCCCCAGCATGCCTTTTTTTTCAGGAGATGTTTTACATTCTCGATAAGCCTGGATAAGGCTCTTTTGGAAGGTACAGGCTGTTGCTGTTTCTCTTGCATCTAGTAAGTAGTTGCTGCTTTTTATTTTTTGTTCTTTTTGAGAAAGCTAATGAATGCCCTTTCCATTTAGGGCTGATTTTATGCTCCCTTTGACCTTCATTTCCTTTTTCTTTCAAAAAGAAACCAAGCTATTCTTTTTTTACATGTTTGCAAAGCACTTTGAAGGGGAGGGTGGGAGTCAATCATTGCAGATCCTTTGCTTTACTTCTACTAACAGGACTGTGCAATTCTCTCTGGGTTCTTACTATGTCTGAGAATAGCATGACTACCCAGAGCAGGGGTGTGTATACAGGCAGAGACCCACCATGACCTCAAAGAATCATACAGAAAGGTTTGCCAGCAGTTGCTGCCCTCCAAGCCATGATATGGAGGGCTGGTTACTTGCTTTGTTGAGCTCTTGGGACAGAAAATAAAAAAGAAAGCAGTTTTTGGTCAGAGAAAAGGAGCCTTAGCTTTACTCCTCCCATCGAAACTAGTGTGTTCTACCTCTTCATCTGATTTCCCTTCTCTTCTGCTCCTAATGATGCAAGGATGTTGTTAAAGGCAGGAGAAAGCATTTGGTTTCTTCTCTTTCGGTATTAGACACTGTTGTGTGTAACCTGTATGTGAACTATACTGGCATAAAATAAGTAGTCAAAAGCTGGATGGCAAGTAAAAAACATGTGTAAGCAAGCAGAAGTAGAAGGCTGTTTTGTCTTTAGTGAGTATGTGGTTGTTTTTCAAATTTTGACTTATTTAAATGTTTCCTACCAAATCAAACAAAAATTATATGCACATGAATGCAAGCATAATAACTGCCACCTGGAAGAACTGTAATGCAGAAGTCTAGACCTGCCTGTACTTAGGGGAGTAGTATATTTTTATTTTTTTTCTGCTTGTTTTCATCTCAAATGGACAATTTCCCGTATGCATTAACTAAGTTGTTTAAGTCCTAAATGCAACCATCTTTACATTTTCTGCTCCTGAATCAGAAGGTTTCCTTATCTGATGCAAAAATGTACACTAGTTGTTTTTCATTTATCTCATTAATCATTCAACTTTGTTTCTTAATGCTTGTCCTATTTGCTAGTCTTTGAAATACAGTGGATCAGATTTTGGCAATTATTATACTGGTTGAAATTTGTAACCTTAGCATTGCTATATGGCATGCTGTTGAAGAAAGCGAGCTCATGCAAGGGGGTCAACAGCGTGTTAGAAAACTATACAAGAGTATCTGGATATGGAACACGAGAGCAGTAACTACTTAACACACAAACTTGGAAGTTGTTTTGGTGACAAACACTCCTAAGTTAACTAACATGGAATAAATGCAATAAACAATCTACTGCAATAAACCAACTACTGCCATAGTTACACTGTGAGCAATGTTTGCTTTTGTAAAGTAACTTCACATATAGAAAGACAGAAAGTGTGAGGAGACATTACTCCCCCAGCTGAATAGACCGTGAAGCAGAACCACCAAAACTCAGTGCAAAGTGAACTTCCACTTTTGGTGCTACTGTTTTTACTGACAGAGGTTCTGCTTTGGTTCCTCTTTTGTTGGAGAAGGAGCCTTTGCTGCTGTCACGCAGCTATGCACTGAAAACTGAGGCTCCAACATGTTTCTGGTGCAGATATTTTATTTTAAAATGCACTACAAAAACACCAAAACCATCACAAAGTCTTATTAAAGTGTTGTGATGGTTATAGTTTTATTGGATCCTCCCTAAATGATACTAAAGACATTTAAAAGTATATTTTTTCCATATTGCCTAGATCACCTCTTTGATCTGACTGGCTCCTGTAAACTAATTGTTGGGAATGAAGCTTCAGCTGATGAAGACTGAGTTACACAAGTAACAGGACTATAAGAATTACAAGCTAGAGGCTTTTTTTTTCTTTTGACAGTGGTTAATTCTCTGAGGTACAAACTAACTAACTTTAAGTACTGCTAAGGAGGATAATGCCAAGGCAACACAGCGTGCATGCTTTTTAGAATCCCATAGGCTTTCCCAGGCAGACAGTGAGTTGCTTGTTTGTTGAATGTGTTCCAGCACTGATATGATACCAGTTTTTTGCAAAATACTTTCAATGGAAAACAAAGATATGGACAGCCTGAGTGACTTCAGTCACTTCAGTGTTGCATTCTTTATTCTAAATGTCTGTCAAAATCAGCAAGGCAAAAACTGATAGGAAAAAAATACTTGAAAAACTCCTAACAGAGATGCTAACATGAACATAAAATGATTAAAACACATAGCAGACAGGTCTGGAAGAGAACATAATGCTAAAGTAGCATTGTGTATGATTATACAATGTGTTCTCAGGTTTAGCAGTGTGTGTTTGTAATGACAGTTAGCGATTTGAAGCTAAAATCTTCAATGAGCTGCACTGTCTGTGACTTCATTAGATATTTCACTGGTATATATGTTGCCATGATTAATGGCTTCGTCCCTATTCCTAACTCTGTGAAGTATAGCTGAAGAGCCTGTTTCACAATCTCTGCACTGCAATTTCATGTCACTGTGAAAATCCTCTGACAGTAAAGCTGTCATAGATCAGGCTAGTTTTATATCCTGTACTAAAAAGGTTTCTGTAAATTGTATCAAGGTTTCATGCTTTAGAGTTTAGCAGACCTGTCAAATCAGGGAGTATGATGCTTCACAATCTGAACAGCAACTACCAAAAGACAAAGTATTGATGATGAAATTTACTGATGTCACTGTTTTTAGGAAGTTCAGTTACCAAAAACTGCATTTCAATCTACAGATGGCTTAGGACTCTCATGAGCTGATGAAAGTGGAAGAACAAAGAAGCTACTTGTGTGCTTAAAATTCTGTGAGTTTGTAACACCTATGTAATCTCCATTACTTGTTTAACATTTCCTTTAAATTCACCAAAAAGTTGCTTTTTAAGGACATCCTTTCTGAGATGTCCTACTTTTTTTTTTTTAAACTATTGAATAGGGAAGTCAGCAGTGGAAAACAGACTACACTAGTTTTCTCAGGCTTGCAGATAAGTCTGTGGCAGAAAGAAGGAAGTGAGCTGAAGCACCACAAGCCCCAGTTTTAGCACCTTAACCACAAAACAAGCTTTTTCTCTAATTGGGCATGTACCTGAGTAACTTGATGGATAGGGGCCTTCAATTCTTTCAGTAAGCCCTCTGTAGCAATACTTCATCTAGATAAGGGTAGTGCCTTTGTTCTCTTACCTAGTCCATTATTAGACAGTTTTTTAAAACTACAAGTCTTTTCCTTAAAAGCTTTAACCTACTGAAGGCTGACAACAGCATCACTATGCATACCCAGAAAATGAAATACAAGTTTTTTTCACTTCATATATAAAAGCTATTTTCCACCTGACCAAAAGTCATGGCTTGTGGCTTTCCACAGAGGCTCAGTTGTCTTGCTAGATGTAAACCCTGAAGACTATGTCGTGACTCCCAACTGCAACTTGTGACAAATCTTGTCTTAATGACTACAACTCCAAAACTGCTCTTTGTAACGAGCTATTCACATTGTAGGACCAACAGTGGTTTTGCTGCCACTGAACAAGCACAATCTGGGCAACAGCCCAGGCTGCAATGAGATCAAAAACCATTTCCATATGCATCACTTCACAGCCATGGTGCTTTGCATGCATTTTCCAATGTTGCAATCTGAAATGAAAATACCCATACTATCAAAAAAAAAGAAAAAAAAAAGGTCTAGAATGATTTGTTATACCTCGAGGTGACAGTAACCTTACGTATAAGATACTTTAAGAGGAAATAGGTCAGTGTTGTTATATATGAAGATTTAAGGTAAGAAATTAATTGAGACTACTTAGTCTTTATAACTGTAACTATTATCCAGAAAAATAAAATGTGGAGTAAAGTAATGGGAAGAGAGCTGTCTCCTTTTCTTTTTTTCTTTTTTTTTCCTTTTTCTAGTAACTGAGTCCTGAACATAAATACAGCCACAGATACACAGAGCCTGTGAATTTCAAGCAGACATTTTATAATCACAGATATGAGTCCAGCACAATCTTTTAGTCCAAAGTAAATGCAAACTCAGAAGATGGCTTAAACCCCTGTTTCTGATTCCTTCCCTAGAAAATGAGAATTGTAGCTGGTATTTGTCTTCCTTCTATAATTAATAAAACTTTCCTTGAGCCCCTAAGTAAGGAGGGGATTGTCCTAGAGCTATAAATCAGTCTCCATCATATCTAAAGCTGAGTGAGCTTCTGTGTTCGATCAGAGGCACATCTCCTTGCAGTAAGAATCTTGTTCTTCATCTGAGCTTGGCTCAAATCACCCTGGATATTAATTTTCCTCTTACCTGGAGGTTTCTGGGCCTACATTTCAGGACTCAACAGCACCTCCTGGCTTACACATGTGTGTATGCACCGAGTGCACCCCAACGGCACCCTGAAACGAAGCTAAAGAGGCAAACATGCACTGTCTCCCTTCCTCTTCCATGCTCTGGTCCATGTGGGGAGAAACACCATAGCTGGAAGGGATCTGCAAGATGTTCTGTTCGATGCCTGCCCCGGATGATTTGCAGATCAAGACCCTGTGCCATGGTGGCTGATGGGCAGTAGCTACTTTGTTCAGATGCAGCCAGTGTTAAACAGCTGGGACCTAGATCTGAGCAAGGCACTATGCAAAAGCCTGAAGCCACTCTTTGCTGCCGTTAGTTGCTATCCCATGTTAGCCAAACTTTGAATCTTTTTAAAACTTCTGACTTTGCAGAAATCTGGATACAGGTTTTAAACAAGTGGCTCTTTCCAATTTTTTCTTGAAGAGCAAATGCGCAACAGTAGCCACGCTTTTTTTCCATTTAGAAAGAAATGGCCAGATGATGGATGCTGAACATAGATGCAACGCTGAAGTGCGTAGCGATACCAGTGCTGAACATCTCTTTTCCCAGCTCTATGCAGGTACCACAGAGTACCACACCTCTGCCGACAGAGTGCTTGAGTTAAGCATCTCGGAGCAGCCCGTCGGTGTCCCTCTTGTCGCAATCAAGGGTGCCCCCTTACGGGGAGTGCACCGGGCGTGCTGGCGCGGCAAGCCCAACACTTGGAGATAGCGCGATTAAGATAATAGGTAATTAAGCAACTGGGAAAAGGTAAGGCAGCAGCAGAGAGATAACAAGCTTTTCCTCCTGGCCCTCCCCCACCCGCCCCCCGGCGATGGAGGCATTAAAATGGTGGTTAAAGGCCGTTTCTTTATGTTAGACTTGCAAGGACAGGAAGAGTTATATTTATCGTACCTAAAGGAAAACATTGTACTACAACAGCAATCTCGGTAATCATCACTGTAAAGCTGTTCCCCATTTTTGTTTTTCTGAGGAGCCGATTAAACTGCCATGATAAAAATTGCAGTAAAGTTTTTCAAGAAAAAAAATAATTTAGTAACTACACTTCTGTGAACAAAATGTTATATGCTTCTGGTGTTGCTATAAACATACAATTCATTTAACAAAACGTTTGCAAGCAATACATAAATTAACTAATTTCCATTGTTCCTCTGGTGATAATAAATCATTTTCCTGAAACAAATTCAAACAAAATATTATAACTTCACGTTGAACAACAGCCAAATGAGTTTTCTTCTCTTCACCCTCACCATCCCTTCTGTCCTGTGAGTTGCTAGATGTGTTGCTAAATTCCCTCTGCCCTTCTTGCCTGGAAACTGCTTAGAAGCTTGCAGGTACACCAAGAATAGCGGTCATGCAATTTCGACAGCAGTGATATATAATGGGGTGCAGTTAATGAATTCCTTCAGGGTGACTGACCAACAAGGATGATGGTGTATTCTAGAGTCTTACAGTTATAGGATAACTTCAGCCAAAAGGGACCTTGTCATTATCTGGACAAACCTCCAGTGCAAAACAGAGCGAAGGACATCAGGTTGCTCAGGGCTGAGTCCAGCTGAATTATTAATATCTTCATAGATGAGTATTTCACCGCCTCTCTGGGCCTCTTATGGCAAAAAAATCTCTTTTTCTTCAATATATGGGCACAAAATCACTGCAACAAAATTAGCAAACTGTGGCTTAAACAAAATGTCTTCTAGCTTTAATCAAAAAGGTCTAGGTCTGATCTTTCAGCTACTCTAAATGGGCAGCTATACAGGTATACCATAAACTCTGTGGTATAACTCACACAAAAAGGCTGAAAAGTGGACTTTGAATGCTCACAGTCTGAAGGGAGTATTTCTGATTCCAAACTGACTTGTCTTGTTTTTCCTCCAAAATCTTCCAATTCTGTAAATGTCTTTAAATTTTTCATAAAAATTCAAAAACTCAAGGCGATAATTTCTTTCTCATTTTTACAAATGTTAGCTTTTTTTTTTTTTTCAGTTTAAATGTCCACATGTGATTGTGGTTGTTATGGTTAACACAACTTGAGGTGTATACTGGCTTTTGCCATGTACACCTTAGCCCTATGAGTGATGTGCCCTTGCATTTTGCTCCTGAATACTAAGGGATATGTTACAGTTTTACCATCTGCCTTAAAGAAGTGTATGGCACTTTGTATTCATCTAAGGGAGAAACAGGGAATGCAAGTCATCATTCCCTTGGGGAAAGATGTACACTTTTTGAAGGATTTAGTACAAAACATACAGCTATACCTAGCAGAAACTTCAAAGCCATCTAGATATCCAGCTGCAATTTTACTTCCTCAGCTCCCTTCGCTGTTTCTGTCAGAAAAAGTATGAGACAAGTAGCTCCTGATCCTCATATCTTTGAGCGTCACAAGGATCAAATTGAGAGAACAAGGGAAAAGAAAACACTTCACTAAATTTTTGGAGCGTCAAGTAAAAATATTGACAGTCTAAGTCAGCAAATACGGTAAAACAGAGACTTTCTTTTGTAGTTCAAATGTGTGGTAATGTACTTTACAACAATACCCATCACACCTCTGTAATGAGATAATCTCATTAGAGCTGAATTAAATCACAACAATTACATTATATAGGTCAAAGCAGAGATGTGTTTCAATTCACACTACATTATTTATTTGTTTACCAGCTGGCAACTAATAGAAAACTTGTGGATTCTGGAAATGCATTCATATCTTGCTAATCGAATCTGATTTCTCTTGTTACTATGCAATGAAACTGGAAACTGCTTGGGATAGTTTAGATCCTGCTTTTCCCAGCATTGTACACAATAATATTTCGACTCTGTAGCAAGCTAGGGACCACTAGTCTAAGAGGAAGCTAAGAGGAAGGCTACTGAGAAGAATAAAATTAGTTTTATTTCAAAGACAGCAGATCATTTGCCATTCTTTCATCATATGGTATTAGTATACTCCTTTTCAACTTACAGTTAAGGAAAGTACTGTAAGATGCTGCTACGTGGGTGCTGCAGCCCATGATGCAAGGTTTGAGAGAAGGAAGAACAAAAGTAGTGTGTACAGGGAAGTATGGTGGCCACAGAGAAATACAATGTGTAGAGGCAAATACCACACAGCAACATGGTGCTGTGTGTGCAGAAGTGGGTGCAGTAACCCTGAGGAACCCTGGTTGTAAAGGCTGGGTACATAAGGGCAAACACTGAGGGCTGCTGTGTGACAGAGGAGCAAGGGAGAATATTGTGGGTGCTGGCAATGGGGAGAGGACAGCAAACCCCTGTTTTAATGAGTAGACAGACCTGAAAATTTTATTTAGCCTCCAGGAAAAGAACACTTGAGGGATTTGGACCAGGTTAGAGACTGTAACATCAGTTGTAATGGATGACAAGTGAACATATGGCCATGTACATGACTTGCCGTCATCAGTGTCCCCTCAGTAGTGGCAAACTGACCTGGCAAAAAAGTATTTGCTAAAAATGCTGAAATCTCATCTAAACACAGTGTCTGTCAGCAGCAGACACAGATAAAAACAAGATACCATTTGCACAGTCAACACCTTTTTTCTGGCTGCCAGGTAAAAAGTACTTGCTAATAAGGTGTAAATCGACATTATCTACCTAAAACTTGACTGAACAGGACAAGAAAAGAATACTGCCTCAAAGAATGGGCAGAATGGCTTTTATATGAGTGGAAGAATATTTTCTTGTCACAATCCATGTGACAAATAAACACAGTCCTGTTTATTTACACTGGGGTGAAATGAAAACTTCAGAACAGACAAGCAGATGCCCTGATGTGCACTTCAAGTTTCTCAGTTGGATGACTGAGAGTTTTGAGCTTTTTAATCTGAAAAAAACTAATTTCTCCAAACACACCTGCATTGCTCATTATCACTGATCTTGTATTTTTTGCAGTGTGGTACTAATTTTCCAGTATTTGTTGTGTCTTGTTTGAAAGTAGATTGCAGAGTTATTAGGGAAGGCCCATATGTTCTTATGTATGCTTTAACCACTAAACATCCAAAAATTGTGCCTGGGCTTTTTGATACTACTACAGTCCTAATGAAGAGTGATCATGATTAATGCACAGGGTTGCACAGAGAGCTACCGTCTTGCCCTTGCCAGCTGTTGAAAATTCTGTGAAAGCTGTATTAGGTCAGGAAATGGTTGAAAGTCTCTTGATGGTTTCATTTTCTAAGAAGGAAGGAAAAATGCATAGAGGCAGAGGAGGGCCTAACAGTCTTGCTCTGCAGGAGTAGGCTCATAGAGGAGTGCCCAGCCCTTCTGGGCTGGCCAGGAAAGATGGGTGATGCCAAGCTGGTGGGCTGAGAAATGCGAGTACCTCTTTTGGGGCAGGAGCATTGGCTTTTGGTTTAGAGGTGCAGGTCCTTGCCTCTTCTTGTGGATGGCTGGGAAGCACCTGGCCTCCCCTAAGATCTGTGCTCTCTCATAGCCTGCAGGACAATAACACTGAAAATATGGCTCCTCATCACACGGCCAACACCAACTCTTACATGCCCCTGTACATGCACACACCCTCTCTGTCTGCACACATATACACACACAGCTGCAACTAGACAATGCCACCACAGCCAGCCCACTCATCCTGCCATCGCCAACCTCTCTCCAGCCACCCTCTGCCCTCCTCTTCCCTCCAGCCCTGTTGCTGTGCCTCCAGGACCACGCCAGAGCCACGGCAGTAGTCATACCCCCAGCAGTAGGTAGGAAGGAAGGTGTCACTGTTGGGGGTCCACCCAAGCCCACAGCCTCTCAGTGGCAGCACTGGCCAGCTGGTGTCGAGAACAGACAAGGCTGCACCCTGTTCCATCTACCCAAATGCTTGCATGTGCAGCCCAGACCACCACTGTTGGATTCTCCCACATCTACTACCTGTTCGAAAGATGAGAGAGGACATATGTGTCTTTATTATTCTCCCTGCTGGGTTTGCTTCATGTGCCCGATGAGCGACTGTGGGGAAGCTGCCTGTGAGCAATCGCTTGAGCAGGTTGCTCAGTCTCCCAAGGCAGCAGCAAATTGAACTTTATTATTGTTCATTGTTACCAGACAATGACTTAGTTTTGTTGTATGATGCATGGGACACCAAAATGGAGGAGGCCCATGGTCTCCTGGCCCTTTCTGAGTCTGTTACTGAGGATCCTGAAGAGATGGCCACCCATGCAAGTCCCAAATTGCTGTGAAGGGGTGAACCTTTTCTAATTATTTCCCTACAAGTACATACATTCTTAAAATATGTAGATGTTTTAATATAGTAGGTTGCATGTCATGATGTAATGCAATTTCATTATATAGCTTCCATATCAGGCATTTAACCTAGAATATGCATCAAAACCTTCACAATAAGCTTAAATCACTAAATGTTTTTCTGTTGAAAATGTCTTTGGTTTATATTTCTTACTGCTCTTTAAAATGCAATAGTAGAATCTCTTAAAAAAAAAAAAGTTGGAAGTCTAAAGAGCATTTACCTCTGACAAAGCAGAAAATTCCAAGGGAAAATTTATATATGTTGTTAAACTACTTTTTCCCTTTCTTTCTTTAGTATTTCAAGAAATAGGACTAAGCAGCCAAAATGAGACTGGGTGATAGAGGAATGTTTCTGCATAAATGAACAGCACCCATGTTCAGTACATGCATATGGTGCCTTTGTAACACTTAACAAACAAGAGGTTCAGAGCACTTGGCAGAAATCTAATCAAAAGGAAAGAGCTGTGTAAGATAGCATAAGCCAAATCACAGCAATTTAAATTATGTGCAATTCACATCAGGGGCCCCGTTTTTCCATCCCAATCTCTTGATGACCAGGAGCCCTGTCAGTTATTAGCTTTAATCCACCAATCGACAGAACACGACAAACACTTGAAATTTTATTCTTTGAGCTTTTCACTAAAGAACACTTTTCTGAATTTGTCTCTGTTTTCACAAACTTGCTATGCTTCAAAGGCTTGCTTTGGCCTTACAAGACAACAGCTCTTTTTGTCTGACTAGGGTGGATTCTGGGACTCTAGAAGGTAAAAAAAAATGGATTTTTTTCCTTCTTGAAACTTTTGTGGGAACGTCAGAACTGCTGAAGCTCTGCAGTGGGTCTGTCAGATAATTTTGGCAAATTCTCGACGTGATAACTACAATACAATACTGTACTGGAAAGGAAAACCCATTGGGAAAAAAACCAGTAACTAGTATACTTTTTATCTCATGATGCATACAATTTACCAAGAATATAAAATAACATAAAAATATTAATGGGATACATTTATGATCAAAGAATAAAGCAGTACAGAAAAAGCAAGATGGACATCAGCTTGTTTCACTATTAGCTCAAATTACTGAAAATTGTTCCCCTATACTGGCAATAAAATTTTGTTTTTCTAACTATCCCATAAACTGCAAAAAATGGGACCTCTTCTTGCAAAAGTTGAAAGGCTATTGCTTTTAGTTGTCATTTGCCAAAATTAGAAGTGCAAATTTCTATGCACTGAAACATGCATGCAGACGTGGTGCTCTGTACATTGTCTATTTTATGTCCAGCTTCTGGATATTGTCAGATAAAACAACATTTATTTTGTGCATGTGCTCTTAAAAAGCAGCAAAACACACCAGACAAGGGAGAAATAGTAAGTTAATCTGCCATAAAGTGGGACATGAAAATGTGTTTTCTCCTCATATCTGCAAAAGTTAGTGAAACAAATCTCTTAACTACAAACAATGAAAATTCAAGAACCAATCCCCTTGTTCCCCCAGTGACGTGACTGGCTAAAGAAGAGAAAATTTTCTGAAATCACAATACAATCTCTCTTAGTAATTTTTAATTTTTTAGCTATTGGGCTTATCTTTTTCAATTTTTTTCTTTGTTTGTTTGAAAAAGGAAGTCTAAAAATGTGCATTTTATAAAATGAATCCCAGAACCCCAGAATTTGGACACCAATAAAATGTTTTGAAAGACTGGTGGCTGACCATGCTAAAGGCAGCACATGTGGACTTATCTTCCACGACAGTACTATTTGGCATCTGTATCACTATAGCAATGAGAGATAATTGTCATAGAGAAGCAACATTACCTTTGCCTCTGGTGGTGTTTATGTTGTCTAAGGAATCAGTGGTTTGGGAGATGGTAGTGGGAGAGTGCTGGAAAGGCCAATGGACAGCACGGCCAGTTGGACCAGGAAACTGCAAACTTAAAATCTGGCAACTGAAGTGGTACAGAGCTGCCTTTCAGGGAAGCTCAGAAAGGAGTAGGAGGGAGAAAGGTGAAGCTGGGCAATAGGGTGCTGCACTAAATAATGAAGGGCTGGGAGATAACAGGTGTATTTCAGTCAGAATGCAGCAAAGAAATGAGCAATACACATGTACCCATGCTGGAGCTGCTGTCTGGTGTAGGAAATCTATCTGAATGTCACCGAGTTCACCGAATCCAAGTTCTTTATGCCTGCTCAGTTTGTGGTTCAACATACTGTGTCTGTCACGTCAGCATGTAAAGCCTTGGTCCTGCCATCACTTGCTGAAATTTAGTGTTGCTCCTGCTGAAGTCAACAGACTGAAGCAAGGTGGCTGCAAAAGCCTTTGTAGTATGGGCAAGGAGCACGCCAGCCCATGGTGTACTGGGGAGGCAGCTGCTGAGCAGCCTAGTGCGTATGCAAAGCAGCTCCCCCAGATAAAACATGACAACTGAAGCTGCTGTGAGGCCTCTGGACCACTGCTGTATGCCTTACATCCTGGGTCACATGCTGAAATCCATGCCATGAAGCAGTCGTGTGCATGCTTTAGTCTTGTTGAAGTCAAAGGGAATTAAACACGTCTTCAAAGTTTGGCATGTGCTCCAGCACCCCTTTGCCTGGGAGACGCACTTTCATTGTGCTGTTCTGCTGCAGGGAGGTGCATTTCTATCTCACAATGGTTTTGAAACAGCAGCAATCAAGTCAAAGGCTCATACTACTTACTGCTGCATTTTAGCTGTGTTCAGAAGGGAGCACATTTCATCCAAATGTGTTTTAGGTTTTACACCTCTGACCAGCAACTGCTGCAAAGACCCAAATTTTCAAAGAGTTACATGGGGATTTATCCGGCTAAATCCCATTATAATCAATGGGAGCCGGGTGAATAATTACACTGCAGTTCTTTCTAAATAGTGGGGAAGGTTGCCTGTTATTGTTGATTATGATGCTGACTTTTTGTAGATATAGATCCACATGTCTATTGGTAACTGCACTTAGACCACCAGGTTATTTCACATATTGGTATAGTTTCCGTATTTACTGTGCATATCGCTTCAAAGAACTGAGGTTGATGACTTCTGGTCCACTGTGTTAGCAGTCCGTCTCCTCTCCATCTCCTGTTGTTTCCTTTCACTATCTGAGTAACAAAAAATGGTGGTGTAAATAGAACTCCAACAAAGAGGTCTGTTGAGCCTGTAATGCTCCCCTGAAAGGAGGCTGTCTAGGGGATGAATGGACCAGCCTCAGGCTAGCAGTAGCAGGGAAATGGATGACTTGGCATTGGACAGTCGCAGCCAGCAGGGTGCATATGCCCAGTGTAGTGGCAGATAATGGTTAAGCTAGTCAGTTGAAGGGCTAAATGAGAGTACATTGTCTAACCCTGTAACCGTAACTAAATCGTAACCTGAAAAGAGTTTATAAACATCTGGCTGCTAGCCCATCTCTAAAGCTTAATAGCTAAATCTGAGGTGCAGAACTTTTTAAGGCTGCTAATCGTTACTTGGAAGTATTACTGTCATAAGCAGATTAATTGCATTTCAAGATTGCCGAGTGTATTAAATTGTGGTTTGAGCATCACTACTGAGTTTTGCTATTAAATTGGTTTTCACAAGATCAATATTTGTGATAGACGCTATTTCCATTTGGAAATAGACACTCATTTGGAAACACATTTTGGTTTCATGACATCTTGCCGATTTTACAGCTCTGCTAAGTATTTCATACAGAATTCTAGTCCAGTGGTATACCTTAAGTTCAATAATTATTATATTCACGTGCTCATCTGTTTAAGTTTGAATGGAGTAAGTGACACACATCTATACCTTAAGATTTTTCACAAATTTACCAGTGCAGGAGCACATTTCCCTGTATGGTCCTGTTTTATTTTAATATTGCTATTCAGTGACAATGAAAAGCATATACTTATTAGACTAATAAGCATGTGACCTCCTCTGCAGACTAGCTTTTCAATCTTTTTATAGCTCCCATTATTAATAGGACAGCATCTATCTGCACCACATTTGTGTTGCAAATCCTTACAATAGTTGGAATAATTTTCTAATTACTTAAACAATGCAGTGCAGCAGCACCAATTGAAATTCCTGTAAGCTACAGGCTTGTTAATTGTTTCCTTTAGTAAACCTAATTTATAGGGCTGTGCAAATAGTTGCTGGGTTTAAAGTATTTTGGCAGCTGAACTGAAAAAAATGTTATGGACTGAATGGAAACTTCATTTCTTTAGAATTGTTAGCATAGCACAAGGATTGATTTGAGGTTATAGAAACATTTTTTAACACCTGGCAAACTGTTTCATTTGGTTTCCAGGTACATTTAATAAAAGAAAAGGATTGGATCATAAACATGAGAGGGAAGTAGTCCCAACTCTCCCATTTTATCTGCTGGGTGAGTGAGTAAGGCAATTTACCTAGGATGTTAACAACTTAAATTCAAGACTCCAAACTGCTTTAAGCTTTTAGTAAGGTTCGCCTAACACTCAGATGAAAGTCTTAATGCTGAAAATAAAGTGTTCTGAGGTGGAGCTCTGTTTCTTTCTTAGGATGTCTAGATTTAAAAAATAATCCCAGTGGATCAAGCAAGCAAAATCAGAACTCGTGGGTCAGGTTTCTTGTGCCGAATCTTCTCTGTTTGTGAGTCTGACATAAGATGAGGGCACATGTCTACAGGGGCAAGAGAGAGGCTGAGGATCAGACATGGGCTCTGACTCTTCTATTTCCTGTTCTCCCACTGCTGTGCAAAGTGAGTAACATAGTCATCAAGCCATAAGCTTATTCTCTGATTTAGTCTGTAATTTTATATAATTTGGACCATACTCTCCATTTAAGTGTGTAGTTATCAAAATCTTTGGTTACTGGTTAAGCCAAGACATGGAACACATAGGAGAGGAGAGGATAGATTTACACCTGGATCTCCCACAGCCTAGACAAGTGTTTGCCATCTTGTCTCATATATCTATTTGAGAGTGAGTACAGCTAATGACAGTGACTGTGCAAGTCTGTTACCAAAACTGGAGTATTTAATTTCAGGAAGGCCCACTGTCAGCCTTGGAAATGAAAGAGAAACAGCACTAGGTGAATTTCTATAATTTGAGTCATCCAAACCAGTAAACCATACAATGAAAAAAAAATTCAGCCAGCTGTATTTGATTAAAGGAACTTCTCATGGTGTGAAAATTGACAAAGACTTTGGTTTTCCATTTATCTGAAACTGCCATCAATACTGTAACTTTTATAATGTTTTTTGAGGAGATTTTTTTCTCTGGAAATTCTTTGAGCAATGTTGTACATTTGGGGAAGCTTGTTTAAAAAAAATTGCAAAAGGCTTTCTATTTTTTGTTATTTTCTAGGTTTTTTTACTGGATCTGGACTAAACTCAGCAATTAACAAGGTCTTATTTTTCAGTCTTTCTGAAGACTGAATTTTTTCATAGTTCTCAGGTTTTCTTCCCCTTCTTTAACATACTAAGAATTCAGCTATCCCAATAAAGATCCTTTGGGTCTTTTTTCCCCTCTAATTTTTACAGAACCAAATAAGATTTACTTGAGGACATGTCTGCTATGTCTTTGTTGCTTTACTCTGAATGCATCCAGATGAAAGTAAAATGCAAAAAGAAGGTGCTTTGCCAGGAACAGACCTAGAGTGTATGCAAACTTTGGTCATTCAGGTTCTCAAGGTCAAGTCTAACAAATCTAAGTCTTCCCAAAGATGAGTATTTTCTTCCCCACACACCTTGCTTTCTTCCCCATTCGTAGCCCCTCTGCTAGCTGTGGCATTTATACCACAAATCAAACTAACAATTCCCTTCTAGGGTTAATCTAGTGGCAGATGATTTGAGGACTATGCAAGCCCTTGCCCCAAATTGGGGGTTTGCTGTGACCTTTTGTATCCCTATCAGTAAAGATAAATTTGAAGAACCAGCCCTCCTCTGCCTTCCCAGGGATCTGCACTCTTATCTCTAGCTGTTGCTCACTAACACTTTTACCTGTCAAACCCCTCTCTGCTGCCCTAGCAACAAGCATCCAGGCTCTTTTCCAGCTGACATAAGCTTCCTGCCACCTCCTGATGACAAGTGCTTCCAATATTTCCAGCTGTCAGGCTTTCAGCATCTGCTTCACATGTCACCAGGCTGACTTCACTGAACCTCAGGCACCTTTGCACTTAGGCAGTTGCCTCATGCTATAGCATGAGAATGACTTTGTCCTGAACATAGTCACTTGTCCACCTCTTTATATGTTAACACAGTGACAATGAGGGTGGGGTTTTTTTTCTTCCAGATAACTCTTGCTATTGCATTTATATACAAGTACGTGTTTTATTCAGACTTGGTCACTTATTGTATTTTAGCTATCAGCTATTTTAGAGCAGTGGCTTCAGAAGGGCTCCACTAAATCTACTCAAAATGTTTCTCTTCTAATTGGAGTTTGAGCAGTAATGGCTCTTCTGAATCCTTGGTGTCCTTGATTTATATATAGCATGACAATTAGAAGATAAATACTCTTGCTGTTGAATAGTCACACTCTTCAAAAAGTAGTCAATACTGGATTACCTCTGCTTCTATTCATGGGTATGGAATTTTACTGCTTATTTCCCTGGGACCAGCCCTAGGCCATCATTTCACACTTCATTAAGTTTACCTAGAATATGTGTTGGTACCAAATTCCCTGGCAAATTTTGCCCTCTTTTTTTTTTTTTTTTAACCTCTGTTTCTGCATTGTCCTTCAGTAATGTGTCAGAAATGAAATACATCAGCCAGATGAGAATCTCCCACTGAAGCAGATTATGCCATTGCAGTATTCACCAGCACCTCCTTCTTATCTCTTTTTTGAGTACTGCTGTGTGTAAAGTTTTTCACAAGCTCTTCAAGATCCTTTTTCTCCTCGAAAGGATCAAAGACAGAATGAGTGTGGGAGACAGACAAGCAGGATGAAAACCCAGCTGGCAATGAGGCAAGCCTGGGCCTTGGGGTGCTCAGTCTCATCAAGATTATCATGAGACTGAAAAGGTGTATTTTTCGTGTCTGAGATTCAAGTGTGCTTAGCCCTGCCCTGCAGATGGTCATTGGACTGCCACTTGAAGGGATACAGCCCGCTGCTCTTCTGCCTTGTGGGAACTCAAGGGCTGGAACAGCACCCCAGCCCCTGATCCTTGCTATGAAGGGTAGGTCCCTGGGGGACCCATTCATTTGTTACAGAGACAGACTATACCAAGATGAAGTTGATACTACAAACTCTTTAATTGCCCTCACCAACTTACCTTGGTGCTGGGCAAGTCATAGCAGCAAATTGAGACTGAGTCTGCTGTAACATACTTGTTTCTTTGCAAATGTATGGGCTGGGGGTCTGTTTTTAGGATGCACTTTATGTGACCTGCCTGTATCATCTTGTCCCCATGCAGATAGGGAGATGATGAAGCCATAGAAACAGGTAAATCTTCTGCTGAGCTGCCAAGCTCAACACAAAACACTTATTATATCTAGTTGTTTTCATTCAGGGCTCATTTAGGGTTGAGTAAAAGAGCTAAGCTGACATACTGTCTGCCATGTGTGATTGGGGAAGATGGTGGGAGCACACAGCTGGCAGTGGGATGTGGAAAATGGAGCCCCTATGGAGCAGCTCACATTTAGATACAATATACAAACAATAAGTGTAGTTATTGCTGGGTGAATTGCCACTGGGTTGTGGCACTCCACTAGCATAGATGTGCTATATTGTAATCCATGTTCTAGATGTCTCCAGTAATTCTTTATAGTTTCATATGTGAAAAAATGCACTATCTCTCCCATCTGTTTTGAGATTAGCTCGGTGGGTTAGAGCATGGTGCTAATAATGCCAAGTTTGCTGGTTTCATCCTTGTATGGGCCAAGGTTGACTTGATGATCCTTGTGCGTTCCTTCCAACTCAGAATATTCTGTGATTCTGTGAACTATGGCTATATCACTGACTTTTATATTACTCCTTGCTATGTACTAGTTAGTTGCAGCAGTTGAAAGAAAAGTCTTATCAGTCAATGTAGTTTCCAGCTGTGTTGTGTCGTAGAAAGAATTAATTCATACAAATCTTTTCTTGTTCGTGTACTTAATGTAGCAGCACAACGTTAGAAGGATGCTAATCTTCCTAGTAAGCTTTCTAAAGCTTAGTTCTGGATTGAGGGACTGATTTCCACGCAGTGGTTTCTTGTGAAGGCAGAGCTAGCTTTAGAATTTCAGAGGTACCTTATGAATTTACAAAGTCTGTTTCTGTGAGGGAGCCAAGATGTCTTATTTCAGTTCTTCCAGTAAGTCTCATATTCTAGTCAAATGATGAAACAAAAGAGTAAAGACAAATTTATCATTTCACATGTGTGAGATAGATTATGATACTATACTTGCTTATATTTTCAACAGTCTAGGTCCTGTTTCCAAAATCTCTGTCTGCCAAGTATATTAAACTCTCTAATGATATCTCTTGCAGCCAGATTTTTAAATATATGATAAGCATTTGTAAGTATCTAACAGGACTTTAAATATATCTTCTTACATTGTTTCCAACAATTTTTTTCTCCTTCTGTTGTGTAAGTCATTTGAAAAATCAAAATCTAAGAATACTTTTGAAATCTTTGAACTTGTGCTTTAGTTTTGTAGATGCTTTTGAAAATCCATGCTCTATTTAAAATCCCCACTGTGTGAAAAAAACCCCCAAACAACCTGCCTTTTCATATCGCTGGGGTGATTGCAGTTCTACAGATCACAGAATGTAAATGAGAACTTTTGCCATATTGAAGGATTCAGCATCTGAAGGAAACAGGCTGTGTGAGGCTAATAGATTATCTTCAAATTAATTTTCTTCCCTTGTTGAAAACAAATTATTAAAACTCATAATTCTTAAATTACAGTGTATTTTCTTGCCTTGCCTGATTCTTTTTTGGGGGGATTTAATCTAGTTCCTGAAACTTTACCTCTCAAAACACTTTTGCCTTACCTGTTACAATTAAGCTATTGTTTTGCTTGGGAAAGTGGCCTGACTTTATTCAGGTTTGTGCCTCAGAGTAAACTGAAATAATTAATAGCTCTGTGTGTGCCTAATGATGTGAGCCCTGCAGCCACTAAAGCACCTGTCTCAATGTCTAAACAGCCAGGGTTCCCTATAGTGCATGGGTAGAGATTCACATAACAAAAAAGGCAATTAGACAATGTTAGGGATTTGAAATTAACTAACAATGCAGGGAAATTGCCAGGGAAGGATTAGTTATCTTTTGCCTGATAAAGTAGGTATCAATGGAAAACTCTTAAATTGTCCTTCCATAGTGGCTCCATACGGGAAGTTTTATGTGTAATGAAGGCTGTCAGGGTTAAGCCCTGAAAACCAAGATCTGGAAACCTGAAAGTGTTCTTAAATTAGCATTTCTACTACCTTTTCAGGTCAGTCCTAAATCTGCCAGTTTCTGCTAGTTTTGGCTGTGCCTCTAATGGCAACCTATTGTGTCCAAACAGAAAATTCTCCATGATTTTATCACCACTTTTGTGGCCTGAAAATGACTCCAAAAGGATGATCTGCAGCATTTGGGTTTTGAAAGAGCTGCATTAATAGTACTGCCTTATCATGGGTCTTAGAAGGTATATATGCTCTTTCATGTGTCTGTCCTGTAAGACACTGAGCATACCTCCCAACTGGTCTTTCTGGCTGGACAGCTTCTCAGCATGTGAAGTAATTGGCTTTGAAGTTTGCTCCATCAGCTGCTTCATAGTGCAGCTTTCTGTGTTGGTTGGTTATTTTGATCAGTCGTGAGAGCGATGGGCTGGCTGGCTGATTGCTGAGGTGTTCCTCCTGGCTGGGTGACAGGCTTGCTGGTTGACCTCGGCCAACTGGCTTTAACTCCAGTGGGCGATAGCGGCTAATATTTTCCAAGGCATCTAGGTGATTTAGGAGCCCATGGCTCACCCTAAAAGCGGTTGATGCATTTGGAAAATGTTACTCTATTAAACTCACCCCAAAGGGATATAGTATGGGCTAATTTATGTTTGTAAGACAGCTTGGGGTCTCAGATTCCTGTGATGTGAATATCTTGCACTCTCCTCTTTCTACAGAGGCAAACAAGATCCATTCCTGCGGTTGTTTCACCAGACAGTCAGGCTGTACTGAAACTGCATCTGCTGATAAGAAAGTAACTTCTACATAAATCACATAGGCAGGTCTCTGAAGCCCAGAAATAAGAACTTCTGGCTCAAATAACAAAAGCTTGGGCTGCCCGACCTAAGGAAGGTTGCCCACTGCTCTTGTAGCACTCAATCCATAGCCCTTCCTCTGGCATGGCCAACTGTGGCCACATGGCAAAAGCTCACAGAGCTGGCAGGTTTGGTGAGGATGGCAGTGGGCCACCAAAGCAACCAAAAAGGAGCTGCCCTGCTGGCTGCATGGGGCTTACTCATGCCTCAGCAGGCACCTGGGAGACAATGAGGTGGTCCATTCTTGAGTTTTGTTTGCTCTGCTCTTGGTTGATGCCCTTGATTTGCTGAAGAGAGGTCAGACATCAGAAAGAGGGTTGAGAGAGGTGCACGACGGCCCCAGATTGGAGACAGGGTTGTAGCAACGGGACTGAGATGCATGGGAGACCTGGCCATGCAAAGGAAGGTGTACTTTATCTGTGCGTTCTTCATTCTTGCTCACATATTCCTTAAATATCTTTATATTCCGCTGCAGAATAGCAATAGTGGCCTGAGGTGACCAGCACGTGTCTGTGACGCTCCATGTGGCATCTAACCACCCTTCTGTCCTCACAGAAAGTCATTAATTAAATTTAAGTGTCTCTTGCTGAATTTCCTATATGGATCTTTTTATGTCTTAATCTGGTCATTAGGATTTTTGTGGCTTGTGTGTAGTTGTACTGCATGAGTTCTTTAATACACCATACTGAGGGCAAAAGTGTCGATATGAGAGGGGCAAGAGAGAGGAAGAGTGGCTTCTCTGTGGGTGTCTGAAGTGAATGAGAAGTGGGGGAAAAAACAAAGGATTAAGAAATAACTAAAGGGTAAAATAAGAAAGAAAGGAAAAGACTGTGAGGAATACTGCTATTGCTGATGGGTTTTAAAGTTGAATTTGGGCAGTAATTTTTTTTTCACACTTGGTGGGAAGAAGTTGGAGGGAGTCTTGGTTGCTGTTATGCTTTCAAATTATAATCTAAGTGCTGCTATAATTATACATCATTCTGATTGCTGTGGGCTAGTGATTAGAGCATAAAACTTGGAGACAAAAAATGCACTGTTTTTCTTGACCGTAAAGAACTTGCTGGGTGGTTTTGAATGAGTTATTTCACTTCACTGTGCCTCATTTTCCTGATCTGCAAAAGAAGGATATTAATGCCTATTTTTGTAAAGGCAGTCTGAGAAACTAAATGGAAACTTCTGTATAAATGTCAAGTGTCATTATTATTGTTCTTAAACTAATCCATTGTAGTCAGCTGCTTTTATAGTTTTTATTAAAGCAAATACAATGGGAGCTACATAATTGGCTGCCTAACAATGTTGTTTTAATTAGAAAAAGACAAAAAGTGTCTGAAAAATGCAACAGTGTGTTGCCTTTTTTCATCAATTGCAAAAAATTTTGTTAGGAGTGAGCCATACCATACCAGGTAATAAAGTTACTCTGAAGTACATGTGACAAAATTATGAGAAGTAACAGTCTCTGATAATTTTTGTTACATTTGACTCAGTATTTTCCTGGCACAGTCAAAGTTTTTCCTTTTTTTTTGAGCAAGTAACAATAAGAGTAAAAATGTATGTGTTTACTTCTTTGCCAATATCTGAGAGATGAAGTCTCGTCAGGCTGTGACTTTAAAATCCTAATTTTCAGTTGAATAGTTTGCAATGTCTGACTTTTACACCGTTAGAAACAGTATAACAAACACTGACACTCCTCTTCTTGGTGAGGTGGATATGACCCATCTTTTAATACAATACTGTTAGAGCAAGGTAATGGAACTTTGGGTAAAGGTTACTCTTCACATTTGCCTAAATCCTGCTTATCTGGAAGGTAATCCTCTCTCTGCCAATTCACCCTGAGGGTGGATAGTCCCAGTGATTCAGCCAAGGGCCACATGCAGAAAGTTTTATCAGCAGGGGTGTGCTGTATGGCAGGATGCTCTTAATCCAGGATGCTGATTATATTAGTAAAATTAAATGTTTGCCAGTCTAATTTGTTCTTCTTTTCCTGAATTTGTCCTGACAGGAACGGGATTTTACTGGTGTAACAGTGTTTATTTTGTGATAGAGGAAGGGGAATGTGGTTTGTTTGGTGGGGTTTTTTTTGCTTTAGTTGTGGGGGTTTTTAAGAAAGGGCAATGTTGGTCATAGGTAATATGTCTTCATACATTTAAGTAATTTGGTAAAAATCTGTTATGTAGTCTTGGCCTTAACATGACCCCAGAGTCAGTAACTTGTGACCTGTCTGTCCTCATCAGCATCAGTACTGCTGCCTTCTAGGACAGCCCAATTAAGATAATTTTATGTTGCTGTAGGATGACTTAGTATCTGTAAGGCAGGCTGTGTGAAGCAGTCCTGGCTGTTCAGTTTTGGTCCCCAGAGACTGCATTGCAACAACTGCCTCTTCAAAGTGCTTTCCTGCACTAGGCACACACACTTTTTTCTCTGGGTTCATTTTCAGCCAGCTTCTCTTCATTTCAAGCTTGTTCCCTCTAAAACCAAGGCTGTCCAGGTACAGGTATTGCATTATACGATAAGCGGAATGTGTGGGAGCAATAAGACTTCTGAATGCTAATGGCTCTGTAAGGTGATGGATATAGTGCTCGTATTAATGTAATTACACCACAGCATGAAAAGACTCATATCAGTTTCCTGGTAAGTCAGGTTCATTCAGAAGAAAAGTTTTAATGACATTTCTGCAAGGTATTGGCCTTCAAATACAGATACTGCTCCACAAAGTAGTTAAGAGCCAGTTTGAAATGGGGCTGTTTGGTGGTTTGTTATGGTTTGTTTTTTTTTAAATTCTTATACTTTTGAGGACATTTGTGAGGATTGTTCTTTTCTTGTTTGGTCAGCATCTTACCACTATACTGTTTGTATCAGGTGTAGTGAGTGCACAAAGACTGTGTGAGAGGGCAAACAATTAATTTTATCTTTTTATCCTGATGGTAAAAAAATAACACTAAATTTATGAAAATAATGTGATTTTTTTTACTTTAAACAAAAATCTAGCGTTGGCTTTGTATTCTGTCTGTGAACAGTTAACATAAAATATTGTCCTTGGGAATATGAGACTGCTCATCCTGTCAGTGAAGTTCGAAGAATATTCTATGTGTAACAGCACTGGGAAGCGAGATTATTTTTCAGGATAAGTACAATAAAATTCAGGTAATACTCTTCATCAGAAAATATTTTTAAGAAAAATGCTGATGAACATTTGTTTAGTTCCATTATTAGGTAGGTTTTATTTTCTTTCTCAGTAAGAATAGTGAGTGTACATACACACAAAAAAAAAGCCTTGCTCTACCATTATTCTGAATTGCAAGTTGCAAACAACATTTTTCTGTCTGCTTTTACACTCCTTAAAATGTCTTTTTTAAGAAATGGAAAAACGGATTTGATTTTTAAGAAAGTGGTCTTGTTGCAATTCCACATCAGCAGAGTCCTCTGAGAAGATGAGATGAAAATGCAGGTGGTCGAACAAAGGAGCCACAGAAAAGAAGCCTCTTCTCAAAGAGCTCAACAGACACATATTAAAAGGAGCGGACTGAACCTCAGTCCTGTGTCTCATGATTCATCTTCAGGGAAATGAGGTCCACTATGTTTATTCTGATTGCAGCGCTAGAGGCTTCCTTGTGCTTTTCTACCAATTACTGCGGGTGGAATGCCAAATTCTGCTTTGCTATGTCAAAGTCCAGTTGGACAGCTTTCTCCCAGTTCTCCAGAAATGGACTGAAGTGAATACAGACAGAGACAATGCGTAAACTGTGATGTAAAGTTTATATACAAGAATATAACATTCATCTGGAGTATTTACAAGGTTAATTAAAGCAATATTTTACAACTCTTTCGGGTTAACCACTAGGTATATTACAGTCAGGCTACAGATGGTTTAATTTGCAAAATAATAATAACAATAAAAAAGTTGCATTCAGATCCACCAGCTCCAAAACTTTTTTTTTCTGAGAAAGAAGGGCTCAGACTTGTGGAAAATAAAATGTGAGAATGGTTAATATACTCTTACAGGTGCCTATGTATTGCATGCAAGAGTCGTAATGTGACCTTTATAGTGTTAATATAGACGGCAAGCGATTTCACCTCAGTGAAAGAGTCGCACCCACCGTGACAGGCCAGTCACACACGTGGCTGTCTTTCTCTGCATCTCCTACTTTTGCAAAACAAACATGCACATATACAGAGAAGCTGCAATATAAATGAACCAGCATTACCAAAATGAAGAGAGAAAAACCTCAGAACAACCATAAAAACCCCAAGCTTTAAGCAAGAGACTGTAATACTTCCCAAAAATAGTCTTTTTTTTTAATTATTTTTATTATTATTACATTTTAACTTATGTACAAAAACGGAGGGGTTCCTCCTCTCTCGGAGAGCGGTCACTGTGCCTTGTGCCCAATGGCATCTCGAGGCTCAGAGGAGCCAAAGCAGGAAGGTGCGGGGGGCCCAGAGAGCTTGGGACAGAGACAGCTGCTGGAGACAGCCAGAGGTTAAGCCACTAACACTGTAGTTTGCGGATGCTGCGGGAGAACCGCTTGAAAGCCCGCTGCCCTTTCTGCCACCGCTTCAGCGAGGTGATCACTAGTTCCCCAGCTTGCTTCTGCCCCATCACCAAGTAGGGGACGTTGATGTCGTTCATCTCATCGCAGGTACACTGGAGGCCACCTTTGAGCCAGAGCACTATCTTCCTCAGATCCCTTTCTGTCAGCCCATTCAGCTTGTAGATGGTTTTGCTCTTTGTTTCGGGGGTGATCTTGGTATCCCCATTGATGTAGGCAATCTCCTTCACTTTTATCTTCAAGGCTAATAGAGCGAGGGGAGGGGGAAGTGGGGAGAGAGAGAGAGATTGAGAGGGTTTTTTCCCATTAGTGCACATAAAGAGGACCTGGGGAGGGAGGTGCTCTATTGCTAATTAAACTGTCAGGGCTGACAGAAGAGGCAGCAGGTGGCTCCATTTCTAAAGCCACAAAGGGCATGCAAGTCATTTCAGTTTGAATCAACCTTAGGGCTGAGGGTTTTTGGATTTCTTTTCTCCTCTTTCCCCTCCCCCTCTTTTCCCTTCCTTTCTAAATTAATATTTTCTCCAGCTTTTCTCCTGTTTGCAACAGGGAGAGAGCAGGTTTGCTACATTAAGCAGAGCACTATTTTTTTTCTAGGAGAGGACAGCCTTTCTGAAAGTAGCATTTGAAGGGGAGGTGGAGAGGCAAGTACCTAGACCAAGAAACCTGATCTCTGCTGCAGCTCAAAACTTCTACACTTAATTTATTAGGCTGGAGAGGATTTTAGGAAAACCTGTAAGGAAATGATATTTCACATGCATTGTTTTTTTGAAAGAATAGATCCCATAGAGGGCAAATTGGTCCAACAGCTGCATTCGATTTGGTAAAATAACTAGGAGGGGGATGCAGGGCTCTGTAAGACTCTGTGGGGCATGTTTAGCTTTAGGAGGATTTATCTGAGTGCAATTTGCCAGGCCAAAGCTATTGGTTGTTTTAGCAATTATGTCCCACAGTCATGGTTTCGGGGTTTGGGTGGTTGTGTTTTTTGGTTTGTTTGGCTTTTTTTTTTTTAAGAAAGGCTTTTGAATTGCTGTAGATACTTATACTATGAATCTGTTTCCAGGTATAAACATTGACCTATTGTAAAAGGATTCCCCTCCTTATTCCTTCTCACTCTTGAAATGCTAATGTGTGGATAATGTGTCCTTCAGTTGTCTGTGTCCAAGGAGCTTTCTTGTCCTCTTCTAACCCCAGATCTTCCCATTAAGTTTATATCCCCAATTGTCTGTGCATTACATTACCTTCTCTGTCAAATGATATATAGAGCTTCATTCTTAATCTGCGTAGAGAGTCTTTCTTACGACACACTGAGATTGGTCATGCAGCTCTGTCTCAAACGTCTAAATGAAGCTTTGCTCTACTTCTCCCTAGGCAATAGTCTGCATGAAAGATTCTTTTTTTTTTTTCATTTTACTTTCTATTGGGCTTGCCAGCAACATCCACATCCACATAAAAGAGCACCACTTCAAAACAGTAAACAGAAAAGAACGATAAAAAGGGCTACCTTTTATTCCAAGGTGGAATTTTGTGTTTCGTGACCCAACGGTCAAAACCCTGCCTTTATTCAGGCACATCTCTCACTGACTCCACTGGGAGTTGTACCTGATCCTCGACTCTCAAGTTTCAACCGAGAGGAGCTCTGCTTCCACTTACCAAAGTCGTTTTTGCAGAGGTTTTCCACGATGTCATTATCATCTTCATTTTTGTTTTTGCAGGCATCACAGACCTTGGGTGCTGGAAATGCAAGCAACAGTCCCCGTCAGGCTCGGGGAGAAAGGAACAGCAGGTGGCGTTGGGAACCCTTTGGGAAATGTCGGTTTTCCATCCCTTCACCCCAGATCCTACCCCTTCTCCCCCCAGCTCCGGAGCTCCCGCGTACTTCGAGGCGCCTTTACCTTGCTGCAGACCCGCTACCGGGGTCTCGGTCTGTTTTTAAGGTCACACCTCAAACAGAAGTTTTTGTTTTAACGGGGAAAGGAGTAAGAGAGGGGGGTGGACGGGGGAGGGGAGCACACGACACAGAAGCACCCCAGCTTCCCGCTTCAGCGACGATCCCTGCACAAGGAGATCGACCCTCTGGGAGCCGCGCGGCTCCATTTCTGCGTCCCAGACCTTTTCTTTGGGGATGGAGACGGGTGCGGGCCGGTGCCATTTCCCCGACGGTACCTGCGCTTTGCCCGGTCCCCTCGAGAAAACCTCCCTGAGCCTGTCCGGCGTCCACCTCCCCAGTCCCCCCGTCCCGGAGCACCGGGGTGTGCTGTAATGCAAATAAAACGCCTTCGTTCCCCTACGGAAAGCCGTGGAGGGACCCCGCTGTCGGGGCAGCTCATCGGGGACAGATGCTGCCGAGCCGGGGGAGGCCCGGCGGCTTCCTCTTACCTTCCCTGGTGACGGGGAGGATGTGGTCGCTGCTGGCCAGCGGGATGCAGAGATCGTTGTCCTTGGGGAAGCGGCTGCAGTCCAGCATGTCGGGCCAGGGGAAGCCGAAGGCGGACATCACTGGGGCGCAGCTCTCCTTCACTTCCTCGCAAAGCGAGTGGCAGGGCTGAATGATCTCGTCCAGGTCGTCGATGCAGACGGGGGCAAAGAGGGAGCAGAGGAACTTCCTGGTGTCGGGGTGGCACTGCTTCTGCACCAGCGGGATCCAGGTGGAGGCCTGCTCCAGCACCTCCTGCACCGTCTCATGCCCCAGGAGGTTGGGTAGCCGCATGCTCTGGTACTCGATGCCCCGGCACAGCAGCATCGGGGCAGGGATGGGCTTGCAGTTGGAGCGCTTGTAGGAGAAGTCGGGCTCCCCGAAGGGGAAGATCCCGGCGGCCGAGCCCATGCAGTGGGACGCCAGCAGGAGTAGGGCGCAGAGGCGGCGCTGCATTTTGGGGCGCGGAGAAGGTGGCAGGGGGGCTGGCGAAAGGCTCGGGGGCCGGAGTGGCGGGGCGGGCGGCGCGGCGCTGCCCTCAGCCGCAGGCAGCGTCCCCCAGCCCGGGCTCCTGCTGCCAGGCGGGGACGAAGGGTCTGAGCGAGGTGCTGGGGCAAACGGGAGTTTTCTGGATTTTTTTGTATGCAAATAGCAGGGGGAGCGGGAGCTGGGAGGAGCCTGGTGACAGCCATCCAGAAAGGATTGGTCACTACTTTCTCGGTCTGCTTTTGCTCAGGGGGATTGTCTTTTGGCAGGAAATCCTTGCAAGGAACGTTACCGTGCGAGCACGGGGAAGGAGGGAAAGATCCCGGCGAACAAAGAAGCCCGAGGAGCTTCTGGGCCGGGCAGGGGGCGCGGGGCCGCCCCCAGGCCGCGGGTTGCTGGAGGTGAGCTTTGGCGCTGGCCCAGCTACTGCGGAGCGGCGGGACCCCCGCTCTGCCATGCCCCCCCTGCCCACGTTTGGTGCTCTCGCTGCCAGCGGACGGGCGATGGGGCCGGGCCGGTTTCCAGGCAGGGGGCGAGGCTGGCTGCTCCCTCAGCCCCAGGGGGGTGTCTGGCACCTCCGCCCCCTCCCTGCGATGCTGGCAGGTCTCGGCCCGGCGCTGGAGCCGCATGCATCAACCGGGAACTGCCGGCGCTCCCGACCCCCCTCCGGCTCGACAGCGCCTAGCCCCGGGGGCTGCCCAGCGGAGCCCTTCTGCCCCCCTCCAGCCCGTCCTGCCTCTGGCTCTCCCCTGCGAGGAGCTGGGGCCTGCAGCGGACCCCAGCGGTACAGCCCCTGGATGGCCCCGACTGCCAATGGGAGTTTTCCCTGGGTGGGAGCATCCAAGTCGTTTCGAAATACTGTCACCTGGCACGTTTTTCTGGAGCTAAAAGCGTGGGCCTGGCTCTGCACAGCATAGGCACATCACTTTTGCTTCACTCCTGTCTTCACCTAGAAACTCCCATAAAGAATTGTGTTAGTGTTGATTTACCACCAAGGGGAAGACAACAGGCAAGGCACTGGGATCACAATGCAGCTTCAGTGTGCTTTGGATAATTCTTGGATTTTTAGTAATATTATTTATGGGATTATTATTGAAAAGAGTAGGCCTGTGTAGTATCATTTTGTGGTAAACCACATTCATTAATCAGCTACTGAATACTTCTTCTTATAGAGATGTTTTATGGGAAGCTAGCCTTAGCCACGATGACTTCTGTAAATTGCAGGATCCCTGTGCGTCCATTTTCCAGATTGGGCTTCCCAGAGATGTGAGTCACTGCTTGTGGTATAGGAAAGAGATGAGACCTGCAGCATTCCCACCAGGAAGGCACAGGGCTGCCATGCTGGAGTGGCTGCAGTGCTGCCCCAAGCAGGCTGTTGTCACATGCTGAAGCCAGTGCCAGGACTTTCAGAAGAGATTCCAAGTTCCTTTCCAGTGGGCCAATGTGATGAATGTAATCTCCCTGTAGGCCAGTTTTTCTCTTAAAGTTGTTTGATACCTGGAAAATAAATGTCCTGAATGTCTAGTATCACTTGTGGAAGGGCTTAGAAGTACTCTATTTCTTACAGAGTCACATATTCTTGCCATTTATTATCTATGTTCAGGTCATACATATGTATGTAAGTAATCAGTACATATGTAATCTCTTCGCCTCAGTTGCCTTCCATGGTACTCAGCCCCGCTGATGACACAGTGACCATTTTACCCCTGTTTTGCCAAGTCCTAAGGATTGCCAGAGGCTGTAGCCTTTGCTACTTGCTGGAAATGTCCCTTCCAGCTCCCAGTGTTGGTTCCACCAGCCTCTGTCCGCAATCTTCTCTTCAGTGGAATGAAATCTACCAATAGGTTTGCTCTTACCTTGAATGGCCAGGCTGTTCACCAGGTCTTTGTAAAATGGACAAGTTTGTAGTTTGTTTTTCTCTCTCCTTTTTTCACTGCTTGTAATTTTTTGGAGTCATTGATATCCCTTCAGGTGGATCTCAGCATGATCAGAAAACAATTTGCCTGCTCCATAAATTCCCTATATGCTACTTTCCACAGATCCAGCCAGCTAGGCTATGTGGAAGCAAAAACCTAAATCTGAGCAGACTGTTTAGACTAGAGATAATAACCATTCTCTGTGGTGGAGGATGACACATTTCCGACAGAAACTTGCTCATTTTTTTCACCAGAACTTGTTTGTTTCCAGCCCACAGGAAATAAGCAGAAAAACCACACTTTTTTCCCTCTGGATTAAGCTTTGATTTTAAATGAGGTTTTATTGAGACCTTACTATTTCCATTTTTAATCACTCCTGGTGAACTCATTTACTATAAACTTGAAATGATCCGAGATCATGTAAACAAAACCAGCCGAAGCCTACAGACCCGAGCAATCATTACTTCTCTGGCTCTGATCCCTTGCAGGTAAAAGCGCCGGAGCGCAAGGCTGCCAGCTCGGGCACAGCGTTCCCAGCCCGCGGACCCCAGTGCTGTTCGCGGTCGCTGCAGGTCAGCAGGGCCCGTTCGCCATCGCAGGGCCCGCTGCAGGGACCGGTTCCCGAGGCCAGAAAACCTGCCCCCTTCCCAGGGTCCGGATGATGCTCGCCCTGCTGGCCCGGCCCCGCTCCGCCTGCAGCGCGGGTTGGGAGGGTGGGGCTGGTGCTGGGCGGCGGGGCCGGGCCGCCCGCGGGGGCCGGGGGTGTATTTCGCTCTGTCCCGGGCGCTGTTGCCCTCCTCGGCTGCCGGGGCACACGTCCGGGCCGGGGAGTGGGATGTGCACACCACGACCCGGGAGCGCTCCCGCGGATGCCCGCGCGGTTGTCCTGCAGCACGCGCTCGGGCCAATAAACATCCACTATCTCACGCTTAATTGGGAACGAAACTAACGAGCTGGTTCCACCCCTCTTCACCCCGGAGAGTTTAACTCAGCGGGTGGGGCCCCGGCCCTTTCAGCGTAGGCGCGGTGCCGGCAGGTAAGGGCGCTGAGATCCACCTCCCAGGAAAGGCGGATGGGAGGACGGTTTGGCCGCCCTCCCTGATAAAGGCCTGGGCGACCTGGTCCGATCTTTCAGGAACCAAGGAGGACGGCATTCCTAAAATGCAGTGATGTTTTAAGGTATATTTTTTATATATATTAAGGTGTATTTTTATTATTTTAAAGGGAGCATAGGCTTTTGAGCACCCGTAAATTCGTCAAGTGCCGTGGACAGTTAAGCTGCTTTAAAGGCTTGAAAGGAACATAAGCATTTAAGCCACTTTAATTGCTTAAATCTATATAAGCTGTTAAAACACCTTTAATTCTTGAGTGCTTAAATCACCTTAAATCTTGGGAGTTAAGTGAGAGAATGAGCTGCCTGGAAAGAAAGATCCCAGCTCCAGTCCCTCTATTCCCAAACCCTCAGTAAATGTTACCTGATGGATGGTGGTGAAAATGAATGAACTGTGGGGAGAATGACTGGAGTCCTTGGTGATTGCAGGCAGTTCAGTGAAGCATTGCATTCTGAGGAGTGTGCCTGGTCTGTGCCATCTAAGTTAAAAACGTGGTGCTGCTTCCCCTTGTTTTCTGGCCTTAATTTGAACTCAGAACTTCTGTACCTTTTTCTGACCAGTCCTCAAAGCTGAGAAGTGGAAAAAGGAAAATGTATTGACACTTGCATGTCTGCTAAAGAGCAGGCAAGACACTCGCTTCAAGAGAGGCAGCAATAAAGAGTATGAATTTGTTCATCTGTTGCATATTTTTCCAGATTGCTGCCTTGAAATCACTCGATCCCTTACCTGGCTATGTACTGTATGTGGGACCCTCTTTGCTTCCCTGCCTTGACCCTATGAGATGCTTTGGTGATGTGATGAGCTTTAAGGCAAAAACTGCCATCACTGATGGCTCTTCCAGCCTGAGCCCCATATTCCTCTCACACTGACCTGCAGGCATCATCATTCTTTTCAGTTGCAGAACCATGGGCGTGGGATAACTGTGGCTGGAGGGAACCACCAGAGACCATCTAGTCCAACTCATGCTCTAAGTTCTGACTTTAGGTGGCTTGCAACCTGACACATCTGAGACCTCACTGGGATGCCTGCATACTTTCCTGGGACCTAGGAGGCTCAGTTCAAGGCTGCGTCTCAACGTTTCTCCTCTTTCTGGAGAAAATGCTGAGCTTTCAGCTCCTGGGCAGCCCACAGGTTGGATTCCCACTGTCGAAGATGGTAAGACCAGGATGGATTATTGGCCACACTGAGAGCAGTGATTTGCAGAGGGAGCCATGGACCCATGGAGGGCAGCCAAGCATTACCCAGCACAAAGCATCCACCTTTCCCAAGCAGCTATGTGCTGCTTTCACCCCTGAGGGGAGTCCAGCCCCACTGACACTTACTGGTGGGAGTAGCCAGTCCAAGCATGTAAGGGAGATACTGACCTCAGGGGCTCTCTAAAAAAGAGAGCAAAAAATTGGAGCTTGAGGAATTACCCTTTGGTTATTAATATTGTAGAGGAATGAAAAATCTATGACTTTTTAGCTTGTTCCCTTCAGCTCAAAAAATGGCAGTGATGAGGATAAAATCGGCTTTCTCACCATGGTGAAAATATCTGAAGAAAACTTCTGCTTACCTTTAAAAATGGTCTCCAACATCACACTACAAAAATATTACTACTATTTGAATCTCACAATTGCTTTTGGTAGGAAAAAAATAGGATTGCATAGGTTTTTGTGTGAGGCAGCTCAGCAACAGATCCCTCCTGATGCTGTTTCAGTGGCTGATAAGGTGGAATTTAACATTTTCCAGATCCGGACTGGGCAGCAATCTTGTTTTCTGTTGCCACAGCATTTAAAGTTCTGTTGTCAAAAACTGCATGTGCTGCAGATATATCTTTTCCACCTTCCCCCCTCCGCCCACTTCTATGAAAGAAACCCTTAAAAAAAAGTTATCCTTTTCTTTGTTTTCCATTTGGAATGCTCACTGACAATGCAGCAGCGAGCTGCTCATGCGTTTTGGGTATTGCCTCATGCTCAGAGAGTATTAAGAATATGCCCGAGTGGCACAGGAGGAAAATCATCTTTGGGCTATGGGAGAAGAACCTCTTGGTGGCGCTTTTGCACACCGTGTCGTTTTTTCCCTTTGCCCAGTTACACGGGGTATCGATCTTCCGATGTTCTGTATTTCTGCTTGCTGCCCTTGTTCTCCAGAAACTCTGTCTGTAGACTGAAACTCCAGGCCATTTTTAACCAGGGTTTGATGTCATGAAAAGGAAGGATCAAGCTGGGGCTGATTACAAAACAAAACCAAGTCACATGGGGTTTGCTAGGATTTTCATTTTATTATTTTAATTTTAGTGGTCCTTCCTTTAACAGTTTCCCTGAATTTAGTATCTTAAAATTTTCAGGTAATTTTTTCCAGTTTGGAATGATTTCCATAGGAACGTTGTTGAATATTATTCCAAACCACTGCTTTGTAGTGTTGCTTTGTACTTTCTATTTATATGATGTGGTAAGTATGGTTGCTTGGATGATGTATTACACACACACACACACACATATTTATATAAATCTAGACTTATTTGTATACTAGTGCTTTAGCAAGTTATGGTCCTTCAGATTTATCAGATGTGTATCTATATCTGGCTACAGTTTTGTGCTGGTGAGCATTTTTACTCATGCAGAATTTCTGTTTGTAATTACCAGGTCCTTTATTATCTGTCTAATCTAAGTGCTGGATGACAAAGGTAGCAGAGCCCGTGCCCTAGAGGACAACAATTGCATGGTACCTGGCTTTTCTAGTGTATTTTGTTTACAGAGTTATAATGTAATAAATTTTTCTTTTTTTCCCCCCCAGCTGTTATTTTCAGTCTGGTACTAGCTAGCACTTTGAGCTGAGAACAGGGCCCCACTGGGTGAACCATACAAAAGAAGAGGGTGTTTATACCAAAATGCTTGGGTTCTGTGTAGGGCATGGGTGCTTCAGAAGGGGAGAAAGGAGAATTGCAGCTTCCATCTAGACAGGGTGACATGGAGCAGAAATACTGCCATCACTGGCCACAGTGAGAGTTTTGCTGTCATAAGGGGTCTAGCCCCAAACTTTGGCCATTTGCCTCCAAGGTTGCCATAGTACTTCCCCTGATGAGTGGCTGAAGCTGTGGATGTTGGTGAGCTTTGGTGTGGATCTGTGTTCTGGGGAGTCATGTAGTTCTGTAGATGCATGGGAAAAACTAGCCACCAACTGCTCTGCTTCTGGAGTGCTTAACAGAGAAAACAACTAAATGAGTGTGTGAGAGAGGCAGGTATAGAAACTTGCTTTCAGAACGAATTGCTACTTTTAGGGAAATGGTCAAATTTGCAGCTAGATAGCTAGTCTAATGGCCTCAAGGTTTAGAGGCCTGTTACTTGTTGAGGGAAATTATTTTTAAATAATATTTTGTAGTAAAACATTTTTAAAAAGTAAAATCAAGAGAACCTGTTGCCCAAAGCTATAGTATTTAAAATATTATTAGGCTTGATTTTAAATAAAGCAATGAAACAATGATGTCAGATTGATGTAATCAACAAATTAGTCTCTGTATTGGATTGGAGTTAAATTACAAAGTAATTTAAATAATCAAACTAGTAGGCACATAATCAGTAATTAAAATATATTTGCAGACTCTAGAGTTGGTACTTCCAAATATTAAAAAATATGCAGAAGTTTGAAGTAGCTGACCCAGAAGCAGTCTGTGTGACGTGGCTTATGATGTATTGATATTACATCTGCAGTTTTCACAAAATTCAGAAATAACTGAAAAAGGCAAGCAACTTTCACTTAACATATATTTAACAAAGAATATATTCAAACTTGCATTATAAACCTAGTCTTCTTCTCCATATGTATTTTTCCTTTCTCAGTACACACAAATGCATACTTGTAATATAGGCCGAGGTAAGTTTTAGAACCATCTAGTACATTTATTCATTATTTTGGTGGGTTTTCATACTTTTGATTATTAATTTGTTTCTGTATATTTCAGTATTTTCAATATTCTCAGCTCTGTGTTGACTGTGTGACTTACCCATCTCAGGCTCCCTCCACCCAAATAGTTTGTTGATGCTTGGTCTTCTGGACCATTGAAACTGCTAGTTTTGAGGGAAGTGAGTGTCTTACAACCCATGGTCCCAAGGGATACGTATCTGGTTTGACTGATCCCCTGCAGGGAAAACTTCATGTTTGGAGAAAAGGCGAGAATGTATTTCTCTAGTTTACTTGTGTAATATTTTTTCTCTTAAAGGTTTCACAACAACCAAGGTTTGCTTAGTCCCTGTAAGTAAAGTTGTAGCAGAAAGTATATTAGGGTCAGTTCAGAATTAATATTTACATCTGTGAGTAAATGGTGAAATTATGTTGTTTTGACTAGTTCTATAAACACTGAAAACAGAGGTACTGTGGTTTATAGACATGTATCCTTTGCTACTTAACGTATAGAGCTACACGTTTGAGGCTTGAAAGCGTTCGTGATGAAAGAGATTAAAAAAGCTGAAACCAATTCGCGTTACCTTAATTTGGTTTGGCACAAGTTATGTTGAAAATCATGCCTGAAATATTAGAGTAAACCCTTAAGAATGGTAATACTAGGCCAGTTCAGTTTACACAGGTGTGCTGTCACCTGAGTTTTGTTCTTTTTTGCTTTTCTTTCCCTAAGGGTGATTTGCCCCAGTGGACACTGAGACTTCACCTGGTGCTGCGCTGCACAGTCTGCCTAGGTGTGCCCTTCATAAAAGCAGCTAACTGGGGGCTGGGGTCGTTAGCCAGTTTGAGAGTTAGACCTGCTTATGTGGTCAAGCATATAAACAGCTGCCATTCCCTCCTCCCAGTCTCAAGTGTTTGTAATTTTGAGACCTTATATATACAGTAGTTTTCTGACAGAAGTCACTTGCTGGTCAGGAGACCCATGAATCCATGGAGTGTGTTCCTAAGGCATCAGCTGTCCCCATCCCAGGGAAAGACTGAGCCTGTGATGTCCTGCTGATGCTGAAGATGTCCTGCATAGTCCTGACAGAGAGCTTGGAGGTACAATCTGCTGCCCTCCAGGTGCACATCCCCTCCTCATTAATTCCACTGATGGGGTCAGTGACCTCGCCCTGCCACTGTATCATCTAATCAACCATCTTAACAGGACGTTTTTTTTCTGCCAGTTCAAAAAAGACTTCCTGGCAGTTCCCAGGGAACCTTTGTCCCTTCCCATGTGGCTCCTGCTTCCCCACATGCTTTGGGATTCCTCCCTCTGCTTTGTGTCACTGGCCACAGGCAGGTTACAGTGCTGTTAACCTCCTCCTTTTACTGTAGAAATATCATCTTCCAGCTGTGTCTACTAAAATCCAAAGTGCTGTTGTCAGAATGGAAAAAATGAGAAGGGAACCTTAGGGGAATTTGGGCCCTGGTGAGGAGTTGTATTGGTTCATGTCCTCCTTTGCTCCTGTACTTGCACTGAGGATTATCTGATTGTGGTTCGCCTGAGATGTAATTAGCCTGCTAAATGATAGGTGAAATGGAAGGAATGTTTGACATTTGTGTATCTGGGTGTGTAACTCCAGTTTCCACATGAAGATGTGCCAACCGCTGCCCAAATCAGGGGACTGAAGCATAGTTCTACATGGAGAACAGGGAAGATTCTAAATCACATAGAAAATTGCTTCTAGTCTTTGGTCATACACCAGTCCCCATTTCTATAGAGGACATTTGCCTCGAGATTTTGAGAGGGGCTTTCGCACTGGATCTGTGTTGCCTGGTGTAGTTGTACTGGTTATTTTAATATCTTCCTTGCTCATGCTCTCAGTTGGACCGGCAAGACTGAAGGGAGTCTGAGTAGCACTTCTGACAGCAAAGGGAAAATATTTGTGCTTTACAGAGTAATCTCATTGGATATGTTCATCTGTGCTTTTAAACTGTTTTGGAAACAAATTTCCCCCCTTTGCTATCTACAGGAGTTCTAGACACATCTAAACTCGCTCCTGCTCGCTGAAAGCCAGAGCAACTCTGCAGCATGTGTGTCATTAAGGGGAAGGCAGGGAACAGGTTAACAACCCCCTTCCCCCCAAAACCTAGTAGAAATAAATATGTATTATGGTGTTCAAAGCATTCTTTTTTTTTTCTCTTGAAGTATTTCTTAGACCAATTATGTGAGAAAATCATTATATGTGAGGATTTTGTAATAGCCAAGTGAATTAGCTGTTTGCAGACCTGCTCCCCTCTGTAAATGGGAACATGCCATATGACAGTGGGCCAGATTTTACTGTTCTAGGCATCACTGATATAGCTGTTTATTCTCTGAGCCTGGAAGAGATCCAGCAGGATTTAGTTTTATGAGGTTTAATGTAAAGGTGTTGTATTTCATGAGATGAAATCATAACACAGTGGGTTTGCAAGAATTCTGAAAGATTATTTTTTCAGAGTGTTGGCAAGCACAATTCTCCTGTGAATTACGTGTCTAAAAGAGAAATATAGATCTTCTTTCATTGGGTTGAAATGATAACTAATCCTTAATCCTTCCTAGATGGCCTGTGTCACTAATGTTGGCTGTGCATTTAGAATGTGTGCAGGTAACAACTTTAATTCTGTAATGCTATGCAATGTACAGCTGTGCTACAGCCATAGGGGCTAACCACATATTTGAAATGCCTGCTGTTATTTTTGGGATATATCTCTGACTTTTGGGTGGGTTTTTTCTGGACCTCTTGATTTTGTGAAGATAGAGAAGCATCTGGCACTTCTGACCTATTTGGAGTTGTAGAAGATCTATTAGCATTATTAACTGTATCTGCAATATGTCCATGAATACTTACCTTAGGCTTGAGCAGATTTTCCTTTGGCTATTTCATTGTGGATAATGATGACTGTTGAGTAGTTTCTTGAGGTTTCCCTTCAGATATTGCCTCATATATTAAGCAGATGAGATTGCACTTATTTAATGATGTCGGTTCTCAGCTACTTTGCTCTACAGCAATGTGTGCAGACACTCCCCGTTTACTTTATCTTGTTCTGGGAAAGCAGAGGGGTAGAAGGAGGCACAGGGCTGGGAAAAAAAATTACTTCTATTTTCAGCTTTGCTGAATTCAGTGTGATTTTGAACAAATTGTTGCATTAATATGTATATGTTTTGTTTTCTAGTAAAGGGGTTTTGACATTATAAGGGTCAGTCCACTAATAACAAAGGCCCCAGCACTGAGCTCTGAAACTTACTTTATTGTTTAGCCCAGCATATAGGGATGCTCAGCCCCGTCTCCAGACTAAGCAAGACTAAGGTTTGGCTGCACAAGTGGTCACAGATAAAGCAAAACACCTCAGTTGTGCCCTTATAGGACAATATGTTTTCTGCCTATGAGGGAGGTTGACACCTCGTTGCTTGCAGTTAATTATTTTAAAATAGATGATATTAAATATATATTATTTTTAAATATATTTAGATTTTTGGGTAGGAAGAACATATTTCATAAGGTGGGGACAAATTCTGACTACTTTGGCTCTATTTTTAGAAACTATTTTAGGAGCATTTATACCATAATGTATATTTGAACCTGAGTCACTCACTGGTAACATCATGCTGTTGGTATTGCATGTGGTGAAGAGAGGTGATGTATCAGTTACTTCCTTGACAGTGATCAATTACTTTACTTGTTTGCTCATGCTTAAATTGGAGATGATAGAAATGAGTAGCTACATGCTACTTTTTGGATTAGATTTGCATAAAACGAAAAATGGCCTGATGGGCTTAGCAAGTACAGCTTTATCTCCATCTGTGGCTGCCAAATCAGGACTGTTTCTTACAAGTTATTCCCTTCCCTAAATGGGCAGTTCATCATGGGTGATGCTGCTCAGTATTTACAAACATACTCCTTTGGAGGAGGGGATCTTATGCGCTGAAGTATTCATGTGAGCTTAAGCACAAAATATTTTCAAGCTGGGCATCCATAAATCAAGCACTGCTTTTGAAGGTTGTGATGGGTTGACCTTGACTGGATGCCAGGTGCCCACCCAGCCGCTCTGTCACTCCTCTTTCCAGCCGGACAGGGAAGAGAGTAAGATGGAAAATAACTCATGGGTACGGATAAGGCAGTTCATTAAAGCAGAAGCCAGGTGGAAGCTTGTGTGCACAAAAATGAAGCAAAAGATAACAAGGTTTATTCTCTACTTCCCATGAGCAGCGATGTCCAGCCACTCCTGAGAAGCAGGGCTTCAGCATGCACAACGGTTCCTCAGCAGGCAGCCATTGGAGACAAGGAATGCCTGCCTTCCCGCTTGTTGCCTTAGCTTTTATATCTGAGCTGACGTCGTATGGTCTGGAATATCCCTTTGGTTGCTTTGGGCCAGCTGGCCTACTTGAGTCCCCTCCCAGGATCTTGCCCTCAATTGAGGAAGGAATGTTACAGTGCTGATGCTGTGCTCAGCAGTAGCCAAAACACTGGTGTGTTATCAACTCTCTTAGCTACCAATGCAAAGCACAGCACTGTGAGGGCTGCTATGGGGAAATGAACTCCAGCTCAGCCAGACCCAATACAAAGGTATAAGTCTGGATATCTCAAATCATCACTTACTATATATTGATTTCAGCACAACATAGTCATAATTATTGGGTATCCTTTGCAAGTTGCTAGTCCTATAGATGGAATGACTGGAAGAAAAGAGGATAGACTTGACTACACAGAGAGAAATTATTTCCTGACTTAGGTTTTATTTTGCTCATTTTTCACTGAAAAAAATATTGCATAGAAACACTTCTGGAAATGTTACAAGCTACAAACTAGTATGAAGTAAATAATATTTTTAACTGTGACACCCTGATCAGCAAGCAGGAGGTGAGGCTCTCAGGCAGCTGGAAGGAGTTTCATATTTACAGGCCTGGGTCCTCATGGCAGGCTTCAGCCACCCTAACATCTGCTGAAATGACAACCCAGCAGAGCACACAAGCAATGCAGGAGGTTTCTGGACGTCATTGATGTTAATATCTTGACGCAGGTCATGGAGAAAAAAATGAACAGAAATGATCTGCTAGTCCTTTTACTTCTAAAGAAGGAAGGACTTGGTGGTGAGGCATAGGTCAGAGGCAGCTTAGGCTGTGGTTACTATGAGATGGTGTAGTTCAGGATCCTGGCATGAGGGAGCAAAGCAAATAGCAGTCCCATAACCCTGAACTTCAGGAGAGAAAACTTGGGCCTGTTTAGGGTCTTACTTGGACGAATCCCATGGGATATGACTCCAAAGAGAAGAGAGGTCTGGGAAATCTGGTAATTTTTTTTCCAGCATCATCACCTCCAAGTTCGAGAGCAGTCCATCCTGCTGAGCAGGAAACCAAGCAAAGGGAGCAGGAGGCCTGCACTGAAGAACAAGTTGCTTCTAACCGAACTCAAACATAACGGGAAGCATACATGAGGTAAAAACAGGGACAAGTAACGCAGGAGGCACAAAGAGATGTTGTCCAAGCATGCAGGGATAGAGTTAGGGAGTCCAAAGCCCACCTTGAGTTGAATCTGCCAAAGGACATGAAAGGTAATGAGAAGGGCTACTACAGGTACATTGGCAGTAAACAGGAGACAAAGGAAAATGGTTGCTGCATGGGGCAGAAAACTTGGTGACTAAGGACACAGAAATACCCGAGGTACTCAATGCCTTCCTCACCCAGGTCTTCACTGGGGCCAGTTCTGTTTAACCTCTATCATTAATGACCTCGTCACAGGTACATAGTGCACCCTCGTCAAGTTTGAAAGAAATTGTATCATCACCTCAGGTGACACAAAACTCAGGAGTGAGATAGACCAGGTGGTTTTACTGTCATTCAAAGGGACCTTGGCAAGCTGGAGAAAATGGGCCATAATCACATGATGTTCAGGAAAGCAAAATGCGAAGTCCTGCACCTGAGGACAAACAACCCTAGGCACCGGTGCATAATGGGGAATGAACATCTGGAAGACTCCTTGGGACCTGGGGGTCCTGGCAAACACCAAGCTGATTGTGAACCAGCAACGCACCGTTGTGGCAAGGAAAGCTAACAAATTCCCTGGGCTGTACTGGGAGAGGTGTGGCCAGCAAGTGGAGGGAGGTGATCCTGCCCCTCTACTCAGCAGTGGGCCACACCTGAAGTGCCATGTCCAGTTCTGGGCTCCCCAGTATGAGAGAGGATGGACTTACCTGAGGGAGTTCAGTGAAGGGCCACAAAGACGATGAAAGGACTGGAGCATCTCTCCTATGAGGAAGGGTGGAGAGAACTGGGACTGTTCAACCGGGAGAAGAGAAGGCTCGAGGAGGTCTCATCAATGTTTACAAACACCTGAAGGAAGGATGAAAAGAGCATGAAAGAGGCTCTTTCAAAGGCACTGCACTTGGTCTCTTAATCAAAAATTGCATAAGTTATCAGTGGTTCATGGTTCATGCTGAATCATGTAGTCATGTAGTCAAAGAGGCTCTTTCCAGTGGTACCCAGTGACAAAACCAGAGGCAATGTACACAAACTGAAACACAGGAGGTGCTGTCTGAGCAAAATACAAAACTTTTTTTAATGTGAGGGCAATCAGGCACTGACAGAGTTTGTCCAGAGAGCATGTGGAGGCTCCATCCTTGGTGATATTAAAAACTTGACTGGGCACGGTCCCGGATAACTGACTTTAGCCCTGCTTGATCAGTGGGATTGGATCAGGTGACCTCCAGAGGTCTCTCGCAACCTCAACCAATCTGTGAGAATGTGTTTTTAAAGCCACAAGGAATATAGCTGCTTGGGACAAATGGAGGCAGCAGTACTTCAGGAGAAACTGGTGGTAAGGAATCTAGAGTCACCATTCTTGAGCAGTAAAATTGACTGTGGGTTTTGAGGTTTTGGAACACCGTGAGTACATGTGCTCATATTCTGCGAACACATAAAACATAGCTCTGAGCATCCCTTGGTAAAAATAAAACAATCAAGCTAAGAGCTTGCCTTTCTCATAACAGCAACATGACGAAACATGAAATGTTCTTTTCCTTGGAATTCCGATTTTCTCTGATTTATTTTGCCAGTCCGTAATCAGAAATAGATGCTCCATCAGAGTCTGACACAGGAGATGTATGAACTGGAGTCAAGAAGGAATTCTGAGCTCTCAGAACAGAAAACATGCTGTAAATAATGTATTTTATTCAAGGCAAGAGAAGTTGCAAATACTTCTAATTATCAGTTATAGGGGAAAAAGAAAAGGTGATTTCTAGAAGGTAACCCATGTCAGAGCCATTATTTGTCTCTACTGGCCATTTAAAACAGCAGCTTATTGTTGTCTCTTGTTAGATTTTTTTAATTTTCCTAGGTTGGTATATAAGATGATAATGAATGATGAAATTAAAATGAAAGGTGTTCAGTTTTCTTTGCTAATGGGCTTGAGAGGAGAACACGACTCTAAAAATGCCGTGAGAGTACAATACTTTTCAGAAATTAGATTCCTCTCACAAAAAAAAATTACTTTTAAAGTATGGAGAAAAATACTGCAGCTTCATCTGCTCTGGGGATGAAATATATAGGGCTTCAGAGAAGATGAAGCCTTCTGACTGTGCTGAATCCAACCCTTACCTAACAAATCTTCAGGCCGTTTGTTCATACTGCGTGCTCCAGCCAAATCCCCCAGCTCCCTTGGGTAATGGCACCCTTTGGATACAATCTGCCATTCGTTAAGTGCTTTGCTGCAAGGAGCCCTTTTTTATTACACTGAATTGCTCAAGCTTTGCTGGAAATCCCAGGTTTTGTCTGTGCATATGCATGGATATACTTGCAATAATTCCTGTGTTTAACTGTTCCCCTGTGTGTGTGAACGTAAGTGTGTACTGCACTCTGTGTACATATACACGTGTTTTGGTTCTGTGGGTGAACATGTATTCTGGTTGTGTGCGCACACGTGGAAGCGCATGCTCAGGCACACAGAGGAAAGGTTGAATTCAGAAATTGTTTTCTTCCTGTTATACACAGCCACGGGGCATCTTCAGAAGTGTTTCTCTTCTATTTTGCCGCGGAGAAGGGGAAATGCATTTTCATTTTTATTGCAAACGTGGACATGTTCCTGTGCAGTGTAACCTGCTTTCCTACCAAGTGTCCTGCATCCCCTGTTGTAATCCTAGGTCCTGGGCTGCATATCACCTCTAGTCTCCCCCTGCTCTCCGTCTGTCCAGCGAGGAAGAGTCCACGAGTGGAGGTTCCATCAGCTGCTGATAGCTGTGGGAGCGCTGCTTTGGGTTTCTGTCCCCTGCTTAGCTGCCAGTCTTCATACAGAACTGCAGTTTCCTGAGTTGCTACCCTTCTATCAAAAACAATTGGCCAGTGGGGATAAAAAAAATGAGGGAGAGGAAGTGGAGACACCTTCTCTGATATTATGTAAACCCTACACCTTTCAGAAATCAGGGTAAAATCTAGGGGTTTGAGGTGGGAAGGTCAAGAGGCAGTCGGTGTGCTGGCATGGAAGGCATCACTACTGTATGAAATTTAGAAAAAATAATCGCTTTACTGTTTACCTCTTTTATTTCTTTCCTTTTTGTTTTTCTCTTAGGATTTGTTTACTTGTCCCAGCGATGATTCAAAGAAAATCAGAAGGTTAAATAAATGGCATATGTTTTCCCTTCTGTAATTCATCAGCTTCTCCTTTGTAAGAATGTAAGACTTTTGTAATCCATCTGTTCAGTTACAGTAATCCTGGGTTTCAGCCTCCTGTTGTTATAAAAATTCTCTCTGCAGGAGCAATAGGAACTGGAGTGATTGATGAGATCTCAACTTACTATCGTCTTTAAGCCCAGGAAGAACATAGTGCTAGGATAATTGATCTGTTGTTTCAGAGCAGCACGTAGGAAGTCCAGCAGATAAAAGACCCTTCGCATCTTACAGCATCTTCTCTGGTGGAACTGCGCTGACTTGGAGCAAAGTTTATATGGTTATGGATGAGAACTCAAAATCAAGCTCCTTTGTTTTAACTGACAAGAAGGGGAGAAGTTGCTATAGGCAATTCTAACTCTTCAATATAGAAATCTTTTTGACAGTGGTTGTGCAAGGCAAATGGGAGCAGATACACTCAAGAAAATATTTAATTCCTTTAGCAATAGTCACATCAGGCAAGAAGTGATCCAAACGTTGTGTTCTGGTTTGACCTGTATAACAGGAGATGATGAAGAGGCTGGAGGTCTTAGGTGATCAAGCCCCATCACTGAAAAGGGGTGTTAAACTCTGTAGAAGTTTCTGGGATGTGTGTTTCATTTTGATAACCCTAAATTTGCATGGTGATACAGAGGCTTCAGGATCATCATGCAGTCTGGGCAGTAGCTGTCACAGGAGACCTTTGGCTCCTGAATTCCCATGTCATTTGAGGTGGGTGTTCTACAAATTGCCATCTGGCATCACGAAGAGGTAATGGGAAGCAAATGATATTCAGAAGATGCTATTTTCCCCAATCTATTCTCTAGTTGGATGCTACTAGCTATTACTCTACCATACCCTAAAATAAAGGGTATCTAAATAGCTAAATAAAGGGACCCAAAATAAAAGATTTTAGGCCTAATCTCGAGTTCTGTGCTGCACTTCCAGGGAGAAGTGGCCCTTCTGCATGTTCAGTTGTACTGGACATCCAGATCGGTGCCAGAGCTTCATAGGAATGGTATTATGCTTTTCCAAAACTATTTGGTGTATATCACGTACCTCTGCAGACATTTTGGTAGAAACCAAAGAGGCTGCCTGTATTGATTTACTCGTGGGGCTTGGAGAGAGCTGTGGGAGTCAGAGTGAACCTCCGCTCAGTAATTTCTTGGACTCTGCAGGGGAATGTGAGTATCTGCTTGAAGGGAGAGGGAGAAGTAGGGTTTTAAGGAAGATCACAATCTGACTTCTCTTCAGTCTGTGAAACTAATGCACTTCTTATGCAGAGCACCTCTAGCTGTGGGGTTTTCACTTCCCGTGAAGATGTCTGGAGTGTTTTCTTTACGGTGCAGCCTGTGCAAGGTTCTGTTGATGAATTAAGTAATGTTCGAATTTTATATGAAAATTTGTGCATTTATCTCTCAGAGCTAAGGGGAAGGCCAACATGCCCATCTTTGATCAAATACACATGGTTTCATTTTCCACTCTTCTGCACATGCGAACTTGAATGCTTTCTAAATTGTACCATGTAGAGGTTGCTGTATGTGCCATGTCTTGATACGTGAGACGACTACATGATCCAGTGTGAGCTATGAACCACTGATGAGTTATGCAATTTTTGACTGAGAGACCAAGTGTAGTGCCTTTGAAAGCATGATACAGCTACATGAGTTTAGGTTTTAACTTCTAAAGTGTACTAATAGAAGAAATTAGCTCTTCTAAATATTCGAGAATACATCTTTGGCTAGAAGAAATTCTTGAAACCAATTTCCTTTTGTAAACTACAGTGGTGATTCAGACTGAAGAATGTTTTAAGCCTTTTGTCTGTAAGGTACATGTCTTATGTAGGCTTCTGTTTTAATTTACTGCACTTGTATGCAGGTTTTTCAAACTAGTCACAGTGGTCTCTTATAAATCACAAGAAATAGTCTACCCTCAATACCCTTTCCAGTCCTACACAGTGAGTCAAGGCTTGTCAAAGACCATTTTAGAAATCTTGAATAAATCTGACATTATGTTGAGACAGCTGTTAAATATATTTCTTTTTTTCCCCCCAGGTTTCCTTTCCCTCACTATGAACAATGCAATTGGTTTAGTACTATTTTTAGCCTGACTTTTCATTTCAGTTGTATGTATTTCTACCTTCCACGCACACTTAAGTTAATTTATTCTAACATGAAAAATACTGGGAAAGTCACTAACCCCCACAAAAAGTTTTTACAAGCTGGACTGGAGGCTAGCTGTTGCACATATACACTCCAGATGCCCAAGCCCACCATTAAAAGAGTAAAATCAGATTTCAGGATGCAGTCTAACTCTTATGCATGTCTTCCCTGAAAACAAATGTCTCTTCAAATCAAAATTCTCAGCAGATGTACCTAAACTAATCTTGTGTCTGAGGGCAATTTGATTCCGTGTAGAAAGGAGAGTTTAAACGAGCCCTAATCATTTAATAGACTTCTACCTAGCAGGAGAAAATAGCAATGGTTTTTTTTGGTGTGTTTGTTTTTCCTAAGAAAGCTGATGTGAAAAGTAGAAACCTCCTCATGTTTGTCACTGATAACCCAGCCTTTCTGAAGTTGATGGGAGCGTTGGTGCTCCTCAATGACAACAAAAATGGATCACTGTTAGGATGGCAATAATCTTCTCCTTCCCTTTTGCAAGTGTCCCTTTCTACTTCTGGTTTTCCTTCATAAGCTGGCCTGGAGGTGAGAATTTCAAACTGGTGTGGTGGTGCACATGGGTTGAGATACCTGCAGTCTGTCAGGGGCTTTTTTTCCCAGCTCTGAACTACTCGTGTTCTACCAGAGTGATCAGGAAAGGTGCACTTCTGCCTGAGGGCAGAGATGTACCCACTGATCTCAGGTAGCTGGGCAAAGACCCGAGTTCCCCAGTGATGTGGTGGTGACCAAGGCATCATTAGTGATGACTGGTAGTGAATCAGGAATGGGACAAATGGGGTCAATAATGGTAACCTGTCTGTGCTGGCAGTTAAGTGTAGAGTAGGGTCTGCTTTCTGATTCTAAGTTAAGGAATAACATCCTAGCTTGGAATATAACTAGTTTGGAAAAAGCTTGGAGAACTGTAACTCCTCTATTGTTGCCTTTCCAAAGGGGATTAAATAAGACAATAACTAATAAATAATACACAGAGCTTATGCGTCTGTCTTCAATCGGAGTTTAAACAAAGAGATCTGGGCTTTTTAAGTGCCTCCTCAAATGTGCAGCTCTCTGGAAATATTTCTTGCCAGAACATCCCTGGCATTGCAACAGACGGTACTTCCTCCCTGAGCAGTGGTGGCCGAGCCTGGAATGCTGGGGCAAATGAGGGAAATGATGGGATGATGGTGACAAACTGGTGCTGCTGTGCCATCCCCATCACAGCTCTGTGTGTGGCCAGCCCTGTGTGCGTGCTCACTGGCTGCACATGTGTGTGGTGTGGCCCAGTGCCACATTACTGGGACACCTGTGCCCTAACCTGCCACTGCAACCCAGTCCCGCTGGCTGGAGGGTAAGCCCTGCACCCCATCAGCAGGACCACTGGGTGCTGGCTGGCTCCCACATGTAGTGAGGGAACCAGGAATTTGTCAGGCAGACCTGACTGCTGGTCAGCACAGAGAATCACAAGGTTAGGGAAGTAATCAAGGCTATACATGAGAAATTAAGTTTTACGCCTACTTGGGGCATCGAGAGGTGTTCTTTCTTTTTTTCCTGTAGACCAGAGAGGGGAGCTCACCTGCTTTTTATTCACTGCCACTCTGCTTTCTGCACCAAAATGCACATAAGGAAGAGTGGGAGACATAGACATCATTCATGTTGTGTCTATGGCCCTCACAGTTATAAACTTCCTGAGATCAGAGGGAATAAATCCTTGCCAATTAAAAGGCCTTTTAGTGTCAAGCTGTGACTAATAAACATCTGAACTGCAGATGTAGCACTGTAGGTGTACCTGTTGCCTGGGCCTTTTCTAGCGTCAATTACTCTGGCAATTGTGGGTCACAATTATGCACCTTAGCTATTTCTGAGAGTAAAATAACACATCTTTTTGTTTCTTGTCCATTTGTTCAGTGCGGAGATGTCAGCCTAGTTAAAGCAAATTTCCATTTCAGCCATCGTTTTAAGCTGTGTGTTTACAACTGCAAAACAATGTTGTTTACCTATTGTATGCTTTTAAAGGTGTGTTTCCACAGCCACCATTACCAGAATTCAGCATATTAACAAAGAAAAACCTTACTGTCTGGTAAAAATGGGAAACGAAGTCTCAGTACTGCACAAAAACACGGTTTGTGCAGAACTTGGGTGGGTTTGGATGCCAATAGGTATCAAGATCAGTCATCAGCAATCATATGACAAAGTTAAAATTCATTTTTCCTACTTCTAGAAACAGTTTTAGATAATTAGAAACTCAGGATCCTAACTCTGAAATCTGAGACTGTTTGGTATCAATTCAGATTTTAATGACTTCACACCTCTCTGTTCACACCAATATCCCAGGGCAAAACACCCCCGTATCAGGCACTTGTTACTCCAAATTTATATCTTAGTTTCAAGACCATGGTAATGATGTAAGTAGCTGATTAGTAATGGCCATCCCCTTTCTGTTTTTCCTGACCTTGTTACTCTCTTGAATAGAGTTAATAACTTTTGTTTTGTTTTGTTTGTTTGTTTGTTTGTTTTGTTTTGTTTTTTTTCTTGTCTTTAGAGTAGTACTGCATCAAATGTTACCTGTAATCTTTTGTCCCAAGCATTTCAAATGCCTTTTAAGAAACCAGGATCTCCTTGCTGAAACATTGACCCCACTGTGGTTCCATTTGCAATGCAGTTTCATCTCTTAACAGTCTCTTGGTCTGTGTTTCCCCGCTGTACACTTGTGCCTGTGTGTGCTAGGAGGTGAGAGGGTGGACAGGAACCATAGCTTGAAATCTGCTCTTTTCTCACTTCTTGTTTTCTCCCCCTCACCCCAACCCCTTTTCACTCACACTTTTTAATTGCAAAGCCATTCAGCACAGTATAATGCTGCATGTGACTAAAACCCCACCTTTTATTAATGTTAAGTTCTCTTACTATGCTAATGTCTGGAAAGTATTCTATAGATAGGCCACAAATTGCTTTAGAGTATTTTCTTTGTGTTATTTTGCTCTCTGCCCTGGATCAGCAAGAATATGGTTCAAATATTAATTTTATGGTGTGTCTCTCAGGAGTGGAATATAATGTTCAATCATGCATTCCATCTGCAAGGCAGTGGATGCGCAATCCTGCATTAAATAAAAAACCCAATGTGTTTTAAAGAAGAAACAGAAAGAAAGGCTGTGGCACATAAAATCAATGGAAGGAGAGCCTTCTATTATGCTTGCCTTTGTGTAAAATCAGAGGGAGTTGTGTAAACCAGACAGAAGTCAACTGCCTTAAAAACAGAGTTGATACATGACTTAGATTATGTCATGCTATTAAAACCTTTCTGCAAGAAACAAGTTTAGAAGCAGAATGATGCCTCAGATAAATATATCGGAGACCTTATGATGCACACATTTCATATGCTCATTCCACACACCCATATGCATGTGTATGGGTGTTTGTTCTCCTTTGCTCCATAAGTCCCTTAAAACTCTGTCTCTGGAGAGCATCCTTTTACTGTATGGGGTGGGAAGAAGTGCTCTAGTGGTTGGAACGGCATTCTCCCCTTCTTGTTTTCCCTACAGCAAGAAAACCTGAACAGGGCTATGACTTTTGTCATTGCCTAGAGACATGCAAATATAATTATTTTGAATCCTTGTCCCCTTACTCAGGGTTGGTGATTTGAAGTGACACTTTCTGTGGAGTCAAACGGCTATCTTTGTGTCATTCACACAGTGTAAATCTCCCTGATGATGCTGCCCAAATACCGTGTGTCCTCTCAAGAGCATCTCCAGTTTTCTTACAGTGCCCTTCCATGTGGACTGTGAGATCTTGGTGACTGTGGCACTTCTCATCATGTGAGCAGCTGGAGAATGGTATAGGGCTTTCGTTTAGGTAATGGAAGAGGCCTAGTGAAAGCCCTGTGTTGAGCAGCAGGGCTCTGAAGCACTGCTAATTGAAGCAAGGCAAATGCAGGGTATTAGCTTGAAATTCAGCAGGCGAGAATGTCTTCAAAGTGAGCCCAAGCATAGAAAGAGATGTTCACTTTTCAATACAAATGCTTTGAATGCCAGTGAGAATGGGAAGGCAAGCTCTGGAGAGGGAGAAGGCCAGGGGAGCCTGTTCTCCGATCTCCCTTGGGATAACAACCCAAGTACTTCTCTGCATGGGTGCTCGACCACTCAGGTTTACTAGAAGGAGCATTTCAAGTATTCCTCCCCAGCGTGTCTGCTTTATTCAGGAAAGCACAGTGCTTCTTGCTTTGGCACGTCCCCAAGTGCTCTTGGCAAAGCTGTCAAATGTGTCATTGTAATGAGAGGCCTCTTTGCCGCGGTTTGAGCAGTGAGAGCTGGCTGGGAAGCATGGGGCTGGGCTGAGGAGGACTGGTTGCAGAGAGCTCTCAGCGGAAATCCTTTGACTCTGGAACTTGTTTGCTCTGGCAAACTCACTATGCCTGTCTGGACACAATGAGGGTTCAAGACACATGGCTTTTGTTTGGTTTTCCTGGAGGGAAGGCTTTGCTTTTCATTTGGCTGAATTTCTGGGTGGTAGAGAAAGAGGGAGAGAGAGAGAGAGAGTGCGTGCTTCAGGCTTTATCAGTCTGGGCCTTGTGTGAGGGTGATACTGGTGCCTTTTGCTGACCTTTAGCTTTTTTAATCAGATATGAGTACCACAGAGGAGGCTCTTCATGTGCCTTTGACAATGAAATAGAGGTTAAGGCACTTGAGGGAAGTACAGGTTTCTCTTGTTCCTTAGCTGCAGGTGGAGATTGGAAGGATGTACTCACTCTGTAGCTCCTAGCAGCCTCCAGCTCTTTTTCTACCACCTCTAGATCTTCTACCATAACCTCACATGGCCATGACCCACCTGAAAAGCTCTCAAGCTGTTAGGAAAGTGAAGTCATCGGAAGGTGTGGTGTGCAGAAGATCATGGGAACTCCTGGAGGAAGAATTACCAGAGTGCAGAGAAAATCACTGTTAAGATGACAACACAGAGAGTCTCTAACATATTGTTTAAAATGTGAAGGTGGGGAGGGCAGCTTTGACTTTGCCTTCTAGAAAGATTATTTATTTGTGAATTATAACCACATGAGGTAGTACTTGTAATTTTAGACTAGTTCTGAGAAGATAAGGCACAACATTTTGTTAATCTATGGATCCTGTAGAGACCCTAGTTTTTAAAAATGCTTTGAAACAATGCCATGCGATGAATGAGAAAGCACACAAACTGAACACACTTTAGCAGCAAGTCTGATCATTTTGTCTCCCCAAATCTGACCTGCCAGATCCTAGATAATTGCAGTATGCTTTAGAGGCCATGAGGCAGGGAAAACAAGCAATTTAAAGAGCATAATACAGTAATGTAGCATAGCCCCTACCAGCCAGGGATGTTGCTGAAAAACAAATCAGCAAGAAATGTCTTTTCAGGAGCATCATGTGAAAGGCTGAAGGTTTGCTAGTCTGTAAAGGCTGCAGATGTACAGCTTGTAAGCACTGAGATGAAACAGGAGTCGTAGAATTAAAGATTTATTTTCCCCCAATCCACTTTTAGCCTCTGGAAAAGAACTTCAAGGAAGCATCAACCTTGAGCACTGAACACCTAAAACTGGATTGCTGACCCTGTGAAGACAGTGGGGGATTTTTCACTGATTTTGTTTCACTATGGGCAATGCTCCCCCAAATTCTCAAAAGTCAGGTAACAACATGCAATAATTGCACCTTCCTCCATGTAATAGCTGTTGTGATTTCTAGTGAGTTGCACAGGTCACTTTAAGCACACTCCTGCTTCCCTGAGCTACACTGTGGTTTTACTGGAAATTTGTACGTTTGGTCACAGCCCCTGCTGAACCAGTGGATGCTTCCCCTGTGCTACTACTTCAGCAGAAAGTATAGAAAAGAAGAGAGATTAAGTGACACCAGGGAAAGGTGTGAAAGTGCATCATGCATGCAGTAAAGACAGTCTGGGGAAAAGACAACAGTCTCAGTAGTGTAAAGGGAAGTTGAGTCATTAAAAGGGATTGCACATTGGGTAGTGTAGTGCCTATACTAAGTCTTTGAAAGTGTATTTAGCACAATGCTCCCGACAGAAAAGAAACTTTGAGAACTAGGCCACATTTTCAAACAGGCTGCTATCTCCCCACAAATACATGCCTGCAAAGTGCATTAGGTGTCTCCTGTGGCTATTAATTTGCCTTTCCTCTTATCACAGTACTGTGCAGGCCAATGTCTCTTGGAAGGGCTGAGATTCCTGCTTTGGCATGTGCAAGCATGGAGTGAGCTGCAGGTGCTGCAGAGCGTCATCCCCTGGGTGGTGGTCAGTCTGGTCAAGGCTTATCTCCCAAAGGTATTTCTAATTGTTCTAATTATGATCTCCATAGGGTAAGGTGGGTAACCTGTGTCGTGCTCTAGTATCCTTGCTCAATTGAAAAGTAATTCTGCTTTGCCTTTTTTGCAAGGTCATCCTGCAGAAATATATTCCTTTTCACAAGTATATTAATTACTTCAAATGTAAAATTCATGCCTCATGTATTAGTGCAGCTGCAGTATTTCACCCTATTGGAATAAGAACAATTTCTGTGTATGAAGCCAACGGTGACCCAAATCTGCAAAGTAAATGAGTTGTGAATGAGACTCCTTCCAACAGCAGCATCTTTGCACAGAATCTTTTATCCAGGAACCTCATGAAGTTCAGCCAGGGGAAGTGCAAATACCTGCACCTGGGGTGGAAAGCCCACGGCAACTGGTGCACATTGTGGGCCACCCAGATAGAAAGCAGCTTGTCACAGAAAGACCTGGGGAGCCGATGATATCTGCTTGTGGCAAAGAAGATGAAAGGTACACTGGGCTACATTGGAAGAGGTATTCCCAGAAGATCAAGGGAGTGATCCTTCCCCTCTACTCAACACTGGTTAGGCCTCACCACTGTGCTGTGCCCAGTTCTGGGCTCCCTGGTACAAAAAAAACCATGGACACACTGAAGAGAGTCCAGCAAAGGACCGTGAAGATGATGAAGGGACTAGAACTCTCCTCTGTAGGGAATGGCTGAGAGATTTGCCACTGTTCAGCCTAGAAAAGAGAATTCTTGGAGAGGATCTCATCAATGTGTACAAATACCTGAAAAGAAAGTGCTCAGAGGACAGAGACAGACTTTTTCCAGTGGTGCCCAGTGACAGGACCAGAAGCAATGGACACAAACTAAAGCACAGGAGGTACTGTCTGAACACAAAAAGGAACTCTTCTATTGTGAGAGTGAAACATCGCAGGCAGAGTTTGCCCAGAGAGGCTGTAATGTCTCCAACCTTGGAGGTATTCAAAACATACTGGACATGGCTGTGAGCAACCAGCTCTAGGTGGCCCTTTTTGAGCCGTGGGGTTGGACAAGGTGACCTCCAGATGTCTCTTCCAACTGCAACCATTCTGTGATTTAGGAAAATTCCTACTTTTTTTACTATTTTCCAGAAGTGCTTTGCAACAAAGCCATGTGAAGAATGGGGACCCAATTAGGAATGCAATTTGACATCACATCTTTTTTTGTCCCCTTTGTTTTCGCTTCCTAACTGAGATCTGCCAGATACACTGTTCAGTCTTGACTGTAAGGTCTTTAATAGTATCAGAGCAAGAAAGCAGATGCCAAATAACTAAGTGTGGGAACCTGGTTGGCTTTCTCCTGGTACTCAGCATAAGGGAGATTGCAATGCTGTATTCAGCCTTTGATAGAAAACTGTGAGTACTGCGGTCTGCCTGTTCTCTTTACATTCACCTTGTCTGCCTGAGCCTGAGCTTACCTGATGACTTATTCAGTCATCAAAGTGTTTATTCATATTGTAGAAGGCAGATAGGTCTGTTTGCTGTGTGGTGGCCTTTTTACTCTTGAGAGTCCACCTGGACCATGAGTAGGTCCCGATTGTTGTCTATATTGACAGCAAGTCCAATCTTGAGAGTCTTCTCAGAGGATTTGTGAGGATAGAGGTAGAGGTAATGCATCTTGTGGTCTGCAGGGTACAAATAAGGAGGTAGTCAAAACCTAGCTTCCTGCTTTGGGAACCAGCAGGGCTGTTCTACCTTCCTTTTGTAGGGGTAAAGGGAGTTTTAAACTCCACAACCTGCATACCAGCTAAGCAAGGAAAATAGCTTCCTTCCTTCCTAACTTGGACGCAGTAAAGGCAAATGCATTCTGGTGACATGATTTTTCCCTGAAGCAAAATGCTTTCAGAGCTTCACTGGCCATATGGAGCTCTGTACACGCAGTTTTCCATGAATATTGCATTAATCCATATTCCAAGTTATGAATTGCAATCAATCCATTCTTACACTAACCAAGCTGCAGCTGCTCCCAGCTGAAAAGTCTTTTGAACTCTGCCAGACGAAATACTCCAAGTCTCATTCCAAGGTGCAGTAGTTGTCATTGTGGTTCTCAGGCTCTCATACATATTTAATTTAGTGTATATATCAAAATATGCATTCTGCTTACACTGAAGCTGGTGCCAGTGCTTACAGTGATGTTGTCTGAAGACTAATGAAAGACCAAAATTGCTTCAATACTTGGTAATATGTTGATTTCAACTTTAGTACAATTAAGCTCTGTTGGTAGTAAATAATTCAAACCCCAAAATGAATGTGCTGCATGTAAATTAAAGGAAAACATCTGCTGCAAAGTTTCAGGGTGTATCTGGGCTTCCTCTGTGTTTGTGGTGTTTGGAGGTAGGAGACAGCTTTGCCCTCCTGCAAAGATGGGAGCCATAAGAACTGAGATCCAAGTTTTCTGGTGCTTCTCATGTAGTTGATTTCTGTGCTTGCTTGTTGTAAGGAAAGAACATCCTGACACTTCAGGTATGTAGGCTCTGGTGATCTCACAGAGGATTCAAAACAGCTATTTTTTTTGGAGGTTTAGGTTTCAGGGTTTTTTTAATTTATTTTTTCTATCTTAATATTAGTGAATTATATTTAAACCCTCTAAATTAATAAAAAATAAACGTTTCAGTGACATAATGTGGGAATTATCTTCCATTTCAGTAAATGTGGACAATGTTATGTTGTTCATATTGAATCCTCTTTCATGTAGCGGGGTACAGCAGGACGTAATTTGTTCACTTTATGAGCTCAGGACTCTCATGTTTAGTGCTAACAGCTGAGTACCCGACCTTTCCATTTTTAGGCCACTTCCTGGGATTGTTTGAGTGCTAGTTGTTTAACATTATTTTGAAAAGAAATTCTTAGTACCTTATAGTAGTTTTTTAGTGAACTTGTGCAGGTTGTGCCAGGATTGAAAAGTATTTGGCCTCACCATGTTTTGCCAGTAACTCTTATTTCATGGGTAGTGGGACTGTAAAGCAGTTTTATTCTTTTTGGTATAATACAAGTGTTTAAAAAGGAGCAATTTGGGGATTTTATAGGGGTTCAAAACTCAATATTCACTCTCCACTTCCTCATTGGTTTTATATTTCTGTACATGTAGAATTTTTGGTATATGTACATAGAGATATATAAAATCAAGTGGATTTCATAAAAATAAATGCAAAATGAAAATGGCCCAATCAAACCTTTACAGGGTAGTTTTTCTGTGAACCGTCATTCCCCACTGGAAACCAGGGGACAAATGCTGAGCAGCTCCTTTGGTCATGCTGTAGCCCAGCTCCTGCTCAGGTGGAGAGGGGATGGTGGACAGGGACGGCAGCGGGACAGAGGTTTCAACAGACCTGTATCTGGCAGAGGCTTTCTGCTTGCATTGCTGATGGGTTTAAAGGGGCCTTGGGGTTCAGGTGAATCTGAGACTCTCTTACGAGCATCTGAGGACTGCAATGTAGGACAGGTCTGAAATGCTTATTCAACAAAATTCCTGAGGAAAGGATAATTAGCTCCTGTCATTCTTATCCCATTTCTGCACCTCAAATTCCTTTAGCTGCTCCCAGGAAGGACAGTCCATTTGATGTGAAATGCTGAGAAAACAGGCATTTTATGTTTAATCATAAAATGACATTTCTAACCATATATTTGTGATTAAGCCATTGTTTTTATTAGTCACAAGGGATAATTGCATCCAGAAATTCCCAAAGAAAAAGTTATACTGGGCAAACAATATTACACTGATGTTTCCATTATATGAGTAATTTTCTAGCATAGATCAGCCATAAACTTCCCTAAAGGGCCTATTAAACAGGAAGCAAGAAAACGGAGATGGGGCAGTTGCCAGACATTAGTGTGTCTAGCGCTCATGTGTCCATTCATGCCCTTGTTTTTTTTGTCTTTTGGCAATGTCAAACAGTTGGCAAAATCCCACTTCACAGGTAGATAGCAGACATGCAAGGGAAGGCCTTTTTTTTCTGGACAAAGGAGATTCCTGGGGCTTGGGTCCGGAAGGAAGAGAAGTCCCTGGTTCCACTTTGTTCAAGTCTGTCTTCTGAATCTCACTGCAATAGAAACAAGGATGTTCTGTCTTTCAATGAGCTTTGGGTATTATTTGGGAGAATACCTGAAACGTCCAAGATGGGAGTGCTGTTCCCAGAGCATAGTCGGGGATGACGGATAGCAAGCAGGATTCACCCTCCCTTAACTGTGGCACCAATGCTCCTACAGACTCAACCCCTGTGGTGGGTTGACCTTGGCTGGATGCCAGGTGCCCACCCAGCCACTCTGTCACTCCTCTTCCCAACCGGACAGGGAAGAGAGTAAGATGGAAAACAACTCATGGGTACAGATAAGGCAGTTCAGTAAAGCAGAAGCCAGGTGGAAGCTTGTGCGTGCAAAAGGGAAGCAAAAGATAACAAGGTTTATTCTCTACTTCCCATGAGCAGCGATGTCCAGCCACTCCTGAGAAGCAGGGCTTCAGCATGCACAACGGTTCCTCAGCAGGCAGCCATTGGAGACAAGGAATGCCTGCCTTCCCGCTCCTTGCCTTAGCTTTTATATCTGAGCTGACGTCGTATGGTCTGGAATATCCCTTTGGTTGCTTTGGGCCAGCTGGCCTACTTGGGTCCCCTCCCAGGATCTTGCCCTCAATTGAGGAAGAAATGTTACAGTGCTGATGCTGTGCTCAGCAGTAGCCAAAACACCGGTGTGTTATCAACACCCTATTAGCTACCAAACTTGTCTATCTCGTACTGGCCTTTTTAGCTACCAGCGTGCTGGCAGCAAGTGTGGGTAGAGCCCTTCCCAGATCTTTGTTCATGAAGCCTAGCCATGATGATGATTAGCTACCAGTGCAAAGCTACCGACACCCATTTAGCTACCAATGCCTCACCGCTATGAGGGCTGCTATGGGGAAATGAACTCCAGCTCAGCCAGACCCCATACAATCCCTTTTGAAATACTATCTGAGGAGGTGAACAGGAGTCAAGAACTGCCCTAATCACTTGTCAAGTGTAGTAAGAACTGTTTTTTCTGTTGTAATACTTTTCTTACCTGCACTGCCCTGCAAGCCAAAGCCCTACCAGAAATTTCCCTTATCCTGTCATAAGAACATTTTTATTGGCAATGGTTTATTTCACACACTGATGGTATTCTGGCAAAGCAAAGAATCCATTAGGGAGATTTTCTGTGAGGCCATGATGGGAAAAAATATGCTACCAAACATTTCCTATTGCACAGTGAGGCAGAAAAAATGATCCTGCATTCCCCATTCCTCATGAAACCCAGCTCAGATTGTGTTGCTTTCTGCTGTGCTGTCTGTGCCTGCAGAGCCCTCCTCTCCTCCACAGGTTCAGAGTGTCCCTGCAGAAGCGAGGGACTCCTCTGCAAAGGTCAACAAAAAGCTTTTATAAGGGGTCTGTTCAACAGCAAGCAAGAGCACCTGGGGTTAGTCAGTACTATATTTCATGTAGAGTAGACAGTCATCAGCAGTGGCACGGGAGCTGCCGTGGCTGGATATTCGTAGTGGAGTATGCCAAGAGATACACCTTAACAAAGAGCTATGAGGAGATGTTTGAGTTGGCAAGGGTGCTGGAAGCAGTGCAGCTTGACTGGTATGACATGAGCTGATGTCTCCCTCTTTCTCCCTGGAGAGGTGGTGGTGAGGGTTTGCTTCAGGATCCTAGGTAAGGCAGCATGCTCTCTGGACGTACTTGGTGAGGGAGCTTGGAAAAGTTTTCCCCTGCTCCTTCCCATGATGTCCTCTGGAAAGAGCTTGTAGTATGTAACCAGCCATCCAACAGCCATTGTTCTCATTCAGATGACCCCATCTGTGCCCCAGAGTTATCATCTTCCCCTAATATCACGGTAAGAGCTATATTTTTTCTTTATTTTTTTAAAAAAACCTTTCTTACTGGCAAGATTATGATATGCCTGCCCTGCTGCTTTGCTCTAATTGATCCTCACAGCCAAGGGCAGGGTCTTTCCTCTTGCTTCTCCTAGAGACCTCTGCCGCTGGCTTGCACCTTGAAGCACTGGTGGGCAAACCCTGTTTCAACACACTCTGTGTTTGTTCAGTCCCCAGCTGGGGACAGCACACTGTCTGAGCTGGGAGCCCGACACATATGGAAAGGTGACTCCAGCCCAGCAGGCCAAACATGCTCTTCCCCAAGCTGCACTCTCCAGTCCCCTCTCCTCCTTATTTTTCTATATTTTTTTTCCTATTTATTCCTGTTGGAGTTACAAAAGTCTGCTAGATTTAAATATGGGCACATTCTGATTAACTTCTATTTTTGTTTATATTTCCTCTTTGGTTCTTCTTGGTTTAGGCTCTAATTATCTCAGTTGTAATCACTTGGTGTGATAAAGTTAAAGTAATAATGATTATTTTTGATAGTACAATGTTTTCTCTATAAATGTTGTAGCTAATAAAGACAGAATGCCAAGCTGCTTATGGGAAACAGATTTTTACGGTTCCTAAACAAATGCCTTGCATAGTTCATGTACAGATAATAAAAGAACAAAGTAACCCTTCTAAGAAAAATTTATATCTTGATTAAAAAAAAAAAATCTATCTGCATATTTATGCTCCAAAACACTGTTTTTAAAGGTTCAGAACCTAATATCATTGCTTGAGGCCAGAGTTGGGGACTCAAGATGTCTGCTCAGGTTTGTGCACCTCTGTGGCACTAGGAGCTGGGCTGCAGCTCAGACCATGAAGCTCTTCTGCTGTGCACTGCTGAGGGAACAGTTTAGCACCTTTCATGCCTTGTCCCATGTGATATCCAGACATAGCACTTTTTCCTGGGGCTCTTGGTCTAGGAGGAGTTTTAAGCATGTCTGTCATGTCATTCACAGGAATATTTTGCTTTCAGAAAGGAAACCAATGAGCCTCAAAGCTGAATGAAGGTGTACCACAGGGGAAGTGGTGTGCTAGGGCACAGCACGGGGAATATCACTTGCAGCCCCCTTCTCCTGAAGCTGTGTCATGTCACATAAAATAAATCACATTGCAGGTGGACGGTGTTACAAGTGCATGTGACTCAATACGGAGTGTCTAGGGCACTCAGCTGGGAAAACATGGGTACACTTGGGGAGATAGCTCTGGGTTGCAGTCCGTGCATGAAGAAGGGCTTATGCACTTTATGTTAAGCTAGCCATAGCAGCTTGACACCTAAGCAGAGCACAGAGACTTGTCTCCAGGCTTCTTTCTTTTCCCTGGCCACAAGCATTATGGTGGGTGTTTGTGCGTCCTTTCTCTTTGTCAAAGAGCCTGTAACTCACTTTCAAAAAGTTTGCAAGCATAAATTTTCATTTTGTTGGGTTTTTTTACCTATTTGTGTCAGATGCAGGAGCCATGCCTGCTGCTTGCACCCGAGATTTACTCAGATGACATTGGCAATGGGGTTTTTGAAAAGGGGCTTCAGATGTTGAGCAATCAAATGGCAGCTAGTATGTGGACTCTCTTCTTGGCTCAGCCAGGCTCTTTCTGTGCCTTAGGCACTTCATCCCTTCTAGGCTTTTCATAGTCATATGCAAAGAGGGGCTTGTGGAGGTGTGTATGTGCAGTTTATGTTAGTATTTGTCAAGTGTTGCATGATTTACAGCAGTTTGTCCTCTTGTAATAACACCAACATGTTACTGGAAGTCTTTGGACAAATCCATTATTAGAGTTGACTACTGTGATTAGTACATGGGATGGCACAGAAGCTTTGGGCTAGGTATGTGCTATGTATTTATCGTCATATCCTTGCCCTCCCTGACTGCAGGGAGCTGTGAAGGCTTGGGCAAAAGGGCTGCCACAGGCAGCATTTTCTCAGAAGCAGAAAATACTTGATAAATCTTTGAAAGAGCAAGCAGGAGTGGAAGCTGGTTTTGATAGTTCCTGTCCTGGTGGTATAAATAGTGTACAAAACAAAATAATGAAAAGAGGCCTTGACTTTGGGGTCTATACTGTGTAATTACTAATGTAATTAATATACATCACTGAGAGTTTTCCTTTCACCACCCTCTTGATTATTTAAACCAGTGGGCACATTTGTATCTTGTTTAGTATCTTCAGTTTTATGAGTAACCATGGGACATCTTATCGATGGTTAGAACAGATTTGTTCCTGAAGAATGGATACTTCTGGTATCTTTTATTCTAACAAAAAAAAAATAATTTTCCAGTTCAGCCTCTAGGCAGAAAAATGACCAACCTAATTAGAGAAAGATTTCTCAAGAGCAGGGAAAGCATTTCTCACTTTTTTTGGCATACAATGATATCAAAATTGTGAACTTTATGTAAAACATTTAGCAAAGAAACAGCCATTAAAACAAGTGTGCTATTAGTTCTACATTAGCATAACTAATGAGGTCCTTGGTTCAATGTGAAAAAATGAATAAAGTGCTGCAGTATGCAGCATTGTATGACTCAGTCTTTTTCTTCTCTTGAGCAAACTTCTGCATGCCAAAGGTGAGAGCATTAATTGAGTACAGAACCTGTTTATAAATCCTGAGTGCAGCTCGGGGTTTGATGGGCGCCACCACTGCTCATTCTTACTTTGCCACTGTCTGTAATTAACCTTCTGCATTCTTCATTAAATGAACGATGGTCTCTGGTTTCCGTGAGGCTACTCTGGCCTAAATTAAAAGGAGTCTGCAGTCAGACTCCTACTGCATCTCAAAGTCCTTACCCAGCTGTGTGGACAACCAGCGAACGAACCAAAAGACTCATAGGATCAGCCTTCTAGGTAATAACATTGTAGGCAAGAGGACGATATGAGGCTTGTGACTTTCCATAGATTATTCCTTATGACAAATTTGGTACAAGCTCCCTGATAGAGGCATACAGTGTACCACCGAAGAGGAGACTGGCTGTTATGTACAGTTATCCACACAGGTGTGCGCTAGCACATGTTGAGTGAATATGGACTTCACATAGAAGTCTGTCCTCCTCCCCCAAGTGTGGTACCAATCAAGAGCTTGTTGGAGTCAGTGGGACCCTCACTATGAACTCCAGTGGTTGGAGCTTGGAGTTAACCTAGGGAGCAGGAGCAGGAGCACCTTCCCCAGCATGTCTTCCATGCCATGTGCTCCCAGGGCTCTCCTTGTGCTGCCTCTGGCACTTGCTGGGCTGCTCGCTTAGCTGATTTAGCTCACTAAAAAGCCAAAAAATAGGCAAAACAAACAAAAAAAAAGAAATTAGAACTCTTGTGTTGGTTCCTGCCTTCTGGTGAGTCATGGTAGTGGAGGGAAGGAGCAGCAGGGCAGCCTGGGATGGGGGCATGACTGAGGCTGGGGCAGGAGCAGGAAAATTTGGTGGGGAGAAGAGCAGCCCTGCCTTGGTGAGAGAGCTGCCAGACTGTCTGGTCTGCCTGTGAAACCACAACCAAATTCCTCACGTCAGTGTCTTTATTTTGGTTATTTGGTTTGGTTATTTATTTGGTTTGAAGGAGTCTCTTTCTATCCGGTTTCCAATCAAAACATCATGTACTCCCTAAAATCTGAGTTTGAATCTGAACATGTTGCACTATAGGGACTGAAGTCTACCAGTTGTATAACATAGATGAATGCCTTTGAAAAAGCAAATCCTTAATCAAAGTTACACTCCATTTGTTTTTTAAATTTTCATTTTCCATTTAAGTAGCTGTTTCATTGCTATGAGAAGCATTAAGAGTTTTTCACATTTTTCTTCTTGTAGGTCTTTTAAAACTGAAGTTACCTTGTTATTAGTGTCCTGGCAGTGGATATTTTCACTTATCTGCCCTGTACTCATAGCTTGGATTGAAGATTACCTCTGAAGGGTTTTAGTTTCTTCATGCAGAAATTTGTGCACTGTTGTTTTGACTATTTGAATGTTTTCATTGTAAAGCACTGTTTCTTTTTCACTATACTGTTGTAATTGTATATAAAGTTAGCTGAAGGCAGAGAAATTCTTTTTCTTCTGTTATGTCTTTTTGTCAGCCTGAAGTTAATTTAATATTGATTTATCAATGAAATTATAGCTGCAGCTATGTTGCAACTCTTTTTTTACCCAGTCACTGAAAGAAAGTAAAACAAAGTTGCAAAATGTAGGCAGGTCAAAAAGGCCAATTTCAAAATGAGAAATGAAGGAATGCTACCTATTCTCAGAAAAAGATACACTATGGCTAACAAGCCATTTATTTCTAAACAGGTGCTGGTTTTGGTCAGAAAGACTGAAGAGGTCGCTTTTCTGCTCTGACTTCCTCCTGAGAACATTTAACCAAGGTAAGAAAGTCACTGCTGCAAATTACCTCTGACACTCATGAACTTTTTTTTCCTGTGGGATACCTTTTCTGTTTGAGTAGGTCTTTTTTTCTCTGAGTGAATCATCATCTCCAATAATAGTGAACTCCCCAGATTACCAGATGAACTTTTTGAATTTTGATGAGAAATGTGTTTTCATTCCAGCACGGGCTTCTTTCAGAGCAAAACAATACTTGTGGGAAAAGCCGGGCTTTTCCAGCTTTACATCCTGAAAATGTCAGTGATAGTTTGTTTTGAAATGGTTATTGGAACATATTCAAAGCATGTTATCAAAATGTTTTGTCTAAAAAAACCCAACCGTAACCACTTTTGATAAAAGATCATTTCAAAGCATGACTTGACAAACACACAAACCTCAAACTTCAGAAAACAGGAAAGAAATTAACATTCCAGATTTTCCCCAATAAAACCTTTTTTTTTTTTTTTTTTTTTTTTTTTACAAAAAATAATCCTTACCACTGATCAGCTCATTAATCTACTCAAAGAGACAGGCAAAGGGTTATCTCTGGAAAGAGGTACACCTCAGCTGTTTCTCTGGATTCACTTGTTTCTTCTTGGTGCCATCTGGTTTTGAGGGCAGCTCTGCCCATGTCTGCTCTTCTTGGGCGTGCAGATCTGCCAGCAAGCTCTTGCATCCTGCTCTGTCTCTGTGTCTGCACCTTCCAGGTATGGTAGTGTCAAGTTCTTCATCATCTTCATGTCTCTTTTGGCAAGCCAAAGAGAAAGAATCCAGACTAATTTTATCCACTAGTAGGGTCCTTTGCACAAGATTTGGCAAGGTTCCTGTGACAAATCACTCTAGAAGCACACTGTGCTTGCCTTTTACCTTTTTTACATTGTTCACTCTACAAACACCAGCAAGAATTCATTGGTAGTATAGCTGAGTATTTCTTACAAGTTGTTTACAAAAGTAGAACTTAACTCTCCCCCCATTTCTTAGTATCCAGTCCCATCTTTCATGAATCAAAACTGCTGCTGCACAGCCACATGCAGGTAAATATTGCTGCATCCTTTCGGACAGAGACAAGAAAACCTAATGTTACCTAATAGAGAAGGTTAACGTATGTGGGAAAGCCATGAAGAAAGTAAGCAGGCATTCATATGTCAGACTAAGACAATGGGTTTTATTTTGTTAAGAAAATCTGAATGTATACTTAAGTCCTTCCAAGGTATCACACAAGTCACTATTATATCATTGATGATTTACATTTTCTACTCTGTATCATTTTCTATTCCTGGTGTAGGAAAGAAAGTTAAAGCTAGATAAATGCTGGATGTGCTCAAACAGCATGCATTCAGCTTCTAATAGCTTAATAACCACATTTTTCTCTCTCTTTTATCATCATTGTTATGTGTCTGTTAACAAGAAACTATTCAGCAGAATCATAGAAGAGGCTGCCTAATGTTTTACTACCAGATTTATGAGAAGAAAAAGAATAGGACAGAGAGGAATGATTTTGAGATGTGGGGAATAAACAGAGGCTTTAAAATTTAACTCCTGTCTGTCATCATCCTAATTAAAAATGGGTCCATTTGATGTCTCAGTTCAGAACGTTGAACAGTGCTGCTTTGTGTCTGTCACGGTGATTGATGTCTTTTTCAGTAATAACCCAGTAACACATACAGAGTCATGTACCAAATCTGTAGAGTATGCTGTCCCAGAGCAATTAAATGACCTATACCCAGTTACATCAGTGGTGATGTCCTCTATTTGGATTGCTGAAAAAGCAGACTGATGACAGGGTTTCTGCTGAAGCAGAATATTCAAGGGACTAGATAGAAATAATAGCCCTATGAATATACATTGAATTTAATAATAGTTATTAAATTCCCTTATTTATTCTATTCCCTACTGATTTTGGATTGTTCTCCTCATCACAGAAACCAGCTTCTCTGAACATTCCTCAAGGCAGCAGAAATGGAGTGACAATAAAATCACAGCTAAGTGCAGCATACTCATCATGTAATATATCTGATCCTTTCCTAGAACTGGTAAGAGAAATGGGGTATATCCCACTGAATTGGTTGTGTTCATATTACAGGCACAATGGTTATGAAAGGCAGATATTAAAGCAAATCACTAAATTCATATTAATTTTAGTGGGATTTGACTGGCCCTAAGTGGAAGCCTGTGGCTTTGAGGAATTGATATCTACATTTTTATTTCACTTTTAAACAATTCCAAGACTCTCATTCATTTCTTGTATTGCAGCAACCTTTCTCAGAAATATTTTCTCATGCTATGCAAGCTAGAATGTGGCTGTAGTTTAAGAAGCAGATGAAAGAGAGCATTATTCACTTTATTCCTAAAGGAGGTATCTTTAGCTGATCTTGTCTTGAAGGAACATTCAGCTCTGCACTGTTGGTGTCTGTGAAGAAGAGCAATCATAATTTACGTGACAACTGACACTAAAATACTATGCAATATCTTAATTTTTTGCTTATTCATTAACTAGATTAGTATAGAATTAAATACATTATTAAATCACTGCAAGATTGAGTAGATAATTCCCTGACAGACAATCCAGGTTATTTTACTTCAACAGTCTTCACCTGACCAGACTTCTGTGGAGTAGATTTCATTTTGAGAAAGGTAACACCTTGAAACAACTGGCAAGTGATGCCAGATATCACTCCAGGAGGCAGTATTGAAGATTATCATTTAGAAGGCATCAGCAACACATTCTTCTCTTTTGGCATGACCTAAAAGTTACAATAATTTAGAGTTCTTGTGAGATTTTCACACATTGACATTGAGCATAATTCCATGCTGTGTTAATGAAAGTCACTGTTAATGGATTTATGTGGTTAGAGTTATGGAATAAATAGTATTTAAGATTTCCTTTCCACACACAAATAGCTGGAATGCTACACTCTTAAACATTTCAGTGAATAGTTGGCATCCCTAGCCTCTGTTTTGAGAAATTAGGGAGGAATTGGGTAGTCCAGGTCCCACGATCTCTCTGTAGGAAAGTCAAATACAGATTTGATTCAGCTGAGTCCTTAGTGCACTAACCCCTTCAAAGCACTGTTTCTCATTGGTTTAAGGAATATGTGTGAACCATATGTTTTTCCTCACTCAAGGATAGTTGCTGAACTTTCTCTGCATGGCTGAAGATGATGTGCATAAAAGGGTGCAGGTCTGGACTGGTAACAAAGGTCTAGACTGGTGTTGTTTCCATATAAAGGGTGCATGCATGGATTTCTGTGTTACTGCTATGCATCAATACACAGTGTGCCAGTAACTCTTCCTCAGAAAAGATGCAGTTTGACTTTCTGCACAACCATGGCATGCATGGTTTCTCAAAACTGTGCCTGGGTGACAGACTGGGGAATGAGGTTTGGGTCTGTTTCTGGCAATGGATCTGTTGGAGCCTGGAGATGATAGTGCTGCTGGAGTAACACTCTTCTGGAAGAAGAATTATGTTTGTTGTGTTTTGCTATTTTCCCGCCTCTGTGAACCATAGGCATGCTAATTGTAAGGTATGTATCTCTGCTTAAAGGAAAAGATAAGCCCTAATGGTTGTCCTTTTCATTTTCTTGTTTGGAAGTGGAAGTGCTGCGTAGAGCTGTGGATGATTTTTCTGATGCATGCTCCAGTGTACAGTACATACTTGGAAAGGTTTATTAGAGCTAAAATAAAGTCCTGAAGTTGGCTTCTGTGAGCTTGAAGATCCTGTTGTACCTGCTGCTGCTGCTTAGCAGAACTGAGTTTCCAGACTGAAACAGGGTTTTTTTAAGACCAGTGACATTTGGTCTGTCTTTGCAGATTATTTTGAAACACCCCACAATTTAAACTCTTAACACTGCAAGCTACTTGCTCCTTTTTTTCACTTTGATCTTTGGTGAATTCAGTTGCTGCAGCTTAGTCCCACTGTCACTTTTCATAGATCTGAGACAAAATGTGATTTTTCTGTACAGCCTATAATGAATAGAAAGAGCTGATGTGGTTTATTTTTGCCTGTTATTTCACCAGTTTCATTAGCTAAGTTAATTGTGATTGAAATTCAGCAGAGACACACAGAAAATCTTGTTTTCTCCAAAATAATTGAGAAAATTCACTACTTGCCATCTCGCCAATGTTATGTGATCAACTAGACTTTTTTGAATATGAAATGAATTCTCTAGGTTAGGAAATCTATTTCACCTGGGCTACAGCAGCAATTAGTTATTAGAAGCAATTAGAAGGAGGAAATGTATAGTTTAGAAAGCCTTTCATGTTTGATGTCTAAGAAAGGAAGTAGCCACCATGAATTGTGTGCAGTGCTGACTAACTCTAAAATATAAAGTTTTCATATGTGAAGGTTTAAGGAGTAAACTGTTTTTCTGTGAATTTAGTAAATGAGTATATAAATTCAGTGTGCTGAATTTTTATGCCAGACTGACCTGAAAAGTCTTGGCCTCAGACAGTAAGGCAAAATTGAAAGCAGGAAAATCTTTAGAACTCTACAGGGACTCAGTTGGGTTTTCCCTGTGAGCCAGAGGATGATGTCTCAGTGTAAGGACAAAGCAGTGCATAGTTTTAATTTATCCTGCTGCTCCTTCACTGCAATGCAAATTCATTCCTGGACATTAACATTCTCTCCTTGCTCTGCTTGGTGTAATAGTAACTATTTATGGAATGAACCCAACAGACTGTCTTCTGCTTGACTGCTGGTGGTCTTAAAATGGAAGATATATTAGTAAGCTGATGATATCATTGCCTTTGTGCTGGTGAATATAGCTGGCCTTGTGCTTTTATAGCTTGGCGGAGAACAGTTTAAAAATTATTTTGGCTGATCTGTGGGTGCCATTGTGAACTTACTTAACTCCTATTCCCATTTCCAAACCATTTAATTTTAAATCTCTCATGTGGCATTTGCTAATCAGGATATATATAGAATCAGAAGCAAATGAAAATTAAAATAACGAGAATGGAATACAAAAAAATCTGTGATTTTCTGTTCATACATTTTCATTTTTATTACAGTAATGAAATGCTTAATAATGTACTCTTCAGCTGGTGTAATATATCTTAAGATGGTAGAATTAGTGCATATTTTGGAAAACCCCAATGACAATAAAAGGATACATAGTTTTATGACTAGGTAGCAAATTGGCACTATCACCTGCATGCTAAGTGCAGCTAAAATAACGTAACTAATGATATAATATGGGATAACATATGGGAATAAATAAAAAGGTGTTGGATGGGTGAAGAAATGCCTGAAGTCCATATATAGTTTAAATAACATTACAGTTCTGACTCAGGCTCATGAAATTGCTGAAAGTGAGAGTTAAGGCTGCCTCTCTGTACTTAATATGCCTTGGTGCCTTTCCAGCAAATATTTTATTGTGTGAGCTATCCCAGTGATTTTGGAACGTAAGAAGCATTGTGAACTTCTTTGAGGGTTTGACAGTGAATTTTTCCCATAGACCTACAAGCAAAGACTGAAGTCCAGAGAACTAGGAGAGAGAAAGTTCTTCAGTTCAATTTTTGGGCTGTTGCAGGCAAATAACCTTTCTGTGCAGCCTGCTACCCCTCATATGACTTCAATGTTTTGTTTAAAAATTTTGACTGTGATTAGAGTTCAGAGATCTTCATTTTATGTCCCCAGAAAATGCTTTAGTCGTGGAGAAAGTTGCTTACACTCCTTCTGCATAGGCAGTTAGGCAAACCTGCAGTCAAAGCTCTGTTCTTCCTGACTCAAATCAAAAGCTTTCCCCTAAAATTGCTGAAATGGAAAGGTGAAGTCAGTGTAGGCTGGTACCCCATTTCTGAGCTATTCTGACATGATGCCATGAAAAACATGGTTTCCTTCTCCTATGGGACAAAAGTAACAATCAAATCTTTAAGATCTGGCATGAAATAAAGTGGCTGGTCAGTGCTTCAGATGGTGATGCTAAGAGAAAATGGGGATTTCAGTCTCAGCTCTTACATGCTCCTCCTTACTTCAGTATCTGAACCTCTTGCACACTCTAATGAACTGGGTTTATAGCTGTCTATTTTAAAAATGGGACTGTGAAAGCGAAAAAATATGTTACAGAGCTGGAAGTTGATTCCTCTTCATGCAAGTGCCTTATCCAGTGCAATGCTCCCAGGGTCTCTCTTCCCATAGCTCCAAATTTTCTGCATACAGCCAGAAGGGTTACTGATTTGTACATCATTTCCTTTAGTTTGTCATTTTGTACCTGCATGCTTAGTGTGCCCAGTTTCCTCATTAATAACAGGAATAAAAATAAAACCTGGTTTCTTTAGTTGAGTTGAGAATAAGCGTAACATACCAGTCTCCCTGACATCGCTGGCTGTTCTGTGGAGATCAGAGTTGGTATCTCTTTAGTTTAGCTGTAGCTGTGTTCTGAAAATTAATTCTTTTGTTTTCAGTTTTCTTTTTTTTCTTAGGTTGAAACAAAATACCTTTATACTTACCACCAATATCTCCCAAGACTTTAGGAAAATTAGCAAGGTTATAAAATCTACAGAGTATGTATGGTTTACTGTTGCAGCTGCACTTTAAAGGAAAAGTAATATACTCACTTGTACTCCTTAGAAAATCATCAATAAATTAGCACTCTTTGAAAAGTTTCTGGTGCCTAGCACAGTTTCTAAATATTACAATCAAATTTGGGTATTCCATTTTTAACACTCCAGTCAATTTAAACAGTGTTGCCAAGATCTGAGCGTTCACCTTTTTCTTTACAACATTTTCTGTCCTCTTCTGTTTCCTCCAAGGGGCTGAGAAATGGAGTGCCTTAGAGGTGCAGAGTCCCCACAGTGACTCAGTAGCTTTACAAAGGTTGGTAAGGCCAGCTGCCCATAGAGCAAGGGTGAGCATGGTCATGGTTGGGGGTCCTGCATCCTGCACAGCTCCCCCATGGGCTGAAGACCATCATGCCTTCAGTAGTTATGGGATTGTCTCCTTCAGAGTGCCTTTGGAGAGTTCCTGCCTTCACTGTGAGAGCCTGCATCTCTATTTCTATCCATCTCACTCAAAGTGCTGACATAATTGTTTATCCAACCCTCTTCAGCTCAGTTAAGGGGTTAAGGGCATACTTCAAATGAAGCGCATTACTGCCTTCTCGCAGTATTAAGAATGAAGAAGAGAAACTTAAAGCAAATGAGAAGGATTTGTGTTAACTGTTGCCAAGGAGTCTTTCTTAAATTCACACATTCCATAATATCTGAGTAAAAATAATATTGAATCTATCCTTCAATTTTCTTGCTTTTTGTTCATCAACACTAGGATGAAGCAGTTTACAGTCACCAGAAATGCCTGAGTGAGCTGAGTGAGGCAGAGATATTAGAGTTGCTCTTGTCCTTCCATGCCCTTTCCCCTGTGTTTATTAATCTGTATGTGCAAATTAAACAGAAATTAAACTCTTAATTTATCACCATGTTGTGGTGACAGCAGGCGGGATCAGAACACTTTACAAACACGTAGCACCACATTAACATCAGAAACAGATTCTTCCCCAGAGAGGAGAGAAGATTTTGAAGAATGCGGAAAGATGCCACAGGGCTGTAATTCCTCTTGCTGCTTAGAAAACAACTGATTGTTGTTGAAACACTCAACAATCAGGAGGAGGTGAGTCCAATAATCTGCAGAACATATGTAGGATAAGGCTTTTCTACTGTCAAGAGTAGAAACTTGAAATAAACAACATTAGGAAAAAAAACCAAACACGTGGCAAAAGAAAAAAGAGAGAAAAGATGTCTGGTAATAACTCAATGTGACTGCCCAGAGAAATGAACTGCTCCAAGGAGCATCCCTCTGGATGCAGATCATCTATGCTACAGAGAGCTGCAGACTTTGCCATTGTCTGTTTTTGCAGGGGACTGAGCTGCCTCCTTGTCTCTTCATGAAACACTAGCAGGTATTCCAGGACCGGTGAGGGCCATTTATGCAGTCACCCTGTGGTCCTGCTTTAGTAAAGCACTTAAACACATGCTTAAGGGATTTGCTGATTTGGATGCTGTGCTCTCCACTGGCTCCCTCCACATGTCTCCTGGCTCATTGACTGTTTGGCTCTGCAAGTGCTTTAAGATGCTCCTGCCATCAAGAGCTGGGCCCCTCTTCTCTGCGGCATCAGAAGTGAGGCAGGCATGCTAGTGTTCTCTCAGCAGGTAGGTCTTTTCTCTGTTATTTTGTGGTGGGAGATGAGCTTGCTGGCCCCACACTCATTCCAGCAGGTAGGAGCATACTGTGGCCCCATTGCATTGTCCTGTCCTTCTGAAAGTCCCATAGAGCATGGTTCCAGACTTGCTGGCATGCTGTCTTCTGCCTGCCATGTACCTGCCAGTGGCACTGATCTCCTGAAGGTGACCACCCACGCCATGGACTCCACTCTAGTGCTGTCATCCCCTGGTCAGAGCAACCTCATGTTGCAGAGGGTCCTCCACAGGACTGTGCCTTCTTTTGATGACAGTGATGAAAGGAGTGGGAAAAGGCTTCACTTAAGTAGTTGTGTTTTAGAGGCATTTCTGCCTTAACCTTATTGCATTTGGGTGAGTCGTCTTTCCTGTGAGGGGGGCAGGAATGAGATTTTAAAGCCTTTGCAAATATGACAAATTTAAAGGTTACTGTCTGCATGAAGGCCTTAGACACCACTTTTAAATGCCTAAATTCCCAATCTTTGAGAGCAGATTTAAGACCTAGGTCTGAGGGCATTGGCAGGAGTAAGTTTCAGAGCTCCTAAGTCACTGCTCTTTTAAATAAACCCTTACTACCTCAGGATCTTTTCAATATATTACCCTCTTTCCTGTATTACACTTCAGAGGGCAAAATCCTCATTTACGTTTGGATTCCCACGGAGACTGAGTAAAATGAATTTATTTATTTACTCCTGCATTGCTTCATCAAAGAGACCCCAACTGGGAGAAGCTGGAGGTCCCCATTTGTTATGTTTTGTCCAGCCCAGAGGTGACCCAGCCTGCAGCAGTGATACTCTGCAGGGAAAAGCAAACTTGTCAAGCTTTGCTTAACTCAGCCCAGCATGTGGTTTAGCACATTGACAGATGCATGGGTCTGACACTCTTTGGAGACTGGCCAGGAGAGTCGTATTGCCTGGCAGAAGCAGGATACATGTCCCTCCCGCATTGCTTGTGATTTGTGTGTCAGGTCAGCACCCTGTCAGGCTCCTTTGCTGAGACAGGTGCTGGTGTTCTTCATACAGCCACAGCTCCTTCCTTCATGGGAGCAGGGCCTGTGGCTACGCCAAAGCCTCTTTGGAGATAACTGTACTGACAAGCCAAGGTGCAGTTATATTTTCTCCTCAGAGATCCACACAGGCTCGTGTGCCAATGGCTGGACTGTTGGTTTGCTGTGCCACAGTGCATCCAGGTGGGATCTCCAGACTTCCCTGTGGGAGCCTAAATTTGGGTGGTTGGAGAAGCTGCACCCACAAGCTAACACTGTGTGCCAATATACCTTTAAAACTGGTATTTCAGGCCCCCATGAAGAAGTTGATAAGGAAGTCTGAATTAGCAGGATTGTTTTGTTTGGAGTTTTTTCGATAAGGTTGAGGAGCTTCAGAAGAGGCAGACTCAGAATTTTGGATCTCTGTTAAATCAAGCCTCAGGTTTGGATTTCCAGTCAAGTAGTGCTGGGGCAGGGCAGACATACAGAGTCAAGTGCTGCAGCTGGACACTGTTTCCTTGCACAGTGCTGCATTGGAAAAGCAGGGAGCAGAGAGAAAACCATGCCTGAAACTATTCTGAAAACCAACATTTCTGCTAATTTCCCTTGCAAGAAGCAAACCCCTTCAAGGGCTTCATTTGAGAAAGAAATATTTTTCCCTTAAGAAGCTTTAAAAGAAAGGTCCCTCTTGACAGAAAAGAAATCCTGGTGATTTAGCTGAACAGAGTGCAGTGTACTCAGCAAAAAAAGAGAAAAATGAAAGTGTTAGCAGAGCCTTGATTATTGGTGACAGAGGAGCATTAGCCAAGTTATAATGGATTGTCAAACTAGGTTCATGTTTGTTTAGCCTCCCAAGTTCTTTGCACTGAGTCAACACCTAGCCATCTGGGATGGGAGATGGGGGGAGTAATTTTTTGTGAAAAAGAATTATGTGAAAATCAGTTAAATTTATGTTTCTATTCTAACGGAAGAGGTATTTAAAAGGAAAACATACCTTTCAGAGTGAAGCATTTGTTTTTGTTCTCTACAAGTGCTTGTTTGAGTTCATGTTTGTTAAAGGGCTTGTAGTTAGTAAATCATGACGGTTTCCCCTGGTAACATAAAAATAGGTGTGATTGGAAAATTTGTAGCAAGAAAATAAAACTGCCTTTCACCCACTTGGACTTCACTTGACTTGGTGAGATATTTGTAAGCCCTGATTGACTTAAAAGTACATTTCTTTAGGAAAAAAGTACAATTAAGAGAGAATTTTTCCAGGAAGACACATAGAACCTGCAGCAACAACAACAGTGTGAATCATGTGTTCACCCAAGGACACAGCTGTTCCCAAGTGGTGATGTTTACTGATGAAGGAAACACAAAACACTTGAGTACAATAGCAAGAACAATTTGGAAAACAAAGATTTTCTATAGCCAATATAATTTGATTTTCTAGCTCTCTTTTCTATACAAGACCCATTGGCTTTGATAGGCACAGCAGAATAATCTTTAAAATTATGCTAAGCTCTTGTAAGTGTACTTGTGTGTGAAAATAATTGTGCCCAGTTTTATACAACACTGGGACCTGTGCTGGTCAAAAGCCCTGGGTAGCAAATGAATAGACATCAGCCAGTTTGAGATGGCTTCGGGTCAGGTCCTATTTTGCCTTGTCCTAGTGAAAAAAAGAATGATATGTCTGTAAGCAACTTTAGTGGCTTTGTCCTCCACTGCTCCGTAAGGGAGCCAGAAACAGTGCAGTTGTTTTCACATGTAAGGACGCTGACAAGAGTGCGTGGACAGGAGGAGGCCGGCGCTAACATTGGGATGAAGAGTTAACTTTAGCCCTCCAGTCTCACTGAGGCTTTTTTAGGGCCACAGGTGACCGTGAATGACTCTGCATTACAGCTGACAGAAGTGTTCAACTGAAGATGCATCTTTTGATGTCTACAGATAATATCTTCTTGTGCTTGTTGGTTACATCCAATTAACTACCAAGGGATTTCCTTGGGAGTCACTATGCTACTGCCTCTGTCTAATTTTGAACAGAAAATTCTGTCCCAACGTTTTGTTTTGCTGTCATGCATGTGGGCAGATTTAGTGACTTGCAAAATTCAGTATATCATAATCAGTTTCTGGGTCATTAAAGAGACTTGGCAAACTTTTGCTGTACTCTGTAATGTGTTTTCTGTGTTTCAAGTCAAACCAGAGTGAGAGCATTGACTTTGAGTGTTCTGATTTATTTCATCTGTTTATAAAAGTTATCTTTGGTTTTGTTGCACATAGGAAAAAGGAAAAACCCTGGTGGAAGATTGTGCTCATAAAACAAAACAAAAAAAAAAAGGAGAAATTATTATGAAACAGGCGCATTTGAAGGCATGGTATGTCAGTCACTTAATTCACATTCAAATTAAACTTTTTTTTAAGTAATATATTCTGTCTAACTCTGATACACTAATAAAAAAGGTTTTTTCAGCAAGGGTTAACTTTCTTTTGTGCACAAGGATCTAATTCATTTAAATCCCTGTTGAGTTTTTAGCACACAAATGAAGTGTTATACGGTTATGCTGGAGCTCTTGGCATTGGGTGAAATTTTCCCATCGTAATGTTGACTTATGAGACATGTGCAAAGCCTGTCCACCTCACTGTGGCTCTCCCTGTGTAGCAGAAGGCAGCACTGTAAGGAGCCTCAATGTGGATGGAGCAATCCAAGTCTATGTGCAATGAACCTCCTGCAAGAGGTCATGTCCGTAGGGACTATTCCTACCCATTGGGGAGGATGGTGGATTTTGCTGGGTAGGTGTCCTGACCCAAGGTACTTTGTATTTTCTGAACTCCAGTAAGGAGTTTACAGATCTTACAGACCTGGGAAGACTAAGAAAATGCTTGTGAAATTTAAAGAAAACTGAGTATTTCACACACTGTTGGTGGGGTCTTTGGTGCATGCAGATTGCTTTTGGTAGCTGCTGGGATGTTATGCCATGAAGTATTTTAGCGTGGTGATGCTAAATCACCTGTCTTAAGACAGGGCTTGCAGTTCTAATGTATGGATCACAGAGATCCAGGGGTAATACCAAACCTAGGCCTGGTTTCTAACACACTCGCTGTAACTTAAGGTGCAAAGTTGGTATTTGTTGTGGTGTTGTGGCATGTTGAGTCCTACCTCTATATATGTCATAATAATAGAAATGCTACCAATTCTGTAAAGACAAGTGTGTATGTGAACTTCTCGTTATGAAAATAGGCATTATTTGTAAACTTCATCCCATTGAGTGAGAACAGAGGGGACACTAATGCCTCATATACAAATGCTGGGCTGGTTTTCATTTAGCAGGCCTTCTTTGTACTCTTTTGGCAAGGTAAAATGGTCTTTATATGGTTGAAAATATAAATTGCATATCAGAAAAGGCTTTTTTTATGATGCCAAACTAGTAGAGACTAGAAATGCCAAACTAAAAGAGAGTTGGTGTAGAGAGGGCCAGACTTACTGTTTGCCTTTCCTTGGCCTTTTCTCATCAACACAAATCACCTTGTTCTAAAACTTTATCAGCATATGGACTGGAGTTATAATTTGGTTTGGACTGTTTTTTTCTTTTGGAAGAAAGCATTAATGTTCCCAAAAGAGAAGCAACACAGCACTTGTGTTCTATGATGTTCTTTATAAATGTGCAACCAGGTGTTTACAGTGTCTGTGCTTATCAAATATCTCTCGATTGGGAAATTTTTGCCTACGCGATAGCCCTGCAGGCATGGCAAGTCTATAAACATGATATGTTAAAAGAAAAAAATTAAAATGTATCCTGGTTTGTGAAATCAACAGAAATCTTCCTTCTGGCTAAATTTTCATTTCGTAAAAGCATCCTTAAGAAAATTATTGCTGTAAGTTAAATAATTAATAGTAAAAAATAATTTTCCTGAGCGTTTTAGGGTGGGTCCCGTGTTCCTTGCATATTCTTTTGAATATTCAATAAACAGAATTTAGCCTGAAAATCTATCCAGAAGCATGTTGGGTATTTAATTCTCAGTGGTAACATTGCATGCAGGAAGACAAAAGTAAATTAAGGGAATAAAAATTACATCTGTTTTTGACCAGACAGTCCTGTGTTTACAGCTAGACACCCATCATACTTTTATTTTCATATGTTTTGTTTTAAGTATTAAGTTAGAAGAATATGAATCATACAGAGGTCAAAGATCAAGGTCATTTTCCTGACACCAAATATTTTACTGTAGGACTCACAGACCACTTACCCTCAGCAGCATGAAAATCTTCTCAATTGCCCTTAGGGTGTTGTGTTGTGAAAGGTTGCAATGTAACACATGCCTCCTGCTTCCCGGTTTCTCCATGGAGCAATACAAAATAGCTTTCCCAAAAAGTCCTTGAAAATTTAGAATGCTCCCTTTTCATTGTCACAGTACTTTGGAGTCACCACCTCCTTGATAAATCTCTGTCTCTTCCCCCTTATTGATAAGTTACCAGTGTTTGGCATAAAAGTACGGCTTAACTGTTACCTGAACTTTTGATTTCAGTATTAGGCTGCAGAAAAGAAAAGCAGAGATGCTCTGGGGGTGGAGCAAAAAAATAAGCAATAAAAAATGCCTTGACTTTTGACATTATCTATATCATGTGGCAATATTCACCTATTTCAACTTTTTACTAGACAGTGGAAATGAAGTCTCTGCTAAGTGGGCAAATGTTCCTGAGTTATGAAAAGTAAAAACCTGTTAGGAAAAAGAATGGCAGCAAACAGCCTGACACTGAATTATACTGTTGATGATGAGGTATTTTAGCCACCAAAAGCTTCTCTAAGCATGGATTATCATAGAATTACTCTTATTTTCATTTCAAGCTGTACCGTCTTCTGAAACAGATTTATGTGTGGACGAGTCTCATTGGCTAGAGGTACATACATGCAGATCCATCAGTTCTTCTGTCCTCAGCATCTGACTTGTCCTAGTGCTGGAAATAGGAAAAAAGAAATCCAGCTTAGAGACCTAAGTTCCACACTCAGTGAATAAGCAGAAATCAGTATGTAAGAATGGAATAAAATTATTGCAAAATCTTGTCCATAAATGTCAGTGATGAAAATTGCTAAGACTTACAAAGAAATAACATAAATACAAAACACATAGTAGAAGGAAAACAGAGATACTCTATAGACATATCCAGAATCGTTAGATTTTGGAACAGACTTTTTTGGGAAGTAGCCGAATCGCTATCTCTAAGGTCTTTCAAGAAGAGATTAGACAGAATCTAGGAAGGATAGTCTGGGCACATTGGAGCTTGATTCAAGAAAAGACAGCACATACCTTGTGGAATGAAATCATAGAAATGTCACGCTGGGAAAGATTTCAGAAGATTAACTTACTTGGTCCTGCTATGGACCTACTGACAGCATGGTTGCTTGTAAGGATTGGCTCTAGCTATTTTGTGAGTGTGCTGATACTGGAAATCCATAAGCAGTTCAAAATAATTCTGATACATTTAAAACTAAATGTTGATATTTGGTTTTATTCTGAGCTAAAAGACTAATACCTGATATATATGTATCTTTAGGCTTGATAGACCCTTTGCCGTACTGCGCAGTGTGACTTTTGGTGTCTCTGAACTAAGGAGGAGAACGCCGTCTTGCTGAACTATTATGTAAACAATAAATATTAACATGCATTAAAAAATTTATGAAACTTATGTCTATAAAAGTTTAATTGCAGGTTAGACTGTCCTCAGCTAGTTGTTATGGACAAAATGTCATGTTACATCACTTTTGAAATTAGCATATTTCTTTTTTGGCTGTATGCTTCAGATGAGTTCCACATGTACTCCAGATTTAACAAATTCATCATTGGTATCTGATTATCACTTCAAATTACTTGACAGTTAGGTCAAGTCCAGGATTCTCATTTGTTTTTCATAGCATGGATCACATTTTAAAACCGAATGTCTTGTGTATCTCTCCTCTTCCATTCTGTGGTTGTGAAACGCCCTTGTGGTGTGGATAGTTATTACATACATGGAAAAGTGAAGTTAGGAAACTATTTCATGCAACTTTAGCTTCATAACAGTTTAATAGCTGGGACTGGGGAGAGCCAGCTCTGTGTGACTAGCCAGTTCTCCACTGCAGGCCATTTCTGAGAACATCTGACAATATCGTTTTATAATATTTCACTTCAAACTTGTCTGAGTTCATTATTTGTTGTTTCTAAGGATTCTGCCTTCCTTGAGTGCTATCTCCCTTTCCATCTCTCTTTTCCTCTCTGCTGACAAGACCAAAGCTAGAAAACAGTGCAAAAGGCAGCTCTCTTCAAGTCACAAGTTACTGGCGTTGTCCAGGTGTGAGAGGAGAGAGACCAACAGGCCAGTACAGGCTTTTCTGAGTAGGAAACTGGAAGAAGGTCTGGTCAAGTATTCCTCACTATCCCTGCTTTTTGAAAAAGTATTTAATTTTCAGCCAAACACCTCCAAGGAAACTGGATGTTTTTTTCTAGAAATTACCAGGATTTCACAGAAAAAATGGACTAAAAAAGAAAAGTTTTGATTTGGATATACTCCTATGTTGTCTGGTGGCTGATATAGTTAAGTTGTCTCAAGATCCAGCTGATGTCTCCAGCTGACAGCTGGGGCTGCACCTCTGCCTGTACTGCAGCCCTGCCAGCACCCCCAAGAGAGTTGTTGGTGAGGGAAGATGGGGTGCAGAGAAGTCTTCAGGGTATCCATCTTCTGAGAGACCTGAGGCTGGCCACAGCTGTGCTGTGCAGCCCCAGGGGATTTTTGGAGGTTTATAGGGATGTCCCTCTTCCTTTCCATACAGTTTACTGTAGTGGATTTCCCTGTCTTTCAAAGATAATTAGCAAAATGAGAGAATCCTACTTAGAGCCATTTTCTTGGCTGTGCCCAAGAAAATATGCTAGCCAGGATTAATACATTTCAATAACCCAGTTTAACCCATGGGTTTTGTACCGTTATTTATTGTTTCTGTCTCTTTTCATAATGAAGAGGTGCTGCCTGCTCATTGTAATAAGAAAGACTCCTTGAGGATTTATCAAGGGACTAAACTGACCAAGTTTATTTTGTTTTGTCATTAGGATTGTACGGAACATGATCTAAATGTGTACATTGCCAATCCAAAATGAGTACTCCGTTGCAAGGATTGCAACAACAGGAACGAAGTAAGCTCTGCCAGATGCATTACTGCATTTGTATTTGTACACACCTATTTACAATAAGGCATTGTCACAGACAGGTTATAGGAATAAGTGGATGATTGGTCTGCCTGGAGGGCATTTCTCATGTCCCTAGGGTGTTAAAGGCCTCAGAAGCCCAGGAAAATTCCTGCATTCCTTTTACCAGTGCCTCCCAAAGCAAAGATCTGCTGCCAGCTCTGCTTCAGCATGTAGCACCTAGGAGCACCATCATACCTCTGCCAGGTTAGGCATCTCTCATGGGAATATAGTTCACAGACATGCCATTTAGTTTAAATATAAAACATTATGGACACTGGCTAAAAATACACCATTTTGACCAGTGTCATACCAGGGTTGTACTGGGGATGTCTTGCTGTCTCCGTCTTTCATAGAATCCTTATGGAAGCTAAAAGTAAGGGTTTTCTTGGAGGTGTGATGTGAGGAAAAAAGCATCCTGCATTTCAGCTGTTCTTTAATGAAATCTAATATGTGGAAATTATGAGAGCAGATGGCGCTGTGGGGTGGATGCTTCTTAGAAGGCCAAACCCACTGTGAAAGTCTCTTTTAGTACTAACATGGAAGCATGAGTTTATATCTCAGTGGTTACTCACCAGTTTTGAAAAAAAATTAGAAATTGTTTCCAGGTTCAAATTAGACAAAACAATGTGCACTCTGTGACACACTGGACGTCAATTTTATGGCAAGAACCTCGAGTTTCTTTGGCACTTCTAAAGAAGAGCTCTACAGTGTACTGAAAGCTTTGTGGCAACTTCATAAACATTCTCAGACTCTGGAATATATTGAGCAGTGAGTTATTTGATTACTTATATTAAGTGGATTGAAACTGCTCCTTATATGTAGCTTAAATGAGGCTTGATCTGGAGTTTTGGCATGGTGAAGATGGAAGAAGCTTGAGACAGAGAAGGGAAGATCTTCCTTATACATTGAAACCAAAGGACTTGGAAGACTGTTTGAGGGATTAAATGAATAGCCACATGCGGCTGTCCCTGTGAGAAACATAAAATAATCATTTGACTCTTCCTATTTTTCCTATATTTGCTGTAAGCACTTATTTTACCTGTTGGATGATGGGTGGGCTTGGGCTATGCCCGTTGCAGGAAGTGTAGAGTGTGCTCCGGGTGATCTGGAAGATGAGCGAGTGCTCTCCAGAAACAACGGGATTGGCCCAGGCACGTCAGACCGAGACAGGACTAATCTACTGAGATGGAACTCTTCTGGGGATGCTGTGGTGTGTAAGGTAAGATTGTCATTGAAACAGTTTCTGGTCAGTATTTGCTAACATAGACTCAAAATGAAAAATATGTTGGAAGCTGAAATCAGTATCAAAATGGTTTTCCTCTTTCTTTTGGACCGAATGGGATTTTTTTTTGATGATTACTGCTTCAAATTTGAGTATTTTTGAGTATTAGAACCTTCCTGTCAGATTAACTCAATGCCATTAATGGCTTAGCTAAACCTTTTCTTGAGATCTGTAACTGGAGGCAATACCATTTCCAAACTTAATATATTTCACCCAGTTAGAAGCAGGGTTGAAAAAAAAAATGTCCCCTTCCCCCCAATGAAATAAGGAGGGGATGAAGATAAAAACAGTCCAAATATTATCTCAAACCAAAGAACATTTCACTTTTGTTTGATAATCAGGCTATATTTTGTAAGGCATATGATGGGAATAAAGGCAGTCAGGAGTAACTGTAGAAGTGTAAATGAGTGTGTTTGCAATGGAAGAGTAGTTGGATAATGTCCATCTCATAATAGTTCAAGATATGGCAAAGGAAATTGAAAGTCTGGTAGAAAGGATTTTTAATAATCTATGAACTCTAAGGCAGCACTTTATGATTGGGGATAATGCCTATAACACCCTCTGTTGCAGGAAGGGAAAAATAATCTGGGCAGCTTGTTACTGTAGTAGATTTGAAACAATAGGGAACAAAGATAGAAAAGCAAGTAGAGAATGGAAAAAAATAAAAGAGTTTTTCAAAGGTGAGTTGTACTAGGTTAGCTGATATTTCTCTTTTATGAGGTAATTCCTCTTAAAAGGAAGTGAAGTGTAGAGATTTAATCTAGCAGGGTTTCAGGGCCACCGAGTTGTGTGAGAGTCTGAAATAACCTGAGGGAAATGGGAATTTGTAGGCAGACTGTCAAGTGGTAAGGAACAGGTTAAAGAAGAGGCCACAAAGCTGCCACCTGAAAGGGCAAGGGTTGAAGTGGAGGAAGAAAGCCATGGCATTCCTTGTGCACCATCTGGAAAGCGTTCCCATTTAATCATCCCATTGATAACTTTGTTGACAGAAGTCACAGCATACTAAAATGGACACTAAGGAAACCAGTTGGGAGTTGTTGTCTGCTGAATGAAGTTTTGAAATAATATTTCAGCAAAAACAGATGGATCTTCTGGTTGACATGTCAGCAGTTGGACAAAATATAGCAACACGAAGGGCAAGGTGAGGGAAGTTAATACCTCAGTACACATTTCCTTGATGCGCCATTCCAATGTAACCTCCTATGCTGAGTGAAAGTTGCTTGCTTTATTAAACGGTCTTTAATCAGGTGATCCCATGCTATTTTTTCTCATAGTCTGTCAACCAAGTTTCATACAAAGACTCTTAAGTTGTCCAGAGCTACTCCTAGAGTTGGAATGAGAGGTGCATCAGGCAATTTGTTCTGGGGGACGCCTGCTTTTTCTTCCGTAGAAATTAAAATTGTGGACTGGATGAAAAACAATGCAGAAAGAAAATGGTTAGTGGATATGAACACTGTTGAATATCAACATCAGGAACAGGACTTTCTTTCTCTGTCTCTAATGACAGTGCTGCTTAAGACAAAATTTCCATTTTTGGGAAAAAAAGAATCACAAGGATTTTAAAAAAATATTTATGAAATTTCGGAAAAAATGAAATCTGTATTTTTGGAATGTTTTGATTGTCAAGAAAGTTTTGGCTGTTCTACTACTTGCTAAAAAGACTGATTTTTAAAAAAAATTTAAATTTCCAGATGTTTGGAGGGGAGCTTACTAAACATTGGTAAAAATATTTCAATATTAAAAAATAGAATAATCTAATTTATATGCATACATGCTGGATTTATATTGTCTAGTTAGTACTTTTTAAAGTTATATAGAATGATGATAAAGTATCTGTATTTTCAGCTTTAGCACAGGAGTTTTTCAGAGATGCTTCTTATAAGAGCTTGTTGCTCAGGAACTATTTTCAAATTACCTTCTTTCTTCATTGTTCTGCTCTAGATTGTCGAGACCTACTTTGCAGTGACTGCTACAAGTTAGTGTTAGGCTGGGGAATGTATTTCCAGAAGTTGTGCAGATTGCTGTCAGGAGAGATATAGATTTGCATTCCCTTGTGTTCAGACATAGCAATAGGGAGAGATGAGATGTAGGACTTGTGGTTTTGGTTTTTTCTATAATCACTGGTGAATAACTTAGAGAAAGTTTTGTGTCACTCTAATTAACTCACAATTCCAAATTAATGTGTCAGCCTACTTGCATATGTTTCAGAGGGCCCAATCAGCCAGTTTATATTGAATTTGGGAGTAGAGACACAAAATACAACAGATACAGGTGCTGAATATCACGCATCTGACTTTGAGAAAAAATAATACTACTTTTAATCTGTCTTGCTTTAGTTTCTTCTTAATGTGAGATTCCAAGTTGCAAACCAAGATTATCCTGATGTTTTCCTTCCCATTTTTCAAGGGAAAATTCTTGCTGGCTTCTAATCAGCAGAGCTTTGGACAGAGAAGGACTGAGAATAGAATGATTAAGCCTTGGTCAGAACCTCTCTTGCTTCTTCATGGCTTCCAGAACTCCATTCTAAGTCACTCAGATACACCTCCAGCACCAGGAATTAATTATCTGCTGACAGAGACAGAGTGAAAAGCCATTAGTTTTAGAAGAGCTTTTCCCCCTTGAAATTCCATTGCTGGTTGACTCTTTCTGAGAGATGATGTTGAAACTGAGCATAAATTCAGTTTCAACATTTTCATATTCTTTGCAGTGACTGCCAGGAAAGCTCTCTCTTATGCAATAATGGCCTGGACTCCTTTCAGCATTTGCTGTGGTCGTCACGGCACTGTAATGATCTCAGCTCCATACTTCCCTAGTGCTGGATGCAATCTGCTTGGAGGATCCTAGGGCTGAAATTTCAGAAGCAGTCATAGAATTGCAGAATGCCCTGAATTGGAACAGTCAAGGATCATTGAAGTCCAACTCCTGGCCCTGCGCAGGACACCCCAAGGATCACATTATGTGCCTGAGAGCATTGCCCAAACGCTTCTCGAACTCTGGCAGGCTTGGTACTGTGACCGCTTCCCTGGGGAACCTGTTCCAGAGCCTAACCCCCCCTCTGCATGAAAAATCTTTTTCTAATACCCAGCATCAACCTCCCCTGACACAGCTTCATGCCATTCCCTCAGGTCCAGTCTCTGCGTTGTATTCACAGAAACCCTCCTGAGATGGACACAGTGGCTGTACGTACAGCATACATACATACACTGTACACAGCAGTGTACCTACTCCAGAGCTGCACAGCCAGGGTACTGGAGGCAGCCTCACTGGCTGCAAAATCCAGCCAGCAAATGGGTAAATAGTGCTGCAGGCGGCTTTGATGTGGACCTGAGGCGGAGCAGCCCACAAAAGCTTGCTCACATGCCTACAACAATGCAACCTTCCTTCCCACCCAGTTTCTTGGTGCTGCTGTTGATCCTGCTGCACACATGGGCTCTTTGTACCCCACACTTCCCAGGAGATGCAGACGCCAAGAAACAGGCTCATCTGTCATCAGTCTCTCTCTATTGTTTCGAATATTATCTAAACACCTGACTGGTTTTGTTTTAATGTAGAAATATACACTATGTGATTCAGAAAGTGAATTTCATAATTCCCCTTTCACTCTCCAGTTTTTAGGGAAGGCTGCCTTGTAATAATTTTCAAGAAGTTGCAGTGATTTCCCCATCCCTCTCGGACAGCCATGTTACTGACTGCTCATTCCAGAAGGCGGTGATATTGTCTAATGGCTGGAACGCTGTAGCCTTGTCATGTTGTTTATGGCACCTCTCTGTTACTGCCCGTATGACCTAAACCATGAGGGCTAAGCTATTTCTGTATCACTTTTACTGTCTGTGAAAGAAGGTTAAAAACACCAACTTTGTGGGATATTGTAAAGCTTTAATGGCTCAAAAGTACTTTCAAATGATCAGGTAAATGATAGCAAATAAATGCCCAGACAGTTATTAGAGTTCTCTAATTCTCTTCTGACACACAGTGTCTGGCCACTTCGAAGTGTCCTTTCTATGTTTGTTTGAGTTTTTTAGTAGCTAAATTGCCTTAATGTGAAGAAATGGGAATAGTTTGTGCAAACACAAAACCCACTGAAGACGGAAAGAAATAGTACTTATATGACACAGAAAGAGGGTGACTCAGTAATTAGCTCTTGGAAGGGAGCATTTGATAGGAAAAGTGGATAAATTTAAAGGTCAGTCTTGGTTACAAAATAATCTCCAAATTACTTAATGTATTACCAACCTTTATGTTATTTCATCCCTGTGAGGCAAAATGATCCCAATTACTCAAGCAGCAGACTCTTCTTTTAAGAAATCCAAGCAATCCAAAGCATAATTGCCTCTCCCTTATTGAAGGCATATTTCTACAAATCTTGTCTCTCTCCAACCTCAAAGTTACTACGTGGAGATTATAATGAGAATGAAACTTGATATATTCTTTGTCTTCAAACTGGAAGAATTGTGGTACCCAAAGGAATCAGGACTTTGTGATTTATGACTCCTCTACTTTGTTATGAAGAAATGTTAAACATCTTTAACACATTATGTATCATGTTATCCAAGTTTGGCTGCTGATTGCAATACTCACCCTTTATTCCCTAGAAGAATTTACAGAATACCTTTCTGTAACTTCACACATTGCTATCAGCTTTGCAGTGCTATGCCTTATTTGTACAATTGCAGGTTTTTCCAGTTGTCTGGATAATTGTACCATCTGAGGGATATTACCCTGCTTTGTAGTCTGCAGATTCTTCTGAATCATTTCCTATGTTAATGAAGTCTTTTATTTTTGTATTATAAAAAAGCCCCATACCTGATTTATACTAAGCACATAGTAAGTTCTTCTCTTTTCAGAGGGGTCCGGCACAGCCCTTGACTTCACTTAGATTAACACCCAGAAAAATTCCTTTTCTGCTTGAAAGGGAGTAAGTGACAAAGTGATAAAGTGCTGTTGGGGTGTTGGTGATAGTATCAAGCTGCACAGCATTTTTAACAGATAATACTGAAACCTGAGGCAAGCCTACCAAAAAAAAAAGAAAAGAGAAAGAAAAGACCACTCAAAATAATTTAAACTGAAACCTTGTGTAAGCCAACAACAGGACACCAAGCTGGGAATCAAACAGGTCTGTGCTCTGTTCTGCCTTTTGCCTGAAAATCATGTTCTACCCCAAGTCATCAGTTTAGCCAAGAAGCAAAACATTTTTCTTAGGAGACAGTGAGTGAAGCTGTTAGTACTGCGAGTAGTTGACTGTGAGAATGTTGCTTGATTGTTTCAAGGTGCAAAGTTTTTAAGTGTTATCTTTACTTTGTCAGCTTTAATTTACAATGCAAAGCTGACTGGTTAAAAGAAGACTTGCTGTTAGGTCATGTCACTTCCTTTCCATTTCTTTTCGATTTGCATTTGGTTATTAGAGCAAAAATTACTATTCTTAGAAGCTTGGGGTGAAGACAAAACAAAGCACTACCAACTAACCAACCAACCAAAACAACCACCCCAACAAAGTAAAATCACCAGGACAGTACTATACTGCTGAATCACAACTTTGCTCTTCCAGGATGTTTCATTTTCTTCTTGTAGTGAGAAAAGGAACATGGCAGTGGGAAGCCCCTCCCCATTCCTTAATCTCATGGAAACACACTTCTATATGTATTGTAGGTGTCACTTTCTGCAAGAAGAAAAAAAGTCACTTAACTAGAGACATGAGCTGAAGCCTGGCCTGAGAGCATATGGCCAAAAATTGATTTAAGAAATGTAGGAATTCGTGGGTCTGCAGCTTGCCATCGGCAGTGCATTGTGGTGTGACACATCAGTGGGGACAATGGCTATTGGTCATTCTCCATTTCGGTCTCGCCTTGCCCTGTTCACAGGTGATGAGTCCAGTCAGCTCACATCCCATCACTAGGCTGAAATGGTCTCTGGTTCTCTGCTGCAGCACTCCATCTCTCTGTGAAATGCAGTTCCTGGAACCTGTCAAATATAAGCTTAGGTTTTATACATTGCTGAGAGGTTTATGAGGCCATCTGTCCTTAACCAATGACCTGGTACAAAGAGGTTTCTTCAAAAATTAGACAGTATTTCCATATATATAACTCATTGTCTGAATTTCCGAGTTTTGCTATTTATCTGTTCTAGTGAGTAATGGAAATAATCTAAGTGACAGTAAGGAAAAGGCCATGAATTAGAAGTAATACTGAGTTTCTTTTAGTATGCACACTGAAAATGCTGTTATCTGGAGTTTCCAAATAATGAATTGTAATTTGAGGCTTTTAGTAGTGTTTTTACATGCTGTCTGTCTCTCTGTCTGTCTGCCTGTTTTTCTATCTGTCTGTCTGTCTATTTATCTCCAGGAGCCAAAGCAAATCTCATTTTGTCACTGCTCCCTCATTTAATTTCTCATTTCACTTTGGTCTGTTCAGGATATCTCTGAACTCTCCTCTTGCCATCCTATCCAAAGGACTTTAGAAGTATAATGTACAATTTATTAAATAATTTCTGAGAGACATTGGAGTACAGTTTTCCCAGTTATGATTAAGGAACTGAAAGTGGGATTCAGGTGCTAAATAGTTTCCAGAATTGGCCTGCCAGGTTTTAGACTATTCGGCCTGGCTGATATGCATGTTGAAAAGCATTGCAAGAAACTTGTATGAGCAATGTGTTTTGAAATCTAGTACTAAAAAATTCATCCAAGGACCAATGTTCAACACTGAAAACATTATCCTATTCTTATTTTAATGTTTCAACAGACATTGTGGTTCTATTTGAAATTTGATATTTGGCTTTTTTTGGTTGGTTTTATCTTGCCCTGTCTTAAAAACTACCAGCTTAGTAAGTAATTAATTCACTCAGCATGAGTGGATTTTATAGTGATAGAAGTATCAACAAGGGTTTTTCTGCCAAGACTGTGGTGGTGTTAGATGCTGTGTAACTCTCAGGGTGAAAGTACATGTTGCAGCAAACTGAACAACTGGGATCTAAAGGTAAACTTTTGGATTTGTATGGAAGCATTTAGAAAATAATCTTTTTCAAACATGCTGGGTATTTGTCAAGTATATGTCACACAGAAAGATGCATTTATCTTTTGAGAACTGTGCACATATTTCTGAGTTTACCAGTTTACTTGGCCACGTACTTGTGAGAAGAGATTGATCTACAAATTAATTATTTCATAGTTGCTATATGTTCATTGATAGTCCCTAAAAGACCAGGAAAGAGGTGACATCTTATACCCTAGGGCAAGAGCACAGGACATGCCTAGGAGTAGGTAGAAGATACACCAGCTTAGAAATGAAAGCAGTAATAATATTAAAAAAATATCAAGGCGCTAACATCTTGTGGCAGTATTAAGAAACAACCTAAACCAGGACCAAACATTGTTGGTTTTTCACACAAGATAATGGACATGATAAAGGTTTTTTCCTGTTGTCCATTTTCATTGAGCAGTTGAATTTTTCAGAAAAAAAGAAGCACATGGGAATTTTGGCATTGGTGTGGCCAGTTTATTTGATTGATCAAGTTATAAGTGCAGTGTGAAACTGTGCTAAAAAACTGTAGGTGAAGTGAGTCCTGGCACCCATTTCAATTGGTGCTTTGCTGGAAAGATAAGAGAAGGCCTTTGTGTCCAAGCCTCTGTGGTATTTGAACCACCTGCTCCCTCTCCTTGCACTGGAGGAGAGCACCTTGCTTCCCGGCACATTTTGGTTGTGCCACCCACCTTGTGTCAGGGACCCTGGCAGCTTGGCACAGCATGACCAGCTCCCAGCCAGACTTCACGCTTGGTGGCTGCTGGTCGCCGCTTCTGGGATTAGCTTGGCTTTTTGTCCAGGGACTAGCTCATGGAAAACGCGTGGCTGGTCCCTCAGGAAGGCTTTCTTTCCTAAGCAGGACCAAAACAGCTCATAGGGATGTAAATGTGCAGCATAGAGCTCTCAAAAGGTTAAGGGATTCCCGAGAGCAGCTCAGCTTTTAGCAATTTGGATACTAAGTAATCCAAAACTCTTGGGCTTGCAAAAGCTACTTCTTAAATTGGTCTCATTAACTCTTTTTATTTGCATGCCTCAACAAATACTTGTTGTACGTGAAGATGTTAACAGAGATTCTCTGCTTTGCTGATTACAGTTTTATGATTTTGGATATCTGTTACAGTATTTTGTGGTTTTCTATTTTTGGCTTTTTGGCTTAACCCAGGCCAGTCAAGTCAGTCCCTTGAGGTAACAGAGGAACTACAAAATATCACTTAGCAGCAGGAAAAAGCAGTGCTATACAATACCAATGAGGACAATTTTAGTGAGTTCCCATCTCTGAATTCATCAGGTTTTTCTTGGAAGAAAAGCACCTTTGTCCTGAAAATAAAATATATATATCCACAAAGGGCATCAAATCCCCCTAATATGGCAATTTTAATTTAATTTTTATTTTCTTAATAAATGTTCACAGCGTAATAGAGAGTGAGTTCCTAGATACTACAGACTATAAATTTCTCAGTCAGCCATTCTCTGGCGGTATTACAGAATGGGTTTATTTTAATTGAAAACCATGCTGGGAAGCATGGGATGTTTATATGCTCAAATCAGATTTTCTGCCCACAAGGAACCACCTTATCCTCAGGATAACCTTTTACCTTTCCCCATCCCCATCCCTGTGTTGGGCTACCCTCCTGGAGGTTCTTTCCCAAGCATGGAGAAGGAAAGATGGCCATCCCTGCAGCCATGGTTGCCTCTTCTCACCCCGCATATGGCTGCTCCCACTTACTGGCACAGTCCAAAGTCTCTCAGCTGCTTTCCTCACCATCCCACTTTGCTACTCAGGGCCATCTACCTCATTTGGGCTCGTGCAACCCAGCTTTGTGCTACTGTTTAAGCGTGCAGAGGTGACCCTGAGGTGTCAGGGCCAAGATGTACCAAGAGTGTGAAAGTAAAGGTAGAGGGATTGGTGTGCGCAGCAACATGCAGCCTGAAAAGGCATAGAGAAATATCAGAAAAGGCTAATTCCTGGGCCAACAGGCATTTGCAGGAGAAGAGAAATTTCAATCATCTTAAAAAAAAAAAATGGAATCTGGAGTATTTCAGTCTACACATTGATAATTTATTACAAGCTAACATTTGTAAGCAATATATCTGACAGATTATTTAAATCTCATTTTCCATTGCATTGACACATCCTAGCAGTGCTCCTCAGGTCCTTTTATGCCTGAGGTGCTCATGTTTCTGCAGTGAGACAAGTGCTTAGGGGCTGGGGCTGTTCCCGCTGCATCAAGTTTGATTTTGGTCTCAATGTACTCCACAGCCACGAGAGTGGGAGAAGCCCACCTTCCCTCCTCCTCTTGGACGGTGTCCCTTGATATCAGTGCAAGCAGACCCTGGTAGAAGGGTAGGTGAAGGACGCCAGCTCCATCTCTGATTGCTTGCCATGTGCTCACTGGGGTCTGCACTGGGCATTCCCTCTCTGGTGCCAGCAGGATGTGGCCCATCATAGATGATTATCATGGCCAGGTACCGGGAGTGGTGTGGAGAGAGATTGTTACACTGCTGGGAGAATTTTCAGGCTTGGTTTCTGCTGTGATTAATTGTGAAAATGAAACAAAACTAAACAGCTTATTTGCAGAAAGGAAAGCAAGTCCAACCTAAGAGTTGCTGGGCCTAGAGTCCCAGTGGCTGAATTCCCAAATATTCCCAACTTCACAAGGATGCCATTGGCCTCTGGTACCTGCATGGCTCAGGAGCTCATGGCACTGCCAGGAGTTCTCCAGGATTTGAGGAAATGTCTGCTTCTTGCTGAAATGGAAAATAACTGGGACAGCCCTTCAGTTGCAATAATCTGGACACTATATCCCCTCTGCCTTCTGGAGCAGGGTCACAGTGTGCCCAATGGGGCACAGTTGCTGGGCAAGAAAGCCCCCTCAGCCGAGGTGGCAAGTGCCCAGTCAAAATGGGACCATTTCGTTGACTGCCCTGAGTTCAGTATGTCTCCTGTTGGGTTTCCCTTACTTAGAAAGGGCCTGTGTTGGAAATAAGTCAATGTGGAGGGAGGCAAACCACTGGGGAGTTATCCAGGGGGCTTCAGGGATGAGCAGGACGCTGCTGAGCACTGCTGCTGCTTGCTGGGAGCCACAAGCAGCCAGGAAGGAAGGATCCAGGCTGCACTGATCCACGGTGGGGCCAGTACCCATGCTGAGCAGCCCATGGCCAGAAGGAAGCAAGTGCTGTGCAAAATTGTCTCTGATCTCTCCTTGCTGATACTGGGGCACCAGCAGCTACCTAAAACAGTAAGTGCTTTTTGTAAGTGCTTACAGAAAGGTGCAAGTTGAAAGTTAGCGTGTGTAATCAGGAAACCCAATATACCAGGTGGAAAAAACCAGTTGTAATTCAAACAGAATTTCTGTTACACAAAGAGTTTTTAAATTATGGAGCAATTTCCAAAGTCAGCAATAAAAAGGGCTGCATATCAGCTCAACAGAAGACAGACAAATTTATGGAAAATAAGGAAACCTGAGAGACAGCCACTGGCTGGATTTATGTAGTTGGGAATAGATGTTGAGATATAAATGTGGTGTATGATGTCTATATTACTGTCACAAATGCAGGTTTAGATGGACCATTGCTTCTGGCTCTGACATACCTATGCTTAAGTAAAAAACGATTGCTTCCATAATACAGCAAGCAACAATGGAATGATAAAATCTAACTGTATTGGAAACAAGCATTCTGTATGAAACTTGTGGTTTGCTGTCCATTTTGTAAGACTTAATCTTCTCTCTACAGCAGGAATTTTTTGGCAGCTCTGGTGATTCCACATTGTGTATGTTTTGCTGTAGGGTATAACCTCATTTTGTTCCTAGTTTTGATACAGAGGATGGAATAAGTAAATATGAGCACATGTAAAGTATATACACGCAGATGTGTACACATACACACACAAATATATATATGTGTGTTTAGCAGTAGGTATTTGTGAAACCAGATGATAACAGATGATTCTGTGACACTGTGAGCATCCTACAAGCTACCAACAACAATTTCCTAGTGTGCATAAGCTTTAAGGTTTTTGAAAGGAATCTTTGGAGACTGCAGCATACTATTTTCTGGTGTATTGAGTTTCTTATTAGATTTTGTTGTTGCTGGTTGTTTTTCTTGTTTTTGTTTTTGTTTTTTTTGTTTGTTTTTTGTTTGGTTTTTTGTGGTTTTGTTTTGTTGTTTTTGTTTGTTTGTTTGTTTTTAATGCAGCCTTCCTTATTCTTTTCCCTTCAAGCCTTGCTCTTGGGTGACTGTTAATGAAGCAGGAGCTTACTTTTTCTGGTCCATATTTGTAAGATAAGTTCAAAGCACTGAGGTTTTTGGTGCTCTGGTCCACTTTCAACCTCGTTCCTTGCAGTTCCTGCTGCAAAGAAGACCTGGGTGACATGGGTCTGGCCAGGCCACCAGCCAGCAACAAGCAGTCAGAGTGGTACATCTAGATGTTACACTTTAACCTGGATCTCAGGCTCCATGTGGGATGTCAGTGTTATGGCTTGAGAATGGAAGGGTTTATCTTAACATGTCTAACCTCAGATGAAGCTGCATGCCCACAGGATAGCTGGGAGGTCTACATGGAGAACCAAAAGCATTGATATGTACTCTGAATGTTTGTACAAAATATTATGAAGAAAACAAGAAGTGTTTCTTGGGTTGACTGTGTATCAGAGTTGAGGAGTTCTCCCTGAGATATTAAACCCTATCTTCCACAGCACCCTTAGGAGAGATGCTTATAAAAGCTTTTCAGGCATATATAATCAACATGGACCTTAGTTTTTATTCTTTCTTGTTAAACAATTATATTTTTTTAAGATAGAGATTGTGAAATCACACTGACTGATTTCTGAAGATACATGCTTTTTTCCATTCAAGACAATAAAATGCATTATAAGTGCCTTTTTAATGAAAGAGAAAGCAAGACCTTCATGTCCTGCAACATCTGCTGGGAACATAATCTAAATTGAAAACGTATGCTGTTCTGGTGTGGAGGGGGAGTGAGAGGTCTTCTAGTGACAGGATGTATCCAAAAAAGTTAATCCTCAAATCAGTAAAAAGGATGCGTGACAGGAGGAAAATGAGCACATAACATTTCTTTCTTTCTTTCTCTCTCTCTTTTTTTTTTTTTTTTTGAGGATGTGGAATGGAGATGGACAAAGACAAGACAGAGATGGGTGAAGCAGGGAAGTGGGATTATCTGTGTATTGACAGAACTGTTTATTTGTTCCTGGCAGAAGCAAATCCCAGTATATATTCTCTCTAGCTTTTACTTGTTTATAAAGATGGAAAGCCTAATCTGTCGCCAAGACCCATTATCCCTCAACTTGAGTGAGACAGTACATCTTGCATATTGAATCAGGGACTAGTATGTGTTTTATGAGGACAGAAAGGAAAAGATGTGTTTACTCTTGTAACCTTCTCCTGTTTATTAGTATGTATAGTTACTACCAATACCAAAATGAGAGAGCTTGTATTTTAGCCATAGCAGAACAATGCAAATAAATAAATAAGTAGATAACATCTGTTGAAAAATAATTAAATTAGCCTGTACTCCACCACCTGTGAGAATGTGGGATGGTTCTGTGATGAGGTGCACAGCATTTCTGAAACTTCTGGTTTTGATGTGCCTTCTGGTTGGCTTGATTGTACCTATGCTAAGTTTAAAAACATTTCTTACATGTGCTATATGCCTTGCCTGAGCTCAAGCATCTCTAAGTACTTCCAATCTCCTCATAAATACACCTTTGTATTCTGCCTAATATATAAACATCACGACCCATGTCTGAGAATGTTGGGAATTTTATTAGGTTCATAAAGTTTTAGTTGCGGTCTAGCCCAATGGGTCCAAAATAAATACATGCAAGGAGCAAAAAGAGTAACAATTTTGTACTTATTTCTCCTTCTGCCCCCTGAGAGTTTCCACAGTACTGGTGGAGCACTTGCTGCATTTCTGTGGCTTGCTATCAAAGTACCTGCAAGCCAGTAAGCGACAGACAGATGCAGAGAAGAAAAGCTGGGGAAAAATAACTGAAATGGTCCTATTAATGCATTTCACTGATTTCCTCGGTCTCTTTCCATCTTAAGGACTGACTGACAAAAATTTTGAATAATTGTGAATGACTTGTGACAGCCATGTTCCCTCTGTTGCTGCTCTGAGTAAAGCTGCTTGGTCAGGACAGCTTCCTAAGCCCTGTGGATGGAGTATGTGAACAATCAGCATGGCAGGATGGAAACCTCTCTCTTAGCATAGAGTGAGATCTAACTCTTGGAGTGAGGTCTTCACTCTAGGGTGGCCCTGTTCCTCCATTAGCACAGAGCTGGCTTTGCCTACAGCATCCACTGTTAGCATCTGAGGTAGATACAACAGTACAGAAAACAAGCTATCAACAATGCCAACATCTTCACCTGAGCTTGGGGTGAGTGCAGTTGTTGATTCAGGATCTTATACTCCATAGATATTTCAGGTATCTCTCACTCGGCAGAGCCACCATGCTCAGGACATAGAAGGTACATAGGACAGACACTGTTGTTCCTTTCCTGTTTGTGGAAAGGTGTTGCGTTACCTTGAGACAAGCCTAAGTGCATGCAGCCATCATGCCTTTTAAAACAATTCTGTAGTGAGGCTTAAACCAGTCAGAAAAATATAGCCCTGAAAATTTTGTGAACCCAAGGAATCAACAAGCCAAGGCTTATGTGGGAATCAAAACCATGGTTTAGGGCAGTTACAAAGCTAAATACATGAATTTTTGCACATCCATTGCACCAGAACCAGAGATACCACCTCTGCAGGAAGAATTGGGAGGTAAACCTTTAAAGATCAAGCCCCAAAGCACTTACTGTTTGTTTAAATGCACTGCACTCATTCTGTTTCAAGATCATTGGAAAATTATTTCTGGAATGTAGCAAATGGCATAATACACGTTACAGATCCCATTCCTAGTTAGCTACAAAGCTTACACTGCATTTGCAGGGGGGATAGAGGCAATTCTTGTTGTTCAAGAATTTTTATAGAGGAAAAGATTTTTTAGAGCAGATAACTTTAACTGAGCTACAATTACCAATCAAGTAAGACCATCCTTTTTTTTTTTTTTTTCTTTTTCTGAACTCACAGCTGCACAGTCAACTCCTAGACTTGGAAATTTTTCTGGAAATCAAAATTTTTTTTGAAACCTCTGCACAGCTTTTTTAGTCCAAGATACTTGGGCTCTTGAAATGCCTTGGATTTGACAGACCTCTGCAAGCTCAGAAGTGAGTTCCTGCCAGGTATGGCCAGAGGTGAGAGCTGCCAGGCCCTTAACACTAGGGCAGATATTGAGAAATACATTCAGTGCAGGTAGCTTGGTGTGCAGCTGCAGTGAGAGCGTTGGGAGTCAGGCAGGGCAGCTGTGGGCTCACTGGAGCCGCATGCTGTGAAGGGGCTTTGGTCCCAGCAATTAAAGTCTCTGGTGGTGGGAGCGTGACTGCCAGAGTGCTCCTCAATGGTCAGACAGGAAAGTGCCCTTAACAGCAGATGCATCCATAAGGAGGCAGGAGAATGTTTTCATGTGGGCTGAGGAATCATGAGTCTTACCGTCCTGTGCTGTTCTGTAAAAAAGTGTGTTTTACAGGACCAGCCTATTGAACAGCTCTAAGAGGGCAATGGACGGGCGTGGAACCCAGGTGGAGGTAGATACCTTCCTTCAACAGAATGTAGATGTTGGTGAGACCCTAAGTGCTCATATCACTGCTGTGCACTGGCTGATTTCCAGTGTCCTGCTCATCTTGCCAGTCCATGGCTGCAGGCCCTCAGACAGCTCGTGAGCTTGTAACAATTGCTAAAACCTTCTGTATCTTCCACCGGTTTTTTTTTTTTTTTTTTTTTTTTTTTTTTTTTTTTTTTTTTTTTAATGCAAGTGCAAAAGCCCAAAATTACTAATGTTCCTTCCAAGGCAATGACCACAAAACAGAGAATCAAACCCACAGAAATGCTTTCTTTTAGAAATTACTCACATTTCATCAAGCTTTGCTTATACGAAGGTGACACAGCCAAACCCACTGACAGTTCAGCTATGTGGTCTGAGAAACTCAACTACACTAACAAAGCTGGTCTCAGATGTAGAGCAATGCTTTTCATCTTTGTTAGAATACCACACTGCTACTCCATTCCTAGCCTGTCAGCTTCTCATTGGCTTTTCTGCCTGTCCCACTGGAAATTTGGCATATATTGCCAAGCTCCTTGCAGCTCCACAAGTTAAATATTCACCCCAGAATGCCTTAGAGATGTGGAGACAACTGTTTCTTTGCTCTTCCTTTTTTCAGAAATGTAACTAAATCTTCCTATTGTGTGAGTTACTTTTTTCTCTTATTAATAACACTGTATTTCAATTCATCCTACAGTGTAACAGTGGCAGGGGGCTGCCCAACACTTGTACTCTTAAAAAGGGAAAACAATGTAAAGAGAGGATGTCCCTGGAGGGAGATCATGCCCTGCCCCAGCTGCTCACACATGCAAGACATATTTTCTTTCAAGGACAACAGCCGGTTGGGAGCATGACTGTTGTTCTTGCCCTTGGAAACACCCCTCTTTGCCTTGCAAGTATTTGGAAACTTGGCTTTCACTACTACAAGGGTAGCTAGGAACTTTACTGGTTTTGAGCACTGGCATTTTAAATTAATGAGTATCTCAATGGCTAGTGGTGTGACACACTCAGGGGTGGGACACACTTACATCCCCCCAGGGGGCAATAAAAGTTTGAAGAGAGGGGCCAGTTTCTTTTGCCCTGTCCTGACTGGAGCTGAACAGTCTCTTACAGATGAAGAGGTACTTGCTCAGACAGTGAGTAGGATCTGGCAAACAGTTTTGTTGTTCTGCTTTTGGCAGTTAAGCAAAAAACCTCAGTAGTCTGGTAGAAAGCTAAGCAGCTAGATTACTTATTCAACATCGATGTCCTTGGGGTATCTTTCCTATTGAAATGAATAACATTTTAGAGCATATAGTTTGAGCGACAGCTTGGAAAGGTAATGCTGAGGTTACTAGCAACTGCTGCAAGGTTCAAACAAAAATAATGGCCAGCCACAAAACCCAGAAAGTTCTACAAATTCTGCAGATAAGTGGAGGTTACTGGACTCTATAGAAGTGTGCCATGGGGACCAGAGACAATATAGGAAGAGGCAGGAAAAACATAAGATGCTTGGCACAGCAGCTCAGCTCTTCCCTGCTGATGTGCTGACACTGAATGTCTCATAGCATAGTGGGTGTGCAGTTTGGATGCTTTGACACAGTTCCAGGGTCAGTATTTGCCTGATGCTGTCTGTGTTTTCAGTCTCATCCTTAGCCCCTGCAGATAAGAAATCTTGGTGATAAATGGCTCTTCCAGTGGCCTATAATGAAAGCAATATTCTTCTTCACAGAGGTGTCTTTATAAGGCATCAACCAAAGCAAATGCATACAATTCTGTCCTATTTCAAAGTGTGCTATAAAAAACATGAACTGGGCTGTGCATAAGGAGGAGTTTGAATGACAATATATTTTTGACACTGAATCCTTTAGATCAGCTGTTGTAGCTACAAGAAGAAACTCCTATATACTAAAGGAAGTTGCCCATAGAGTATATAAGAAGGACAAAAGGACTGAGATTCAGGAGGAAAGGTTCAGATGCCAATCTCTTCACAGGCTTCCTTTGTGTCTTAGTTCTCCACCTGTGAAACAAGGAAGCAGTATGCCAGGGAATGTACGTATAAGGATGTCCTTAGAACTTAAGTCTTAAATTAAGGTTTTGGTGAAGCAAACACTGGCATTTATCACAGTTACAATGATAAACCTGTCCAAATAGCACACAGATGCTAAAATGATGGGAGCGGTATTTTCACATAAGTAGAAATGTTTTCCTGTAAGCAGAACAGAAACCATCAGTTGTGGTGATGTCATTGTCTCAACGCGGTGAAAGCAGAGGTGCAGTTTGTCATGGAAGAAATGTGTCAAAACCCTTTCATTGGCAGAATATTCAATTTCTTGTTTGGTTACTGATTAGAATCATCAAGCTATAAAAAATAATAAGATTGGAAAGGATACTTGGAAGTTATCTGGTCCAACCCCATGCTGAAAGCAGAGCTGACTTCACAATTAGATGAGGTTGCCCAAGGCCTTGTTTGGTGAAGCTATGCATCTCTCTGGGAGTAGGGATGCTGCAGTCTCTTTGGACAATCCATTCCTGTGCTCAACTGCTCCCTGTGAGAAGAGTTTTCTTTTTTCAAAAGACAGGTAAGAAAATACCTATTTCTTGTTTCCCAGAAAAGCTCAGGTGTACTTTGGACACTTCATTCTTTAAGCATCTTAAAATGCAGGTAGCTATGCACATGCCTAGCAACAAAGACATTTGCTTTTCAGAATTTTGACCTATTCTAGTGTTGAACAGTTCCTGACAAGGGCTAGGAACAGTTTCTCTATTGATTTTTCTCAAATATTTGGTGAAGTTTTTCTTTACGACTTTTTAATGATAATTCAGTCATTAAGACTCATTAGCTGCTTGCTTTGAGATTTGGGATTCTGCTGGGTTTTTTTGTTTGGAGTGGTGGGTTTTTTTGATTTTACATTTGGCCAGAACATGTACCTGATTTTGCTTTTAGCACTGACACTGGGGGGAAAAAATAATTCTGCTGTAAGGTCTCAAAAATCCAAGACCTGTCACTCTGAGAGTTGTAGACCTGTGAGTAAAATTTTTCAGGTAGGACAACATGCAATGTGAGATAGTATAGGAGATAATATAGGAAACCATTATAGAAAGGGTAGGATAAGAGGCAAAGTGGTCATAGATTACTAGGTTTGAGTAGCTGTGACCGACATTTTGGTTCAACCTAGCTCTAGGAGGTTTAACAAAAATCGCAGGATCAGAAAATACCAGCATGAAAGACACATATAAAATGAGACCATGAGCAAAATTTTAGTAGAATGAGTGTGAATATTAAGTGGCCAAATGTTAGTTTTTGTCTTATTTTGAATAAGATCACATGGTTATGATCATATCCAATTGCCTTCTGTAGATTTAGATGTCTGTGTTGTTGCTGAATATGGTAAAAGATGAGTATGGCTCCTAGAAGATGTTTCTCTGTTCTAGGATCCCTCTTCTTTTATCCCTGTCCTGTAGTTTTTACCAGTGTTTCAAGGCAAATTTTTAGGATGTGAACAAAGGATGGCATATAATCTGAGACACAGAGATTGTTTTGTTTTTCTTCTGATTCCTAAGGGAATGGTGGGCAGTATCACTTTAAGGTCTACGAATCGAAGCTAACTATCAGTCATTAGCTAGTTTTTAAATGCTACTTAAGCTACAACAGAATGGGGGAAAGGAAAGTTTCTTGTGTCACTTTCATTGGCCTTCAATCACAAGTTATGAGTGCATTACTTTCTGGTCATTAATTTTATTATGTATAAGGCTGTCAGATATTTTGGGACTTGGTGATTTATGTTTTCTGAAAAACACAGAGCTTTCAGACGGCTGGGTTTTTGGGACTGGAGTAGCTAATGTAGCAGAGAAGGCACCCATTTGGGGAGAAATCTGTGAGAGATATGGTCTGCATATGAAGAGGACAGGCTACTGGCACAATAATTGTAGTATTACGGATAGCTATATAAAATAACAGATGTGGAGAAGTGGGATGCCAAAAAAGCCAACAAGATCTCAGTGGGAAGGTTTTGGCATGTCAACCTTAATGATCGAGCAAGACACCATGAGAAAGGAGAATTTTTTCCAGGAATCAAAAACCAGGGATGTGGTTGCTGAAAGCAAGAATTCCAGGAGAGGGAAGGGGGAGAGAAAATGTCAGATAGAGATGTACAGTGCATTGCTGGAAAGCTTAAACCTTAAAATATTTGAGTAAGGGCATTCCAGTTTAGAAATCATTGTGTTAAAGGATAATAACCTAGCCAAGAGAATCCCAAATAGATGGGAAGTAATTGTGTTGCTCTACTGCATGCTCTACTACTACTGCCATAAGATAGCAGACTCCCTGTAGGCAAGGACTGGGTCAGGAGGTCATTTGTGAGGACGTGGTATGTGTAACTTACAGGTATTTCAGCCACCAGTGGGAGACTACAGTAGGCTTTGTGTTTCACAGGCAACTACACACAGGCATAGCTAGAATAAGCAAGATGTCTTTTGCCTGTGGCAGACCACTAAACGGACATCTTGGCTTATTCATAATTCTCAGCAATGAAGTACCACAGGGATATTTTTGCTGGGATAACCTTGTTGGCTCTGCAATACTGCTTTTTTCTGGAATGAGAGTCCAATTATTATTGGTATGATTCTAACATACTTAAGGCAGTCACTTTTCCCACACTCTAATATTACAGTTCCGCATTTTTGGTATTAACCAGTCAGATGTGTTATAATTATGAAACAGACATTTTAAGGCTTTAAGAGGTTTTAAGGCTTGCAGACCTCTCTCATAAAGCTTTAATTTCCTCAGCCATTTGCAATATTTGTACATCTGTCACATTCACAAGGTATCTGGACAGGGTACCACCAATGGGCAAAGTTGTGCCAGTCACAATACTGAGTTATGTCTGTGGATTGTACCTAGTTAAGCCCTAAGTAGTGCTTGACAAGTCACTGGCACACGATCCAAGTCTTTCCTATTTACCAGGGGTACAAGTGGTTTGTGGTCAGTCAAAAGTTGAATTAACTTTTTTTATACATTTTTCACATGTTTCTGTTACAATGAGACACTTCTCAGTCTGCAGAGAGTGATTTATATCATCAGCGAACGTCTAGGAGCAGTATGTAGCAGCCCCACCAGTCTGACCAGGTGGCAATGCTGCAGGTGGCTATGAGTAGTTATGGGAAGACAGCACTGATGTGCTTCAGGTAGGGCTTTCACTCAGTTGAAAACATATTCTTGTATTATATTCAAATACCAGGTTATTTCATTTTCCAGGAGTTCATTCCAGGGATATATCACTACCATTCATAACCCAACATTGATTTCACTTTGACATAGATTCAGGAGTTTGCATTAATGTATTACTTTCTTAGGCCAATTTACCTTTTCTCGGTCTGCCCTTATGCCTAGTTTTCATGTGTGTTATCTCAATAGTTCAACTAGTTTTGATGTAGCCCATTGTTTATTGCCTTTCAGACCCAAATACCAAGTGTCTCTGGGAATCTAGACCAACTTTTATCATGTTTCTCTTCTCAATGGCAATATCCCAGGCTTTTTTTGTACAAGCAACTATCCCTTTCCAGGTGCTGCAGTAGCCTTGTCATTTCCTTTGGAATATATTGGGTGCAGTAGTGATGCCAAAAGGAAGTCTGCGGGAAGATTACCATCCAAAAGGCATAATAAAAGTAGTTAACTTGGCGCCATCTGGGTGTAGAAACATCTGCCAAAACCCATTTGCGGCATCTAAAAGGGGAAAAAAACTTGAACATTCATCTTGGAAAGATGTTGTCCACTGCAAATAGGACAGTGCTTCTCTCGAGCACTTTGTTTTGTTGATTTAGGTCAAAGGATATGCTGACTCGACCGTTTTTGTTAAGGCCTTGTAACCACTGGTAAATGCCATTCAGTGGGTTTGGCTATTTCCTCTGTAACACTGACAGGGCTTGGACTGTTTGCTCCTGCTTTTTGATTGGGAAGCACTGAACTGAACACATCATGACTCTCTAGACACTGTTGGGAGCTGTATTCCATTGTGTAACAGGGGGATGAGCTTAGTCTTTCTTCCAGTGCTTTTGTGTTGCTTTCTTTTGACAAATATAGCGATGCCATTGGTGTGTCGTCTTGAACAATTAGTTTTTGAACCCCTGGGAACAAATGCAGCTCCCAGAGTGTCCTGTAACATTATAAATTAGTACAGACCTTACTGGCATTAATGTTCATCCATGAGTGCAAGTGATGCAAGTGACTCAGTCAGTTGTTATTTGTTTTTAGCTGGTTCTTTCCCACTTCTCATTTCTGAATGCTTGTCTTGTACCCTCCCTCAGGGACTTTATTCTTGTTTCTCCTTTGCTTTCATACCCAGGAGACTGCTTTCTACCTGTTTATTGCCCCCCTACAATCTCTAAAAGTCTAAGAGGGTTTTACTCACCCTTTATTGCCCAACTTACTTCCCTCCATGCCTGCTGGAGTGGACACCACCAGTGCTGTCTCAAGGCCTCTGTTGACTGAAGCTCTCCTGTATCTCCACAGGGATGTCCTTCTTGCACTAGAAATCTGTCCCAGTGTAGCAGAATATGGAGGTGTGAGGGCTTATAGGAGTTTTCATCACAGTCAGCTAATAGTTAGCCAGGACACAAGGACATCAAATAGATGCCCATTTTCCCATTGTTTTCCCTGGCAAAGAATTAATTCACTTTGCAAAAAAATTACTGTAAAATTTCTTCCATTTCCTCCTGTTGATTTATCCTGTGCAGGAAGGTGGATAAGTTGTGAGTTTGCACACTTTCGGCTGAGACTTTACAGCCAATAGCATTGCCAAAAACCAAGCACTGTCATAGCCAAAATGTGGGGTTTTAAAAAATGAGGCTTGATATTGATTGCCCTGCATTTTACTTGACTGGAGCAAGGGGTCTGGTTTTGGGAAATCATCAGGCCCCTTTACAAAGATCAGGCCTCAGTCTCATTTTAAAGCACTTAAAATTGAAAATAAATCCTGAAAATGCTGACTTAAGCTCCTTGTATTATACAGAAAGCATCAGAAACTCGTTTGACCCTCAGAACTGAAATTTTCTTCTTCCTTCAAGTTCCAGACCTATATCCTGAACACTTTCTTCATATCCCTCTATTAAGTACTTCCAGTTGCGCTTCTCAATGAATAAGGGAGGTAGAAGTTGACTGTATCTATGCATGTGTGTGCTTCTAGCTATATCTATGATCAGGATTTAGGTGGCTCGGTGTATATGCGTGTATTCTTGCTAATTCTGCCTTTATGAGCCTACAAACTTTTGTTTAATGCTTTTATTGCTGAAACCAAGAGGGAATAAGATGAAATTACTGCAGCCAAGTAGAAAACTTAAGATATGGGAATTTCCTTCCTGAAGTAATACACATAGGATTATGATACTAGAAAACAGAGCTGAAGCTATGAAATCTGAGAAACTGATTTATTTTTCTCATCTTTTATGTGTTTTTGTTTGTTTGTTGTTGTTTTAATGTGAGAAAAAGAAGGTAGGAAAGGAAAACTGGACCCTTTCCATTCCTGAAATTTATGCCCCTCATAGATCACAGGACTCTGCACCACCATGAGTAACTTTGAGTGCAAAATGCTGTAATTTAAAAGCTGCTTTCAGAGAAGTACATACTTTTTATGTTTTATACATTCAAAAAACTTCAATCATTCATTTCTATTTGCCTGTTGTGCACAATTAAAATTGAAAATTAAATAAGCAAAAAGGAATTAATAGAGTAAATCTTTCTTTTTCTTTCTTTCTTTCTCTCTTTCTTTCTTTCTTTTTCTTTCTTTCTTTCTTTCTTTCTTTCTTTCTTTCTTTCTTTCTTTCTTTCTTTCTTTCTTCTCTTTCTTCTCTTTCTCTCTTTCTCTCTCTTTCCTTCCATCTTTCTGTCCCTTCTCCCCTCTTTGGTCTTTCCTCCATAAATGAGACTGAAGATGAGATATCACTCATGCTATGGACTGAATCTGGGCATTTAGGCAGATAGCTCAACATTTGGCCAGTGTGGTCACCTGATAAACAATGGAATTTAACCATCTGCCCAATGTTAGACACACAGCCATGGGATGACTGGGGCTGTCATTTGAGATTGTTTGCCCAGATACCTCCACCTGGCCTGCCCTGAGGCTTTTCATAGAAAGACCTAAGGGGAATATTTTCCCTTTGCTGAAAATCTTGGTGCTGTCCTCCAGGACAGGGGCTCTGTGTACCTCTGAGCCCCTCTGCCCCCTCCCCTTGCACCAGCTCATCCTCTGTAACCCCAGTACAGACCCCTGGAGCTAACCACCAGCTGGTGCTGCTGGTGGCCTCACAACATCAGGGACAATGCAGAACACATATGGTGGGTTGTACATGATTTTCTTGGCAAGGCAATTTGAGGAAAAAAATTTTGTGTGGTCATTAAACCTCAGACATGGATGGTCCAAATGAATGCTGTTAGACAAGGGAGTGGCTAAGAAAGATCATTATCATTCAGTATACTTTTATTTTAGGTCAACTATTGAGTATTAAAAATCTTCAAATTTTCTTTTGGGAGATCCTCTTGGTAGAGTCTGGTTGCATTATGACTTTTCACATCAATAACCTGCAGTAGGTTTCTCTCAGAAACCGTCTTGGGATTGGAGATGAGATTAGTTTTCCTCCGATCCCCTTTGATGGGTATTTACAACTCAAATGGGGGCGCTTTTGAAAGAAAGCATTTAGTTTTCATCTTACCATAGTGACAGTTAATCTTAGTATATTGGTAGTTATCTAGTAATTTGTATTTGCCATATGTTTTTCTCTTTAGGTCTAATGTTAAAGTTTTGAGGGGTCACTGAATTTGGCACACATGATTTTTCACTTGACTGTATCTTTGATTGTCGGGCTTAGTGCTTCTGAACACTAAAATATTTTAAAGTGGTACACATAGGTTAAGATATTTATCTTTAAATATTTGAAACAAGAACAATAACAATAAACCCCAGCAAATTATTTTTTAATGATCCTTTTCTAGTTTATGACTGGCTTTGCAGGTGCCACAGTCCTCACACCTGTACATTGCCGAGGGAAGTCCCATGCAGATAGAGGTTCTCACCAAGAGGTGGTGCTAACAATTACCACAGTCGGAATAACATATTTGTAAAATCTACTATAATCTCTTTGCAACTGTAATTAAAGGTTTTATGTGGGCAGTAGTATGGCATCCTCCTATTTATGAGCTGTGTAATTGCACGTTTAGTCCTTTTTCGGTGTAGGAAAGCCACACTATAATGTGTAATTATAACCTTGGTAAGTATAACACCATTAAAGTTACAATAAGTGGTGTGCACAGCATAGCAATGATAGGGTGATGACAGAGTGACATGCTGTAACCAGCATGGCATAATAAGAAGAGTCTCATTGATCCTTCTATTAAAAAGGCCGTTCTCTGTAGCAGCTAACTTTTGGTTCCCCAGAAGAAGGGGATGTTTCTAAGCCTCACAGAAGCACTGGTTGTGTCTGTAATGGTGACATTTGCTGAGTACTTACCAGGAGGACCTAGAGGCATGAGGGCGGTGGGGGTGGCAAAGCCTAGGGGGTCCTGGCATGCCTTGGGGCCAGCAGCACTGGCCGTGCCACCAGTGGACCTTTCTGCGGTGCTTGCCTTGGAATGCTTGTCCAAGCCGAGCCCTCTCCAAGCAGAGAGCACCACCTCAGCCTCGGACCCTTAGATTCCTACAGTGCAGCAAAAAGCCTTTATCACAAGCTAGGCTGGGACTGCTGCAGGTGCAGAAAACTGACCCTCTCTTTGCCCCCTCTGCTTTCCCACGGGAGGGGAGTGAAGCAGTAGGTGTTCAGCATTACAGGGTGCAGGAAGCTGTAGCAGGCACTGTGGTGGGGGTGGTGGAGGACCCACCAGTCCCCCATGTCACTGATGGCTGTGGTGGGGAAGTGGTGGTGGTTTCAACGAGGGAAATGTCTAGGTGAGATGCTGGAGGCTCCCCTCCAAAGTTTCCTGTAGGTGGAAACAACCAGCAGTGTTGTGAAAAGCAGCCTAGAGGAACACAAACTTTGCCCAAGAGAGCACCAGCTTTGCTTGACTTTAGTATTGCTGCCTGCAGTGAATCCCCTGCTCATATCTGTGCTGGGAAGTTTCCACTACTCTAGGACCTGTGGGATGCTGTTGACCACATTGGAAGTGTGTACCAATTAGCATCACTGAGGGAATTAAAATTCTCAGTGTGGGTATGTGGCATAAACTACACTGCAAATTGAATTAAACTCTCAAAAAATCCTTCCAGAGAGGACAGTTTATTATCAAATCCCAGACTTGCAAGCACTTTTATATGGTATTGCAGAAGAGAGCTTTAAAATGGTCCTTACGGCATTTTTAATGGCGGCAAATCCGAGGGCTGGTTCAAGGCAGCTGGTCCAGTGGTTCTCTTTTTGCATTGGCAGGAATACATCACTAATCTGAAAGCTGTTGAGAGTCTTCTCGTGATGCTTTTTTTCCATGTTTGTGTTTTGTATTTTCTGGCTGAGTTAGCCTGTAAACTTACTTATTGTGCTTCGTATTCATTGCAATGACATCTACTGTGGAAGGGAGAGAGAAAGCTATTAACCACAGGCTCGCCTCCTGCTGACTGCACTCAGAGATGGCCTGGGAGAACACTTGCAGCAGATGTTTCTGCTTTATAGATCAATGGAAACTTTACAGAGATATTTCCCTCTTCGTTCCAAAAGCAAATGCCAACAAGTCTGAGATCCAGTAACTTTGTGCTGGACAGCAAGAATTTTATTTGGTTCGTTATATTTTTTACGTACACACAAGCTAGCTACCAGTAAGTTGTCTTTAACTTTGCTTTAAATGGCATCTCTTAGAGCAATAAAGCTGCTGTCCACTTGCAGGGAGCAGTCTGGCTGTCTTTGCCCGTGCATGAAGCATTAGTGTAGGCTACAGCCTGGCAGAGACAGGCACACATCAGACACAGACCATCAGCCGTCATCATGGAGTGGTGTTTTCTGGTTCTGAGTCTCCCTGGACTCCATGGAACAAGTATGTATTTCAAAGAATAAAGTAGAAATACGCTATTATATCCAAACAAAGGGGGAAAATGCATCTCTGTATTTCTGCAAATTATCTTCTTGCTTTCTGAAGGACAGGCTGACTGGGAAAGAAGCAATATGGATTGGAAGGGAAAGGGAAAGCTTAACATCTGTGCCTACTCATGAGTCCACAGAGATGGGAACACATGACCCTTTTCTTTTCTCAGCACAGCAGTGCTGTGTGCTACAGCTTTGAGTGCAGTTGCTCCCAAGCAATTGCAAAGAGGAAATAAACACTTTTACTAGTTTGACCAAGAAAACTCATCTATGGTTTCAGATCACCAATGTGAAACCAGTGTGAAATGGATACCCTCCAGGACTCCTCTTTCTCTCGTACTTTGCTGCTTGTGTAAAGGAGAACAGACAGCTGAAGCTGAAGGAGCTGCTTCGTTTTCGTGTGTGTGTTTGCTGCAAGGGTGATAGCATCTGTGGTAAAGAAGCTCTCATACATCCCACTCGTGTGATGGACACGGGGACTCTTGGCTCTACAGACATCTCTAGGAAAGTGAATTCAGAGACATATCTTCAGTGATGGAAACTTCAGCTGTGTTGAAACCTCAACTGATGTTGACAGAAACATCAACTGTCCTATCAAAGAAGACTTAAGTTAGTGGAAATATTATTTGTAGCAGCAAGTAATAAAATAGACTTCCAGGAATTGCCTGCCATAAAGGAGCTGGAGATGTCCTTTGACTGAATCAGGCCAGATCTGGAGATATTTAATGTTCCTTTCGTATTTAAGGATCCGCATGTTTGGAGGATGAAGATCTACATGAAGAAACATCTGTCCTGTCTCCTAGCATCATCTTTTCTCAAAGGACATCTCTTTTTTGAATGTGTTATAGCCTTCCATTTAGGGAGAACAGAGAGAAGCAAGAAGACCCCAGAAGCATGTGCACAGACTGTACAATAACAAGAGTTTCCTATAATTCAGTTGGCATTTCTGTATTTGGTCAAGAGGTCCATGAGGCCATGAAGTTTGAGAGAGACAATTTCTTTTACTGGTGGACTTTTAAATGTCCGCTATTGTGTAACACAGTGATGAGTCCAAGCAGGTCATGCCAGAGACTTGTAAATGCATAGTTCCCTACCTCGTAGTTTCCCAGCTAAGCTTCATTGTTCTAATAGCATTTAGCAAACAGCACTGAGATTAGAATGGGTATGAAAAGCTAATAATTTTCTTGTTAATCAAAATAACCATGATCATCCAGTTTACATTCTGGCTACTCCTGGCTTCAGAGAGAGGCCCCATGAGCATTGGGCAGAAGCAAAACCATTTGGTGCTGTGGGGAGCTCATGCTGCTGCAAGTATCCTTTTTAGTAAACACACTCCTCATCTTCCTCCTGCCTAAGGTATGGATAAGGTGCTTGAGATGGTTATTTCATGGTTAGGCAGAACCACCTCTGGTTTCCCATGTGGATATACAGCATCATTTCCAGTGCATGGCAGCACCTTTCAGGATGTCCCATTGTGTTTTATAACTGACTTCTCTTTAAATACTTCTTCATGTACCAGCAAGTCCCTGATGCTCCTGAGCTCACTTTCTCATAGCATAGGCATCATTGATTTTTCATTTCTTTTTGAAAAAATGTCTGCAGCTGATAGCTCATATATCTCTCTTCTTATTTTAAATGTACTGCATATAGATGTGATTAGCTCTCTTCCTCCTTTGCCAATAGGTGCTTTGTTACATTGATAGCTATGCTCATTGGCCCATTATGCTGGTATAAAGGGGATTTGCATCTGTGTGTTTGGGACTTCACTGCAGTTTGTTTAAAACTCTCAACCACTGGTGGGTGCAGCCTGTTGGTCACGTACTGTGAAGACTGCCGTGCTTCTTACAGGTAGAGAGAAGAGCAGCCCCTTGTTTAGTGGTGCTGTCTTCTGCTAATCCTCTCTCCAGGAATGAGAGTTGTGGAGCTGTATGAGGAGGCACTCAGACACCACATACTCCATGACAGGAGGTGGACTCCGCAGGTGCAAAACTTGGAGTGGGTCACTTCCCAGGGCTGGGGCTTGAAATGTAAAAGCAAGGCAAGTCCTGTGTCCCTGTAAAGGTCTGTAACAAAACAGCATCCCAAAGATGCCTGGTTGATTTCCCCCGTCTGCCTTACTGGGTAGCAAATGACAATTTTCCTTGGAAGGTGAAGATCTCCCTCTCTCTCTCTCTCTCACTTTGGAGGAGTTACTACTGTAACCCTTGGAGGAGTTGTCAGTTCTTCCCTCCACTGGAGGCCATAGCAACATCATCCACCTCTGGTCTTTGCACTTGCATTTCAGACTCTTGCTCTATAGGCTGTGTTTCTTACTATGATCTCTCTTCTATGTTTTTTATTTGATATACAAATTACTCTCCCTTAGTAACAATCTCCACTGTTCCCAGGGCAAGTTTGTCATGCTCCTTTCAGCAGTAGCAGTAGGTGATGTAGTGTCTTTTCCAGCTATTATGAGCCATCAATAGGTGAAGACTTGAAACCTTTGATAACTAAATACCATAGTCAAACCTTATTCTCTTTTACAACACATTGATATTTTTATTAGTATCTGTGAGACATAAGCTCATGCTCTTAGGAGGACCTCACCAGTACCTCTCATGGGAGAGTCCAAGGGCTTCTCAGTTTTTCACTTACTCTCTTAGCAGCTCAGGGCTGAACTTCTTCGCTACAGTCCTGTGATTAACTGCCTCAATGCAACCAGTATTTTATGATCCTATCTGCACAGACCCATTTTCAGGCTCTCAGGTCAAATAGCTGGATTAAGCATAAATTTCCTTTTTTCATTCATTATTTTGAGGGATGTCTGTCTTTTTTGTACCCATCTCTCCTGATGTACCTGGAGTGTGATGGTCTTAGTCCTGGTACCTCTCTGGCCCTTTTACTCTGTTCATTTTTCTCCTAGAAATGTATTCATATTACACACAAAGTGTATTTTTAATTTTTCAGCTTTAGGCCAGGACTCTGTTTCTTTTCAGTCTTGTGCAAAGGCTCTGCTCCTCCTGTTTTCCTTCTGATCAAAATTTTTTTATGTAAACATTTGCACGCTTTTCACCATCAAAAATGTAATGTGTTCATTCAAATCATCAAAGCCATTGGGCTTCCAGTCCCTTTGGAGAAAAGGTCTTCTCCTTTGCTGCATGAACACAAATATGTGCTCCATTTGTGCATTGATACCTGCCAAAACCTTATATCAAGCACAATGAAAACATTTGGCATCAACCACTTCCTCAAAGACTTCTCCCCTCCAAGGGGAAAACTCCATTTTTCTCTGTTACATTCTTTCAGTAATGTACATTAATGAAACTTTTAAAGGTTTGGCTGTGTTTCTCCCCTCTGCAAAGTCTATGCATTCACTGCTTCTGTTATCTCTCTGCCTCCTTGCCTCTCTTTTCTCCATTTGGTAAGACCTGTGCTTTAGCCATTAACACCGTTTCCTGTGGTTTTCCTTGCAATGTTAATGTTACTCTTCCTGGCACTAGTCTAGTCTAAAGCTTGAACACTCCAAGGAAATGTTATGATGGATCTGACCTCTTTATCCAAATGCCAGCTGTCTCCTTGGTAATACCACAGCAAAGGTATCTCGGAGTACAATTCCTCCTGAATTCAGGCTCTGCACGCCTCTCTGACCTCACTGTCCTCAATAGGATCTGTGGCTCTCTGGGTTGGCCAGAGCATTATGAGATTCAGTCTCTGTGCATGCTGGGATCCTCAAGTGTCCTCCTGTGGGACTCCATTCCCATACCGACAGCTTAATAGCATCTCAGACACCTGGAAATATAAATGGGCATTTTCTGAAGGGGCAGAGCTGCCAGCCACATCTGAAAGAGTAGGGATTTAAGTACAGGACTGAGTGTCTTCAGATAGGATTGTGCTGATGGCTCTATCGCTGTTCGTTTTTGGATATGACACCACCTTTCCCATGACTCTGCTGCCTTATTCATAAAATGAACGTAACAATATTAATTTTATTTGTAAAGTGCCCTGAGACTCATTGGCAAAGGAATTGTGGCACTGCAGAGCTAAGTTGACTGAAATGAGTGAGCTATTTTTGCTGAAGACTGTAGATTCTCAAAAGCCTGAGCTAACTGAAGCAACAGTTAGACAACTGGAGAAATAACTGGGTCGGGAGTTATATTTATGAACAACGGCAGGGGCATATTACTCATGTGAATAATTTATCTGACAAAGACATATAGTTTGCACCATGGACTGTAAATATTGCAGTCTGCTGAATAATTTGAGAGATGAGTCAATGGGATTTGGTTAAGATCCAACAATTTTTTGAATTATTGGGTTCCTTACTCTCGGACACTTATTTGAACAGCATGAGCTGCCAAACGAGTAGGTTCACACTCACTCCAACTGGAAGTTGCCTTCTTAGAGTGGGTTTGAGAACTGGCTCAACATGGTTGACAGAAATCTGGTCCTTCAAGGATCACCAACTACTTAACTGCTATTGCAGGCAGTAAGCAACTGAGTCTTGCCTGTTGCAGTAAAACTTATTTTAAAGAATGGGAACTTGTGGTAAAACCCTGCCTCTTGTTCTGTGTGGCTGAGGGACTCTTAGACTGATCTTTGTGTGACACTAAAGCTTGAGCATTTTACAGTAACTTTTGCTCACGTGAACATTTCTTCTCACAGTGAACTTCTGTGAACAGCACAACAGCTAGCCTTCATAAGGCATCATTCTGAATTTAGCTTAGCACCCTTGAAAACTTTCAAACCCTGTGTTTGTTAGTTCCTGGCTCCTTACTGTTTTCTGGTTGAATAAACCTTTGTGGCATGAACAGTGCTCAATAATATCTGTTTGAATATGTTTGAATGAAAGGAGGGCCTTAATAGCTTCTGAATGTTATTCTTTCATTCAGAGTTGGAAAAAAATTCCTGTATCTCATGGGGACGATGACAACCACTCCCTTCTGTCAACTCCTCTCTTTCAGCATTTGATTTCACAAGATGAATCAAGTCAGTGCATGAATGGCTGACTGGTTTCTGTAGGACCTGCTGGAAGTGGCTCAGAAGAGTGTGGTTATGCTGAGTCAACTCTTGTGGGGAGAACTGCATCACTGGTAGACAGGACCTTGCTGAGGGCTCCTGCAAGAGATGGCTCTTCATCCTATTTTGTTTCTTTAGAAAATTCATGTTTCAGTGAGAGTAACTATGTCTTGTGCACCACAGGTCCCCTTGATCATGATCAGATCTGTGCTCCCCTCCTATCCAACATGTCAGAGCTGCTCTTTCACCTGCCCAGATGAGCTGCATGATGCAAGCCTCACAGTTCGGGCAGGTCCACCAGATCTTTTCCTTCACATCCAGTTAATTATTATTAACTTCCTGTTTGCACTGCCCTTCCAGACAACAAGAGAAGCAGAGATGCTACTCCTCACCAGAGAGGGAGTGGTTGAACTCTCATGAGTTCCCTTGGCCAGGAGAGCGGGGCCAAGCAAATATTTCAGGAGGAAAAAGTAGCATGGGATGATGAGGAGAGTAAACTTCTTAGAAAAAAGCAAAGCAGTCAGATAGAAGGGAAAGAGAGACTAAAAAAAAAAAAGTTAACTGTTGGAAGAAGAGGGGGTAATTTGCTTCTTAAATGCAACTAGCAAGAATAAAGACTTCTGTGTCCTCCCACATCTCCTACTGCCTGTGTGTTCGCACGAGAAGAAATTTCTTCATGACCCTGAGATTCAATTTTGATGCACCAAATTTAGATTTTTCAAACTAATTTTTTCATCTCCAGGTTAAATGGGTCATGAGACATTGTATTATTTGGCATTTGGAGTTAGAGAGGAGAAGACCCACAGGGAATCATAGGCTATGTGCACTGTTAATGTGCTGACCCCTCACTTACTCACAGATGCGCAATGAAAATACTGCTATTCAGCCCTGCTGTGGGCATGAAATACTGAATTTCAGAACTGAATTTACTGCCCTTAAGTGAACACTAACCACGTGCCCAGACAAAAGGAATACATTTGCTTGGTCAGTAAACATGTTTTTATGGGCATTAACAGAATTTGGCTTCCATTTTCTCCTCACTAGGCAGATTTTATTTAGTTAATACCAGAACTGTCATGGGCTGTGCTGTTTTACTCTGCACCAAGCACTGTTCTCTGTGTTATTGTGCTGGAGCTCTTCTTAGGGGTGCTTCAGGACAAATCCAGGCACAGGGCATGAAAAAGCTCAGCTGCCTTACCGGCATTGTAGCACCCTCGGCAACTTACTTGGAAAGCTTAGAGCTGACTTTGCAATTTTTGGCCTTGATCTCTGGCACTAAAGTTAATTGGGATAATTCAGAGTTCACACCCATCTCCCTGAGGAGTTGGTTTAAAAATGCATGTAATGTGAGTTTAAAAATAATTTCTCTTGATTGGAAGTATTTGAAATTGTTTCTCTCTACTGGTTTTAAAAGGTGTCATTTTTTTATGAATGCTGAGATGTTGATTAATAAAATTCCAAAAGCATTAACTCAATGGAGTGGACTCCAGCTTTTCCTTTTTTTTATTGCTATGATTTGTGAAAATAAATGCAATTAAAAAAAAAATCCCATCAGCTCTGTTAAACTGTATCCTCAGCAGTCTCCTTCTTGATGGCCTTACCAGATGTTTTACAGTGTTAGACATGGGGCTGTTTACTCTTTTCTTAGGGGAGGGTCGAGCAAAGCCTTGGCTCAGCACCACGAGCCTTCAGCTTGTGGCTGTTCGTCTCAGGCATGCTGAACCCTAGTCTGTACCCTGGGAAGGGAGCGGGCGGTTTAGTCTCCCTGCTTTAAGGACACCTCAGGGAGGAGCCACCTTTGGTTGCCCTCTTCCAGCCTCCTGATGACAGCTTATAGGATATGGTGCTCAGGTCCGTCTTCTCCATATCCCATAATTTGTGAGGCTGGTGAATGGAGGCTCTGGCTGTACCCAGCCAGGGCCACCTCCCATGCAAGGATGGCCATGGCCACCCAATGCTGGGACATCCACCAAGGGAGACCCCTCTCCGTTGAGGCTGAGCCTCTGGATTTCCTCTTCCCAGGTCTACCATGAAATATACTCTCTCAGTGGAGCTGGAGAGGCTGCAAGCCTTCGTATTTGGGAGGGAAGAGGGGGATTGAGGACTGTGGAGGCAGAGGCAGGGACCGCTTGTGCTCCCAGCTGTTGGCCAGGGAAGGATTTATTGCCCTGGCTATGTTTGGGATGCAGAGTGGATGTAGACTGCTCAGAATAGCCATCCACTACACATCCAAACGAGCTGCCATTGGAGATTCATTTGTAATCTGGCCTTCATTCTTCCTGAAGTTTCTTTCTCCTTTATACTGCAAAGGCTAATACATTGTTCATATTAAAGTGGGCCTGGGGACTGAAGACAGAGCTGGTTATTGAGTGGAATGGACTGATGAGGAGTAGGTAATATATTTAAAGACTGTGTAGGAGCCGCTAGGGATGATATAGTCTGATTTATTTTATTTAGCATAATTTACAGTACACTGGACTATGTTGTGATTCTTCAGGCTTTTTATCAGGAAATTTGCATTCAATATTTAAGGATCTCTGGGCAGAAACATTCTCATTCTTTTATTATTTTGCCTTTAAACATATCATGTACCACAGAAGAATTTATAAGTGTATAAAGGGTTTTAATAAGTTCAGATGGCCAAAAAAAAGAAAAAGAGTTTGAAATCTAAGATCAACAAGGGAGAAGGATTTCTGCTTTACCCTTTCCCAAGAGCATGGGTGGATTTGTTAAAAAAAGGCAATGCCGTATCTGCATTAATTCTCTTTTTTTTTCCTTTAGGACAGAGCCAGCCTTGGTAGAGTCACTGTCATCCAAAAACTAGTGTCTCAACTGCTGTAAATCAGCACTGAACCTCTCTGTTTGTGCCCACTTATAACCACAGATCTGGCCTTTTGTGCACCTCCTTCTTTTCTGAAATGTTCTTTGATTTTAGGGCTGGAATTTTACTAGTTTAATACATGATAGTCCATTTCTTTGATACTCTAAGCATGATTTTTACATTGTAGAAATGCTGTGGTTTGTAAGTTAGTCCTCTAATAATTTTATCCTCTTCAGAGACCATCACTAAATGGAGATACCTCAGATGAAACTGGGGCTGTCATTAGAGCAGAAGTGCTGTGGCACAGGCTTAGGTCTCTAAGCACACCATCAGGGGAGACTAAATTGTTTTTTCCTGGAAGTGTAAACTTTCCCACACACAGAACAGGAGGACAGGTTGGGGTGGTGGTGCCCAGTTTGTGCCCTGCTGAGGTATGTCACAATGCACTGAACATCTCAGCCGATGCTATATTCAAAACACCTTAAACATCATAGAAGGATCTCCATCTTAAATCTGTGACATGTCATGGTTTCAGCAGCTCTGCTGGACTTTCCCTGATGTGATTTATTTGTAGGCACAGTCCACGTTTTTGAGGTTTGCATCCCATTAAAGCATAGTGGGCTGCAGCCCTTGAGCCCTCAGCCTAAAGGTGTTCACTTGGGACAGTTGAATCCCTGGTGATCTGCAAACTGCAAAGCTATTTAAATCCTTTGTTGACAGTCAAGCACATTGAGTATTTAAAGTTTTAACAGGCTTAGAGTTAATTCTGGAGTCCACCAACATCTGCATACATCTGTACTTTTGAACACCTCTTACTTGGTTTGTTTAGTATATTGTATCTAAGAGTTTTCTTGAGACTTTGGCAGCTCCATGTGGAGTTTCATGATTCATCTGTGTCTTTGCCAACTGCTTCAGTTCTTTTTGTTTTGCCTCTTACTTTCTTTCTTCATCCGTTTTCCCCATTGGAAGATGTTCTTAAATACTTAATCAGGACTGTGTATTTGGAATCACTTTATCACACACCTGTTCTGTGCCAAAACCCTTTACACACTCTATTAAGAATAACTTTCCACATACTAATGTATTTATTTGTGAAATGGCTTTTAAAGCTGGTGTAGATGGCAGAAGGCTGTGTGATAGGCCAAATCCATACTTTTGGAGGAGCCCTGCCCCTTTCTCACAGCTTACATCCCTGCTATGGAGGCAGGGCTTGCTCTCCCACAGTCTCTCCCTTCAGCATGCCAGCAGTGAGGGCAGGGCAGCAGCAGATTGTTTTGAGGGGAAAAGCAATGGGCTGGGAGCTGTGGGAGGAGCTACGGAGGGGAAGGTGTGGGTGGGTGTGGCAGGTCCCCAAGGTGTCATTGGGTGCCTGATTTCTGGCCAGGGACATTTGCTTCAGCTGGGAGGATCCTGTTGAGAAAAATATAGGACAGTTGCCTGGAGGCAGATGGAGAACACAGAGGCTTCCAAAAAACCTCTTTGTGCCTTTGCCCTGGACAGCCCTAAGAAGCTGGGCTGGGAGCCGCTGGGCTGGTTTGTTGTAATAGAAGAGTCAGTCTTCCTTGAGTGTATGAACCTTTTACTTTCTGGCAGCCCTTGTCAAAATAATCCTGTTTTCCTCAAAACATGTGAATGTTTCTGGGCTCTTGAGAAAGCTGAGTGCCTGCGCTTGTCTCTTCAGGCAGCCAGAGGTGGCAGGGGCACAACTGCAACATTGGCTGCACTCGTGGCTCTCAAAACTTCCCCTGTTATTTTTGTTGTCTCAGCCTCCGGAGTGCTTTAATTAGGTTGGAATCCTAGGTTTTGTTTTTGGTTTTGTTGGTTTTTTTGTTTGTTTGGTTGTTTTTTTGGTTTTTGCTTGGTTGGTTGGTTGGTTTTTTGGTTTGTTTCTTTTGTGGTTTTTTTTTTTTTTTTTTTTTTAAACAAGTTTCTAGCCCTTATGGCTGTGGTTAAAGGAGCTTGAAAACATGTAGTATGCTTTGGAAGTGCTAAAATCAGAAAGCAAACAAAGAGATCCCAGCTGGAACTGCAGGGACGGGAGATGTCTTTTTAAACGCTGGGTTTTTTCTCTGGCTTGCAACAGTTTCAGTCCTTTTATGAGCCTTATAGCAAGGTGTGAGGCCATGGCACAGCTTGCCTGATGTGACACAGTGGGAAAGTGAAGAACAAGCTCAAGATGTCCTCGCCACGTGCTGTGCTGCTGCTGCCTCACTGCCTCACACAGACATTTCCCAAGGGCTGGGCTGGTGCAGGGGATGGTCATGTTGGGAACAGCAGGCAACCAAAAATCTAAGTTAGAAAAGGAGTATTTGCATCTCATAGCAGGTCAGCTTGCTTCCACATCATGTTTCCACCCCAAAACCTTGTAATGATGCATTTTCAGTGTGGCAAATTTTGATACCTCCAGCCTTGATGACACATGCTAGCAAGACCTAGTGCACCCTTCTGCTGCATTTGGCAACTCAGTAAAATTTGCCTTTATCGGTGAATTTGGCAGCATTAGCCTGAGAGCATGTGCCCTCTCTCCCTCTCAGGTGTCACACCTTTCTGAAAAGGTGGAGCTTTCGGCACCCTTCATGGCTGGGCAGTAAAGCGGTGAACATACAACAAGATGTTCCCAGCTCTTATGAATTAAGGTCTTGGAGCTATGTTTTGAAAAAAGTGTCGGATCTGAGCTGTAGAGCCACTAATTGTCAACAGCTTGTGCTCTGCTGACACTGGGGTTTGGTTTAAATTATTCCTATACTGAAATAGGAGTGGCTGATGCTGTTGTACTTACACTGGTTGATGTGACTCAGGCAGACAGGTCTTCTGGGCTGATAAAAGAAATTTTAAACTGAAAAGAGACAAAGGGTAGAAAAATATACAAAGTAGAGCCAGTCCCATCTTAAAAAAATATTAACTTGCAAAGAGTTAATTTGAGCAGGTTTATATTTATCTGTCTGATATTTATCTGTCTGACATGTGCTTGGTATAAAGAACTGGTGTCTACTCTGTCAGTAGAAGTATTTTATCATTGTTAATAACTATTTGTTAACTCTGGCATCTCTAGTATGCCAGGCACTGTGCAAAACCCAAGGAAAGCATAGTGTCTCCCCAGAAAGCTTATACTAATCTATTCTGTTGCAACAATATTTTTTTAGTGCTATGTATTAATCATTCTTCTAGCAGCATTTAGTGCAGGGGTTTACACCTCCCCATTTATGTTTTCATGAGAAACAAATTTGCCACAGTGAAAATACTATGCAGTTCAACCTAGCTGCATTTTATGGCAGTTTCTTTCAGGCAAATCACTGAAAGCCATTGCTGCAGAGAGGCCCTTAACACACATTTAACTTTGAAATCTGCCTAAGCGTCATTAACTTTAATGGCCCTGAGCACATACTTTGGGCTAAGCATGCGTTGAAGTGCTCTCCTGAATGTGGACAGATTAGGCCCATGCAAGATGTTTTGGTGAAGAGTGGTGTAAACCATCTGTGATGGTTTCAGTCTAGGCCTTCCTGGAAACCAGCTTGTAACCAGGACGGAACTAGGAAGGTGACCAAGGAAGTATTCCATGCTATTCCTTTACGTAACCTAGGGTATAAATAAGGCATTGATAAGATAGTTCGCTCTCTTCCTTTCCGGCGAGGTTCGAGAACGGTGGGTCCCTGTTTCGGTCGGGCTTATCTGGAGCCGAGGCCTACAGTGACTGCTGTTATCTGCCACCCGTGAGGGGAGAGCCAAGGGCCGTGTCTAGCCATCCTGCCTGTTCGAAGGGAAGTGGTGAGATTTTTGCTAATTTGCCTTCGGCTGGTTGTTTGACTTGTGCGGTCCTTGCCCCTTTTTGTCCTTCTCCCTTCCCTTCCCCCCTTCCCCCCCCCCCCAGTGTGTGGTATTCTCCTTTTGTGTATCTGTCTCATATATAAAACATATATATATATATATATATATATATTTGCTATAGCTTTGGCTGCTTGTTTCTTTTTTTCTCTTTTCCCTCTCTGGGAGGCGGGTCCTCGTTGTCGAGTTTCGGGGGACTTGGCGGGAAGCCAGCTCAAAACTTGCACACCATCAGAGGGATTAAAATCTCCAGGGATTCACTATGGAAGTGGGTATCATATGTTCTGTCATGAGGGGCTCCATTCAGATGCTTCATCAGTCAGCATGAGCTGACCCTCCCATTCAGGGCCATTTTTCCATCTGAGGGATACCGAAATCTCCATCAGTCCTGGGGACCTTTAGCGACAATGGGCTCTGTTGTGCTGTGTGGAAAAGCACTGTAGAACTACATGTTCTCCGACATGTAGGAGAAATGACTCCTAAGAGAATAGAAGAAATCATGATGGGCCAGTAACATGAGATAAAGAATTAAAAAACAACAGACCCTCATTGTGTCTGACTAAAGCTAAATCTGTAGTTAAATAAAGGAATATAATGGCAAAGAAGCAAGAAAAAAATGAAAAAAAAAAAATGTGTGCCAAAGAAAGAGGATCATCCAGTCTCAAGGGGAGAATGGCTGAAAAAATATAGTATTGGAATAACTTAAAAATATAGAGTAATGCCTAATGAGGTTCTTAGGGGACCATTTATTAGACTGCATGAGCGGCTTGATTCAAAGGGAGCTTTGCCCACAACCATAGTCATGTTCAGTTTAGTCTTATTTATTTAACACCTGAAGCCAGCTTGCATCCTCTGTTGAACTGTGATCAAGAGGCACTGGAGATGCATAATATTGCCCTCCTGTCTCTTTGGGAATCACAGTACAGCAGATCCATGATAAAACTTGCCTGATGGCAAAGAACTTTTGATTCTTCACTAGGTCACTGCCCCAAAATTACCCCATGTGGACTTTTTGTGACCTGCTGGGGAGTCAGAGGCAGAAATCCTTCCTAATGCAAAGAATATTTGAGCTAACCTTTTTTTTTTTTTTTTTTTTTTTTTTTTTTTTTTTGCACAGGAGCATGGTGCAGAAACGTTGTACAAAGGAGGTGGTGGAGGGAGCAAAATCTTTGGGCTACCATGAGCTCCTTGATTGACTCACCACATCTCATATGGCTTCACCCTAAATTTTTGAAGAGATACAACTCACTACAGGGATTTCCATGTTCCCCTACAATACCAGACCTTGTATCTTTAGAATAAATTCAAATGGGCTTTGGCTATTCATTATAGAGAGCACAGGCAGAAATCAACTGTTCCTTAGGAAACCACCTATGCTGTGCTGGATGTTATGGAAAAACAGCGTAAGCAAAGCCATAGGAGACTCTCTTCAAGGTTTATGAATGACTATTTTTTGTCTGATGCTTGAGAAATAAGTCAGGTTGGCACAAGCTGTTTATCAAAGACTTTGCTGAATGCACGAAAGCCCTGAGAACAGAAAGACTGTGAGTGGAACAGATGGGCGAAAAAGCAATTTCTTTCCCTCTGGTGTGGTTGTTTTTATGTAAACAGACACAGACACAACTATAGGTAAGACCACTTGGAGAAAACAGATGTGTAAGGGCAACTGTATTCATTTAAGCCTCCTGACTCTCTAGAGGCAGGAGGCTTAAAAAATTAAAGTCCTAGAATCCTAAAGTGGTTAGATTATGAGTGTCCTTTGTTTTCAATCTCAGTCAAAGTCACCTTGGTTTTCTGTTTAGAATATACCATCATAAAAAGGAAATATTCAAAAAATTAGTCAACCACAGCATGGCTTTGTAGACTGCTTTAACTTGTGTGACATGGACAAGAGTGTGATTCATGTCCTCAAACAGCTCAGTTGGTTTGTAGAGTTATTTACTAAACAAGTAAGAAAATGGTTTATTTAGAAGCACTAAATGACAAGATTGAGAACTGGAACCAATAAGAAAGAAGGGAGAAATAAAATATTAGGCAGCCAAATGACTGTGGCTTCATATATCTAGTCTCAGCTTTTCTTTGATTTTCCCCAAAAGAAGTTGGCAGTGACAATAGTAAGGCTGTGAACAATATAACAATATGATGTACTCATGCCAAAATGTAAATACAAAAGAAATATTCTGAAATACGCTGTATCAAATTATCTGCAAGAAGCAGAAAAAGATGAAACACACTTTCAGTTCCTTGGAAACAAAGAGAAAATTCAAATGCAGAGCTGAAGTATTTAACTTTACATAGATATAGATTCCTTATTAAAAATTTAATCCCAGTCAGAGAAGAACAAATGAATACTTTGATGATGATATGATGGATGGGATTTGTGAGAGATATGTTTCATGATCCCAGTAAGCTGAATAAAAGTAAAAACACCCCAAAACTCAGAATATGCCTCACACATTTTTTTCTCAAAAACAAAGGGTAAATGAGGGTGTACTGATTTTCTAATGAATTTTAAATTCCACAAATGGGAGTCTTTTAGGATCAAGATATTAGGTGAGCATGCAACATGACGTTTTTATAAGGCTCTCAGATACAGGTCTTAATGCAAGAGGTTCCAACTCCCTCATATGGACAATAACTTCTCACTAACCCTGGATCAACACAGGTACTAGAGAGAATATGTAGGGAGGAGAAAATAGTCTCAAGCCAAAGTCTGACCCTGTGTGCCTATATATGTAAAGCACCACAGGCATAAAGAGCCTTCCTTTCCCTTTCCCTTTCCCTTTCCCTTTCCCTTTCCCTTTCCCTTTCCCTTTCCCTTTCCCTTTCCCTTTCCCTTTCCCTTTCCCTTTCCCTTTCCCTTTCCCTCCCCTTCTGCAATCTGTTTTCATAATAAAACAAATATCTTATTTGTATTATTTTCTTACAGAAGGCCATGAAAGGGTTATGTTTTTTCAAAGCATTTCAGTGGAAGCTCATGAACAGATCTGCAGAGGTTCAGCAGATATTCAAGTATTTGATCTCTTTTTCCTCAACTCTGAATCAGTTGAATAGGAGTTCAGCCCAGTCATCCTGGAAAACGTGAAGTTTATCCCCAAGTTAATGTCTCTGGACTCATGGCTTAAACAAACTGCATGCTGTCCCAGTGAGACTCAGGGTCACAGCAGTTAGAATTGATGGGTGTCTCCTAAGTTAGGCAGGTGTAGGAGACACTAATTTGAAGCACCAGTGGTTGCTTTATTTTTAGAGGAGGACTGAAAGTTCTACCCTCTAGCATTGCTCCTTGGCCCTCTCTGGCCTATGGCCAAAGTGCCAAGCCAGTTTGGAGATGAAATTGTATTTTCCATGGGCCTTGGTCACTACTCATATTCTCTTTTCCCTTTTAAGCCAAAGTATATATCATAACACTGACACAAATGTATACCGTTTGATACATAATGCCCTGTAGTCCTCCTGTGGTCTTTGATAAAATTTTCTTCACTGCTCTTGTTTTCCTAGCTGAGACCTGGTTAAGGAAACAGATGGGTGATTGCATGTATGGTGGAACAGGTTAAGGAAACAGATGGGTGATGTTGAGCTCTGAGAGGCAAGTTGAATGCTCTGCTTTTTGTTCAATATCAACTCAATCTGACAACATTGGGACTTTGTTCCTAGGAGGTTCTTTTTGACTAAAGCAACTCACTGGCTTCCAGCAGGTAAATGACAGAAAGACAAAGTAGTCAAATATAAATACTCTGATGGTCTCCTCTCTTCCAACTCTAGTTCACAGTTTTTTCAGCCAGATCTTACTTTTTTAGTGGCTAAAATTGCGGTCAGTCTGTAAGATTAAGAAAACATCACACATAAAACATGTACCTGAGTTATTTATATTAGTTTCTCAACTTAGCAGAAATTATTAGTTTTTTTGCAACACAATCCCACGGCAGAAGAGTATCACAGTATCTTCTGACAGGCAAGTGTAGGAGGCTGTAAATTAAGTGAAATACATTTATTGGGATCATCCGGTTTTACTTTATGAGAAAGCTGATTGTCTCAAAATAACCCTTGCTACCCTATCTTTTCTTAAGGTCATATAGATAGGACATCTGGCAGAGGTTCAGTCCCAGTGCAACCAATAACATTAACACTGACCAGCCCAAATCCTGACTGGGTCAGCTCATTCTCTATAGCAAAAGAAATCAAGCACAATTTCCTAGATGCTGATATTTCAAGGAGTACATGACATAATTCCCTTTTCAGTAAATATCTAAGCCAGACTGATTGCAAGACCTCCACTCCAAAGACTCTTTGTGCTAGTAAAAGAACATTATCTTTGAAAATGATAGTCACTATTTCATTGTGAACAAGGGCATGGTAGTCTGCCCCTAAATTAAAAACTGTGGCCAGATCTCATTTGTTCTGTACCCCTGTGGGTTATTGCTATAATCTCTAATTGACAATGATTGCATTTTATGAATCCATGAGGAAATATTAATTTAATTGACAGCACGTCCAGTTTTGTTATACATCAAAGAGGGTAATTTATAAATTACATCAGCAATTCTAACTTCATTCAGGGACATTTCTGCTGCCAGTCCAGGCTCAGGCTTAGACTCAGTAAGCCAGATGGCAGCTGCCTGAAGGTACTATATGATGCCCAAGCATTGCCTTCCAACAAAATGGATGTTTCTCTTTCTGAGAGCAAAGGGCAGCTCATTCTCCACATTTCTGGGAGGAAGATTTGCCTTCTTCCAGAGAGGGACAGCCTCCAGAGGCACCTGCCTGGTGCTAGCTTGACCCACATTACATGGTGTTGGGGTTGTCCTGAAGGAGAAATTCCTTCCAGGCCTTTGAAGTAACGTGGGCTGCCCACCAGCCTCAGTGCGGTGCTGCTCCTTCTTTATGGGTACTTCACTGGCCTTGGAGATGCTGTTTATGCATGGCTATAGCAGCCTTCATAAGTGTGATGCCGGAGAAGCTGCTTGGCAGTCCTCTTATGGTACAGGTCTCAGCTAGAAGCAACCACCTTCTTCCAAAGCACTGGGAAGCTGGAACACCCTTTTCTAGTTCTTCACCATTTTTGCCTCCAAATTTCATGGCTCTGAACCTTAGTGCAATTGCTGTCCCACAGAGTGTAGGAAGCTCAGAGAAATGCTGTGTGTAGATCCTGAGCTGTTTGCATGAGACACCATCTCCTTCCTTTTAGGGGACCATAGATCTGGAGAGGAAACTTCAGAATAAACAATTTGGCCATCATTGATTTGCATGTTTTTTTCTTGCTAGGCCTCCTCTCTCAGACACATTCTATGCTTGTAGCACGTGAGCCTCAGTCTACCTTCTTCCTTCTCCGATGGAGATCCCACTCCTGCAGCTGCAGATATGATCTGAAACTGTTCAGGATGCTGCTATGGCTTGATTTTTGTTCTTCATTTCCACATTTTCTTCAGGAAAGAAAAAAAAGCCACTGGGGAGCACAGTGAACAGAACAAGACAATGCTCAGTATTACTGGGAAAAGTGTGAGAAAGGAAGAACTCCTTATGCTATCGAGGCAGGAGGTAGGAGCCTCTTGCCAGCAAATTCTGCCACCACAGCAGTGCTTTGCAAATGTTGTGGTCATCTGCAATTGGCAACAGAGATACATCCCCGCTCTCAAGTGTCACTTCGTATCACTGTGTAATTGCACTCATAAAGTTGTCCACACCAAAAGTGAGCTGAAAATGTCCCTTTTTACAACTGGGGACTTTGGATGCAAGAAATACGCTGTCAAAATGTAACAGTCCAGCTTATGGTTTGACTGAATGTTTTATCATCTTTGAAAGGCATGACAGCTGGTGTGAACTTTTGTATCAGATATCAGCATTCCCTGCTCCAAATACTTCCATGTGACTGGCTTTGGTTAAAGAAGGCATCTTGCTGAATTTAATTAGGTAGAAGAACAATTTAAGGGCAGATACCACCCCTTCCCCTTACTAAGGAAGATGGCCTGGAGCATTGCTTTGTGCTGAAGAGTCTCCCTAGCACAGCTTTCTGGCTGAGAAAACAATGTCCTACATCCAGGAAAAATATGAAGGCTGTATCTGTGCCTAGAAACTGTCACACTGGTATCTTTATAAATTGTACTTGATGATATGAAAACAAAGTGCCTTAATTTAATTATGTATGTTTTCCTTGGTTAGTGTAAGATGAGTTCTGATGGGGGATATGAGGACCTCTATGCTATCAGGCTGTCTTGAAAGGTAGAGGCCTTGAAGCAGCCCCTGTCTGCTCTGCAGAGATGTGCACACATGCTGCAGGGCCATGGGGTACTCACCAATCCTCTCTTTGTGGGATGACTCTTGCTCTTCCCATCTGCACTGTACCCACAGCTTGAATTGTGACATTTCAATTACAGCGACAAAAAAAAAGGGAAGGCTATACTTGGGACTGGGAAAAATATCTGAGCAGATGATTAGTTCAGCAATTTTCTTTCTTTTCCTTCTTTCTTTGTGAATTGCCTGCAAGCAGGTAGGACTTTTCCAGATGAACTGGTGAATGACTAAGTGATTTTGGTTAAAGGCCTTCCTGAGTGCTGCTCTCTGGGCAGACCCACACCCTGACCCTCTTGGTGTGCAAGGACATCACATCCTCCTGCCACAAATCCATAGGCAGAGAGAGCTTGCCCTGGCTTGGTGCTCCTCTCTGGGCTGGTGTAGGGTAGGGAGTGCAGGAGCCCCTGAGCCACGTGGCTGGTGTGCCCTCACCAAGGAGGTAGATGAGGTTATAGTACAAGGATCATAATGGTCTCTGAACTTTCTGAAGATCATACAGAGGAGGGAGGCTCTTTGCAGCTGTGTGTCTTAGTATAAGTTACACCAAGCGCAGAAATGCATTGTGAAGAAAAACAAGTACTTTCTTTTGGAATTTAAAAAAAATACATAGAGAATACGAAACAGGACCCTGCAAAGTTTGGGAGAGCTAGTGCTGCCAGTGCACTTAAGTGGGAGACATCTGCAGTTAAGAGATGTATGAACTAAGAGGCACAGCAAAACATGTCTGGTGACATTCTGGCCTGAGCATATTGAGGAAGACGTAGGACAGATCCCCCTTGTCATACTGAGCATCCTGGGAAATGGGAATTGCACCTCGTAGCATGCACCAAAAATAGCAATATTTTTTATAGGGTGGCAGGCACTGAATTCCCAGACAGAGCTGAAGCAAACAACTGGGAATAACTGGACAAGAAAACAAATGGCTAGAAAGATAGCCATCAAATTCCGTTTACTCCTTTCTCTGGCACTTAATTCTCTCTGTAAAATGTTGACAATGTTCCTTAGACAGAAGGAGACTAGAAATGGAAAAAGTAAGTGGATAGACTGTGGTTATGGCTTATTTTCTTTTCCCAACAGGGGAGTATTGTGTAACGGAATTTTGTTAAAGTATCATTTTTATTCTTAAAATAGTTATTATTCTTCATACTGCATATGAAACAAGAGCTATGTTTTGGGTCTAACATACTTCTTGATAACAGGCTGTGAGATTTTTAAAAAGTAAATAGAAAAAAAATTACTTTTTATTAAATTCATTCTAAATTAATTTAATTTAAACTAAATTAAAATTAAATAAAATGTAAAAGGAAATATGAAAAAAATCCTTTTTCATGTGTACTTGGGTCAAAAAAAGATATCTGTAGACTCAGGGGCTCTGAGTGCAATATTTTCTGTCTTTTCTTCCCTGATAAATGCACTACAATACTGGAAAGAAAGACAAGTAAATTTTGAAGACAGTGACCAGATTCTGATATCAGGTATAATCTAACATTTCTGGATTGCTATGTTACCCACAGTCAGAATGATATCCACTGGGAGACTGAGGGTCTCTCTCTAAATGACATATCCACGAGCTGGTACAAATACAGTATCAACACTCAAAATATATAATGCAACAACCATCCATGTGTCTGAATGTTCCTGTATCAAAACAAGGCCACTGTGTTTCAAGAAACCTAAAAGCCCTGAAAGAGGAGAGATCTCTTATGGTTACACTTCAGAAAAATACAAGAACTCTACATCTAAAGCCAAAAACTAAGTGGCGAAATTCCCAGCTCAATCTTTCTCCTTTTCTTTTCTGTTTTGTCTTTTTTTCAGTCTGGTTTGGCTTTTTTTACTTGCATTGGTGCGGAAATATTATCAAAAAAGCATCTCTCAAAGTGATTTCAATACTTCCTAGAGTCCTGAAAAAAGATATATAAATCTGAGAAAAATGCTGAAGGGAGGGGAAAATAGTGGAGGGAAGTAGCTTTGAAAGACTGTGGTTATTCATGGGCAGGTTTTGTAGCAGGGTCAATGTGCTTCCTTCTGTTCAAGACAAAAGGTTTAAACAGTCCTTTCTCCAAATATATTGCCAGTATAAAAGACAAAATGTTGGACCTAACTCAGTTTTTATTCATTCTACCTCAACTTTTGGAAATTTAGTGTGAGAATAGTTTCCAAAAATAGGTAGAGAAGTTAAAGGATTGATGATGGAGATGGCAGCATTCATGGGAAAAGGGTCAGGTCGCCACAGCACTCCCTTCCCTTCTCTATGCCTCAGAAAACTGTCTGGTTTTTGACGAGTTTTGAGTGAAAATGAAATTCTCTGGTATTATTAATTTTTTTTTCCTTGGGTCACCTTTCCCTATATATTAGTCCAGCAAAATAAACAAATACAAGGAGTCATAGTTTTGATTTTGAGGTGGATATGTGTGAAATACTTTGAGTCAGGACGTCTATGCTAACCATATGTACTGTTATATGTATGTCTTATAGACAGATGACCATGAACAGGAAAATGCAATCACTCATGCAGTCACTTTCTTTCCAGCCCTCCACTTATGTGCTTATCCCTGTAAACCATTGATACGCATAAATGTGTTAACAAAAGTTGGCATATTTCTATTGCTTTTGTATTTTTTCAAATCCTTATGTAACACAGGGGATAATACTTGCCTCTCATTGTTTTAAGTGGCAATAATCCACTTGCTAAGTGGAAAAACTACAATGGAAGCGGTTTTAATTTAAAATCCCAAGCAGAAAACAGATTATTGCTGAAAAAACCCAATGTTCTGATATCCAAGTATTATAAGAAGAACCCCTTTTTTGAAACTGTTGCTTGATAAAGCAAAAGGCTAATAGCAGTGATCTTAAATCAAGTATAATTTAGGCACAGTTTTGCATAAACTTCCCTGAAATCCTTTGCCAGGGTATTTTATTCTTCAGCTGTGTGACACTCCTTGCTAATGCAGCTGGCCACACACTCCCCCCTTTTGTGATGTGGAGCTCCAAGTGAAGTCACCAGCTTCCCCTCCATGGTGACATCTTGAAAAAGGAAGATCCTGAAAGATCCTGAAAAATTAGCTGTGTAAGAAAACCTATCAGCTCTAACAGGACTCTTCGCCTACCTTAATGCTTTCAAAATAGAGATCTGCTTCAGCTCTCCCAGAGTTACTTCCAAATGCATCAATCACATATGTATATATAGAATCATAGAATCTTGGAAAAGACCTCTAAGATCATCAAGTCCAACCCTCGATCCAAAACCACTGTGGTTACTGGACCATGGCACTCAGTGCCACATCCAATCTCATCTTAAAAAACTCCAGGGACGGTGACTCCACCACCTCCCTGGGCAGCCCATTCCAATATCTGATCACTCTCTCTGTAAAAAATTTCTTCCTAATATCCAACCTAAACCTGCCCTGGCACAGCTTAAGACCATGCCCTCTTGTCCTACTGCTGGTTGCCTGGGAGAAGAGACCGACGCCCACCTGGCTACAACCTCCTTTCAGGGAGTTGTAGAGAGTGATGAGGTCTCCCCTGAGCCTCCTCTTCTCCAGACTAAACAGCCCCAGCTCCCTCAGCCTCTCCTCACAGGACTTGTGCTCGAGTCCCTTCACCAGCCTCATTGCTCTTCTCCAGACCTGCTCCAGCACCTCAATATCCTTCCTGAACTGAGGGGCCCAGAACTGGACACAGTACTCCAGGTGTGGCCTCACCAGTGCTGAGTACAGGGGAAGAATCACTTCCCTGGTCCTGCTGGCCACACTGTTCCTGATACAGGCCAGGATGCCATTGGCCTTCTTGGCCACCTGGGCACACTGCTGGCTCATGTTCAGCTTCCCATTGATCCAAACTCCCAGGTCCCTTTCTGCTTGGCCGCTCTCCAGCCACTCTGCCCCCAGCCTGTAGCGCTGCAGGGGGTTGTTGTGGCCAAAGCGCAGGACACGGCACTTGGCCTGGTTGAACCTCATCCCGCTGGAATCAGACCATCTCTCCAGGTTGTTCAGGTCCCTCTGCAGAGCCCTCCCGCCTTCCAGCAGATCAACACTCCCTCCCAGCTTGGTGTCATCTGCAAATTTGCTGATGATGGACTCAATCCCCTCATCCAGATCATCAGTAAAGATATTAAACAGGACTGGGCCCAACACTGATCTCTGGGGGACACCACTAGTGACCGGCCGCCAACTGGACGCAGCACTGTTCACCACCACTCTCTGGGCCCGGCCTTCCAGCCAGTTCCTAACCCAGCAGAGAGTGCCCCTATCCAAGCCGTAGCCTGCCAGCTTTTCCAGGAGTATGCTGTGGGAGACGGTGTCAAAGGCTTTGCTGAAGTCCAGATAGACACATCCACAGCCTTCCCCTCATCCAGCAGGTGGGTCACCTGGTCATAAAAGGAGATCAGGTTGGTCAGACAGGACCTGTCCTTCCTAAACCTGTGCTGGCTGGGTCTGATCCGTTGTCCATCCTGTGTTTTGTGATTGCACTGAGGATGATCTGCTCCACAACTTTGCCAGGCCCTGAGGTCAGTGCCTCAGTACCTTGCACTGTACTGAGTGACAGGACTGTAGTTTGCTGGGTCCTCCTTGCAGCCCTTTTTGTGGATTGCCGTGACATTTACCAACTTCCAATCATCTGGGATCTCCCTGGTGAGCCAGGACTGGTGATAATGATAGAGAACATCTTAGCGAGCTCTTCTGCCAGTTGCCTCATCACGCTAGGATGGATCCCATCTGATCCCATAGACTCGTGACAATCCAAGTAGCTCAGCAGGTCACTGACTGTTTCCTTCTGGATTACAGGGAGGCTATTTGGCTTCCTGTCTCTGCCTACTGGCTACTCTGTACCACCTGCTGACTTCTGAACCGCAACCATGCAGCACAGCACAAATCCTCTGAGGGAAGAGGTGACTAATAAGATGCAGAGGGATCATGAGCTAGTTAGAAAGTAACGTTAGACTTCTGTTGTCTTCATTAGTTAATGTGATATGTAAATGAGGAATATATGATATGATTTGAAGCCTGTCTGAAGGAAACATGCTAGTGGAAGCGCTTCAGAGGACGTGGTTTTCCTAATTAATATGCTCTATCTTTAAGAATGGCAGTCAAGTCCCAGTTTTCTTCCATCATCTTGTGCAACTTGTCTAAATCAACAGTTGTTCCAGGGGATGGCAAGTGTTTGAAATTTGAATAGGACCCACTCCATTAGCCTGATTTTGTACTGTCACACCCTGACTTACACACTGCAAGAAATCCTAGCCCATTCTTCAGCATACACTTTACAGTGTATCTCAAGCCAATAAGAAATTCCTTAATCTGCTGATTTGTCCCAAAGCTAGGGTTAGCACAGTGGACATTTTAAAGCAAATTTAAGACAGAAATGTCAAACAGAGACACCAGGGGTTGGATTTCCCCATTGTATTGAGGCACCTAGGCTAGGGGCTTGCTTTTTGACTCTGCTCAATATCTCTCAGCTCCCATGGATTTCTGTGAAGATTGGAAAGTGGTCAGTATCTTTGCAAATCAGTCCTGCAGTAAGGTAGTGGCTAAGAGCAAAGGAAAGTACTGTTAGACATCAAGTTATCAAACTATTGAAGCTTTCTGCTGTGTGGTTCTCATTGCAGTGAAAGCTACTGAACACTCAAGTAGCAAAGCGGGGGAGGTTCATCACATCTTCCTGCTGACTCCCCATTTTAATTTCTCATATCTTTCATTTGTCCACATGCACAGCCTTCCTGCATTTCTCCTATGTGAGGCCTCTGGGAAGTGGTTTTTATTTTCAAAGCAGGTAGAATTAAGAGAGAAATTCAGAGACAGAACACAGCCTTCAGTCATGTCTACCTTGAAGTTGATGAATTGAATTTCATTCTGAGTGAACAAATCTGAGAAAATTTCAAATTTTCTAATATTTTCTTCAGCAGCTTAATCCTTAATGTCATACTCCAGTAGTTAAGAAACAGGAACACACCACAAATCTTAGGGATCCAGTAAAAACAGCAGACATTTTTGATGAAAAAATGTTGCAACAAGCTATTTCCCAGACAGCTTTAGAGCAAGAATTCTTGGTAAAGATACTTTTGTAACTGAAAAAAAAAAAAATAAATTGCCCACTGCAATAAGAAGAGTGCTGTTTGCATCTTATATAAAATTTTTAAATTTCATGTTCCTTTTATTCAGATATACTCCTGGGTAATAGTAATACCATGTCCATGGATTCTCAGATCTTTTCGGTGTGCTTGAAAACATCTGCTAATACTCATCAAGCTCCTCTGTGGTTTGTTGTCCCCATTTTACAAGTTGAAGGAATTACAGAGGCAGGTTAAAGGACTTGCCCAAGACCACACAGGGAATTGGATGACAGAGTAGGTACTAGAATCATAATTTCCTGGCTCTACTTCCAATAACCTCGTGCCAAGGAAAAGGCCTTTTTTTCTAACGCAACACCTTGGTTATTTGACTTTGTTCTTTCTCTCCTACTCTTGCTCCACCTCACTTAAAATGTAATTGAAAAAGAATTCTCCCCTTTAGTGTGCAGCTTTCTATTTAATCTGTGGTGCCAAAAAGATCAAATGAATGTTGTCACCACTCCAGAAAGAGCAGGTAGAGTTTATTTAGCTCGTGATGGCATAGGTGGGTTATAAAAACCTCACAGATTTTTGCCAGGGATGTGACCTCTTGAGCCCTGATTTAACTCACTCATATTAATCAGGCTGTTCTGCACAGCTTCTCAGGCAGCAGAGGTGCAAAGCTGACAAAACAGCACCCTAAAACCACAGTATCCCACTACGGATGTCATCCAGAACGCCCCTCTCTATTCCTCATTTTTCTTTTCCTGTAGCTCTCCAGCCAAACATGTCTCTCTTTGTGACAAATGTTGTGATGGGGTAGGAAAATGGTTACTTTGCTCTCCTAAATTAAGTCTCCAGAGAAGGTAACCTTCTTTCCATGTTTTAAAGGTTATAAGCGTTAAAGGGATTTGATATTAATACATCCTTAAGGGAATTATCCTCAAGATAGTTATTTTTTAAAAGTAACTAACCATTGCTCTTTTACAGATACCTTTCAGTACATTTTTTTTGAGGAATAGTTATCATCATCCCTGCAGCAGGTACTGCCTTATTCCCATCGGATTTTGTCCAGTGCCTTGTTAGCTGGAGAATCCAGTAATATCTAGAGATTCATGAATTAGAAGTGGTGTGAAACAGCCCTATGAGAGTCACCACAACATCATTGTGAGATGCATCGTAAGGTGTTCCTGCATTTTTTTCCCTGTAACAAACAGAACCCTTCAGTTCTGGGTTGTGTTGGCAAAGGGGTGCAGATGATCGATAATGCAAACGAGCTGTGCCAGGGAGCTCGCGTCCTGTGCCTGGGCTATCGAGGGTTCAGCCTTGGCCATGCAGTCCAGCTTGGGCAACACTGCTGCCAGTGCCACCTCCTGGCTGGGTTGGGCCATGCTAGGAAAGGGTGCCACTGTACCGGTGGCACCGCTAGTACCGGTGACATGGAGCACTTGGGGGTCTTATGCTCTTGTGGTTAACGGAGGTGCTCCTCAGATGGAGTTATGCCATCCAAGCCATCGAGTAAGGGTGAGTATGCCCACACTTACTCTCATCTTTTCCACCCCCTCTCTATCTCATACCGTCATCATTCTCCATCACCTTGGCATAAGCAGGATCTGGCTACCATGGGGAATTTAACTAGTACCTGGAAATGTGTGGATTCAGTGCACAAGTGCCTTAATGAAAGCAGCCCAGCTGAGCAGAGAAACACCTCTGTGGAGGTTGCAGGTATGACACCTCTTACATTGGATTAAGTATACTGTGCATTTACACAGCAGGATCTGTAAAGCTTTGATTGAGTCATGTGCAGGTTAAATGAATTAGCCAATTCTTAAGCTGCCTTAAATGTGTTACTGTTTTTCATCCAAATTATAAGGAGCCTTGCAATAGCTGAGTGGTGTAGGTGGCATGCTTCTTTATCTGCCTCTACAGTTGTTCTTGCATGGAAATGGATTTGCTATAAGGCAGAATTCCTTAGTGCTACATTATCTTATTATCTCTGACCACAATTTGGACTGCATCCTTCCTGTGAAATACATAAATACAGTATCAGAGTTTTTAAAACTTTTAAGCTTCCTAGAAAATTATTACTTAAAATAGTTTACTGTTTCCTAAAAGTGTCACAAATATAGCATAATGGCCTGCTGCCTGAGGGCAAGGGCTGCTCCCTGGGGTGATGTCTAAGGAAGCACTAGTACTCACTAATACCCATTAGCTCATGACACTGTTCATGCATGGTATCTATGAGCAGTTGCATGAGGACATTAAAAACTGAGTAAGAGATATATGAGTTTGTGCTTGTCACCATACTAAGCTGCAAAACTTGTGCACACTGTTGTTGTTGTAAAAGTGACAAGAATGGGACACAGGAAATTATATGGCAGCGATTTTTCATGGCCACGTCCAGACCAGCACAGAAAGTGTTTGTTAGTGACATACTTTAAGAAAAAATGTGTTTGGTACAAAAGAATGGATTAGTTCAGCAATACATGTTCAGCAGAGAAGTTCAGGTTTATATTTAAGTAAACAAATGGTTACTTATCTTCTCTTGTACCAGGTGGCATGATGTGCATCTTCTTTTACTGCTGCTGTATCATAATCCTCAATACTTATATTATATGAACATGGATCAAGTTGTTTTAATTTTTAATCATGCTTTTTACGAGGAGTCACTGGGCATAGTGGTCTGTTTATAGAATATTCTCAGGTTTTATATTTGCCAGAGGTATACACAGGCAGCAGCAGGGGTATAGTTTGTCTAGATGCCAACTTTTCACAGAAGAAAAGCTTCATAAATCACTTCCCTGAACTGCCAGTGCTGTTAGCAACTCCCCCTGGTGCTGTACAGCTGAGGGGGTTATGTTGAGAACAGCACTCCTCCACAGCCCGAGGAGCCTTGCTTTCATTTATTTTTCTTTCCTAATTACCTATAGTGAGAGAAAGTTGCCTTAAGCTGAGAAACCTTTATAAAACACACTGGATGATCAAAAAACCATGACGAGCCTCTTCTGTGCCCTAATAACTAATTGTGCACAGTAGCCTGCATCTCTGCTAGAGTCATCTTGGCATCACTTACTCCTTCCTAAACATCGTGGTAATGACCATTCCTTTTTTTTTAAGAAAAAAAAAAAGTGTTTTTGAAAAAAAAATTGTGTGGGAGTCTGGACCCGAAGACATATAGCTAGTGCACACATATAAATGCACACAAAAGCTTCCCACTGTCAGACGAGAAGAACATGGGCCATAAATTCTCTGTCCTTAACTTATAGCCACACAGTTGGTTTTGATTGCAGCAGAAGTTGTGTGAAAATTGCTGCAGCTTGTGGCTGTGGAGGAACAGTTGTAGAAAGGGGTTCAGGAGGTGAAGGCTATTTTTAAGGCTCCTCCTGTATGTAAAACTAAATCTTTGTCTATAGCAAGGTGGCATAGTTGACTCAAGGTGCAGGTTGTAGGCACAGAGGGGTAGGAAAATATTTACTTTTGCACAGCCACCTTGTATGAGGTTGATTGTAGATGTGGCCTTTAACATAGCTTCTGCTTAGTGATTTTATCTGCTTCAACCCATTGCTGTGCCAGTTGTCGCTTGGTATGAAGAGTTTCTCTGTTGAATATCAGAGAAGGAAGTGAAATGAGGAGAAAGTGCCTAGCTTATATTACATGCTGCTCTTCTTTCCCATGCTGATGTGCAAAGATAAGATGGTGCGGACTGGCCTTTTTATCCTGGTCCTTGTGTAGGAACCAGGAGAGGTTGCCCTCCACAGGCAGCATTTGCACCCAGCTGATGCACAGGACTGCCTGTCCATCTCCCCAGATCTATGTGGCCTGAGGTAGGTGCATTAAAGGTGCATGCATGCTGAAGGTAGTATTTCAGGGAGGTGGAGCCACCAGGATTCTTTACCAGGCATCAGCTTTCAAAGGAGTACATGCACATTGACATCTGAGGCTGAATGGGGAAAATTGCCCCTACTTCCTTGGTTGCACCTCCCCTTACCCGCAAATACATCCATCATGGCTGGGTTTGGAGGCCTCTTCCAGGAAGATGACATGAGTGCACTTGGACTTGTCAGGGCAGGCGATGGGGCATGGAGGCACATACGGCTGGGCCAGCCACCACTGAGCCGCCAGGCACGTTGGGCAGCTCTTTGCCTTCCTGTGTGGAGCATTAGCCTTGGTGGCCACTGCTCAGCATACATCTCCAGCTCTTCGAGGGAAACTTTCTATAAATCCAAACATGTCAGAGAAACAAAAAAGCATCTTATAGCAGCTTCATCTTCACAATGTAGTAAGCCTCCAGCAACCACCCTACCAGCCAGAAACTGAGAAGGAGAGACTGCATCCTTGCTCAGACATCTGAGCTTTATTCTGCCTTTTGTGGTTATTTTCGTTTTCCCGAGAATATGCAGACAGAGCTATCTTCCATTTAATATTTGCTATATGGAGGATTATACAGACTCATTTTCTGCTTTTTGAAACTCACTAGTTAGCCAGTTTAACTCCTCTGTACTTGAACATTTGCTTTCAATAAGAAAAAATGTTGATTAGCTCAGCAGCCTGGCCAAATCTAGTAAGTTTTTTCTGGCAATACCTCTAATGAGTCCCATTTATTAATTTTTTCCCCCTACCTTACTTGTGTAACAAATTTCCAGATATTAACATCAAGAAAGGCAATATTTGGCCTGTTATATGAGAAAAGTAAAAACAAACCAGCAGACTTCCTTTTGTAGTTCTGGATTTCATGCTCACTTAATACATATGAAAGGACCATTTTATAAAGTATAAATTTGAGGCTAAGTGTTAAAGCATGCTGGTTTATATATGATTATGTACAAGCATGTATGTGCTTGTATATACACATGCAGACTGTAACATGTACATTGTAATCAAGTGATCACTGACCCATGCAGTCTTTTTATTTTTGGCAGGTTTTTACTCTTTTTTTTAACCCCCACCCCTCTCTCTGTCTCTCAGGGGGTTGCTCTTTAACGTAATTATGCAAAACTGACATTCTCTTTGTGGTATTTAAACAAGAAAGAGTCACCATTTTTTAAGCATTCATATATTAGGAGTCTGTATTTTTTGGCATTAAATTAGAATGACATTTGATTGTGTTTTTAAAATATTGTGGCTAGATAAATTAATTACACCAGAAAATCCAGAGGAAACAAACAATAAAAATAATAATAAACATCAGCTGCCACCTCAGTCCAAGCTCACGTATTATATGTCAAAACTTTATTATTTCAAGTGGGTGTATAATTACAGGAAGGTGAGGGCCATTACTAATGTCAATGCCAATGAAAATCCATTGGTTGTAGGCATTCGTCCTGGGAGTGTACAGTTCCCAGGGAAGGCAAGGAGGCGAGGGGGTTCCTCTTTGCCCTGCTGGGAAGAGGTCTCTGGGTTTAGCATCTCTGTGGGGCTCATACATGACACTGGGCATGTTGCCCCAAGAGGAGAAAGGTATGGCACCATGCTATCATGACAGCAAGAAGGGTAGTGCGCACCTTGCCTGATGGGCTCCACCTTGGCTCTCATGGGACCACCCTCCTCACTGAGAAGGTGGCCAGGTTTCCACCAGAGTGCTGTCCTTAACTTCCCAGGTAGAACCAGCAGCTGTGTCAATTAGTTCCACTTCTGGTTCTGTTTTTGGGATATTTGCCTTCGTTAATGGAAACTGGACTCACACTATCAATTTATTTCTCATTCTGTGGGCCACCAGCTGGTAATGATAATTCTTGTTTACTGCTGACCTTGGCTGGATGTGAAAGAGTGACTTAGATGTAAATGGTTCCATCTCCCATTCCCAGACCCTTGAGCCATTATTTTCTTTTTCCCTACCAAGCAACACACTGGTTTTAATAAAACATATTGCCATTGCTTTGAATATTTATATGCTTGAAACATTTAAAAAATCTATTCACATTAGTAAAATTAGGCAAAAATAGCCCAAAGACAGCACCCACTGCCAGCATTTTCTTTGGTTACTGCTACCGAAATTTCCCATTTCATTCTATGGCTGAATTGCAAGATAGTTATTCCTTATTAATCGTGAGCATAGTGCCATTAAGACTGCCAAGTAAAAGTATAGCCAGTATAACTCCTACTCACTTTATAAAGACAAACATTAAAGTCATCACTTACTTTGTGGCTAAAAAATGGAAAAATGGAGGAGCATACCAGATGAACCTCAGTCATTGCACCCTTCGTAACTTGCCCCAAAATTTGCTGTAAATGCTGTCACCTGCCAAATGCACCTGATTACTGTGGATCCTGATGTTGTGGCCATACAATGAAGGCAATGGCTGTGCATGCCAAAGCTGAAATGCTGCTGTGGAGATGTGAGGATACACCTCCTGGTGTCTCATGCACCCAAACTTTTGTTTCTTCTTTTTTGTAAAGCTACACCTAAAGCCACTTGCTTTTGTGGACCAGTCTATGGCAGTGTCCTATGTTATTATGACTTTTTAAATGCATGTTTCTCTTAAATTTTTCTCCTCTGTGGGAAATGGACATTTGGAAAGCTAATTCCAGCTGCAGATAACACCAAATATTACATTGGAATTTCCTATGGGACAGAAAGGCTCATGTTCAAGAGGCTCTAGGCAACATGCAGCACTACAGAGTGCTTAAAGAGGAACGGGCAAGCTTCCTGGGGAACTGGTTTTCAGGGCAGAGTAGGTGTGCTCTGGGACTTTGATAGACAGTAGCTCATCATTATGATACTGGTTTTCAATGACGAAGTAAGCTGGATCATTGCCCCTGCTCCCCACCCCCAAATTTCCTGAAAAAGGATGGGGAATCTGTAGTGATTTACAGCCATTAATTGTGTCATTTTTAATTTAACAGGCTGAGAGAGAAGCGTGGATGCTTTAGGTGTCCTTCTGAGAAGTGCACAGCACAACTTTTCTAGTTGGATGAATAACAGCTCATCAAGCAGAGGGTGGTGCAGCAGCATATTCTGCTGTCTGCTCAGCCTTGGAAAAATGCATCTGCCTAAGATAAAGGGCCTGTGGCTGGGGTTTCAGGGCATGCAAATATCTTACTGCTGCCCAGATGAGCCTTTCATTTATCATGAGCCTGTGCATTTTTCACACATTCAAAGTACCTGATCATTTCTTAGCTTGAAGAGTTTTCTGCATATTAATCAAGGAAAACATTGTTTTTCTTATTTATCTCATTATGAACTTATAAAAAGTGACCGTTGGTGAATTGTTGTTTGTACTTTGGCACATATTTATTTAGGCTTCAGTAAAATCTACTCACACACAGGCACGCATCACCATTAAGCCTTGCTCAGGGGAAGGAGTTTATGGGGTCCCAGCTGTACAGGTCTTGATGCTAAGATGCAAGGTCTTGTTCTTGCAGAGCCACCTGCTAGTTTCCAAACCCAAAGGGCTACATTTGCTCATCAACGCAATAAAACATACTCTTGTTCTTGCTGGCGTGAGGGGTTTGGAGAGTCACGGTCTGGATGACATAATGGGTTGCAACACACGGAGTGCGATACTGTCTCCAGCTGCCCCATACTGAGCACAGTGAGCTCCTGCCTGCTGACTCCATGTGAGCCAGTTGCTGTTAGGAGTCCCTGGGGAGCCACAGCAGTTGCCCAACAGCGGGGATGCTGTTGGTGCAAATACATAAATCTTTCTGTTTTAACTGACAATGGTTTAGCTGTAAAAGGATTCAAACAGCGTGCCTCTAAAACACGGGAATCTGCTGTCAGGTTTAGTCATGCTGCTTGTATGGCAGGCTCTAGCTCCACAGCTACCTCAGCATAAGAGCACACTGCCTGGAGCAGTGCTGCTTGGACAGACAGCTTTTATTCTTCCAACTGTCCTGGGACAAGAGCATGACCAGCTGGAAGTGGTCACTTCAATCCTTTTGCTTTTCTTCTCCATCGGCCCTCAGGGGCCTCTCAATGCTGCTCTGGTAGCACAAACTGCCACAGAAACATCAGAATGACTGAAAAATTCCCTGAACTTGGAGGAAACTGATGTCTGAATGCAGATTTCAGTCCACTGGGCAACCCTGCCCACATATATGTCTCTTCAATAGACTGATGCATTGGGCTGCTTTGCCTGGTCAAGGAAGCATATAACTGGTAAAATGGGATCCACAACTGGTTTTTAAAACACATTTAATAACACGCAATAATATGATGAAAAAGTAGCAGTCATACAAAATTTCCAAGTTGCTGGGACTTCCACTAGACTTCAATAATATTTGATGGGATGATAACTTCACAGTTGCCTTTTCAAAGTGTTGATTTAAAAAAAAGCAAAGGGCAAGAAGGCATAGCCATAAATTGGCAACAACACTTCAAACCTGTCTTAGAACAGCTTCTCCCTACCCCAGGCCAGGGCAAGTTGCCAGCAGGGAGGCAGCATGGGGGCTCTCTTCCTCCTGTCTGTGGCCCACTGATACAGCCAGCTGAAATCCAGCAGCTGTATTCCCACTTACCTACGAGCCCTGAAACAGAGGGAGCAGTGGCAAAGTATAAGCTTTGGCTCCTTGTGCTCCCTGCATATGCTGCCAAAGGAGACTCAGAGGGAAAATAAGTGTCTCTCATGGAAAAGTCTCCAGTTGCAAATTATGCTGTGTGCAGGATACAGAAATCTGGGAAGCTTTGTGGCAGGCTGCCCCTCTGGGGCAGGGCCAGTCCCCAGGAGGACCAGCTCACAAAGTCCCATTGTGCCCTAGGTGGTATAGCAGGGATGTGGCCATGTTTTGGTTGGGATAGGTCACCTCTCCAGAGCTATTCACTTCAGCTGGTTTTAAAAGATTCTGGAGCAGAAAGATAAGGAAATATAGGGCATATGTAAATATTTGTGTGTAGCTAAGGGGTACTATAAAATAGTTATTTTTTTCAGTGGATATTTGAAAATAAATCTTCAGTTTGTATAGCTTGCAAGCAAGCCCCCTTTATGTTAAAGGTTCGGGGTACTTTTTTTTGTGTACACTGAGTTCTTCTAAGACAGGCTATTAAAAAGAAGAAAGATTAGTGACACAAACTGTTTTTTTTTAAAAAAGAATTGTAATAAAATAAATGGGAAAAAAATCAGAACGCAATTTCCGTAGGCCAAAAAAAATGGTGATGTGCATACAGTATGTATTGTGCTGTTATTGCTGTATCCATAAAGGAAAGTTCCTCTTCAAATCCATTAAAGCCGGGCCAATTTGCTTCATGAGTCTTTCCTTCCATGTGGGCCAGAGGGAGATGAGAACTCTGCTCAGCAGAGAGCAGTAACATGTCCACAGAGGCAGCAGTTTTTCTGGGGAAAGAACCAACTAATTTTTAAGAAAACACATTCTTGCAAATGTATGTGTAGGTCATCATAGCCAAAGTAAACTTAGAGTTACTTACCCCTTAGGGAGCTGATAAGTGTTATATATACTGATAAAGTATCTGAGCAGAAAATTCTGTAAGATGACTTCAAACACCCATGTAGAAATCCTCCATTTCAGAGGAGCAAGTATAAACCTTAGCACTTCAGTCTTTATCATGTCCTGCAGTTCGTTTGGGACAGAGAGGCAGCTGGGAGAGGGGAGATGAAGGGAAATGAAGAATGAGGAGAGAGCCACCCAGAGATGAGCAGATTTGGAAGTGGGTGTTGCTTTAGGGTCTTACTTTCTGTTGTTTGTTGTCAGCCTCTTTCTTAAGGAACAGAGATACCCTGTATGAATTCTGGTGGAGAAACTGGCTTTATGAACCTCCATGAGGATTAAGTTTGTTTAACAGGATGATGTTGAAATAATCAGAGGATTCTGCAATGATTTTCCAGGTGTGAAATACCACTAAAACTGATCTTATTTTGAGAATTCCACTGTTACAATTTTCCACTGGGGCTGATGAGAAATGCTTGTGAAACTCCATGCAGCTCGAGAGAGCTTCTCTTTCTCAATCCCTTCATCAAAGCAACAAAAAAAAAAGTCTTTGGACTGGATTTATTCTGTTTGTTTTTGCTCAGGCATCTCTGGTGGGCAGAACCTGGCCTGAGTGTGAGAGTAGCCTTGGAGCTCCCTGAAGGACTGAGCATCCTAATGCTAACCTGTAGCACACAGCTATGGATGGCAAAACCATTCTGAGATGCACAGTGAAACTGCTCTTCGTCCCTACTGTGAGGCTGCAATAATAGTTCAAAAGCATTTTAGTTCACCTCTCACTTGCATGGTAAGCAAAACACAGGAGTGGATCTTTCAGAAGTCTTTCATCACTCGTTGGCATCTCAACTGCAGTGAGTGATGAAAAATGCCAGCTGTTCAGGGGTTCAATAGTTCTTCAGTGGATGGTGAATTGTACCATGTCCTATCATAAACACATTCCACACAGCTAAGACTTTGAATTGAATATTTAAGTCACTACATAATCACTTTCAGGATGATATCAGAAAGTAGAATATACATCTGGTAATGTTATCCTTACACAATAAAACTCAGTGTGCAGTTAATGTACAAAGCCCAACCAAGAGGCATTCAGATAAATGGCTCATCTAAAATTCACAGAATTCAGATACACAGTGCTTGGGGATATGCAGGGAATTTGTATTTACATTTGCTGAAATGGTTGTCCTCTTTTTTACCTTGTGGTCACAACAATTCAGAAACAAGTGTGAAGCAGCAGGCAATTAGGTTTTGCCACTTAAAAAACTAAAACTCCTGTGTAAGTAATCATGGCTGGGAGGCTGGAAAGGATGGATGGAAGAGAAACGCTTATAGAGAAATACATTTCTGTGCATTAGAGGTGATACAGCCTGAGGCCCGTGGAAATGGTTTGTGTCAAACAGAGAACATGCTTCTTGGATCCCACATCTACCTCACTTCTGTCTGTGCAATGGGACTGTAAATGTTCAACCTGAACATAGCAATCAGGGTGGTGTAGGGACTTGTGAAAGAGTCTCACACTTTTTTCAGCATTGCCACATGAGAAGAAGAGGCTTGAATCTGGACAGCTTTGGCACAGGGTAGTGAAGCTGGGGGCACAGCAGCAGAGGTGTAGATACAGAGGCAAGGTTTGCTCCTGCATCATCGTAACTGGGTAGACATGGGGCTGTCAGCCCTTCTGGTGAGCCCAGGGGGGACAAAGCTCTCTGGCAACCTAACCCATGAGGCATCCCTCACTGCAACCCAAGACAGTGATTGAAGTTATAATCTACAGAATTAGGTGTTGCATCTGCTTTCCTAGTCCATCTAGAGACCTACTGGATTGCCTAGAGCCTGACCAGTGTTTTGAGTCACAAGAAGAAGAGAAAAATGAGAAAAAGTCACATCTGTTGATTAGTAACAGGCTGAACTCCTTTGATCCGCAATTGTTAAAGAATAGCAGTAAAATATAGACAAGTAACTGACTTCTAACATCTAAATGCTACAAACTAAAACTAAATACAAATTTTAAGGGACATCTTACACTTAATTTCTTTGTAAGTAACCTGCTATAACATTTCTTAAAGGCCTTGTATGTGACTGCATTTTATTTTAACTGTAATACTACTGCAAGATTTAATGGCTGGTTTACAAGTATTAATAAGTGCCTAAAATTATCCTAAAGTGTCAGAGTGAGCCTAGATGAAAAGAAATGGCTTGTCTCTAGCCATCTGTTACACACTGAGTTAAACAGATATACAAGTGCTTTTTCCTGGAAGCCATCTGCACAAATATTGATTGAGTAATCTCATAAAATTCCAATTTAGTAATTTACCAGTTGACAAGGTGATAGTGCAAAGTGTATGTTGAGTTCTCTGGAATTTCTACTGCAGCTAAAACAACTGTGATATGCATTTCTTTTGCTACTAGTATTATTGCAAAAGAAGACATTGGAATCAAGTCCAACATAACCTATTGAGAGAGTCTGTAAAATACTTTCCTATTAACATCAGAATAAAAAATGATGCGGTATTCCAGAAAATTGAATGGCACTTACATTCCATAATCTTCATCAGATTACCTTGCAGGGGGGTTGTTTTTCCTTTGTCTGATTTGAGGCTGTTTATATTAATTCCATCCAGTTTTATTTTAATTAGTTTAAAATTCTAGGGTTTCAAGATCATCATGGTATTTACAAGACTGAATTTCAGCAGCCGTCAGCAGTGGCTTTTTAATCCCTCAACTATTTAAGAGTTGCAATTGTTTTTCATTTTTCCTCCCTCCGGACACTGACTTTGCCATCATGACACATGCCCTCATCACCCCTGGATGGCAGGCAGCTGCCTGCAGCAAACCACTGCTGCCGGATTTTCAGCTGGGGCTGGAGCAGTGAATTGCTGCTGGGGAAGCAGACATGGGACATGCACCCACCTTGCAGCATGTCCCTCTGCCACCTCTCCCTGGTCCTGTGAGCCCTACAGAGTGGTGAGCTGGCAGCTCCCTTGCCCTGCCTCTTGCCATAGAAATGGATTTTTCCAGGGATAAAGTTGCTCAAGAAATTTTTTCAGCCCGCAGTACCAGGGGATTTAGAGAAAACTTAGATGAGCAGTGAAGATATTAGTTATAGGTGGCCCTGCCTGGAATGGGGAAAGGGCCTTCAGGTGCCCTTCCTAGCCCTCCTCCCAGCAGACTCATGGTGCTGTATGTAAGCCCACTGCACCTGGGTCTGCCACCCTTCTTGCACAGGAACAGAAATGTCCGTCCTTCTGTCACTGTCATATAGTTGAATATATATTAAGTGAATGCATATGCATGTATTTGTAGCATGTATTTCACAGTTTGGTTATAAGACAGTCTTCCAACTTAAAGTTCCTAAACCAACAGTTATTCACAAAGAAAACCTCTTAAAGTATGAAAACTATGAAATGAAAAGAAATCTTGCTTGCACGTGCTATGGCTCATAATCCATCGGCTGGAATAGCACTGAATTTTTAAGTTTTAAGGTATAAGGTTTATTATGCTTCTGTCACACCATGACTTTGTTTAATAGGAAATAAAATGATGTGAGGAACGAAATGGGGAAAAAAAACCCAACAACTCAAAGAGTCAGTTCAAGTGAAGACTTTGGAAAACACTGTCATTTTATGAATTATTCCAGTGCTATGCTTATAGCCAAATCTTAGCTGACAGAAAGAAACCTGATCTGTTCTTTATACAAACACCAGAGGAAACTGGAATCTGACCTTGTCTCAGCCCTGCTTCACCATTTACCACCTTTGGGAATTTGGGATCAGCGCAATGCTATCTGTTGAACAATGCTCCTGTGTCAGCTCCCCAGCCTGGGCATCCAAGCAGTGCTTCTTTGGATTGGAGAGAATGGGCTGCTTATTTTGAGGAGCAATGAGCTGCTCTGAGGACAGATATCCTCACAAATTAAATTATCCACTAGCCTAGAAATAGGACCTCACAGTCCTCAAACAAAATTCAGCTCTGGAGCCATTCATTTCCCACATAGCTCTCCTTGATGCTGCAAGGCATTTTCTGGGCATGAATCTTGTACTTCAGTGGTTCAGCAGCAGAAATGGGAAGAAGAGCTCTGAGGAGGAACCCTGAACTCATAGGGTTCACGGGGAGCACATGAAGATGTAGCAGTGAAGGAATGAGGTATCAGGGTGAAGCTCAATGGGGATTTGAGGTTCATCTACCTGCAGGTCTGTCAGTGAGCCGTGCCAGGGCTGGATGGTTTTTCTAATTAATCACAATAGGAAGCAGAACTCTGGCTACTGGGAGAGAAACCTTCTGCATCGTGCTTATCCCAGGAGCCTCATACAGAGCCCAAATGCAGCTTTTCCAGACTTTCAGAGCCCTTCTATGAGCAAAGTTCCATTTCCACTTGTAATTACTATATTATACAGCTCTTCAGGAGAAATATTTTAATGTGTCAGTCTTGGTTCAGTGACACTCTACATTTATATCACTGACAACAACTGTATTTATATGCATTTAAATAGAAATTATAAGCATCTCAAGTTCTACAAGCCATGAGAAGGCAAAAGCTCATCTAAATTGCTTGATTGTGAAATCATAGAATTGTAGAGTCATTGAGGTTGGAAAAAAAACCCTTAAGATCATTGAGTCTAACCATTATGTTTCACATAACGCATTTTCAATAAAATATTTGTAAGTGAAAACACATGACTTTTGGTTTTTTGGGTTAACAGATGGAGTGAAATGTTCCATTAAGCTACTTTTGTATGCCTCTTTTCAGGAAATCTCTGTAAAGAACGACTTTTTCTTTAGTTGAAATTACAAGAGAAAACAACACAATTACTTGTATCATAATCTTAAAAATTAATAAATAACAAACCCAGCTCATTTCACAGCAATAATCTTCATATGTAATATGAGACGTGGTGCCATCTCACCTGAATGGTTAAATGCTAGCAATCACTTAGAACTGATCTCTCTGTTACAGAGCAAGGAGCTCAAGGGGAAAGGCTCCCAGGGGACAAAGGTGACTCCAGCAGCCCAAGCCCCCTGCATTTTCCAGCAGCCCAAGTTGAGCCTGACTTTACAAGAAATGGTCTTCCTGAATAGCAGATGACAGTCAGACTCAAAACTTGTGACATTTCCCTCATGGCTTGTCCTATGCAGACTGTGGAAACTTCAAGTTTCTATGTGCTCAGCAGCGCAGCTTTGGTCCCCAGCAGATGTTTGCAGCCCTCTAAGGACACAAAACAGTAAACCATGACAAACACTGCCCCGGAACAGTGATTTCCCCCAGGCTCATTCCTCACTACTCCCTCTCCCATGGGGAGGAAGCCTCTAAGGGAAAGAGCACTGACACATGAAAACCACTTGGGCAAGGCCCAATAAGTCTTATTCCCACTTGTATTAATGAAGTTGTCAATGGTCCCTCTGTGTCACAACCTTCTTCATCGACCCATGTTTTTACTGAGCCCACAACAGTTGCCCTGCTTACAGTCCCTCTCCAGAAAAGCTCACCTGGAGCCCTGAGAGACAAATTTGTTGGTCCATGGTGGAGCATGATACGCATCCCTTTGATCCAGTAATAATCTCTGACCTGTTTGTCAGTGAGTGACCCACCTCTGATCAGAAATTTTACATGCAAGAAACACTGCATTCACAAAGCAGTAGCTAAAAGCTAAAAGCAACGTGCTAATAACTACCATAGCTGCCTTTTAACAGGGCTCAAGACACCAGGGAACATGGACTAATTTGCTGTAATTGATTTAGTATGTTTAGTCTGAGCAAAATATTTTCAGTCCAATAGAAGTTGAGAAATCCCTTGACAGTTTTAATTGGGAGAGGGTTACGGCAGCGCCTGAGATGCTCTGGAGCCAGAGGGTACAGGTCTGTGCTGGCTTTCCCCAGGCATGGCACAGCCCTCCTTGGGACCTGCCCCAGGGTCACTCCAGCTGGGAGGCTGACACCTGACCTGGATGCTCTTGAAAATATGGTGTTCACTGCCTTTCTTTTTTCCTTTTTTCTTTTTCCTTTTTCTGCCTTTTTTCCTCTTTTCTTTCCTTTTTTCTTTTTATTTTGTTTTCTTCCCCCCCCTTTTTCTTTTTTTCTTTCTTTTCTTTCTTTTCTTTCTTTTTCTTTTTCCTTTCTTATTTTTTCTTTTTTTCTTTTGTTGTCTTTATTATACACAACCAGAATAAGAAATAAATATCTGAATTTCAGTGGCAACTTCTAAGCAAATGGGCCACATCGGTTTAGGTCTTGAAAACCCTACACAGGATCCACTCAGGATCCACCTGAGTCTCTGCATGGCCCTCATACACCACTTCATGAGACACGCACCAGTTTGCATGTGAGGTGCTCACTGCTTGTCATCTCCCTCTGAATGCAGCTGATAGTGGCTTCAAAATATCGTTGTCACCACTTCTGGGTAACCAGGAAGGTCTGGACCCCAGGGGTGGGGAATTTCCTGCTGCAGAGACAGATGACTTAAGACAGATACAAGATACCATAACCGCACCTAATTTATTTTGAAGTATGTACATTCCTGAACAAGGATATTAGATGGCAAAAGCAAGGAGAGCTTAATAGCTCACAGATGATGCACATACACACACTTTGCAAACTCCAGCAGCCAGTTGTAGCCAAGTCCCCAAGCTTATGCCCCTGACTCTTTGCTTCCCTCAAACATTGCTGCAAGTGTGTAAAAGTGTAAGTCCTACAGCCACTTCCCTCTCCCCTTTGGCCTTGTCAACTCTGTAATGTGAAATGAAACCCAACTAAAGTACAAGAAAAGTTGGTTTTTTTTTTCTTTTGGTAATTCTGAGGGTCAGATATTTGTTGACAGTTGCTCAAGTTGAAAGTCTATATCAGTTAAATGAACTTACTGCTGGGTGGGATCAAAAATAACCCTTTATAATTTTCATATCTATTACTATGGCCAAGTCATATAAAGCCAGGCTCTATTCTTTGTGCCTCAGAAATATAAAATTGCCAGCAATGACATTACGAGAGCTTGATCCCCGAGTTTTACCTGCACAGAATTTACAGAATCAGGGTGCTTTCAAAACTTTTCTACTGTCTAAAAAATCTACTTGAAATATGATTTTACACATATTTACATTGGTTTGACATGGGCTTACCACCACTGAGCTTATTGATGCCATTTAATGAATTTCAGCCTTGCTGGGAGAGATCAGCTCAGCCCATTAGGTCTGTAGGCACATATGTAAATATAACAGAAAAAAACACAGACAGCAAAACATACCATGGTTTTGGTGGATTTTTCATCCATAGTAGCAATCAGAAGTCTACAAGCAATCACTACCCTGTTCAAACACACAGCAATGATGGCTAACTTGCTTACAGATGCCTGGTAATATCTCACAGAGAGCTACGGCTGCCTCCTCAGGTATGGGTCCCACGGACAGCCACCCAGCAGAGAGAAACCCAACCTACCCATCCTCCAGAAATCCCACCCGTTTCCCACAACTCCCAGAGGCATTACTTTGGTGAGAAAGAGCATACACAAACCTTGCCCCAACTCCACTCAAAATTCCTGGGAGATCAGCACTGCTAACAGAGAAACAAACAAGCTTCCTTCCCTCCCAAATCCTGGCTCTAACAATCACTTTAATTACAATTTTGTCTAATATGCATCTATTATTTTAGGTCCACAAAGATAATAACATGTCAAAACAAATCCCATCTAAACCCTCAAATTTTAGTCCAATTTGACACCAGTCAGGTTGACAGAGGAGGGCATTAAAACAACTCCAACATTGAAAGCTATGCTGATATGCCAAAAACAAACAAACAAACAAACAAACAAAAAGTAAAATTTACAACCAAAAAAAAAAGTAAAACATTGTCTCCAGACTTCAGACAACAGTACTTATTTTTTTTTAAAAAAACAGCTGTGTCATGTGAGGGCTGAAGTGGCAAAGCCACCTGGTCCTGTCCTCTGCATCAGAACAGGTTTATCTGCCTTTGCCAAGTGGGAAGGTCCATCTCCTCTCTGGGTCTGACTCTAAGCAGTAAATGGCATTAGGCAAGATGCTTTCTGAGCAAGCGGAAAATTTGCTGAGTGGGTCAAAGATTCCATGGCCATTTGTAAATTGGTGTAAAACTTTGTGCTCCAGATACATAGGAATTTGAAAACCATTAGGGGGCTCTTAGGCACTGATGAACACTCAACACATTAGGCAAACCATGTTAAACCCTTCAGCAATGCCTACAAAAGGCCCAGCCCTTTCCCCTCCCACTTCAGCAGCCCTTTACATCTATGGCTTTGAGTTTTAAAATCTGTCTCCAGCCCTGGCATCCCTCACTGCCCACTGAACTCCAAAGAACTTTAGGGGGAATACAAATGTCAGACACAGGTATGCACTTTTGGTCCTGTTTTTCTTTTTCTTCATGTTCTTCCAGAGAGTACCTTGTGAAAGGCCACCTGGAGTATTTTCAGAGCAGACATTTCAAAACTTGGAAAAAAATTGGACTTTAAGTTTAGTGTTCAATAGTTAGAGATGGTAAAGGTCCGTGCAGCCATTTTTATTCTGTGTCTGGATATAACTACTTTTATGAGAAGAATATACATGGTTCACATGCTTTCAACATCTTTGTAAGCTTCATTCGTAATCTAAAAACAAATACAAATCTTTCAAGTGGGCTCTGAACTGGCAAAAATCAGAGAACAATATTCCCAATTCCTTCCTCACTTCAACCTAAAGGATATTTTGAAGGGATGAGATTCACTATCCTTAGTGAGCATAAAATTAAGCTATTAAAAAGACAACTGCTGCTCTTTACTTAAAAAAAAAAGGTAGAAAAAGCATGAAATATTTTTCTGTGCTATTTCTTTTGATTCAGTATTCAGTCTGGACACGAGCTGTGTTTGTCAATTAGTAGAGAGATTATAGGTTAAGTTTCACGTATCTGAACGCACAAGTCTAGGAAGGATGCTTCAGCAAGGAAGGGAGAAAGCAAGCATGAGCTTGCAGGGAGAGGTTGTTTGGGTCAAAGTTAAAGCAGCTGTGACTGAAAGTTTGACCAAGAAAAAAGGGTATCATCACCAGCCTTGAAGTGTAATATTAAGAATTGGACATCATAGTGCAGTTCACCTTCATAAAATTCCTCATTTTGTGAGCATGTGGCAGGCTGAGGAGAAACGTGGGGATTCTAACCATGGTTTCCTCTAATTTATTAAATGGCTTTGCTCAGGTGATGTCTAGAGCTGGATCATTTCTTATGTCCTGAAGAATGGATGGAACTTACTTGTTGCCACTAAAATAAATGGATGGGTTTGGTAGCTCATAAAGACAAAGTCATACCTGGAGAGGAATGGTGAAGCAGCCTGACAAATCTTCCTAACAGCAAAATGTACATCAGCTCAAGGATTAGGGACATGGCTGTTCTGGATGATAAAAACTCTTGACTTTCTCTTCTGTTTGACAGTGACATACAACCAAAATGTTTTCCTGAGACAGCAAAACCATAGAGGAAATTTTAGGCAGAATATTAGGAAAATGTCCTAATGGTCAGGTCTGCTAGTCTGTGGCACATCCACCCAAGGGAAATGATAGAAGGAAGCCTAACTGATTCAATAATTTAAAACCGTATTGAAGTAAACGCTGGGAAATATGCTGTGAATGAAGAACTACCTTCCACTGGCAGATCTCTGACTTCTGTCATTCCTCAAAAAGCCACCATCAGTGTCATTTTGAGAGTGATATACTGCTGAAGCCAAGGTTTCAAAATGCCAGATCAGTCACACCTGAAAGCAACCAAAAGGCACTAGGGCTGTGTTCCGTACATGTAGACTCATTCCACTGTGATTGTGGGAGTTGCTCTGGAGCTGATACCAGCCCCTACATGTGGGAACTTGGCAACATGGGAACACATGGGAACAGGCAGAGGCAGTGCCTGGCAGCCTCAACACGCACGCACTAGTTACCTCTACCTCACCCAAGCAGGTACCACATATGTGGCACAACAGCAGGAAGCTCATAGACTCATGGTCAGAGTTGTTCAAGGATTGAGATGGCTTTTGTTTCTTTTGGATTGAGGGATTTTTGGCTGAGCTTTGATTTGGTTTTAGGCTTTTTAACTTTATCTGGAGCTGAAGGACTTGTACAACTGTTCGCCTAGTGCATTAGATGAGGACACCTTTCCCAGATCAGTAATGCTAGCTGGAGCTTCCAGACTGAAGAACCCTTCATTGAAAATACCCTGTTATGGCTGTCCTGAACGTTGGAGGGTCCCATGTTGCCAGAGGGAGGAAGTTTCCTGGTTAGCAAAGAGATGAGCTCCCCAGAAACACCAGGAAGGACCAAAGACCTCCAAGGTACTGTGCCTCCTGATGGCAAGTTTGAGGCTGGGTGGAGATGCTCAGACTGGGAAAACTACGGGTACTGCCCTGGCTGTTTTACACCAACCTGATAGAGCAGGCAATGGTTAATACTCAGGAAAGCAGTAGAGAAAGGGAAAAAACATCGAGCAGGTCCAGAAACCCTACTGTTCATTAAAAGAAGCCATATTAAAAACTATGACACCCCGTCATATTATTGTTTTTACAGGCAACATCTATAGCTCATGCAAACTTGGTCCTGTCTGCTCCCCTGTGGAATAAAAATAGGGAATGAGAAAGACAGACACATTATAATCTAAAGGTTTCAAGACCGACAATTGGTTTGGGGATCTGCTAGTTTCCAGTCTGCTAGTTAGTTCTCTGCGCCATCTCTGTGACCCATCACTGTCACCCTCAATAACAGCACCTTCAGCCTACAAAGAGCGCCTTGGGGTTTTCACTGGCGAAAATGAAGGAAGCACAAAAATATTTTCAATCAGTGCTGGAACAAACTTCACATTGCACAGCTGCAGTGTAAGTGCTGTCCCACAGGGACCCTCTAGAATTTGATTTAGGTATACGGAAACTTGACTCATATTTTATGAACATTAATTTTCATGATACATTTTTAAAGAGACAGCATATATTTCCATCCTTTGGAAGAAATTAGGGCTGTTATTTTGAGAGGAATAATATGTTTCTAACATGCAGCAGTTCTTGATGGCAGCTGAAGCAGCAGCATGGGAGCTGTGGCATTAGCTGCTGTGGGGGACTGTGGTGACAGAAGTACCATGAACCATGGTAGAAATCACAATGATTTCATTTTTAATTTTATTTAAAAAGAAGAACTTTAAAAAGGGAAGATGTGGTTTCCAAAGCTGCCATGGGATGTGTATCCCAGGGTTGTGGGAGCAGAGTGGAGTGCTCACTAGGTAGGGAGGGAAGCAGGTGTACATCCTGAACCCACTGGTAAAAGCCCAACCAAAAAGCTGTGATGTGCTCTGGGACAGAAAAAAGCATTGAATAGGGATGTGGTCCCACTATCTGCCCACAAAAGAGCCTTTGTGCTGACATCTTATCAGCATGGGGGTAAATAAATTAATGAATGGGCAAACACATTAAATGGGCTAATTAATAACAAAGCTCGGTAATGCTCAGCAGAGCACATGCTCTTTAGGGCTATTCTGTGGGCTGTGAGAACTGCCAGCACATGCTGCACTGGCCCCAGAAAGTGGGGAGCATGCAACAACTGCTAACCTATAGACCTTAACTTTTCTGCAGGCTATAAAACTCACAAGAGTTTTCTGGCAATGGAAGTAGGCTCTGCCCTGCCTTGTACCTGAGCCCCCAGGGAAGACAGGGAACCTATTGGAGATTCACATCTCTGGTGACACCAGAACGAAATCTGTTGTTTGCAGAAAGATGGTTATTCTGTGGAAGACATACTTTACTAAAACCTCATTATCGCATAGGAACTCTCTCCATATATTTTTATCTAAATAATTTCAAAGTATATGATTTGTGTAATGGATTTTGTTTCAATTAGTTTTCACCAGTGAGATGAGGATAAAGATTTTCTTTTATATTACACAGCTGGTTTTACTTCTTCTTAGCATCCGATACTTTTATTATTTCTATACAAATTCCTTTACTGCAGGAGATTTATTACTTATAGTAATCTTGCGTGCTGTGAATTTCTTATAGCTCATTCATTTGGTCTTTCATGTGACTACTCTGGACTGGAGATAGAATGAAAATGAGGAGATCTAAATCTGGTAAATATTATGGGGTGGTTCATCAGGAGTCGTGCCTGCGGTCTCTTTTACGGTATCCAAGTTTTTATGCACATTGCTCTAAGAATTAACTAACTAGCTAATTCAAACAGAGCAGCAGAACCGAGTTATTTAATGCATCAAAATCCCTCAGAGATGTTGAAAATTATGAGGTTTCAAAGACAAATACTGTTTTTATTACATAGCCAGACAGGGACCCTTAAACCCACTGGTCTTAATGCAAATAATAAATAACAATGAAAACTGCAGGAGCAGTTTCAGAAAAAGGATTGATACTGAAGACAAAATAGCATGTGTCTAGCTGAGAAATTTCTTGAAGTACAGCAAAATTTTTTTAGGTGATAGAACCAATAGCATGGTTGGTGACATGATTTCCTCAGTCATTTGGGTCCAAAATAGAGAAGATAGGAGGAAGAGAATGATGTACATTCAGATAATTTTCTTTTGACAATTTCAGACAAAAAATCTTTTTAGGCTTTGGTTTTGAAACAGCATTGCTTTTAGAAGGGTAATTGCTTTAAACTGAAATAGGGTGGGTTTAGATTAGACATTAGGAAAAAATTCTTTACTGTGAGGGTGGTGAGGCACTGGAACAGGTTGCCCAGAGAAGTTGTGGATGCCCCATCCCTGGAACATGGACAGGGTGGATGGGGCTTTCAGAAACCATGTCAAGTGGGAAGTGTCCCTGGCCATGGCAGGGGAGTTGGAACTAAGTGATTTTTAAGGCCCCTTCCAACACAAACCATTCTGTGAATCTTGATATTTGCCATGTTTCATGCAGCCCAAAACACACATATATGGACTGTGATGTCCTATCCTATCCCTATGCCAAGGATATGTCAGTGTCATTTACTGACACGAGTCATACAAATTCAAGTTGCATAAACCAATGCTCTTTTGTATTGCACTAAGTTACTGCTCCTCCATCCAGAGGGATATCCCCTCAAGATTTTATTGCCTGCCTTACGAGTCTATTTGGTATGTATCAAAACAGCATTTGTAAATGAAGTGTGTGAGAGGCTAGGGGTGAAATGTAAAGTAAAGTAAGCATTGCACAGCTACAGCAGTAGGGCAGCACCATTTAAAACACGCTCTGGAGATTAAGGAGTGTAAGCAATTTCTAGGCATCACCAGCATTGATCTCTTTATAAATAAGCAAGAGCAGTGAGACAGACAGCTAGAGAGAGGCAGGCATGACATAGGACTCTCTTTTCATTTCAGTCCCAGCCTTGACTATGAAGGAGATGGATTTAAGAGTGGGAAAGAGAAAGGCTGAGAATGGCAAACTAATGCTCTCTTGATGAAAGATGGAGCCCACAAAACCTCTATACCATCCCCAGTGCCCATTTCACATGTAATGGCAAGGAAGGAAAACTCAACCCACTTCATCCTTGGAAGGCTCCAGACTTATTGCTGTATATAACCGTACTGCGGATCAAGGAAGAAGCCTGTCTCTGAGACTACAGTGGTCAGGAGAACAAGATCTGACATCTTATAGAATCATAGAATTGTTAAGGTTGGAAAAGATCTCTAAGAATACCAAGATCTTGATCCGATCCCAGCCCTACATATGGGGCACGGGGTCACTGAGTATCATAAGGTGTACAACTCCATTTCCACTTTGGGCTACTGTGGGACCAAGTATCAGATCTTACTTAAATCCTCCATGTATGTATGGTACAGGGGGGATGCAAAGTATGGAGCTGACATTGCATCTCAAAAGCCAAGGGCTGAAACAGGCTGAGTGAAACCAATTTTTCCTCATCTTACACTTTGGTTTTAAGTGAACAGATTAAACACTATCAAGGCAGTCCAGAGAAAGTAAATGGTATAAAGCAATATCAAATTCAAGCAACATCAGAGAGAAAAACGTAGAAGTTGTTTCTGGGTATTGTCTTTCCCTGCTGAAAAGATTTGTTAACTATACTGGATCACTGTATAGACATACTGGATGTAACTCTGGTTTTCAATGCTTTTTTAAAAAAAAAAAGAGTAGGCAATTACTGACATATCTTACCATGATTTAAACAAAACCCAAAACACAGCCCTGCTCATTTTTTTTTAGTGAAAAATGGAGTCAAGCTTGCAGTTTCTTTTTGTTTCCTGTACTTACACCTTTAAAAATTGAGTACTTTGACTTTAAGACAGCCAGCGGAGACTACTGGGTCAATGCATAGCTGGATTTGCCTAAAGAGTTACTGCACTCTTGCCACAAGGTATGTTGGACATGAAACATGGGAAGTAAGATGACTTTGTTAACTTATGGCATATGTCTCTGTCTCATTATTGTACAACTCCCCTGCTTGTGGGGCACATTTTTAATCTCTACTTCTATCAGCTGTTACAACTTAAAGGTGAGAGAAGAAATACTTGGGACTTCCTGAGGTCTCCTTTGAGTTAGAAAAATAAATCAAGAGTATGTTCACATTTTTAAGAATTAATTTTGTTCCTTGTCTGTCCTCAGTATTTTTGTCTATCCTTAGTGTTTTGTCCATCACATTTATCATACTCCATATAGGTCTGCTTCTGTTCTACAGATCAGTAATTAACCACTGTCTGCATACATTTGATAGCTGGTACCCAAAATTCAGCCTGTCCCCAACAACTGACTCCATCCTCCAAATCATGTGCTGTAAAGAACTCCACACTCCAAACCAGAGGGCAGAGGAAGCAAGGTGCTCCTCCAAACAAGATGATAACTTTTAGTAATAACCTTCACAAACCAAAGAGCAAGGCAGCATGGGCTGGAGCACCATCTGCTGGCATCCTCTCTGCTGACTGCTTTTACTTTTGGTTGCTCCCACACACTCATGGGCACCACAGCTTATTGCCCTCAGGGGACACAGTGGCCAGGGATACTTGCCCCCACTTTCCTGCAGGGTGCAGGAAGGGGCAAGAGTGTGGGCTTCCTCCTAACCAAGAGTGGCAGGAGTCCAGGGGGCTGGGACAGCAGGGGTCCAGCCTTGCTGGCCACACTCCCCAGCCGTGCACTCGCTGGGACAGCCCAGGTCACATGGCTGGGAGCAGACACGCACCCGAGGGAATTCTCAGCCAGCAGCCCCCTGGGGCTGCGTGTCCCCCATGCTCTCAATTTTCCATGACCCAAGCACAGGGGAATCTCACAGGCACTGCTGGAGAGGCGAACATCTTGGCAAACACAGCCACATATTACAGAGTGATCTACTCTCAAACATGAAATTTTTTGCTTTCTGGGTACCACTGACCTTGCTTGAGGCCTTCCCTGAGCAAAGTGGAATAGATTTTTGCAAGGGTGATTGGCTGCCAGGAGAATTAAGTATGGTTTTGGTAATTTTTTCCAGTACATCACCATAAGTATTCTCCCTGTAAAACATGCTTTCACTGTCTGGTTTTGTAACTGTCAGAGGACATTCACATATTTTCCCTTTCCCCGCATTTGCTGCTGGAAGCTCAGTTCACGTATAGATTCCTTGCCACAGGCAAGAGGACAGAAGGGCCCAGGCAGCTGTGGAGAAATCCTGGCTCATGTGGAACTCTCCACAACTTGGAGCATGCACAAGTGCCAAAAGCAACTTTTTGCATGGCCACACTTTCTATTTAATAGTCACTGGATAAAATACACAAATATTAGAGAAAGTGTAAAGGAGAGATCAGCAAGAATGATCTCAAAAAAGTGTCTTCTGAAGAAAGGCCAAACACACTGAGGCTGCTCAGGGCACACTTGAGATGCAAAGACTGAGAAAGGGGAAAGTAACTATCCTGTCATGCTGCAAGGAGAAACAATACATCGTTCTCTGGGTCCCTGGGAATAGGACAAGGTGTAGAGAGCTCAGCTTGCCATGAAAAAGGTTCAGATTGGACGTTTTGACGACCTTCCAATAGAACAGATATTACAACGTTAAGTTGTATGTGGGGTCTCTATGGCCAGGACCAAGTCAGGCTTTTCTCAAGAATGAGGGAGGTGTAAGTGACCTTGTCCCAGTGTACAGGGGTGGATCTTGAAATCCTCCTCCAGCTGTATAAGCATTAGTCTCCTGGGAGCAAACCCATGCATCCCTGGTGCAGCCTACCCAGAAGGAAACACGTTTGTCCTTTTAGAGGCATAGCCTGGGTTTTTGGAGAATAGATGGGAAGCTTTGGATGAAGATATGGAGCAGATGAAAGTGGATGTCCAGAATTACAGGTTTAAATTTAGGCAGAAATTATAATCAAATTCTACTGTAGCATCTTAAACATTTTTTCTCCCACTTTGGAGCTGAAGTTTGGTCCTCCCTACTGCAGTCTCATGAAAATCAAGCCAATGTCTAAGCATGCTCAACGTCCTAACATTTTAGGGCCCAGTTGTATTATTTTGCATTATTCCTCTACACATTCTCAACCTTATAAGCAAAACATGGTTTGAAAAATTCAGGGATCATTTTAGACTCCAGTAGGCAGACAGAAAATGTGCCATGTTAGAAAGGACAATAAGGACCCTTGTCTGTGTAAAATTGAGAATTCCCATGGCCAATGACTAGATGTGGGAGAGGGGAAAGTAAGGAAATTTTTAAGGAAAGATAGCAGACTGAATTAAACACTAAGTTTCAAATGTTTCCAAACCTCTGTCACTAGCATCAGTGCACTTAATAGAAATCATGCTAATATGCAAATGTTTTCAATTCAGCTGTTATCTTTTCATATTTTATTTGTTTATTTAGTCATGGTGCTAACAGTAAAACTATATTTTCAGCACAGTGCCTTCGGGGATATTAAAGAAAGTTCCTTTATTATTTCAGGCGGCTCCTGAGAATAGCCTACATATTTTATATAGATGTAGCAGATCAGTAAAAGCATTTCTTCACAAGACATACAAATCCAACATTTTGCATTTTGCAGCCATGCAAAGGGATAACAGAAAAAAAATTATGACAGACACAGAACAGCAAGATAGGAAAAATCCTACAGTCAAGCAACACAAAGGGCCAAATACTCAAGTCTCTTTAAATCAAGTCTTTCTAACTTCCCTTCTAGATCCCAGCATGTAACTGACACCAACTTACACTCTCACCTGTTTGGGTATAAGTCTGGAAGAGAAATGCATACTTCATCTTTGGACTTCACTCTGCAAGCAGAACCACATGTATGCCTCAAAAGCCTCAAATGTGTCCCTGGCTGAGGATTAAATTTTAATCTGCATTTTAAAGCACATGTGGTGGTGATTGAAAAAAATCGGGGAAGAAACATTGCTGTAACCACAAGTTTTTTTAAAATGTTGACTATTTGAAATGGCCCTGAATGCTGTAGAGCTACATTAACCCAGCTGGTGAGATAGATTAATATGTTGCATGTGGCTGATGTGCTCAGACACTTCAGATAATTCATTATACAATGCTACTGATATTTAAGAAAAAGAAATGGTAGGAAGTTTCTCCAAAGTAAAAAAGTTTCTCCGAAGTTCTCTATTAAGTATGTACATGTACAGATGTATACAAGCAAAATGTGGATGAACTCAGTGATTGTCAAGGTGGCAGAATGAGAAAGCTTCTTTGTTATGACACCGCACAATTTAGGGACATGTTTTTCCGAATAAGGAAAGTCTCTAGTCATGAATAATTTCTTAAAAGCATACCAGGCTGCTAGTTACACATTATAGTACTACAAAGTAGATGGAGTTTTGTAAAACAATCACCTTGTGTCAGCTATATCTGCCAATACATAGGGTGCACAGCCGAGCCCTGAGTCTAAAAAGCACTGGATGTAAAATTTGTTACATAAGCCTATGCCTTGAGGTAGGGCTAATCTGCTATTTATCTGGACTGCATCAACACTGCAATGAAAACAAACCAAAGTTTTAAGAGGCCACAAATGCCACATTCTCTCTGCTGTGTTGATGAAACTTTTAATTACAAAATGAGTGAAGCTAGTTAAACTCCATAACACTGCCGATTGTGTTGGCCTAACACAATTACAGTTGTTGCAGAAAAATACATTTCTGCTAGCTCTTTCCCTTTTCTCTTAGGCATACTGCTCCATAAACATAGAATCATAGAATTTTTAAGCAATTTGCATCACTGCTTTTGTGATGCCATTGTTAATAGCCAAGATCAATAAACTGTATAAGTGTGTCAGTATGCTTTGCTGGCTCACATAGGTATGCAATAAATCCTCTTTCTGCTGTAGCCTTGTGAACTGGAGAAACTGAATGTTTTGGAATAAATCCATATATGCTCACTGGAGAAGTGGGGAGTTTATCTCTGAGAGCACACTTTCAAATTTGCTAGCTGTTGAATGAGATTAGTACCGGAAATGGATCACATTCATTTTTGGTGCAATTATGTCATCCTCAAAAAGTGGGTTGAGTTCTACATGTGTCAAATTCCAAATCATACACTTCAACCTGTAAATTTTCTCTGTGATTTTGTAATAGCAGTGTCTCTCAGTGAACTCAGATTGAAGTATGCTAATATTGTGAGTTTCAAATTCATAATTCATGAAAATAAAGTACTACAGGAGTCTGAAATAAATTTGTGCGAATAAAAATATTCCCTAACAGGAGGTTCACGGATTTTGAGGAAGTTACAATGAGCACACTTCTGGCCAATTCTTTTGTACTAAGTCACTAGATGCTAAGGAAAATAACTCATTAAATACTTGTACATGAGTTCTCATAGGAATGTCTGTTATACTGTCTTTCTCTGCTGCACAGTTGAGCAAAGAGGGACGCCATGTATTATGCTGTAATACATGTTAGCAAGGCAAGACATTGGCTGTACTAGGCACAGGGAAAGCAAAGCCACTATTAATTTTGACTCAGCTAAATACATTTTGGTGTTTCTCAAACAAGATAGCACAACAAATTCTGAGAAAGCCAAAAAATTATGCCTAGAATCTAATCCAACAATAATGGCCAAATTTCTACAGGGATAACTGTCCAGGCTCCCACAGGCTACATCTACAGTAGTAAATCAAGCAGTGTCAGGGAACATATTGCTGTAACAGTCCCTATCTGCTGTCTCAAACAGTTTCTGGGCATGGGGCAGAGAGATTGCTATCTCCACATTGCTCTTGGTGGGCCCCTATTTACCAAAAAGCATCTTTTAAAAGACATGTGCTTCTTGCTCTAACTGCTCCCGTAATGACTCTCTGTCTTTGAAGTAAAGAGGTTGAAGGAAAAGATAAAAAAGAGCCTGGTATCTGGAGAAGAGGATCTTTTTAGGTGTTGCTGCCATGTTCACTGCAGTCTCATGTCACAGATACTCTTGGAGAAGCAAAATTTTCTGAAATAGAGGGCAGAGAGTTGGCTTTTGTCAGTGCACCCAGCACTCCTATCTGCTTGCCCCACTGTACCTGTCAGCCTCCTTCAACAGGTTTTGCAGGTGCTGAGGAATAAGAGCTGCATGTTTCAATGCAAAAGGAGCATTATGTGCTGAGGCTGTGTCTGTTTCCCCTGAAGCACCTGCATGAGGTGCCGAGAGTAGACAGAAGCGCTGCAGTGGTAAGTGGACAGTGGCTATTGCCATTGCCCTGTGTTTCTGGGATGAGTTGACAAGCCGTATAACACCCCAGGATTGAATTCCCCTCACAGCTCCCAGGCAGGGGTAGTGTTGGCATCACCCCCTGCTAGGGAGCTGGAGGACACCAAAGGGAGGCACAGCTCCTGCTATCAGTGCGACAGGATGAAACCACCTCCAACTGCTACATCTGATTCCCTACTTGCTCACACACACATTGAACCACAAGTCACTCCAAGAATTAAAAAGACAGCACCATAAACAGAGTCAAGAATCAGACCAAATAGGATGGAGATCTAAAAGCCTTAGTCGTATGAGTAGCTCACAAAAGTTTTTTTCCACTCTAGTTCTCGCTTGTCAAAATCATCATCTACTGTTTTGCTCCACTAAATACAGAATCACAGAACATGCTGAGTTGAAAGGGACCCACAAGGATCGCTTTGATCCCACAAGGATCACAGATTCCAACTCTTACCCTTGTACAGGACTACCCCAAGAATCACACCATGTGCCTGAGAATATCATTCAAACACTTCTTGAACTCTGTCAGGCTTGGTGCTGTGACCACTTCCCTGGGGAGCCTGTTCCAGTGCCCAACCACCCTCTGAGTGAAGAACCTCTTTTCTGATATCCAATATAAACCTCTCCTGACACAATTTCAGGCCATTCCCTTGGGTCCTGTCACTTATCACCACAGAGAAGAGATCATTTCCTTCCTCTGCTCTTCCCCTTACAAGGAGGTTGTAGACTGCAATGAGGTCTCCCCTCAGTCTCCTCTTCTCCAGTCTGAACAGACCAAGTGCCCTCAGCCTCTCCTCACATGGCTTCCCCTCAAGGCCTTTCACCATCTTCATCATCCTCCTTTGGATGCTCTCTAACAGCTTAATATCTTCCTTATATTGCAGTGATCAAAAGTGCACACAGACCTCAAGGTGAAGCTGCACCAGTGCAGAGCAGAGCAGGACAGTCCCCTCCCTTGACCAGCTGGTGACGCTTTGCCTGATGCCCCTCAGGACACGGTTGGCCCTCCTGGCTGCCAGGGCACTGCTGACTCAGATTCAACTTGCCATCGACCCCCAAGTCCCTTTCCATGGCACTGCTTTCCAGCATCTCATTCCCCAGTCTGTTTGTACATCCAGGGTTGCCCCATTCCAGGTGTAGAATCCAGCACTTCCCCTTGTTGAACTTCATATGGTTGGTGATTGCCCAACCCTCTAATTTGTCGAGGTCTCTTTGCAGAGCCTCCCTGCCTTCGAGGGGGTAAACAGCTCCTCCCAGTTTTGTCCTGCATCCAAATCATTTATGAAGAGCACAGGGCCTGAGATGGAGTCCTGTGGAACCCCACTAGTGACAGGTCACCAGTCTGATGTTCTCCCATTCACTATTACCCTCTGTGCCTGACCTGTGAGCCAACTGCTCACCCACCACGTGATGTGTTTATCCAGCTGTGCTGGACATTTTGTCCAGAAGTATCCTGTGAGAGACAGTGTTAAAAGCTTTACTGAAATCCCATAAGTTTACATCAACTGGTTTCCCTTGATCAGCTAGGTGGGTTACCTTGTCATAGAAGGAAATCAGGTTCAACAAGCAGGACTTTCCTCTCATGAAGTCGTGCTGGCTGTGACTGATGACAGCATTGTCTTTCAGGTGTTTTTCAATACTTCCAGGGTCCTCCTTCTTGCCCTTCTTGAAAACTGGGACAATGTTTGCGAATTTCCAGTCAGCTTGGACCTCTCTGGATTCCCAAGACTGCTAGAAAATCATCAAGACAGATTTTGCTATGACATCAGCCAGCTCATTGAGTATTCTAGGATGAATCCCGTAGATTTGTAGGGATCCAGCTGGAGCAGTAAATCCCACACAGTTTCAGGGTTGACTGGGAGTTGATCATACATAGGTTGTGAGTGGCTTTGTTTTCCCTTAAAACAAATCTGCACAAACTGAAGGCATCTCAGGCACCTGTTGAAGTACAACCAACCATTTAAATTGCATGGGGAGGTCTTAGCTACCTCCACTCCCCCAGCTGAGCTACACTATTCAGTTCTGAAACCTTTCCAAGCACAGAAACACCAAACACAGCTGAAAGGTCCCACTGCTCTGAAAAACAACTAAAACCACTACCCAGTTCCTGTCCACACAGATTTGTCATGCTGGCCTCCACTGGTTTCTCTTCATGTTTACTCACAACTGTAAAGACAATCTGTTTATGGGGTAAAAACTTAACAAATGGACTGGATGTACTTAATGATGTGGCTATTGTTCATTTGCTCTGCAGACTCTCTGTCAGACAGACATGGCTTTCAGTAAAGCCCATTGGGTTACTGGTTTTTACAGCCCAGGAACAAGTCAGTGTGCTAAGCAAAATATTAAAATACTAGATCCCAGTCACACCACTAAATACACAGCTAGTGACATTCATTGAAGGAAGACAAGCTTAGCTCATCCTACACCAACCTCACAAAATGATTGCCCTCTGATTGCCCGCAATCCCTTTTCAACCCCCTGTTGCAGGGCTACATCTGGATCTCCTCTACCTTTGAAGGATGCTGCCTGTGGGAATGGTCCATGGGCAGTGCTAGAGGGACCTTCTGTGAGTCCAAGATAGAGGCTGTCCTTGGGGCATGCTCAGCCTGATCATCACAGCTGTGCAGTCAGTCTCTGTCAAACCTCAGTGTGCGATCCCCAGCGTGATGCTGCCGGTGAAGTAAAGCCAGTCACATTACGTAAAGTCCAGTAAAATCACAGGGGAATCAAATGTTAGGTTTTTTTATTTACCTTTAAAAGTAATTAAAAGTTAAGCTTCCTAGTGTCCTTTCTTTTGGTCAGACCTAAGAGGACCTTTCCTAAAGGCAGATTGATTTTTCTTTCCCTAGGAATTATATATTTAGAAAAATATGTACATCCATATATATACATATATTTCATGTTTGATTGATACATTGACAGCTATAAATAGTTGCATTTAATTAAGGCAGTACTCACAATATCCTGGCTCTTCACATCCACACCCACTTCCCACTGATAATGTTCTGGATGTATTCACAAAACTCGGCTGGGATTCTGTATGTCATGGTGTTCATTTTCTCTGGTCTCACTGACAGCACTTACACATAGAGGTTCACCAGGACCTTTTGTTTTGGGAACGTAAGTAATTTTTTTCAAGGTCCATATTTTTGTGTTGTGTGAAATTTTTAACTGTCTTCAGATCTAAAATATCATTTGAATGTGCAGTTTATTTCTACTAACTACCAGTTTGCTACAGATGAAGGTCCCTGAAACCCCTGTTAGATCACGGCCTACCTGCGGTTCTGTTTTTGCAATGGTACTACACAGAAAAGAAGTATGTACACACTGCAGCTGGCAGCTAAATGATGTAGTATTTTAGTGGTGAATCTTGGGGCCAGCCCATCATCATGTAAATCCACACTCTTTTATTGGTGTGGTTTTGTAGGAACCCGGTACCATTAATGTCTCCCCAAATCCAACAAAACAGCTCATCAGTGGGGAACCCACCAGCCCTGCTTTGCAAGTGAAAGGCTCATCATGAAGTCTTTCAATATCAGCAGGCTATTTAAAAATTGAATTTGTGGCAGTCTGCAAGAGACTTCTGTAATTTCAATTAGGCTTTCTTTGGAATGGGCTATCTAAGAAAAGAACAGTTTTGGAAAATAAAGGCTTTATCTACTTATTAGCAAGTCAATAAAAGCCATGAAGTCTCCAAACTTCTGCTTTGGCTTTGTGTGCCTTAACAGACCAAACAACCTAGCTTCATTTGAAACTGGTTTCAAATTACTTGCAGATGGCTGGATGTAGATGAAAGACTGCATAAAGGTGTTCCTTATTCTATTCTCTACTCCCTAGACTATTGGGCTATGTGCTGACACTTGGATGCTTGTTTTACAGTATCATTTGACATGTGGGATTTATGTGTCAAAATTTCATTTAAAGCCAAGAAAATGTCAACTAGCACGTACAGAGAAGCAGCAAAAGACTGTGCTTTTCAAGACAGAAGTCAGTGAGTTGGACACTGCCAAGTCTTAACCTTCTACCAAGCACACACAGACAAAAATTTGACCCAACTGCCAGCAAACTAAGATTCCTTTGGTGTGTTCTGCTGAGATTCCATTACTGCCTTTATCATTAAGAAAATAATGTAATAAAATGAGACCTTTTCCCTGAATGCATTAATAAAGATAACTTGTTGGTCAAGCTCCAAAACCACTGGAGCCACATTTAATTTACTGCCTTTATGGATTTAGGATTTGGTTTGCTGCTATGTTCAGTCCACTGCAACAATATAATGGGAAATTGTAATGGCATGTTTAAAAGAAAGGGTTTATAATCTATCACTGAAGCTTTAAAATGTCTTGTGCAGACATCCATAATTAAATGCTACCAAAAAAGGGCTTTTCACATGGTTTCACCACAGCTTACCAAAGGGGAAGCAGGGAGGAAGAGCCAAATAATCATTTTGTGTTAGTCACCTTAAACCAGTTTAGTGAAAAGAACTACTACAATAACTTTTAAGGGCTTTGCAACCCTATTTTGCAGCTTCTTATGTCAAGAATGTCGTGTATTACTTCATAAAATATCGGATGGCATACCACTTGATTCCCAATCAATAAAAATAATAATCATAGAATCATAGAATCATAGAATCGATTGGGTTGGAAAAGACCTCCGAGATCATCGAGTCCAACCCTTGGTCCAAATCCAGTCCATTTACTAGATCATGGCACTCAGTGCCACGTCCAATCTGCGTTTAAAAATCTCCAGGGATGGTGAATCCACCACCTCTCTGGGCAGCCCATCCCAATGCCTGATTACTCTCTCTGTAAAGAATTTTCTCCTGATATCCAACTTAAATTTCCCCTGGCGGAGCTTAAGCCCGTGTCCCCTTGTCCTATTGCTGAGTGCCTGAGAGAAGAGACCAACCCCCACCTGGCTAGAACTTCCCTTCAGGTAGTTATAGACGGTGATGAGGTCACCTCTGAGCCTCCTCTTCTCCAGGCTAAACAACCCCAGAATGAGTTATGTAAAGGTCCTTCTGATATCTTACGAGCAGATAGAACAGTGCCTTGTTCAGAAAGGCACTGGTATTTTGCTTGTGCCTAATTTAGGTGGTGGAGACTTTGCTGTTGCCAACACATGAAGCACTGAGAAAACCAGAGCACTTGTGAGGTGCAGTACCATGGACGGTGTCACATGGCAGAGACAAAGGTGGCATGAAAGACCTGTATCCTGTCAAACTCCACATAAGAAGAGCCCTGCTTGCTAAGAACGTGATTCTACAGCCTCCCACATTGAGCAGGAACTGCTCCAACAGCTGCATTCTCTTGGGCTTGCTGCTACCTTGTGATACATGAAAAATGGGAAATTAAGTATTGGTTTGTTTGAAATGTCCCTTACATGTAAATGAGATCATTTTTCAGAGTGAGGTTTTAAGGTGAAATGCCAGTCTGAATGATTAGACATAAATTGTCATGGCTTCAGCTCACCTGCAAAAAATAGGCTCAAGCTACCCTCCAAGTGCCATATGTTCCTCCCTTCCTCCTCCCAGGACAGCAGGAGCCTCCTCCTTCTCTTGCTCAGGTTTTAGGAGATGACAGCAGGAGTTCTCTCTCCTCATGGCTGAGCAGTCTCTCATGACACCATGATGTGATCCAGTGCCTGGGTGAGAACAAATAAAAGCCCCTGACAGAGTGAACACTAAACCCATCCAGTTCATTTGGATTTATTTTAAGATTGTGGGATATGGTAAAGAATGTCTGACAAATCCTTTCAAATTGTCCTAGGAAATGTGCCTGACTCTTTGCTTTCAGGCAAGGTAGGAAGGAATCTGCCATTTTAAATTTACCATCAGGACTGATTAAATGCTTTGTTGAATAAGACGTTCTTCAACCCAGGTGACAAAGAAAAGCCTTATTTAGAAAATGCAGGTTGTCCAGAGACTTACTCTAGCTGCAGAATTAAACAAACATTTTTTGTGTTCAAGATTTTTCATTTCTGCAGCTTTTGCCAGAAGACTGAAGATGTCTGTGATGTGTAATTTACTGCTCAGTGATTTTAAAGATGAATATTTGGATTCTCACTGATATTTGGTTTTTATTTTTCATTTTTTTACCAGGAAGGTTGTCAGATGCAGCTTTATATAATCTCAATCTATTTGCTTGTTCTGAAACAGTATGTCTTGTTTCAGGAAGAGTTTGGAAACAAATGCTCTGGTGTTTTGTTTGCTTTGCTTTTTTTCCTCTCCACAGCTCATGCTTATACTTTTTATTAATTCCTTGTTGAAAATAAATTTTGGGATTTCTGTCAGTGATTTTGGGATTCTTCCTCCTTGCAGACCTAGTGAGCTAGGCTACCCAGAGCAGCAGGGCATGGGGGACACTACCCACATCCTCACTTTTGCATGTCCCAATACCTACTTGAAGCCTGTCAGCTTGTGTCTCCAACACAGGCCCACCATGACCAGTGAGAAATAGATTAGACCCTGAACAGCCCAATCACAACAGGGCTCTTTTGGCCAGCTCAGCTTTATCACCATATGGATGCTGTAAAGTCCACTGTGACCAGAGCAGCTTTCAGGAACCTCTGTGAGGTGAAGGTTCACAAAAAGTCTTGAGAGATATCAAGTTGGGCTCAGATCAAGTTTAGAAGTTTATATCCAAAACATTAATCCTGACAGCCCTTGCTCAGCAGGCAGTTGACCTTCTTGGGAGCACTGGGGCCTGGATGCCCCATTGATAAGGACTGAACATGGTCCTCCTGCCCACACCTTGGCAACTCATCCAGCTTAAGCCAAGTTAAGGCCCACTAATGAGACCCACTTAGGAGTCACTCCAGGAGAAGTGCAAGGGCATGCCTCATAGGTGTTTTTAGAACAGGACTTTTCACAAAATACAGCAGCAATGCTATTGAAAGGTGGACAGAGGAAGCCGATATGCCTTTACACAACAGCCGAGCAGCTGTAAAATTCTGCCAAGGAGCAAGCAAATCCACTTCATTTCCTCCTCCCTGTGGAAGGCTTACAGCTCACCAGGTTCCCCGATTGTGTTTCACCTGGGCACCTAATCAAACAAACCGTTCATGAAGTAAGAGCTGACTGAGCAATATTTCAAATCCTGCAACTCCATGTACAATAGAAGTTGTTTTAAAATTACTTGCCAAATTAGCTCAAGCAAGCCAGCAGCACGAACCCCTAGCCAAAGCCCTCAATGCAAGTCTGAAAGTTGAAACAAAACTTTTAGGGCTCTTAAAGAACAGGAGATGAGGGAAATGGCATTTACATATATTACAAAAATGTAATTCATAATCCCAGCGGTGGGAATGCTAATGCCTTGTGATTAATGACAGCAATTTCTTTGTGAAATCAGAAAGATCTCTGGACCTGAGGACACTACAAAGAGCAAATGAAACATCCTGTAATCATGGCTGTAACTCAGAAAAACAGACAGGTATATGCCTTACCTTAAGTACAAGGTTAAGTGCTTTGCTGCATAGGGTTGTACTTGAGTCAATGTATTTTTTTCTTGTACTAACCTTTGTCTTCTTAGTGAATGCATTCTATTTCTGTTTCATTTAATTTTTTAAAAAACTAGCTTCCCAGAAATGGCTAAAAACATTTTCAAGTATTTATTCACTAATGTGTCTTATCTGCCATTAATAAAGCATACGAGAACTGCCTCTAAAAATTAACAGACTTTAGTATGTCTATCATCCCCCACAACAAACATGTATTCCAACATAAGACCTCTGAACTCCCCTCTTGACATGAGATATTTTCACCCAATAGTAACCGCTAGTTAATTTCTCCCTGCCTCTTTCTTCACATTTGCCTGTAATATAGAAAGGTTGTGACAGGCAGAAGAATACAGTGTCTGTCTTATTCTGTGGGTACTCCATCATGGCATACGAAACGCCTATTTGTTGCTCTGTTTATTCAAAATTAGGTTATTGACTGTCACAGACACACACAAATAACACTGTAGGCTGAAAAGACATCCAGAAAAGTCTGAGTTACAATGCAACTACATTGCATCCTCTGAAGCACACATGGACCTTTAGGCCATCATCTGGCAAAGCACTTAACCTTTAAGCATGTGATCAGACCCACCAATGTCTATGACAAACAACATGCTTCCTTGCCCTCCCTCTGCATGGACATGGGAGATGAGAGATCAGATTTTACCACATCCATGTATATTTTGAATAATAGGTAAAATAGTATCCTATGTCCACATTTGTGCTGTTTTCTATCACTGATAAACTCTTGAATTCTTATAAACAGGTAACTTGGCACTGAGCATATTCCTCTCTGAGAACTAGATGCTCACTAGGCCTGAGGTTTTAAATCTACACCATCCTTCAGTGAGTCTTGTACATGAAATACAGTGATTTTTATTTTGATGGGAAAACTATTAACTGGATTTCCATTAAAGTTTCACATATGAGAAGTATGTGTCATTGCTCATTTGGAGGGAAGGACTTCTAAGCTCCTGCAACTAAAATCTTCAAAAGAAAATGCCATGCAGAAATATAAGCAGAGTGATTTCAGTGTCATTTCCTGGACATCAATAGTAAAGCAAACTAAAAAATAACTAAATAACTAAAAGATCTGGATTAATGTGTCATGATTCCTGTAAATTTCTCCTATGAATAAGAATGCTTTCAGATTAAGAACTGGTAATTTATGTCTACTTGCTGCTCCACTGTGGTTACTTCAGCTACACTCCCACCCTAGGGATCACAATAGGGGGTGATTGCTGGCATCTGACATCCACCCCACCCCCAAAAAATAAGACTTTATTTACATGGGGAGTGGGCAGGAAAGAGAGGAAGGAATATAATTGCTAAAACATAGGCTGTACTCAGAAATTGCTTTTTTTTCCCCCCAAGTAATATACATTGGAATCTCAAGTAAATGGAGTGTATAATTCTTTGTGAAATGGACACAGAAACAAATACTCTGAAACACAAACCAGCACACGCACAGAAACGCATATATGTCTGTGTTGTACTCAGACACACAGAGAAACTGTAATTCCTTTTATCCCCTTAAGTGTATGTCTTTCCCTAACATCTTACTTTCTGTACTTTCAAAGTCTTATTTTTTAATTAAGAACACCTAATTTATTTTTTTTTTAATGACAAAGCCACAGCAGACTTGTGGTAGGCTTCTGGAGTGCAATTACCCGATTCCACAGTACCAGTCCCTTTTCTTTTTGGATGGCAGTCACAGACTCCAGATGCCAATGTACTGAGGCTAATTTTTTCCATCAGCAACATCTAGCTATTTGGCAGGATGCTCTAGAATTTTTGCTGGCTGCCTCAGAGCAGTTAAATGGCAGCACTCTCCATATATTGCCTGGGAAACTGATTTACCTGGGTGGTATTTTAACCAGTGTTTTGCCTTACCCATACATTTTGTGCAATAGCTTCCTACTAATACACATGCCTCTGAATTATCTTCTCATTAGATTTCCACAAAGACATACTTTTATTTGTAGTTGGACTTCTGTGCTTAAATGTTATTTCATGATTCACAAGATCCTGTGGTCACAAATCCAGGGTACCAAGATTCCTGAACTCCTGTGCTGAGGGATAGTGGAAGCCATGCAATTAATCTGCACAATTCACCAGCCAACCTGAGAGAGACAGAAGGGAAATGATTTCAGCCTGATCTCAATTTCAAGTTGTATTTGTTTCATCAGCATATTTCCCTTCTCAGTGTTACTTCCAGTTGACTAAAACATTCTATATGGTTCAAAACTTTTAGAACAAACTACCTTCCAGGTGAAGAGCTATTAAAAATCTATTTCTTTTCTAATTTGCCAAGCAAATGTTGAAAAGAAGGTACTGTTCTTGATTTGTTTTTCCCCCTTTTTTTTTTGTTCTGACCAGAAGCATTCACGGAGTTTTCTATGAATTCACAAAAAAAAATTATATGCCTTGCAGCTTCATTTCTTATCCATAATATGTAATGAACTTCATATTATATCATACAGCTGATATAAAAATAAATATTTGTGCTAAGTTCACATATATATGTAAAAACACCTAAGTACATATACATATACATACATGCATGCTACCAGGAACCCAACTTGAAAATATAGTTTACTTGAAAATATATAATGGCTAAGCTGAGTGACATAAAACTGGACGTCAGTAAAGGCAAGCAGAGCACAAAATTCAGTTGGGAGAAGGGCAAAACTGCAAGGAGAATTGAGTTTCTTGGTGCCCATGTGGTCATAGATAACGGGACAGAGCTGCACCTGGGGATGCTTAGGTTAAGCACCAAGAAAAAAGTTCTCACGATGATCTAATTAAATGTCCAAACGTGCCTGTGGAGGATGGAGATACTCCAGATCAGACCCAAGAAGTGCCTGTCAGAAAAGGTTTGGGAGTAGATGATGTTCCAGGGTGACAGGGAAGAGCATCTGGGTGGTCCCTGAGCCCATACCTCCACCACAGCTCTGTGAGCCTGTGACTCCAGCCTTGCTCTCCTGGCTGTCCTCACCCCTTTCTTTCACCAGAATTTGACTCCCTTGCAAGTGAGAGACAATAGGCCATTGCTTACATCCCCTATAATCAAAACATCAGGCACTTTCCAGGGAACGATGAACAGTTGTCTCTCCTCAAAGGAAGCCAACAATCCGCTGCTGTTCAGCTGAATGCTGGATGTCTTTCCCATGAGCTGTCACAATGATTAAGCCTTCTGCTGGTTTATCTATTAAACCTTTGTGTTTTAATTAAGGGTCTGGGAGGAGGCCTATTTTCTTTGGAAGGGGAAAGATGTAATTTTCATTTTTTCCCTCTGGTGCTCCCTCCTCTTGGGAAAGTTCCCCCATGGAGCTTAAGTGTGGATAATTTGCTTTCTGCATCAGAAAAAGCATCATCTACAGAGCACATATTCCAGTGGACAAAGCATCCCTTGGCTTCAGGACACATGCTTCAGCGCAGGCACATATCCATGGAGTGGCAGGTAGCTCTCTTCACTGCCCTTGATGGGAAGCTCTTGCCCTTTCCACTGCCTGTGCACTGCTCCAAGCAAAACAGGAGGTCTCATACCTGTCACTGCACAACAGGTGACTCTCTGTATCTGTGCTGTGTGGTTGCAGAAAATGTCAGGTAAAAGCACCAGTGACGTGGTGTTCATGTGCACTCAGAACCCTCTATGTCCCTCCAGAGTGATGGCACTGCTGGGTTGGCTTTACACTTTATGAAGGGCTTTCTCCACATGAGAAACAGGTTCTTCATCACAGGACTGTTCCTTCTGTGCATCTTTTTCTGCAATCCTGGCTGGTTTCAGTGCTGTCAGAGCCTTCCCAAGAGCTGTGCCTACCTCCCCTGGAGCTGATGACAAGCCACATGAATGACCACAAGAACATTTTGTCTCATTGCTGTGCCTGGAGCCTTTCTCCTCTCCACCCCAAACCACAGACTTACCAGAGCTGAGGAACGAAGCTGAAAAATTAAACCACGTTTTGCTCTGTCTCTGAAAAAAACATAGTAAGCAAACACATTTTGTAGAAAGTAGTAAACAGTCGGTTTTTTTGGTAGGACTGAGTGCACCTGAATGACAAGAAATACCTCTTGAGCTTTCTCTGAAGTTAGATTTCGTATCCATTCCTGACATGGTAGTATACAATGTCCATTTTTTCACCAACATCATCATCATGGCCAGTCTTCACGAACGAAGATTTGGGAAAGGTCATTACCCTTCGAGCCTGCGCAGTGGATTTTTTAGGTGAGACACAGTGTGCGCTGAACTGAGCCCACCCTTTAATCCTGAGGTTCATCTGCTGGGGCCGAGCAAGTTTGGACGGTGGCAGCGAGGTCCTCAGGACGTAGGTTTGTTTAGAGTGACCTTCTCTTAGATGGATGGCCTTACGGGGCTGACGAGCTCCATCTGCCCGGAGGGGTTCCCTGACCAGGAATCGAACCCGGGCTGCGGCGGTGAGAGCGCCGCATCCTAACCACCAGACCACCAGGGGGCCCCTCACCAACATACCATACTAGGAAAAAGGATGATGACTGGAAATTACTGTAATTTTTATTTTAAATTTATAGAGGGAAGGTCCTCTTTAGGATGAATTGAAAATCTTCTTTCTGCCTTCACCAGTTATTCAATGTTAATGTGCTGGACTGTGCCCAAGTGTTGGCAAATCACCTGCAGATTGATGCCTCCTTGCTGCAGTTGGAGCCCCCAGGGAAGAGCTGGCAGTACCAGGGCTCCTGCTGAAAATCCAGGGCAGCTGCTCCATCCATTGATAAGTTTCACAAGGAGCCTGCCACTAGCTCTGGGCACCTACATGCTCCTGAAAATCTGGCTCTACTGCCAAATACTTATTCTCCTTATGGTGTGAAAAGTGCATAACTTTCTTCCTTAGCAGAATTTAAGTCTCATCCCTGTGCCAAATGTGATATTGCAAAATTCGAAGGAATTATATATAACCTACAGCCTGATCTCCAGAGCTACTTATCAATCTCAATTTCCATTTAGCTCAGCTGGGTCACTCCATTCTCCAGTGCCCTTGGCTCAGTTATATTGTCTTACAAAAGATACAGTTACAGATGGAGACCCAAGGGTTAAACTGTGTAGGGTATAAGATCAAGATAAACCTATGGAGTCCTAAAGAAGTCATGGTTAGATGTCAGCTGGTACCTCATGCTGGCATTCTTGGATCATGCAGTAATGTGAGTTCCACATACGTGCTCTGTCGATACTGTTATTTGTCCCATGAAGTGTTTCTCCTCGGCCAGCAACAAGTCAGATCCTGGGACATAAATCTCATTGCTATTTTATCACTGGCTGCTGCCATGTGGAAGATAAAACTTGCTACTCCCCCTGCCTTGCTGTCAGCCCTTTCTCTCTCAGCAGCTTGTCAAATGCCATTCGCAGATTACACAGCTTTCATCTACCCAGCAGTGGACGCCTGCCTGCCGTGATTCCACATGCTCACAACTGTAGGTCATAGGGAAGACTCAACACCATTCAGCTCCTGATGCAGCCGATGATTGCCCCATTGTGAAGCCCATTGGTGGGCCACTGGGAATAGGAATATCCAGTGCTTCTGGTGAGCAGCAACATTGGTGTTGCAATACTGTTGCATAATTTTCAAACTTGAGGCTTGCAGCTTCTTGTGTTCTTAGCCAGGAACAGTTTGACAGCTGCCTTTGTAGCAGCTGAGCTCCAACTCCACAGGGCTTCACCTTTCCAAGAGCAGCAGCAGTGGAAAGGAAATACAAGGAAATTGCAGAGAATGGTGTGACAGGTGGAGGGCTTTGCTCAAGGGTGGCAGTGTCTCATCCTTCATTTTTACTGCATTATCTGTTACAGATGTCTGTAGGCTATGGCTTCCCAGACTCCTGTAAGATCAGGCTCTGAACAGGAGAGACCAGATGAAAGTCTTTAACTGAGGAAGAGAAATCAATTACCATGATAGATGAGTTGTAGCAGTTGGAGGTGAAGAAAAACGGCCGGTGAGCTCTCCTACAGCACACAGCAATAGTCCATGTGAAGCAGCTGTAGTTCCCCTTCAGGAGGTGTTTCCAGCCATACGAAACACCCATGGTCAGCAGGGTAAATGCCCACTGCCAGCCAAGTGTAGTGGCAGGAGCAGCTCCTGGTTGACTCACAAACTTCTGAAAACAAAGCCTTGAAGAGATCATATTGGTTTTCACATACTTGCATGGCTTGGTGCTCAGAAAGTAGTCATTCATCAGCAAGGAAAAGTAGTGGTGAACAAAAGATTTTTTTTCCCCTTTGATAAATCTGCTGATTTACAAAATTTTTTTTCATTATTTTTTCAATGAAAGTGGGTAAAATTAAAAAAAATAATAGCACTGAGTGTATCACATGAGAGGTGTTCACATAAGAGGCTCTAACAATGTCAGGTCTTCAGAAAGCATCAAGCAGTAGCCTTCTGAAAATGAATCCTTTTGAAAGTTATTTGGTATAGGTATCCAAGAAATTTGACCTCTAAAGTAATAGTTTCTTTTAAGAACTGTTTTTATAAACCAGGAATTATTCCACTATAATTTTGATGTAGCAATAATTAATCAAATTCTGCTGGATATTTGTATATATAGTCATATACAAGATCATTACTTTCTTACCTCATAGAAAAAATTTAGTCATTATTTTAGATATAAAATAACTTGGTTTTGTACTAACCCCCCTGCTTGTCTCCTGTACTTTCTACACAACAGAAGTACTGAAACATAGCACTTTTTTTAATATCAAGAAAAATACTATATCTGAGGTGCTTTTTCAGTGATGCTTTTTCAATGAGAAAAACCGGCCTTGCCAGATATCAATAGTGGCCATGTGTTAGATGATGGAGTCAGTTGCAATGAGCTTGTTTAATTTGCAATCATACACAAACTTAACAGTAAACAACATCAGCAAATAATGAGCAATTGATGGAGAGCATTTTTTACTAGGGACAACAAACATGAAAGTCAAGATGAATCCATTACTTCAATTTCATGGACAATGTGAATTAGAAACAGGCTGCATACATTCTGTTTTAACTTAGAGAATAAAATGTTTTCATTGTCTAAAATCTAGATTCATTTTCAGTAAAACTCAAAACTTATTTTACTTCCTCCTAGTGTTTTTTTCAAAAAGTCCACAAGTAGGGATAGCCGTCTTAAACATAGCAAACTAATTTTTTTATTTATATAAATGTGAGACAGCAAACAACTTTTTTTGCTATTAATTGACAGAAAAGATGCAATGGATCAACTCAGACAGCTCAGATCAATCTTTTCATGTTTAACATGTGTTTTGAAAACACAACTTTGCAACTGATCGATGTGAATAAAATTGGCTACACTCTCCTTCTTCCGTATTAGCTAGAAACATCTATATTTAACACCTAAGATACTAATTTCAATGCCTCGTGGCTTCCTCAGGCAGGTTTCTCCTATGTACCAGCCCCAGTGCATATCTAAAGGTGCCTACAGGACACCACAGTGAGAGTGATGGTTCGTGGTATTTTCCTGGTGACAGAGTAGTAGGTGGAAGCCCCATTTTCATTCCTGCTGTCACACCTGGCAGTTGAGTGACTTCAAGAAACCTCTCCACATCTCCCTGCCCTTCCCTCTCCTGCAGGAGAGAACAAGGCTCACCACTGCACTCTGTGCTCCATGACTGCCTAGTGCCAGCTCAAGGAGCCTCGCTCAGTCCCTATGTGCCCCACACTAAAGCAATTACAGCAACAGACTGCAAGAGAGTGCAAAAAAAAAGATGCAAAATCCACTGAAATCAGCCAAATCAGCTCAAGCATTCAAAGTAACAACTATGTTCACAGAATAAGAAAGAAAAGGTTGCAGCATAAGTACCCCCACAGATGTCAAATGTGCATGGGGAAAAATAACACAGCTCAGCAAAGCAAGGGAGAAAAACACACTAGGAAGAACGTAGGAGCAGCAAAAAAGGGCTTCCCCCAAAGATAAACAATCAGGAGGATGGTAAACAAACCCTGGAAAAGAGAAAAAAGACAAAGAACAGATGGTGGTGAATAAATAAAGCCAAAAACATAGCAAGGATTACAAAGATTTTTTCTATAAACATCAGTAGAGGAAAGAGCTCATAAGAATGGTAAAATATTATTTATTAACTCACAGTTTGTTCATTTTATGGTGCCCGCCTGATGTATTGACAGGTGTATAAGCCCAGTTCCCATAAAGAAAACTCACTTTTCAGGTGCACTGCTGCATCTGGAGGGAGGTGTTTTGTATTTGTTTTGATGTGGATTTTTGCCTATATCCACAGGCTGTCATTTTCCTGAGAATATCCCCAAATGCTGCAGGGAAAAAAACTGCCACAAGCAGTTCAGTTTGCAGCTAGGACCAAGCCTCTCTAAAAAATTATGTTTCCTCAGTTCTTCGGGGAGGATGACTGTGGATATCACAGGTGGGACTTTCTTGAAGCAAACAAATGTTTGGGGAAAGCTTGAGCTCTCTGAAGTTGGAAAATATTCTTGGTCTGGATGAAAACAGAGGAAACAGTCCATCCTTGGTATGCCAAATATTTCTACAGCAGACAGGTGCTAATAACTACCTCACCTAATAGTTATTATTTATGAAATTGCAAAAATATGTTATTTTTACCAAAGTAACAATAGCAAGACACATAGAAAGACAATATATCCTGGTGACTCATGACTCCGCAAAGGGACATTGAGACAGACATCTACCCTGTAGCACAAGCTCTGTGTTAGGCCATGGGCAGAAGGTGCGGCTGAATCAGGTTATCTTGCACCCTGTGGTCAGTTTGAAGGCTGAGGTCAATGAGAAATCATAACTGATAAGTTAGACTGAAAGAGTTAGCTGAAGAATTACATTTACTGACCACACTGGATCCTACAAAGGCTATTTACTACTCGCCTAACTAACTGAACTTACTACTGATGGCATGGCCAACCCCTGCAGTGCCTTTTACTGTTGCCTGGACCTGATGTTTCCCTTGCAAAGCAGCTGTCAAAAAACTGAGTCTACTTCTGTTGGCAGTTGTGCTTGCTGGTATTTTAGGTGTTGTGGTTACCTTGTGCCATTTGTGTTACATTGCTATTGACTTCTTTCTGTGGTACCCTTCTTGTTTGCAATAATTTAAAAAAACCCGTTGTAAATGTGTTGTGTCCTGAGACAACAAATCACAGTGGTTTGTTGTTATTGGGTTTAACCTTCATCAGTTTGTATTGCAGCCTTGCTCCAGTTTCTCTGGCCTCAGTTGCCAAAGCAACGTGAACTCTAGCCCTCAGTGTTTTGTCTTAAAAATATACATGAGAAGCAAAGCTATGTTACTGCTGTTCTTACATTTCTATATGGATTAGATGTGTATAGATGGATGGATAGATAGACAGACAGATGATAGATAGATTAGACAGATAGATTAGATAGATAGAAAGATAGCTACCTAGATAGATAGATTAGATAGACAGATAGATAGATTAGATAGAAAGACAGATGTGTGGTTCTCTTCAGAAGCCATTGTATTATTTACCAACATTTTTCCACGTACAGTGGATTGAGTACAGAGGAGGTTACTATTTACATATCCAAAACTGCACTTCATGACAGACTGACTAAAATCATGCCTCCTGCCTGAAAAGTGACACAAAGTATTGTATGAGCACAATAAAACCTCAAACGCTAGGTATGAAATGGATAATATTAATGATAAATCATAGAATCATAGAATCATAGAATCGATTGGGTTGGAAAAGACCTCCGAGATCATCGAGTCCAACCCTTGGTCCAAATCCAGTCCATTTACTAGATCATGGCACTCAGTGCCACGTCCAATCTGCGTTTAAAAATCTCCAGGGATGGTGAATCCACCACCTCTCTGGGCAGCCCATTCCAATGCCTGAATGATAAGTTGTCGAGTCATGTCCGACTAAATTAGATGCAACCTATTTCTGTTTAGCTATATTCCACTCTAGCAGGGGAACCATGCTAGGGAACTGTAGCAGTGGATTGACAATACCTGTTTAAAATTTGAACATAGTTTTTGCAGTAAATGTAAACTGAGAGAAACTCCATTCACCTCTGCCCCGTTTGAGGGCAGGAATTTTTGCTGGCCACCAACATTAGCTCTTTCATTTACCAGGGTTTGTATCCTTGGCATTTGTCATCAGCTTTATTGGTTTCATCTATTCTTTTAAGGAAAGAATGAAATGGCTTTCTTTGATTTTATGATTTTGAATATGCTTTCCTTCATGCCCAAGGAATCACCCACCATGCATCCTAAGAAAGTCCTGAGTGGGACAGGTGGGAGGTGTAGTCCCAGCTGGCCTCACTATCAGCTTCAACAACTTTCTAAAGCATCAGCCCCGAGGCATTACTGGCCACCCCAGCCTGTACTCTCTCAGGGACCGGACATTTTCACAAGGTTTTGTACATCCAGCTGATGTGTACACTTCCTAGGTATTTTTCTCAAATGCTGTACAAAATCCACCAAACCTCTTCCATGCCTGTATTCAGTCTCTACACATCTGTGTGTTTGTCATCTGGAGGTGAGTGGAAGGCATTGCAAAGGCCCCTTTTGGCAATGTCAGGATGTTATTTGTGCCAGTTAACATGGGCTTCCCTCAAACAGAGGCATTAAACCTTTAGCTCCACAGCCACAGCTGTCTTCTTTCTTTAGAACTTTTTTCACTATAAAACACTCAGCTTGCACCTTGCAGCTTACCATGTGTCATGGAGGATGCCAGACCCCACATGGACAATACTGTGCTGGTTTTGGTACTCTTCTTCCAGGCATCCACTGTTGACTATGGCTGGAGCAGGACATGGGGTGGTTCATATGACCTTCACTGCCTTCCTTAGGATCTGTGGATACAGCAAGTCTTCCTGCATCTGCCTCTGGAGCAAAGTTATGACACTCTGGGAAGAGATCACCAAAGCATTTGAGCTGTGTCGTTGGCAGCAGATACTCTTTGCTCTTTCTTCTGATGGTACATGTTCCAACTCCAGGACAATCCCAGAGTAAGACTGGGCTAAGTGTGCACATGGGTGCAAAGAAAAGAGAGTCTTTTCAAAGCCAGATACTACCAGTGTCTTTCCACTCTGGGACTATGATGAATGTTTATGCTCACAGCACTGACTGTTCATTAGCAGAAACTGTCATTTTTTCATCTGAGATCACTTGGCTGAAGTGTTTTGCCAGTAAATTTCTGGCACCTCTCTTCATGAGGAATGCCAGACAGCAAATTGCTCACCAGCTGTATCTACACTTTTAAATAATTGACAGTTCCATTTTGTTCATTTTTAGACATTGATGTAGCTGACAGTTCCTTAAGAGATGTCTCTGTGCTCAAACTGAAGGCATATCTGAAGAAACAGCCACTGGAAGTGCAATATTTCTTTTTCCCCTTCCGCCTTAATCTAAATACCTTCAGTTTGAAATGTCAAATATTGGACTCTGTCATATTCTTTATCTCTGTATGTATAATCAAAAGGAAACATATTTCCAAAGATGACATTTTTATTTTGAAATAACCTGTTGATTTTTAAAATACTGTTTTAATTTCCTCTTCATTTTCCCAAACTCTTCACAGTGCACCCAAACTAATTTTGAGTTTTCCAGTGCTGTTCATCATTAAAAAATAAATAAATCTGAGCACACATTATTGAAATTGTAGCATTGGGACCATGCTACAATTTCTGACTTGTTTCTTTTTAGAGGAAAACCTGGTTGAGAAGAGCTGGAGAGAGGGATTAACTGGAAAGGGACAAGGTTGACAGGAGGTTTGGAGCCAAGTTTTGTGAATGGCAATTCTGAAGGCTGGAAAGATGTTGTTGTGCTTCCTCAAGGGAGCTACTCTCTATGCTCGCCTGATCTCTTCCAGGCTCTTGTGACTCAGCCATCATACAGAGTAGTTGGGTGTGCTGGTCTGCAGTTGGCGGCACACAAACTGGAATTCAACCTTTCAACGTAGCTGGGACTTGACTGATCAACATGGTGGAAGACTGGGGTCTAAGCCCTGAACCAGAATCCAGAGCTAAGAGACAACTGAAGGGGTTGAGCACAGGCCCAATCTGCTCAGCATATGGAGAAGGCAAGCAGCCACATGCTGTAATCCCACCCATCCTGTCCAATGGTCACACATCTAAATATCCTATTAGACTCCACAGCAACAAAGAAAATTAGAACAAAAATGTAGAAATCTTACAGATCAGTAGATGTGCTCTGAGCTCTTGAAAACTAGACCACTTGGATTAAACTGTGTACCCTCATAATGTTGGTGGGGCAGGGAGGGAACTTTAGCCTTAAAATCTTTAATTTATTATCATATCTAAGCTCTTGATCACATTTTTGATCATATATATAACTCAAAAGGGTGTATCATGGATCCCCTGTCATGGGGTCTTTACATAGTTTTGCATAAGAGATTAATGATTTTACTTGGCTTGTTTATAATCTTCTGTTGACTCGAGAAGTATGACTTTTTTTGGAAGAAATGCTTTTCTCTAAAAAATGTTTGTTTAAGTCAACCAAAATTCTTTGTGATTTGACTGACATTTTTGGCCAAAAATTGTTAGACTTTCAAACAATTCAGAAGTTCAAATGTTTTGATTTTTCATTAACTTGAGCTGTTGCTTCCTGCTTTACTAAGGACTTTTTAAAAATAAAAATGCTTTTCTTAAACTCTCAATCCATTTTAGGTGGTGGTCATGATTTTACAATGACACAATTCATTGAATCTTTTTCACCACTTCCTCCAGTTTTAGGGGTTGTCTATCAAACCCAAAAACTTGTTGTCTTACCATCTCTCCCATTCAGGCAGCCAGGAATAACCATTGGCCCTGCTTACTGAAATTTAGAAATACATTCTTAATTAGACTTGATGCTGTAAAGCATTTACACTCCCTAATCCATCTGATCCATAAGGAGAGAGTTCATAGGCAAAGTAGCAATGCTCAGAATGCTCAGGGAGCTTATGATCAGTGCACAGGCACTATGCTCCAAACCTCTGTGCACAATTACTTTAGTTTTCCTAAAGCTGGTCTGTTTTTACCTACATGAGACTGTGTGTCTAGAGCTTCTTTTATTTCATTAATTATATCACACAGGAGGTTATTCCTCTTAAAGCCCTCTTGGCTCTACTTCTCATACTAGTAGAGGCAGCTTCTGCCCTGTGAAATGTGCTCATGCTGCTGCCTCCTCCTAGAGCTTCATTGTTTTACAGTCAGCAGTCACCTGGGAGGTAAAGGCCCTAATCAGCAGTTTAGAGGCCTTTCTCATCTAACCAAATCTGGATTTATTTGGTGGTCAGGAGGAAAACTTCAGCAGAGGGAAATGAGTGTCACTTAGCAAGGCTGTTAGCACTCTCATGGCTCAACTCTAACCCAAACCTATATTCAACACATTTTGAATAACAAGTACTAGAATAGCATGGAGTTTGCACAGCAGTCATTGTGCCAAGTACAAACATGAGAAAGTCCCCACACCATGTAAGATCTCCTTGATTATAGATGCAAGGCTGAAGACTCAGCTCACATTTTCTTAGAGAATTGTACAGGCATCATGAGTTAATCCATTAGCCACCATGATTTCCAGCTCTTTCCTTGGACTGCAGAGTACTGATGAATGTGGTCAGCACTGCACCAACACAGAATGCCATACCAGAACCAAAAGTATCTAACTGACCACTTTTAACCATAACACATCCCTTGATTGCTCTTCATTCACTGATCTCTAGGTTAACTGCCACTTACTCTTCAGGCCATTGATAAAAGGTAGCAAACTGCACTGATGCGAGATCTGATCCTATTAATTTCATTGATTAGGTTGCAGAGATTTTATACTCCTTTCATGTCAAAACTAAAATGCAGCCAGGAAAAACAAATAAAATACCAGACAACTCATATCAGTACAGCAATCACTAGCAAGTAAATTCACAACCTCATCACAGCTCTATCAAATTAAATTAGTAAATTATCTTTTCTCCTACCCCAAGTCTGTCTCAGTCTTTGTGAACTGGCATTATGTATTTAATTGCTGTTTAATTCCCTCTTGAGTCACATCTCAGCCTTTCCAGTGTTTCGTTCAGACAGGCTGACCTGAGTAGTGACTCCAGTTGTTTCTGTTTCAAGATTGACTTAATATTTACCTTTATATGAGTTTCCCAAGGTGTGGGGGATCACCTCATTTAAAAAACAGCCCCTTCTCAGGTAGCTCTTTACAAACTCTTATGATCTAATTATTGAGACCTCTGGGTTAACCTACTTGACTATGTCAGTGGAAGGCATTGCATGATCAGCCAGCATAAAAGCATTGCTTGCTTGCCTCTTCTATCTGTCACTTCCAGTCTTTCCTTGACAGGAACTTCAGAGCTAAATCTTTCTGCTTAGCTTCATGCACTGTGGCTGACCCAGATGGATTAACAGCTTGAATCATTCAACAGCAGAGCCAGCTGCAAACCCAAAAAACAATTCCCAGCTTCTTGTCTTCACAAAGCCACAAGAAGGCAAGACCTTCCTCCAGCCGTTCTGTGCAGAAGCTCACTGAGAACAGACGCAGCATGTCCGTCTCACTCTGAAGCGGGATGCTAAAAGCACTCAGGATATTTGCAATGACAGCAGCCACAGTGGGAGGGCAAAGCCTGTGTTTTTTTCCATGGAACTCAGGACAAAGCAGTAAACATTTAATCTTCTCACAGGAAGCCTCTTTTCATGCTGCTGTTGCTTTGTTCACCCAAGTTTGAGCATACTGGATCAAAGGTCCATCTAAACCAGCAAATCTAGTTTTTCCAGAATATGTTCCCAAGCTCCAGACAGCTGCAGCTGAAGGATTTCCTGAGCCAGAACCAATGTCCTTCTATGAAGATCTCTGCGCAGGGTTTTCTCCCACAGGTTTTTGCAGGACATTGGCATATATATGTGGCACATTTTTGATACGTTAATTCAGAGCAGACTACGTATCATTGATAAGCAAAATGATTATTAGAGTAGCTGCTTGGTAGGGGCCAAATGGTTACATAAGCAAAATGAATCCAATTAAAAGTCCGTTTTTCTCACAACCACATTCTTCTGAATCACTCATTGTTCAGGCTGAAGTTTTCCATGCCTAAAGAGAGGGGTTTTTTTCTTATTCCGTTAAAGTCAAAGCAAAATCCCTGCAACCATTTTTAGGTTACGGGAGAGTGATTCTAACCAAATTTTTTCCAGAAGAACTACAGCAAAAAAAGATGAAATTTGAAACTCAGCCATGACTGAGTAATCAATGAAAATTAGTGCTCTTGCGTGCTCTGAAAGTAATTGGCTTTACTTTAGCAAAGTTGTGGCTTTTCACAAACAGTGTGCTGTATACCATGTATACTCACGGCTGAGATGTCTACAGGTGGATGTACTGCAGGGGTCAATGAGCACAAGATCTCTATGTTGCTGTGGAACCTGCCATTCACTGAAGTCACCCTGTAGAAAAATTAATTCTATTTTATGGGTATGTAGATCTGAGCTAATCCAGCCCTTGAATTTCTTTCCATCTCCATCAGGTGTGAGGGCTCTGTGCTCAGACTGTGAGAATAGGGAAGCACAGGTGAAAGGGAATGAATCAATAAACCAACTATGTTTTCTAAGAGCTTTACTAGGTTTGAAAAAATCTTCTTCTTACTCTTTCCTCTGGGAAAAAAATCCTTGCAGCAGCTCATCTTCAGAGGGGAAGGGAGAGTCCTTCCTCACAAAAACCCTGGTGGTTAGGGATGTCCCTGAGATACAAATGGTGGTGATTAGGACCCCTTAAGATAGGTCTTACCTCATAACTCTTAGTTCTTGGATGAGTCTTTAACTCCTTTCCAGTCAGCGAACAGGATGAGTTCTGGGTGAACAGAGGCCATTGGAGATTCCTGCTGTTCTCTGTGCATTCCGTGAGACACTGATGGTGGCCGAGTCATTTTCTGACCATGACCACTTTCTTTAGGGAGTCGACAGAGTTAACGGCCCATTGCTCAGCAGCACACCTCCAGAGGCACCTGTTGCCTCAGTAAGGAATTCACTGACCGAATAAATAATTCAGAGTAGGCAAGAACCCTGGCAGGGCCAAATGCTTAGAAAATAGTTAGGCCAGTGACCAAGGTAGGCTACTTGAACCTCCCCTTCTGCTTCTTGAAGGGAATATTTCTTTTAATGGGGGCCACATCTGATTATTTTTAAAGCTTCATTGTGCTTGAAACAACATAAGAAATTGCGTAAGACAACAACCAGCAAAGGAACAAACAGAAAACAGCCCCAGGCCTCACCCAATGACATTTTCTGAGAGTTATTCTGAAATATCTTGATATACCTAGGCATCACTCATTTACACATCTTTGTTTACTTTACATGAATAAATGGCTCCCACAATGTCTGAAAGGTTTCACTTCTGGCATTAATCTTCAAAGAAATTCTTGTGAAGCAATTTCCTCCCTGTCAATTTTTAGCTCTTTTAGCTCTTCCTCTTCTGGGAATCATTTCCTTGGACAACTAATTATACAAGAAACCCTTTTTTGACAGAATTTATAAATGCAAGAATAAAGAAAGATAACACCATTCTGAGTCACCTGAAAATTGCTATTGTGCCTTTTTTCCTATTTTTAAAGTCTTTAAAGCATATGGATGATACATGACATATTACAACCTTGAATTTATGCACCACCAGGAAATGCCATTATCCATCAGCCAATACTGAAACACAAAACTCTAGAGGTTATTTATATGATTTACACCTACTCTATATTCTTTTTCTTTTTCATCCTGAGCTCATCAGTTTAATAAAATTATCTACTTTGTCCTTCATCAAAGCACACAGTGCCACGTTGTGAACCCTTTGAGAAAAAGTGTACAAAAAAGGTTGACTAGCTAATATCACATAAAAAATTATGCAGGAGTATGATGTTAAAACGCCTTTTAATATTAAAAATACTATTCTGCATGCCTGGGGAAGGGTTAGGTATGAAGAACAAAAATTTCTTCAATTCTGTAAAATCTTAGGTTTTCACTGCTTTACAAGTTTCAGTTCTTTTGCAAAGTTGCAGCTATAACTGAATAAAAACTTGTTACATAAAACTAAAGATAAAAAATCCATGGCAATTCTTTTTTCTTTAAAAATACAAAATTCTTTTTTATATTAATTTTAGCAGTATTCAAGATTGAAGTATAATAAGTATCTCATACAAAATAAGCAACTTCTGTGTTCTTTCCAAAACATCAAAAATAGTTTAATGCTGGGTTAATCAACCTGTAATTATCAATGAAGGAAGGACTGGAATACTCTGAAGCATCTCAGCATAGGCAAGCAAGAACCTAATGAGACCCAAGAAAAGAGTCAGTTTTTAAATCCTTTTGCAACATAATAAAGTTGTTTCTGTTAGAAACCCTAAATTACCTTTTCTTTTATTGGCTCCCAATCCCACTAGTTGAGTTTTTAATTTTTGTCACTTGCCATGGAAAGACTTTGATCATGTGTTAAATGGTTTTACAGTAAGTGGGCAGGACTGCAAGTAGCAAGATACAGAACAAGGAACTTATCCTCAAGAGCTTCATTTTGATGGGCTGCCTTTGATCCCACAAAGACCAGATTACAACTTTGAAGTCCATCCTAGCAGTGGGTGGATCACCTCAGGAACCGACCAGAGAACAAAGCACATTCCAAAGGCAGGACCTGGCTTAAAACTCTTGAGCTGCAATTCAGGGACTTCACCAAAAAAAGAAACCCAATACTTGTGCCAAGCCATCTAACAACCACAGAATCTGGGAGAGTGTTCAACTCACTTCCTTTTTATCTGTTTGTCCAGTTGCCAGCTTTCCCCAGGTTTGTTCTTCAGCAGCCACTGTCAAAGAGTTATTTCTTGAATCATATTCTCTTTTGCCTATACCTTGCACAAATGACAGGAACTGCTTAATATTTATAGGAATGTAACAGAGAAAAGAATTTGAAATGCTTCAAAACTGAGGAATCGGAAGAAGAAAAAAAGTAAGAAAAGCATTCAAAATGTCTACAATAAAAGAAAGAGAAGGAAAGAAAAGAAGTTAAAGATTATTTTTCCTTTGGTGAAAGCCAGCTAGGAATTCTTGAAATTCTTCAAGCAACATTGAGTTACATCTTCTAGATCTAAATGTGAAACAGGATTTAAGCACATGCTCACACAGATATTTCAACCACTGACAATTTCTGTTCCCACAGGAAGATTTCCTCTTTTCTTATCATTTCTCTACATCTTTGACGGTGTCTTCATTAAAGGTGTTCCTGGGTCATAAATTTGGTTTCTGAGTAGGGAGTTTTCTGAAAATCATAAAGTGTTAGATTTAATGCAGAGGGAAGCATAAAATGATGTAATTTTTCATGTTGTGAGCACTCTTCCACGTATTGAAGAGATCTGTCCTGGGTGAGAATTCCCACTGATGCCCTGGGGAAGAACTGGATTCAAATAAATTATTCCCAGAGAGCTAACTTCCATTTTCATTACATTTATAGGTATTGAAAACAGGGGAAATTTGTGAATAATGTCAAGAGGAAAAGATGTTAGAGAGAAGAAAAGGAGTGGGACTTCTCTCTCCTGTATCCCCTCTTAAAACAGGCTCCTGGCTTGAAGGCCACTTAAGGAAGGACACTGTTTGTATTGTGTTTGCATCGCAGCATTGACTAAGAGGAGCACCCATAAGAAAAAAACAGTTAATTAAAACACCAGCAATCAATTTAAAACAACAACAAAGCCTATTGGGAAAGTTCCTGGGAGGAGATACTACTGTTGTATTTCCTCCAAGATTTCCACAGAAATACATAATATCCAGTGATTGATTCAGCCCTTGAGCTACAGATGACACTTTGCAGACTATCTGTGGATAGGAACTTGGGATCCAGCTGTGGTAACTTCTTTCATATGCACAGAGGACTCAGACCCCAGTCCATGAGAGTGGGGTGACACCACAAGTCGACTACTTTCCTCTCAAAATAAACTATGAACCTCACCCTTGGAATTAGCCTGCCCAGAATAAAAGCTACCAGTAAGCTTAATGACTCTCCTAGGTTGCAAGCAAAAGATTTAATTCCATTAAAAAGCCAGTAAGTCTCTTCCTACCTAAGTGTTTATGGTTAAAAAAAAATCTCTGTCTGTGGCTGATCATGAGATATTTTGCTTTAAGAGGCATGCCAAAAGTTCTCTCATTTTTAGAGGTTTCTAAATGCATTATTTATAAGTTCCTTTACTCTCACAGAATTCTTTATAGTTGGAATTGTAGTATTAATGGAGCTTGGCTTTACAGTCAGAGACAGAAATAGAATCAATAAAACTTTAAAACTTACTAAAATATTTTATGAATAAGCTCTTGTAAAATATCAGGCATCTACAGAGCACACTGTGGTGTGAAATACTCCAAAGGCCTTATTGTTGCTTCTTGGAGACAACATGTAGCACTCACTGACAGCATCTTCAGTCAGAAATACTGAATCTTTCCAAATGCACACTGTGAAACTTTCTACAACCACATTCCAAAAATGTTACAATTTTTAAATATGTCTCATACACATCTTTTATACTTCCACATCTATAAAATGGAGTGAGATGATTCAGTAATACAACATTTAATAGCAAAATCTGCTTTCAGTCATCTGACTACAGGTCCTCAGTTTGAGTTCAAATCCCAAAATAATTTTTGGCAGGAAGAGATATTGTGGGGTGGGGAGAAAAACAGGTAGGGAAACAGAAGAAGGAAAAAAGGTAGATTCATGAAACTGGAAGCTTAGTAAAATGTGCCTGCCTTTGAGTTTTCATACATTGTTTATGAAATGTGAACATCTCTATTAAATTTCAAAATACCTTGATGAAAACTCAAACAAAATATTTTTAAATATTTGAATCCCTGGGCAAATTTTGAAACTACTCAATTGGTCCCAAACTCACATCAAGAAATGGCAGTTCTAGATAGCCTAATGGATTAAACAGAGTTCTGTGAGTTATGGTACTTTGAACAGTACTGAAGTCCATGCCAAGATGCATGATCCTGGACACCACCATCTCAGTACATTCTCTTTTGTACTTGCATTCATGCTTTATGCAACTTTTTCAAATGGTAGTGTTTTCTTTCTCTGTGCTAACAAAGATAAATTCTTTCTTCAAATACAATTGTGTGAAGCACTGTTAATTCATAAATGTTCAATACATCTTTCTGGTTTGTACTTCTGAAGAAACATGACAAACCTCTGACATTATTTAGGGACAATAAACATTGTTCAGTCCATTAGTAAGTGAAGGACTGGTAATGCTACAAATGTCAGAGAAGAGATACCAGGATGAATATGGCTGAATCAGCAGCTGAGGTATTTGTCATTCAAGAATCAAATAAAAATTGGCTGCAAATACTTCAGGTCTACAAATGTTAAGATGCAATTATTTTTGGTATTTAAGAATACTGGAATAACAACTGAATGAAATGTATTTCAAGGAGCTGAATATGTAGCTTCTGATGAGAGCCACAAAAATTTCTGAAGGACTGGAGAAAATTACATATGGTGTGACAGTAGAAAAGGTTAAATAGAGATTAAAACAGATATGGTTACAAAGACCAATCATATCAGAAATTCAGGTGCCCCTTAATCTAAACCAGAGCAAGGTAATATAAGAACCAATAGTTGGAGGATGAAGTTTGAACAATTCACATATGAAGTTAATCCAAATTCCCTCTTGTAAACTGACCAAGCTCTGTTCCAATCAGGCTTCTTTCTGTCACTGGCTCTATTGGAAATATTAAGCAATCCAGAAAAATCCATCTGCGAAATCAAGTCCAGAAAAATCTGTCTACCAATGACTTCGCTCCAACTCTGGTTTTCCCTTCCAATATACTCTGCAATAAATGTATCACGTTGCAGTTCTAGAATCAACTCTTACTTGGCACTATGTCAAGCGCTTTTTTGAAACTCAAATACATGAATTCCATTGAATTTATGCATTGAGCTGTCTCCTAAAAAATGCAGGGTTTGGGCACATGACCTACCCTGAAACCTGAGCACAATACTGTTGCATCTGTGTGTCGTGATTTTTCTCCAAAGCTGATTCCAATCCAATGGAGATAACTGTTCAAGGGTTGGGTGAATTTCCCCATCTTTGCTAGGGGGACTCCATCACGACTTTCTAGTGGCATGCTTTTATCCTTTCCTGTTGGGCAGGCTAACTCCACACTCACATACTCTTTCACACTCTTAGGACAACAACTTTTATTTCCCCTCTCTTTGAGCATGCTGTTTTCATCTCAGGCATGGTCTCTTTTCCTTCCCTGCTCTTACTATTAGCTTTGTCCTTTCATTCATCTCATGGTCAACATCACTCATTTTCCAGGGTTCTTATTTCTTTCTTTTTATGAGCAAACAGCCTTTGAAGTCTATTCACTGACTTTTTGTAATCCTTACACTTTGTCCCCTTTAAAACATAAACATAAGGATAAAACATACTGGACAGTCCATACCCTGGTTTGTTTTTTTTTTTTCCCTGAATAATGTTTGCTATCCAGACAGTTCCAGCTAATGTTCACATCTTTAGCTGGATACAATTCTAAACTTCTTCAGCATTCAGACTGCTGGGTCCCAATGCCTTCACCTCTATATTTTTTTGCTCTTTGAAGTCAGTAATCCTAGAATTTAGCTTACATTACACAGTAGGGAATATGATCAAACCTATTTTAGGTAGTGTAGCTATATCTGTACAATGTTCCACTTGAGCTAGTAAACTGTGAGTCTGTTAGCTGGAGCAAAAAATGTGGCAGCACATCTTCAGATATTCAAATCAGCCCATTCAGAAGTATTTTGGTTCTCTTTTATGGGTAGATACTGTTGTGTAGACATAATTTTTAGTTACAGACCAGTTCCTTCCTTTCATCAGAACAGGTGTTGGGGTTTTTTTAATTTAAACAAAATTAGCTTTTGGTTACAGACACAACCTTGTTTTCTAAAGTTAAGTCTTCCATAACATACTAATTATTTATCAAAATAAAAATTAATATAGATCACCTGTTGTCATTAACTTTGTGAATAAATATGTTAGCTCTAAATGATCCTAACATGATTAGCAATATTTGTTTACCAGACATAAATATATTATTATAGAGAATCATCCAGCAGTACAGTAACAGAAAATCTTACGTGTGCATATATACCTGTGCCTAAGCCAACCTTACAAGCCACAGCAGGCTCTCCCTGGACAGCACAAATGCTTTTGATACCCATGTTCTAATTGTAATTATTATACTTGATTTCACATCTTGCATGAGCAGTTGAAGTTTTACCGTGCTGCAAAGTATCTTTCTGAAAAACATACAGGAAGCTCAGTTGTGTCTAACCTCGTTCAATACCACACCTGACCTTTAATCACACACTGAATCATCTACCTTTTCACTATTATTGATGGTAACACTTCTTTCTTACAGTAACAGAATAGTTTAGGTCAGTAAGGACCCCTTGAAGTCTCTAATTCAACTTTGTGTTAAAAGCAGTGCAAGCTTTAAAGTTATATCAATTTATTCAGGGCCTTGTTCAGTTTTGCAAACCTCCAAATCTCTTGTCCATTCCTCTTGCCTCCGTGATTCCTTTTTCCATTATTGCCTCCTCACTCACCTGACTTTTCTCTTCCATATTACAGAACCAAGCTTGAGAAACTGTGTGTGTCCTCTCTGACCTTCTCCACATTGTTTTTCCCTATTCTTTACCTCTTCTTGGCTGATCAGCAGAACTCTGCTGAAGGTCATTGCTGTAGTTTAGGGACAGTATTCTCCAGTTTAGTGCTCCTACTGCTCCACTGCTGCTCACTACCCCCTTCCTCCTGCGGCAGGATGAAGAGAAGAATTAGAGGTACAAAAGATAAAGATCATGGGTTGAGATAAGAACAATTTACTGGAAACATCAATGAGATAAGCAAATGAACAGTAAGAGCAACAATACTAGCGACAGAAAAGAAACTATTCACACAGAAAACCCCACCTGATAATAGACAATATAAGCCTCATTTTCTTGACCAGAAAGGAGGTGGTATGGAATAACATCTGTGCCCTAGCCATGTCCCCTCCCAGATACTGCAAAAAATGAACCCTGTCCTGGCTGGAACTGGGACAGTCATCTAGGCTGCAAGGTCCCGAAGCCCCAGCTTTTTGCTACTAGCCTTGACAGACTCAAGCAGACAGTTTCTTTTGTCATGAGGCTGCAGGTGAGCAAAGGAAGCTTTTTTGTTCCTCAGAGGTTATTTCTTAGTGCCAGGTCTTTAACATGCAACTCTGTCCCTGGCAGGCAGAACAACACTGTCTTCTGGACAGCTGCACTGGCTAGCACTCAGTTCTTCTTAACAGGGAATCCTCACTAACAGAGATCTGTTCTGCGTCTGTATGTATCTTTGCTCTCCCTTTCAACTCCAGTTTATCCCATCGTTTCGTCTCTGTCATAGACTTCTACATATCACTCTCTTTCTTCATTGCTGAGACTCAGAACATCTCTGCTTAAGAGATACAGACAGTAAGCAAATGTACACACATTTCAGAATAACGTAATCAGAAGTCACTGGAAAGCTTTTGCTCAGATTCATAATTAATCTCTCTCTTAGGGAGAATACCCCAAAATCTGTCTTTTTGTTACTTACTTGTGGCAGTTTTTTGTAAATTAAGAAGCTCAGCAGGTGACAGCTTCACAATAAAGGATCACTAATTTTGCCATGGGAATTGCTAGGCACTTTTGCTTATACCTGTGAGAATTATAATTGCTACAAAACATGAGCTGTAACAAAGGATTAGCAGGTCTGCATTTCACAAAGTACTACCTAGCAGTATTGACTAACAAAAGATCTTCCTAAGCAGTCAATGTCTCAAGCAGGTTGGTGAATTGGATGCACCTTTTACTCAGTCTCATGTTTTAAAATTCAGTTATCAAGATGTTGTCCTTGCTTCATCATTTCATCTTTACACTAGTTGCAGTAATCAAATTTCCTTGCTGCTTTTTGGTTTTGTGGTATAAATATCACTACTTAACTCAATGTAAATCACAGGAGACCTCATTAAACCCCACACAGAAACTACCACTAAGAGGAAGCTTGTGTTATTAAACCCTCATTTATCTCTAATAATGATGGAACATATGACATTCTTTTAACAGCAAACATTAGCATCTTGGTTCCACACCTTAACTGATTAGAGATAAGAATGCCTAATTTTCAGTTATTAAAACTAAGTTAAAAGAAATATGTGAGGGATGAAAATGGTGAACACTGAAACGTATTAGCTGGATATGGAAAAACTGAAGGAAAATGGGGAGTTCAAACAAATCATTGATCAAGCATAGTTTATGACCTTCAGCAACAAAGTTACATGTAGTTTACTGCAATTTGATTGCCAGAGAATAGAGTAAGCCACTGAAATTTATCAATCTCTACCCAGTGAATGTGTGATCAACCAATGGCACAAGATGCTCCACTAGTGTCACAGAAGACAGAATTCAAAGTGCAAAAGATATATGACTTCGGAGTTCAACTTAAAACTGAAAAAACACATGCATCTTTCAAAAAAACCCAAAAACCAACAAAACCCCAAACCCACAAAATCCCCCAAACCCTAACAACCACTCAACAACTCCCAAATCCTTCCTGGCTACTTTAACAGTTATTAGGATCATTTTGAAGATTAATTCTAGACAGTACTTGACCTCAGGTGAAGTGCTTACAAGACAAAGACAAGTGCAGAAATTCCTGTCTGAAGGCACGATTATTCTGTGCATTCAGTAAAAGCAGTAGCAAATCAGGCAGCCAAACGTAGTTTACATAAAAGTAGAATGAGGAAACAGTAGGTGACCTTTCCCTTACAGACCTTCTCAGACTTCTTTTAAAAGTCACTCCAAAATAAGCACATAAAGCAAGGTTTGCATCAATCACCATGAAGCATAGAGGAACCTCAACTTCAAATCACAGCCCCTCACTGCATGCTGGTTCTAATCTCTTTTTCAGGTTCTTGCTGTCTCTTCTCTCAATGCTGCTTCCTGCTGGTTTACAGCACTGTACACTGGGGAGACAGCTCTCCACTGCCAGGGACTCTTGTGGGAGAACCAAGAACACACGTATGTTGTCGATTTCTTCCAGGTGCATTTTTTATTCAAGTCCCACTGAACTCACTAGAAGAAGTCTTGGGGTGTTGGATCAGAACCCAGTATTTTAAAAGCCTTTGAAATTAAATGAACTCTACAGTTTGTTAAAAAGGAGAGTCTAGAAATGAGTCTGCATCCAGCTAGATGGGGCTTGAGACATGACTTTCTGAGGTCAACGCAAACAAGTTTGACTTGCTACCCCTTTCTTTTGGTTATATTACCAGTAACACCATTTTAGAAGCTCTTTTGAATTTCCCATTTGAAAGTTTCCAAAAAATGATGGAGGCATATATATAAGGTAACAGCTAATGAGTAGGAATCATGTAGCCCTATCCATTCTGAAATGTCACTTTTATACAATAGCTACTGCTAGCTGACCAGCTCTCACAATCAAGAGTTTTACTTTCATTTTCTGAGTTTTCTGAAAGCTTTTTGTAAGCAATTTTGTAAGCAATTTTGTAAATACCAACCTTCAAAAAAAATGTTAAACATAATATTATTTTCAATAGGATAAGGTTACACAGATGTGACCAACACTTTTAAGTGTAGTAAACACGATACTCAAGAAATCTGAGTTTTCTAATTGTAATGAGATTTTCAATTGATATTTTGAATACTGTGATGGATGCCTTCAGGCCTTTACTATGTCATCTGCATTTTCAGGCATGTGGCTTGGCATCTAATGTTTCATCCACTACAGGACTTGTTTGGTCAGTTGAACATTTATACAGTAACAAGTCAGCAATTGTGATTTTTATGACTATCATCAGCTAAAGGATTTGGTATTGTCTACATTGCTCAAGTAACCCATATGTGTCGAGAAGTATAATCATTTTGCAATTTTAGCCTACCCTGCTGCCCCTCTGTATTCCTTACAGATGCTCCTCTGTTACTTTTTACACATTTTAGAAGAAAAGCATCTGATGTTTTATGAGGAATAGCCCTAGCAGCAATGTAAAGTGCAAGTCTAAACCAAAAAGTTTTAGATCTTCATTTTTCCCTTCTATGAGGTCCCTTTTCTTTTGCTTAGGCATCCACATTTTTTCCAATGTTTTTGAAATGTTGCATGTATTTATGGAGGAATTTTCAAAGCCACCAAGAGGATTTTGATGTCAGACTGCAGTTCTTCTGAATGAGATCTGGTTATACAAATCCATACACAGACTGAATATACATTAGGCCTTCTATACATGCTGGAGAACAGCTAACAGAGCTAGCAACTAGGCAGCACCCAAAAGTATACTCAATTTGATTCTGCAACACTCTAGTTATTCCAACCAGATCATCTACAGGGAACTAAGTCACATATTTCCATAGTGAGTTGGTTCTCTTGTGACAGATACTAAGAGCAAGAAGCCGTAAAGCCATTTCACTAGCCAAGTAAGCCAAATTGTAAATATAAACCTCTCACCACAGTATATTCAATTACAAAGGTGCAAATGCCTCCTATTCCAATTAGTGATTTTACAGGATTTTAAGGAACAACACCTTTCATTCACAGCCAACCAGTGCAATTCCCTCATTGCAAGGATTCAATTCCTCTGTGTCCTTCATCCTCAGGGGCTGGTTTTCAAGGCACCACTGCTGGGAGGCAGTCTAATCCCAATTGCCTCACATGCCTGTGGTAGCCAACTGGATTGCCAATTGGTCTTTGACTCCATGAGCTGTAGAAGTATAAAGCCATAAGGGCACAACTGTCAGTCTGGTGCTAGTAACACTTTTTTTGTCAGGGCAGCATGTTTGTAGTTTTTATGTCTCCCAAAGAGAACAGTTAAATATAGTTCTTCAGGAAGCTACATGTCAATTACAGAAAATAAGTGACATGCAGCACAGAGAATGGATGACAACTAAATGTAAATGATAGTAGGAACTGTCAGTGCAATAGAGTTAGCAACAAGAGTTTATTTTTATCGGAACTATTTTTACCTGTAACTGATTTAGGAACAATTCCTATCTTCAGTTGAAGATAAAAGACAAATTAATATGGTCTTGTGTAGGTAACTAGTGGTTTTAGTACATTTTAGAAAACAGGCATACATTTTTATAATCTGTAAATGATGGGTTCCCTAAAAATATGAAGGTTTTCCCCCTTTGCACAGAAATCTGCTTGAGCATCATTATAACGATTACTACCGGTGGATGGAATTTTTATATCCATTTGGTAGTGATTTACACTAGTGTTTTCAAGGCTGCCAACAAGCAAATCCAGAAGGCAGGCAGCCAAAATTCCAGAAGAGACAACTGTCTTTTATTTTATAGCTTATGCTTTTTGAGCTTAATATGATTTTCCACTAACAAGTTTTGTACCTTCTCCCAAGTGCTAAAACTGGTGTGCAGAATTGCAAAGTAACACACCCTCTTCAAGGCAAGCTAATATTAAACTCATGGTAAATTATAGAAGTTATACTGTTTACTTAGAGATAAAACCAGTAAGGTTTAAAAGAACTGTACATGATTTATTGCAGACACTTGTTTCAATGGTTATACTTTTAAGCCTGACTACAACGTGTTGTTTCTCATTTTATAAAAAATTAACTAATACATAAGAGACAACGAAAACATTGCTGTAACACTTAATAGGAACACAAAGTATGCATTGGTTATATAATGTGCTTGATAAATAGGACGCAAATAATATCAAATCTGATTAGAAAGGCACCAAAAACAAGCTCTGCAAAAAATGCATAAACAGAAATAGTTTTCACATTTTTCAAGAACTCTTGGAGGTGGGCAACCATTAGCATGGTGAGGACCAAATATTGTTCTAAATATGATGAGTGATGCTTTCTAATGATTTCTAATTCTAATAGCATTAGAACTCTTGCAACAGCAATATTAGCAAAGAAAAAGCTACTCATCCATTAGCCTAGACTCTATACATGAAAGGAAGTCCTAGCTACCAGCTTCATATCCATCAATGTGAAGGATGAAATATAGTTTTGCTGTATAAAGCATTTATTCTTCCACTGATCACACATTGGAAAGATGATCCCTGTCAGGATGGCATGTGCTCATTGCTCCTCAGAGCAACAGCTGCCACTTGCCCATGACCATCTGAAACTAGCAACACATTCGCTAAGTTCTTGACTTTGTAGAAAAGGTATCTTTGTGTGCCTCCCGAAACTATAACTGCACAGAAGTGAACACCCAAAGAACACCTTTCACTCTATTAGAAATTACTGTACAACTTAAGACATGTAAGTCAAAAGTAAACAGGCTATAGATGACATAATGCTAACAACTGCAGAATAATATTCATTCTGAAATAATGTCCTTAAACTGATACCCTGTTATTCCCAGTTCAAATATGAACTGGAAATCAGTCCTCTTTTTTGCTTTCCTCTCCCTGGCACAGGTCTGACTATAAAACTTACCATTCTGTCTTCTTAGTAAAATTTGTCTATCCCAATGAATGCCTAAGCTATGTCTTGTTTCCTACTCCACAGCAGTACACAGAAAAAATGCCAGTTTTAAAAGACACTCTCTTGCATAGCAGTATGGATCCTATTCTACATGCAGGGTGTACGCTGACAATTTAGCCTCAGAAATAGGATCTTATTCAAAGACAGGTTATGAGCCCACAGGTTGCAAGTCTTGACACACATGACTGAGGACAAGCAGCCACTGCACACCTGATGCTGATTCCACAAAATCACTCAGCCTGACCACACTATGCTTTCCCTCCACCTGTACAATGTATACTTCTGTACACATCCAAGTCGTAGCAGATTCCCGGGCACCAATTAGACACTCCCCTATAGCTCAGTTTTAATCCATGTGATGCAAAAGACTTTAAATATACATTAAAGAAAAAACAGTTATTCTGCATGTATTTTCTGTGTATTTTATTGATCTGATACAATACACAAGCATACGCAGCATGTGTGTGTCTGGATATACATACATACACAAAATGCCAAATGTATGATACATACAACAAACAAGGCCAGATTATCTGGTCTTGTAGAGATCTTTGGTCCAACACAGGACCAAAGACCAGGGTGGACACATACAAGACCTTCAGAACTGTAACACTGTCTGTGCTTACAGCTGCCTGAGGACCAGGACAGCTTCTGTAACAGGACAGAAAGACAGTAGGTATCTATTTGTGATGTAATAATAGAGAAGATGGTTGCTTTTCTCTTATGGTTATTCTGTTTTCCAAGGGTGAACCATTATTCAGATGATTGTGACTTGCTGGCTTTGAACCAGGAGATAAACAAAAGGTGCACAGAAAGTGCTAATGGGTTTCCACAGCACAAAGATAGCTAATAAAGCCCAAGTATAAGGCATAGCAGATGATGAAACCACACCAGGCACAGCAGGTTGTTGGGACTCAGGGGCTGAGATTTGGGAAGTCTGGATACACACTAGAGAAAGAGTTCTGTAGGAATCCTTGCTCTATTCTTTGCCCACCTCCAAACCTGCTGTACTTACACATCCCTCTGGTATCCTCTTCTAATACCACCATAGAAGCAGTCAGAACCCACCAGCATGCTAATGAATCTTTGCCAAAATACATAATTACTTCCCTTTATTTGTTATTGATGTATTTTATGAGAAGAACAGTAAAATTAGTCAAGTTGGTTATCAGGTACCTGGCTGTGGGTTTTACATAGGAAACCACAGGTGAGAGCTGAAAGAGGAGAAGCCTCATGGTCTCACAGTGTATTCTAGGAAGAATAAGATGTACAGTTACAAAGTTTGTGGTTATTTTATATTTTAACTGTTTCAGCTCATGGAAACAAAGAATACTGGTGATATAGCTCTGACAGGTATATTTTGCTGTTAAAAAATAACAAAATATATTTTAAGCCATATTTTTTACTGTAAGATATGTCAGTTAATAACCTAGACCTGAATTTCTTCCTCCATTGCAAGTTCATAGCTTGGATCAATAAGACATGTTCCTATCATTTTCCCATCAGATACTACTGGAGAAGCAGTAGGTGTCTGCATAGTAAGTAAAGAGAGAGAAGGAGAAAAACTTGGGGTCATGGTTGGTGGAGGGTATCCAAGATTATGGATAATGGGAGAATGAGCATATTTATTAAATGCTTGCCTTGATGTTATATTTGGCATTCTTGGTGGCACTGTCCGTATGCCAGGCTGTGCTACTGATGTTATCAAGGGAGGAGGGAAAACAAGAGATTTCTTCTCCTTGGGCAAGCTGTGAATGTGTACGTTTTCATCTTTCAGTTCTGCAATATCATTAAACACTGAGGCAAGAGATTGAAATCTGGGTTCCCAGCTGAGTACATAATCTCGGTTATAACTACCTGCAAGATCCTCATCAGAGGTGCCAACAGTTGCAAGTGAATCACACCCAGAGTCTTGCCTATCTGACATTGGGACACATTCTCTTGTGAGGTCTGTCATTATACCTTTCTCTTTTATTCCAATTTTCTTAAGTGTTTGAGACAAAATTTCATGTGCATAGGCTGTGTCACAGGCTTCTTCTCTGCTTTCTCCTTTAATGGTCTGCATGTTCTCCGTGCTTTGCATGGTAGCCATGCCATCCATTTCTCCAGACTGATAAGAGAACTGATCAGACTCTCTTGGGATCCCTGAATCTGGCATTCGTGAGCCATACTCGCTCAGTGCTGAGCTGGTGTTTTTTCTGCAAGGATACTCATTGATCCTTTTTATTTCTTCATCCTCTGCAGTTTCTCCTTCAGCAGAACCATGGCCACTGGAGTCTGAATGCCTGCAGGGGACATCATCATCCTTCCCCTCTCCAATTCTTGCTAGGCTCAGCCATTTTGCTATAGCACCCATGGGAAGCATACTGCTCTCAGTACTTTGGATTTTCTGGCAGTCCTTATCTTCTCTTGCTGAATTCACATCAGTAGCTGAGGAGGAAACTGCTTCTTTTTTCACACAAGCATTCATCAGATCTTTTCGCTTATGTCTCAGAGTAAGTGCGATAAGACCGACCACAAGCAGCAAGAACACTATTGATGAAATGGAAACACTAATGGTCAGGCTGTGTGCTGATGCTGTGAGATCAATATCAGGAGAACTGGAAACATTTACAAAAACAGTGCATATTGTGAACTTTGACTCCATTTTTGGGCTATGAGCTCTTACCAACAATTCCAGACTATCATCATTCTTTTTGATGCCATTTTTCTTTCTGTGAACAGTCTGAGTCAAATAAATATTACCACTGGTTTGATTCACAGAAAAGAATGGAGAAGGTTTTAGAAGAGAGTAATGAACAACTCCGTCCAGTCCACCATCACCGTCTGATGCTGTCACTCTGCCAAGTAACTGGCCTGCTTCGTTCTTCTCGGGGAGATTAAAAAAATAATGTTCTTGTGTAAATACTGGGTCAAATTCATCTCTCCCCTCAATATCTACCTGAACTGTAATGGTAGCCAATGAGTCACCTTTGTCTTTTGCTTGGATTATGAGGCAGTACCTATTCTGACTTTCATAGTCAAACATTTGCTTTGTATGAATATCTCCTGTCAAAGGATCAATAAAGAACATGTCATGGTCTCTAGGAGCTTCACGATGAGCCAAACATGAAGACTGAATGGAGTAGGTAATGTGCCCGTAGGAGCCTTTATCAAAATCCAGTGCACAAACAGTGCACACAAAAGAAAATGTAGGCATATTTTCACTGACAGTGCAGCTCAGACTGGGAAACAAAAAAGATGGGGCATAATCATTGTCATCTAGGACATTTACAAAAACAACAGCAAAAGCCATATTTTTTATATCAGCTCCTCCATCTGTGGCTTGGATGATCAAAGTGAATTTCATGGTATCCTCATAATCCAGCGTTTTCATCAAATCCATTGATCCTGTTTTCTCATCCAAGCGAAAATGTCCCCTGTCATCTCCAGAGATGATAGCATAAGTGATCTCTGCGTTAGTGCCTGCATCACAGTCATTTGCTGAAACTTCGGTGACATGACTACCTATAGGGATGCTTTCTTTGACATGAACATGGTATTCCGGGCTGCTAAATACTGGAGCATTATCATTAACATCCAGCACAGTTATTAGTACAGTAGCAGTTGAATTCAAGGAGGGTGTTCCACAGTCAGACGCAAGGAGGACCAAATGGTGAGAAGAAGCTGTTTCCCTGTCAAGAACATTGCTCAAAACCAGACTGCCAACAAGTTTGTAGGATGTTTCTGACCCCATGACACTTGTTTCTATGGAGAATAAATTCTCAGCATTGCCTTCAATAATAGAGTATTCAACATATGTGTTTTCATGGGTCCAATCATAGTCGATCGCTGAAAACATGAGGACGCTTTCTCCGACTGAGGCATCCTCACTCACGCTGAGATTGTACAGAACCTTTGTGAACTGAGGGGCACAGTTATTTACATCTTCTATGTGCACCTCTATGGAAGTAACTGCAGTGAGAGTGGGACTGCCACCATCCATGGTTTCTATCAGAAGATGAATAGTGGAAATATTTTTCAGCTGTGTCACTGGTCCTGTAGCAAACACTGACCCTGAAAATACAAAAGAATTAACAAAAGGCCACACTCCACAGGCAAGTAAATGTGATTCCAAAAGCTGAATCTAAACAGTCATATTTGAAAATGACTCAACCATAATGGCTGCACAAACCATAGTAAATCTCTTGCATCCAGAGAGTAGTGGGTCAACAGCTCAATGGATGGACACTGAGGGACATCACTTACTAGTGGTGTCCCTCGGGGGTCTGTACCGTGACCAGTACAGTTTAATAGCTTCATCAGTGACACAGACAATGGGATCGAGTGCACCTTCAGCAGGTGTGCATATGACACCAAACTGAGTGGTGTAACTGACATGCCTGAGGGATGGGATACTATCCAGAGGGAACGTGGACAAGCTCAAGAAGTGGGACCTCATGAAGTTCAACAAGGCCCAGTGGAAGGTCCTGCGCATGAGTTGGGGCAACCTTTGGTACCAATTCAGGCTGGGAGATTAAGGGATTCAGAACAGCCCTGTGGAGAAGGACTTGGGGATACTGGTGCACAAAAAACTGGACATGAACTTGTAATGTGTGCTCACAGCTCAGAAGACCAACTGCATCCTGGGCTGTGTTAAAAAAAGTGTGCCCAGCAGGTTGAGGGAGGCGATTCAGTCCCTCTACTTTGCTCTTGCTGAAGCCCACCTGGAGTACTGTGTCCAGCTCTGTACTTTTCAGCACAGTAAAGATACAGACTTATTGGAATGAATCCAGAAGAGGGCCATAGAAATGATCAGAGGGTTGGAGCCCCTCTCCTGTGATAAAAGGTTGAGATAGCTGGGATTTTTCAGCCCAGAGAAGGGTCCAGGGAGACCTCACAGTGGCCGTAAAGGAGGCTTATAAGAAGGATGGGGACAGACAGGCTGTTGTGATAGGATAAGGGGTAATGGTTTTACATTAAAAGAGGGTAAAGCCAGAGTACATATAAGGAACTATTTTTTTTTTATAAGGGTGGTGAAACACTGGAACACATTTCCCAGAAAGGTGGTAGATATCCCATCCCTGGAAAAATTCAAGGTCAGATTGGACACGACTCTGAGCAACCCGATCTAGTAGAAGATGCCCCTTCTCATTGCAAGGGGTTGGACTTGATGACCTTTAAAGATCACTTCCAAACTATTTTGTGATTCTAAGAACTCGTAGCTAACACTGTGAAGCCAAGGCCTCCCCACAACAATAAAGTATCAAATAAACATACTGCATCTAGAGCAGCAAAAATATGCATGGTTCTAGGACAAACTGAGAACTCCAGTCTTTGATGCGATCAGTTCTTCACTGATAATGGCAGATTTAGCCAAAACATATGCATGGACTTTGGCCACCAAAAATTTCCAGAACTCAGCTAATCACTGGCAACAGGTGAAGAAGCAATAGGACTCTTCAATTTACACTAAAAAAGCTGAAATAATAAGCCATGCTTACAGACTCACCATTCTTGTGATCAATGGAAAATCCCTCAGAAGAAGAGAGGATTTTGTAGGAAATCATTCCATTATGCCCAGAATCTCTATCTGTTGCAGAGACTGTCAGAACAGTGGCATCCATAGAAATGAGCTCTGGCAAGTTCACCTGATATATAAAGCAAAAATAGAGCTTAATAAAATATTTGAAACATAAAAAATATACATTTGCCTTTATTTGATCTTATTAGAAAAAAAACACACACAGTTCCCAGCTTTGGAAAAAGTTTTACTTACTCATTTTCTTCTGGGGCAAAACTATAAAGAGCCGAGTTATTGAAAACTATGCCTTCAATACAGCCAAAATTCACAGTACACTTTAAGCAGTAGTAAAATCCATCTAGCTCATTATGACAGTGAGTTCAGAGAATAAATGAATCACTTTTTTCAAAATTACATTAATGGACTGCAACTAATAGCTTTTCTTCTTGCTTTCAAAAACACCTTCATTTCCATACATGGAATACAGTCTGCAGTCTCCATCTGGAATATATGCTTAACCACTAAAAAAACCCCAATACATGCACCCTGAAAATTCCAGCACTAGAGCATTGGATTATTCCTAGAATTTAGTATTTCAAAATTCTCCCTTTTTTCCTCTAGGAAACCAAGAAAGCCCATTCCCTTTTTAACAATTTTCATTATTTGAAGTCCAGATACAGTACTTTTGTGACCAAAGTTTCCTTCCAAAGTATAAATCTAATTTCAAATGAACAGCATGATATAGCAGCTACCTCTGTCATAACTTGAAGTGTTAGTTTAAATAATTTAAACAGAGAGATTATATGTATATAATAACCATATGTATATATTAAACTATATATAAGGAGTATAAATATGAAAACACTTGAAAGGATAATAAAAGGGTAAAAATACAGGATGATGAATAGGGAATTATACATATCATTGACCAAAAAGCAGCACTGTATCTTGCTCTCCAAGCAACACATCCAAACATAAGGCCTGTGGAAAAGAGAAGCTCAGCTGTTTATGTTAACATGGTCAATAGAGCTACACTGTTTTGCATCAGTTAATAATGCTGCCTATAATGTCTGCTCTGATCTACAAAAAAATTCCTAGCGCTTGCAGAAGAAAGTACTTGCCTAAACTATTATCCAAAATCAGACACATAGGAGGGTTGAAGAAAACTAAAGTCTAAAAATCACTTGAGCATTAATAGTGCATTTTTTTCCAGAATGTAGATTTATGAGTACAAGTGGGAATTTTACACAAATCCTGACAACTCAGGCACCTGAAAGTTTTACAGGTATCTAAGTGACTAAACCACTGTGCCTGCACTTGCTCATAGATTGAAAATTCTTTACTAAGCCAAATGTTTAGACTTATTTCTTGAATAAATCTGTCTGATATTTATAAATGAAGCATTATTCAATCCAAGTCTTCTGTTGTGCCTCATATTTTTGGCTCTGAGGACATCCACCACACACAAAAAGCACCAGATCAAACGAACAGCTCAGTTCACAGGATTGCAGAATGGCTGAGGCTGGTGGGCACCTCCGGAGGTCATCTTGTGCAACCCTTGCTCAGAGCAGGGTCACCTACAGCAGGGTGCCCAAGACTGTGTACAGATGTGTTTTGAATATCTCCAGAGACAAAGACTCTACAACTGATCTGAGCAACCTGTGCCAATACTTAGTCACTGCTAGAGGTTTAAAAATAAAAAAAAAAAAAAAAAAGAGAAAGGTGTTTCCTGATGTTTAATAGAATTTCCTGTACTTTGATTTGTGCCCACTGCTTCTTGTCCTGTCACTGGACACCACAGAGTGGAGTGTGGCTTGCCCATCTGGCTTGCCCTTCTTTACTCCTCTCCATTATTATTTACACAAATTGGTAAGACTGAGCTTTCTCTTCTCCAGGCTGAACTATCCATGCTCTAGGCTCTCCTGGGTCTCAGCCCAAGCTGCACAGGCCTAGTCCCACACCAACAAGTCCTAAGGAAACAACTGCTCTGGCACCCAATTTCTCCTGTGGCAGTTTTATTGCAGCCGACCTTAACCTGAAGCTCCAGGCTTTGTCTCTCTCCCATTCCAAGCCCTAACTCCAAGCTGTTACCTCTGCTGAGCCTTAGACCATGCTCCACAGTCCTACGGCTCATTAAGTCAGCAAAACCCTTTTAGCAGCCTGCTCTTGAGAGTCTTGTGTGGTATCACACTCACTTTGGCAGCACAGATAGTAAAACTGCAATGACACAGAGAAGTTAGCATGACCCCTGTGCAAGGATGACACGCAAATTCGTGAAGCATTCCATACTGTTTTAGGGATCTGGGGTGCTGGTTGGCAGCAGGCTCAATGTGAGTCAAGAGTGTGCCCTGGCTCCAGAGGCAGTAAACGCTACGCTGGGTTGCATCAGGTACAGCATCACCAGACAGTCAACAGAGGTGAATGTCTCACTGCATTCAGCCTTGGTGTGGCCTCACCCTGAGTGCTGTAGGCAGTTCTGGGCCCCACCCTTTTAAGAAGGGTGTGAAGGTTCTTGAATGTGTCCAGAGGAGGACAACAAAGCTAGTGAAAGGGCTGGAAGGCATGTCCGATGAGGAGTGTCTAAGAACTCTGGGCTTGTCTCATTTGGAGAAAAGGAGGCTTAGAGGTGACCCCATTGCTCTCTGCAGCTTCCTGAAGAGAAGTGGAGAAGGAGGTGCTGAGCTCTTCTCCCTGATAACCCAGTGACAGGACACATAGGAATGGCTCAATAGCTGTGCCAGGAGAAGTTCAGACTGGACATTCAGAAGCACTTCTTTATCGAGAGGGTGGTCAAACCAGAACAGGCTTCCTCGAGAGATGGTCAATGTCCCAAGCCTGTCAGTGTTTAAGAGGCGTTTGGAAAATTCCCTTAAAAACATGCTTTAGCTTTTAGTCTGCCCCTGAATTGGTCAGGCAGTTGGACTGGATGATTTTTAAAGGTCCCTTCCATCCTAAATTATTCTATAACTCAATGACTCTGAGATTAGGTCAGTTGGCTAGAACATGGTCTAATAACACCAAGGTTGTGTGTTCAATCCCCATACAGGCCACATATTTAAGAGCTGAACTTGATGATCCTTGTGAGTCCCTTCCAACTCAATATTCTGTGAAATCTGTGACTCTGTTTTATAGATGCTCTAATTTCTTAAATCATCTCAGTGGCCCATAGCTGTCCATAGTCACTAAAACTGCTTTGTTTCACTGTTAGACAATTTGATTTCTACAACAGTATAGCAGTTCAAATGCTTGTCCAAAAGTCCAAAAGCTGAGCTCTGCACCCTCCTCAGTCCAGTAGGGGAAACTGGGGAAGTCAGAACTCCTATGCCTCACTCCCTAGATGAGCGCCACTACTGTAAGGCAGGGTTACACATTACAAACTATAAGTGCACGAACTACCATAGGGGCACTTGCTACACCTCTGTGGAGCCGTGTAACTGAAAATGAAGAAATTCATGCCATAGTAACAGGGCCAGAATAAATGTATCAACTTCTTCACCATTCTCTCAGAAGAAGGAAGTTCTGAACGCTGAACCCTGCTCCCCACTGGTTTGGATAATATCCCGTAACTCCTAGTGATGAATGCATGGTGTATGGAATACAGCTAGCATTCACATCACTTGCCTTCTGAAGTCAGAAACCACAAACATTAAAACAGAACAATTCCCTCAGTTCTTTTAGCAGAATTCTTAGGAAGAGGCTGGGGTTTCCCAGAAGAGCTCTGCTCTGTTTCTGCTCAGAAATAGTTTGCAGAGACCTTTCTTCTCAGTGCTCAAATGCATTTTTAAGACAAATATAAACAATTACTCTTACTATTTATCATCATATACGGAAAGATATCTATCACGTTTGTTGTCCATTTGCCATGTTCTCACCTGATATGAATCCTGAGTAAAGACTGGTGGGTTATCATTGATGTCCAAAACAAGGATAGTGAGTTCTGCTTCTGTTTGATGCACAGAATCTGAAACTATGATTTTCAGCTTATAAACAGCAGTTTCTTCAAAATCTAATGGTTCCACTACTGTGACCACACCAGTGTGTTGATTGATGGCAAATTTCATTCCAGGACCATTATCATAAATAAAACCAAACTGAAGTGCTGGCCTGGAGTCTGCATCACTTGCTGACACCTGAGTCACTATAAAACCAGGTTGGGCATCTGAAACAATAATTTTGAGAATAAGTCATAGTTAAAAGACGATGTTACAATTTCTGAGGATTTTGCCTATTTTGTAATATTGAATCTTTGATATATGTAAACTTTCAGTATAGCTTTTGATGTATTTTAACTTTGTGTTTTACAATAAGCACAGTATCCAGAAACACTATGGAAATAGTAGTGGATTTCTTCAAAGGTATGTGCTGTATCACAGTTTTAATTTGGGTTTTCTCTAGACTTTCTCAGATCCAGTGTAGTCATAACTGTTTCTTTGCTACCAACAGGAACTTACATGGTTTTCCATGAGCATTTAGGTGACATGAATTTATTGAACAATGTCACAAACCTCCACAAGAATATTTAACTGAGGCATCAGAGACCCGTGGTCTGCGTAGAACCAGCAAATGCAATTCTGAAGCTTTTCCAAAGGAGGAGGCCACTAGAGAGAAAGGAGACCTCCAGACAGACCTACATGGCACAAAAATATTAAGGTCTATCAAGGTATAACCCTATGAGGTTGAGAAACTGGATGCAGACAGCTTTGTCATGGGTTAAATTCACAGTACCGGTAACTGCAAACTGAACCTATTAGTGATCAGTTAACAAAGCCTGGAACTAACAGAAGCTAAACCATTTCCCATTTGCATGCCTAGGGCATGACACTTCAAAAATACTGTATCATATCCTAAAACAACTGTTCTTAAACGGCATACAAAAAGCTAAATAAGTAACTACTATTTACAGCTGCTGTGCATCCATGAATTCTGTACCTGTCATTACCAGTGGGAGCTAAATTTAGGAAAGGCTAAAACATATCACTAGAAAGACAGCCTTGATATCTTTTCTTAACAGAAGTACTGGGGTTTCAACACCTAAGTCTTTATAAATTTTCCGTTGTGTATCTTAACGCATTCACATACATGATGCCTGTATTTGAATGTTACGGGCTTAAGACTCAAGATCTGCAAATGTTGAGCTAACATCACACAACATACCAGATGTGTGCTGGGATGAGAACTTGGGAGGTCCTGGGTCCTCCTATTTATGATCATCAACTGGATCAAGTTATAGAGCATTTTAACACATCATTCAAATTTACAGAAATTATTTCTTTCATCACAATTAAATTCAAAATGTCTCATTTCTAGCAATGCTAGTTTTACCACCAAGCATTTTTATTGGAAAAAAGTGGAAATTGAAGACATATGAAGGATATGATACTGGAGTTCAAAACGAACAGATTACAGTTGTATTTCTGCAGATTTTTTTCTCTTTCTGAATTGCCTATGGTTTTGTTCCAAACTATTCCTAAACACAATGTCTAAAGATTAAGAATAATGCCTCTGAGAACAAAAGCAAAACACAATTAATTTTGATATTTCAGCTTTAATACTATCCATTAGCCTTTTTACTACAGTTGTTTAGTTACACCAGTCACCAAAAGGACTACCATTATCTCACAATTCCCAGCCTTAACAAAACTTAGCTGTACTATCACACTTACTTTCTGGGACCTCCACTTCACCTAGCAGTTGGAAAACTGGAGCGTTGTCATTAACATCTAGCACCTCTATCCTCACAATACTTGTAGCAGAGAGTCTGGGGTTTCCTTTATCAGCAGCTTGTACAACCAACCTACAATTAAAGGAAGCAGTAATTGTCACTTTTGGTCAGAAATCACTGAATCATCCACCAATGTTATAAGCAGGGGAAATTTTAAAACCAAAAAGATTAGTCATTTCTGTTCCTCATGGTAACTCTGAAATTCCATCTTTCTTTCTGTAAGGTTGACTATCCAGAGTTTTACTTTTTCATCTTTGAGCAAAAATGTCCAGGAGATTCTACAGGGCAAAAATATATTAAAATCACACAAAGAAAAGGAAGTGTTTTTCTGTATTCATTTCATCCAGTTACATACCAAATGCAGGTGGTTAAACAACTCTTTTAAATAAGACACAGTTTTTCAGTTGGTAATTCAGAGCAGGAATTAAAATGTAAGCACTAAATTATCCTTTGGAGGAACCTTCATTGTTTATAAAGAGACAACAGGGATGTGAAAATGGGGTAATACAAAAACATCCAAAGTAACATTCAGCGAAAATGCCTGCAGACACATTGAATAGCCCCTCCATTACACTATAAATTCCAGGATGAAGGACCACCGCCTCCCGAAGATCTTGCTCTATGGTGAACTTGCCACTGGCTGCCGCAAGAGAGGAGCCCCGAAGAAAAGATACAAGGACTCCCTGAAACAACATCTCAGCCTTGGCCATATTGACCAACATAACTGGTCTACTCTGGCCTCAAATCGGGAGGCCTGGAGACACACCATCTATAACACTGCTGTCTCCTTCGAGAACACACGCAGGATCACCCTCGAGGAGAAAAGGCAACGCAGAAAGAACCGTGTATTGCAGAATACACCATCTAAGGAGTCTTTCTGCTGCGCCTTTTGCAATCGGATGTGTCTGTCTCGTATTGGCCTCATAAGCCACCAGCGTGCCTGTAGCAAATGTGGATAGAGCCTTCCCAAATCTTCGTTCGCGAAGCCCAGCCATGATGATGATGACACTATAAATGTAAGTGATGAAATGAAAACCCTGAATACATGCACCATTTGACAATGGCAAGGTTCCCGCTGATTTTAGCAGGACCAGAATCTCACTGCCAGATTAGAAGAGTTGGCCTGTACACTTCCATCTTACACCTGCATAAGGAAGGGTAGTAAAGATCAGACAAAAAAAGAAGCTACATGAAGGGATATACAAGTCAAAGCTGGGCATCTCAATTAAATGTTTTATGCAATAACAATTGTTTACATGTCACACCATACTGCCTGGGTCTCCCTGAAGATCTTTTGAATGCGTTATTTCTCCTTCTTTCTTCTAAGTCACAGTTTCTGTTTAAAGTGTCAAATAGATGTTACTTCCTAAATGTTCACATGATAACATGGAATACCAAGGCTGTAACTCAAGCTGTGGATTGCAGCACTTCCATTCCTGAACCACACCAGCTCTGCTCTGGGTGTCCTTGTGGTTTTTGACACTGACAGAAGACATAACTTGAATTGCAGACCAGTATTCAATCAGTGACCATGCAAAATTCCATACAGAAAGTGTATTTTTTCTAGAATGAATATTGTTAAGGTATACATATGGAAATATTTTACTAAAAATAATCACTTTCTAAGGTTTCAGGAAAAAAACCTCTCATAAAAACATCTTAGCCAAGGCATTAAAATTCTGTCAACACTTCCATTATAACTCCTATTATAAGGGACTTAGAACTTCTGGGGGTGAAAATGTTCAATTTAGATAAATAAGCAACTCCTTGCAAATTTGAAAGAACTGATGGTAACATTTTGAAATCAAACAGGAAAACAGTTTTGAAAGTTTCTTTTGCTATTCACTTTTCACCTAACAATGTGATTAATACAGATTAATAAAAATGTGATTAACACAGATTAATAACTAATTATAAAGAGAAGGAATATGAAGCTTCATATTCCTTGAATATACTGTCAGTTTGAAAGGCTATAATTCCAACATAAATGCTGAAATAAATCAGGTTGCCAGTTAAAGACAGATATGAGAATTATGCTCATATGCTCAATATTTCACCAGCAGCAAACATTGAAGGATTTATTCAAGTGTTCTTTTAAAGTACCTAGTTGCAAATAAAATGTGTTACACTACTTAAATTACTAAAAATCAGAACTGGTGTTTTTGATTCAGTGAAAAACTGAAAAATAAACTTCAAGTTAAGTGTCCTATATATTATGTTAAAACAACATATATTTTTTAGGACGTTATTATCAAATTACACTGATACTAAGAAAAACCCCCCACATACTCTCTCAATCTTTCTGATGTCATTTTCTACAAGTTATTCTCATACATAAGAATTCTTATTGGAAGTTTAAAACTTTGAGGTCCCAGAGGACAGGAAAACTTGCAAATATTTTAACTGATGCCACAACCATATGTAAAAAAACCTGTAATTTCTACTGACACATACAAGAAATCTACTTTTTGTGGAGACTGTGGTACTTAAAAAAGGTCTATTAATGAATCTGCATACTCATATTTGTCTTCAAGGCATGATTTATTTGCTTTCTAATTCCAATTATGTCCACTTGACCATATTTATGCACAGTTTCTTGAAAAACAGGAAAAAATATTTAGTTCAAGACAGCTTATAGCTGGAAACAGTTTACAAAAGCATCTTTATCAGATTATGGAGAAGGAAATTTAAGTATATTCTAACCTAAAACCAGAACATATCTCTATTTCTTGGATTTGATTTGATGTTTTCTCTGTGTCTTTACATATTTATAAAGAATGTTTCCAGAGAGGGAATGGCTATACAGTTCTTCATAAACTAAAATCCAGGAACTGTCACTGTTCCTTAGTGAATCATCACACTCACTTATGTCAGTAAGTGTTGCCATTGATTAAACAAGACTATTTCTTTCTCTAAATTTGATAAGTATGCAAGAATCCATAGTACAAATGGGCAGCTTTAGTGCTGTTCCCAGTGCTGTCTGGCTTGCACCCAGGTTCTGTGGGTAATGGATATCAACAGGAAACTATGAAATATGAAATATGCAATATGAGCATTTTCAAGTTAGAGTGAATAAAGAAAAATACATTTTTATGAGAACCTTGCATACAAACCTGTAAGATGAAGTGTTTTCGTGATCTAGGCCTGTATTCGTTGCTAGAATTCCTCGTGCTGAATCAATTAGAAATGTTGCATTTTCATTACCAGATAAAATTGAGTATTCCATTTCTCCATTCAGCCCACTGTCAAGGTCAGTTGCAAATACCTGTTTGTGAGCAAACGTGAGGCTTAATTAAAAACTGCAGAATGCAATTTCAGAAAGAAAACCTTATACTACAGTCAGATATTTCTGGTTACTTTCCTTTCAACTGCACAGATTTAAATAAATCATCGTCTTTGTCCCCAGCATGAGCGTCATGTGAGGTCACAAAATCTGCTTATGAACTGCAATGGGCTGCACATGAGTGAGTAATCTGAAATTCAGCTAAAGAAAGTGTTAGGGCTGAATATAATAATTTTACTATCAGGTTGCTGTTAGAACGCTGTCCCTGTTTAGTACACAAATATGCACTTTCTCAGTGGTACAGGACTGACCTTAGAGTACTGCTGCTATACAAACAGACAAAGCATAAAATAATTAAACTATTAAGCTTTCGGATCTTTCATAGAATAGTTAATTACCTTTTAAAAACACAAACCAGAAAACATAAAAATGGCAGAAGCAATCTATAAAACCAACAGAATAACTAACATCCATCAGCAATGAACAGGTTTCTCAAAGACTCCTCTGACTCTTTGAAGAGTTATCTTTGTATTTTTCTGGTTGCTGAACAAGCATTATAATGAGTATGGGATCCAAACCACAGCAGAAGCAACCAGTCAGACTGAATAAAGGAAACATAATAGAATGTATTCTGTCATAAAATTTTGATTACACATCTGGCTTGACTGCCTTTTGATTTTTCTTCATTCCTGGACATATGTTTCTCTAAATACAATGTCCATCAGTTTCTAATCACTTTGCCCTGGAGGCATTTGTAGCGTTCCATTTATTTATTCTCTAGAGAAAGAATATCTTTAGTACCTAACATGACCCTCACTGTGACCTGACTTGCAATGCAAGAACATACACTGAGGAAATTATGTGTTCTTCTAGACCAACTGATGTATTCTTTTGCTCTAACATGGCCAGATGGAAACACTTTGGGAGAATGGATCCATTCAGAGGAAGAAGTGTTTGCACATTTAAATTAAGACAAGCTGCTCTTTAGGCATCAGATTTTAAATTGAACACTTGGGTTTGATTCTACTAGTCTGATGAGTAGAAAGTATTCTTTGTATTACTATAGCTCTTTCAGTAGATGCATTAGTACAAGATCCAGCCTCTATTGTAACCAGAACCACAGATTTCAATAGTATCTTTCAACTGCTTGAAGATAGAAACATAAATTTTTTAAAAAGAGAATTTAAAGTCCAGCTGCACAACTATCAAGAAGATACAGAATTCTCTTTCAACTTAAACCTGAATGAAAGATCTGAAATGTCATCTAGAAAAAAACTTAATTTAATATTTTAGATATCCAAGCAAAGTAGTAGCAACATCAAGAACCTCATTCTCAGTTTTTAAAAGACAGTGGTCCAGAACAAACCTAGCAGGATTGTAGTCATGAACAGATCAGCCAAACTTCTTTTTAACTACAGCACTGGGCTTGGGAAGATATACTTCCACTTACCTGTACAATGTCCATTTTGGGACTCTGGCCTTCCCATACTGATGCTTTGTAATAGCTTTGTTCAAATTTAGGTACGTTGTCATTGACATCTTGAATCAAAACTGTCACTCCACAGAGCGCTGAATTCAAGCTATTTTCAGCCAGAACTGTAAGATGTATTTTACACTTAACTTCATAATCAAGAAACTTTGGCTCTTTCACTGTGATTGTACCTAGTTTATTAAAAGAAAAATAAAAAATCCCAAGATGTGACACATATCCAGGGAAAAACATGCACAAATGCAGTTATGAAATTCCTAACATCTATGGTCACCTCCACTGAACACATGACAGAATTCCAGCAAGTTCTCCATCATGTCCTTCTTCTATGTAACATCACTGCCCACATGAACAGCTAAGTTTTCACCGATCATTGCCATGTTGGCAATTTCCTAAAACAAAGCACATTTACTGGTAGAGGGATAGAGAGAAAGCGGTTGTGTGCTCCTTGGTACATGACAGTGAGACTGCCATGCCAGAAGAGACTCTTGTCCCTCATCTAGCCCTCCATCTATATCCAAATTGGGCAACAGCTGCAGCAATTTATGTATCTGACTGACACACAGGTAAAACACTGGCTCTTTCTGATGCAGTGAGCTCCCTCACCCCAACTATTATTCTATCCAAAATAATAAATGAAAATTATTGAGACTACAAGTTCAACTAGACATCTCCACATTAAACGTGAAATGTTCTTGGAAATCTGTAGTCATTGTTTCAATGTTCTAGGTAATAATTCTCCATTACATCTAAGCATCAAAAATAGTTAAGCTGTGTATTAATTTCATTGGAATTCAAATTCAGTTTTCTATGGACTTTTCAGTAACAATGCCATGACTATCTATATCCCAAACTTGAGATAGCATAAGTGCTTTTTATTTTTTTATTTTCTAAGATAAGTAGCAAAGATTAACTCTTGTGTATCAGTCTATGTCTTGAACATAAGGATTTCAAAGCTGGCAGGTGGTCTTTCTTCAGCACAACACTTAAAAATTATCACATTCTGTATACAGAGGAAGAAAAACAGACAGTGGCAGAAGGAATACACTTCAAGATGACAGAGAGTAAACTGAAAGACTCAAGTGTAGAGTGGAATAAATAATCAAGTTTGAGGTACACCAGCTAGGAGGAACATGTGAAAGAACCAGAGTTGCTTATTATAAAGAAGTGCACGCTAAGAAGAACCAAGATAACAGTCTTCAAATATGTAAATAATAGGGGGGTTGCCTTTGTCTTACTTCTACTGTTACTGGGTTAAGAAGTAATAAGTTTAAAAGATTTCAGCAAACATGAATATGAATAAAAACTTTCCAATTGCCAAGACTTGTTCAGATTATTGAGAGGGTTTGCAAAATCGTTACCCCTGATGGCTTTTAAGAACATTACAAATGTCAGATTTTGGCACAATTGATTCCCCTTCTGTATCAGAGAACAGAGTAGTTCATGTCTTTGAGTAATTTCCTACTATACTTTCTATGATTCTACAACATAATAAATCCCCCTATAATGGTTGAAAGTCTTCTTTAAAGTATGGTTAATTAACTTCAGTGCTTGAAAAGACAAGTAGAGCACACCTTTGGCTGTTCAGAATATGTAACATAGAAAGGGCATCAATACAGTTCAAAATACTTTTGCTGTAGAAGCAATGGATAGAGAATTACTGGTGTCAAAATTATTCTGATGTAAGAGCTGCTCTCAGAAATTCCTAAAGGCTACACTTCAGTTAATGTTTTCTAAGAAACAGAACAGTTTCAGAGGAAAGGAAACAGAAGAAACCACAATGGCTCAAATGTCTCAAAAGAAGACTTGCGACACATTCACCGCTATAGAAATTCCACTCCTGTTTGTGAAGAAAGTGCTTATGAGACTCTTCAAAACATCATGTAACCATTTTTCAGCCTAGCTTGATAAAAAAAAAGGAAAATCCCATTTGATATTTTTTTTTTGGAGGTGATATTGGAGAAGATTCATTTTCTTGGGGATAAACTTGTCTAGGTCTAAGATATTCTTTAAGACTAATCTCTCTAGCTTTATTTCAGTGACATAAAAAGGACTTGCAAATCAAGAGTATGCACTTTAAGTGCCCCTCATCTAAACAAAACAAAATAATTTTAATTGTCCATCAGCATCAACCATGATAAACATTACAGTGGTATGCCACTTTATGCCTGGAGACATCAGGATAATCAGATTAAAGCCTCCAGAAACTGAGGGAGAAAGCCACTTGTTAAGAGTACAACCTACATTATTTCTGAGGAAAACTCCTTACATTGTCTATGCCATCCCAGAAGGAAAGACTACAGCTATTCAGAAGGCAAACTCTATTCTTGCAAATGTTTAGGAGCTGACAGGCTACAGAGTAGTTATGCTGTCTTATGAACCTTAGATGACAAACATGTAAAGGCATAGGGGGAAAGTGCTGCTACCTCCTGCACCTGAAATTCCTGACTGAAGAGCAGCTAAAAGCAGACCTGCTGCAGAACACAAATACAATCATACAAAAAAAAATAAATGAACTACTTTAAAACATGTCAACGTTTGCCTGAAACAAAGAGCATTTAAGCTCAACAAGGTTCTAATGCTTCTACATTAGAAGTGTTTTGAAGGTTTTTGTTTATTGAGTTTTCAGGCAACTTTATGATGAGAAACAAGATGGAATTTCAGCTTGGATCGCAAAGTTTATCCACCCCCACACCTGGTGACCAAAGTTAATCGGAACTGAGTGTCTTAAACAGATATACTGGTGTTCAGTGTCTTTTTACATCAAGTTTCCAACATTGCAGGTCTCTCCATGTGCCTGAATTTACTGTGCCTGATCTATTCACTGTAACAGGAGAATTACCCTAAATACTAGGGAGTACTCTTAAGATATCTAGCCCTTGTTCTTGTGCTAGGAACTTGCTAATACACACAGAGACTTGAAAAAAAATTGTAAAAACATACCTGTAGTGGGATGTATGGAGAATATGCTCTCCTTGTCACTGAAGATGCTATATTTTATGTCTTCTCCCATAAATTTGTGTTCATAAGCTTCTACTGTTAGAAGTGATGTACCTATGGAAGCAATAAGACATTTTCATCATGTCCACTTTAGAAGGTTTTATTCTAATTTTATATTACTGATATTAATAGCAGATGCACAGCTATGGACCAGGTTAGGTGCTTATTCATGAAATAAAATAGTAGACAATAAAAATATTTCCCCCATGACTTTCACTGTTTTACAAATTCATAGGCAAGGTACTGTCTATTCCTCCTTGCCCAGTAAATTATGCATCTGATACCAACTTCCTCAGCCACTTAAATAAAGTTATGAATTTTAACTTCTCCTAATAGCAAACTCACATGAACCAGTGGAATTCTCTCTTACCTGAAGTCATATGTATTCCTTTCATTCAGGTTATGCTGTCTTTGATCATTTAAATCTCACCTTTTCATGAATGCTTTTAGGTAAAATAGTCTTTTTTTTTTTTCCCTGTGCATTATGTTACCCATGAATGACCAGGAAGAGTTTATTTTTGCTCCACTTAACAGAATTCAATTTGAGTTTCTGAACAACACTCTAAATAAAATATTTTAATTAGCCACCTTTTGACAAAGGGAATGAAAAGATGAAACTATGTGCACAGCTATGTGTCAATTCACGGAGAATCCAAATTTCACTAAAACAGCAATAATTTAATATAGAATGCAAAAGACATGAAATAAAAATCCTGTTTGAAATAGGATTAAAGGGAATATGTGGAACTGAATAAATTATCCTGCTTAGAATCATCACATTTAACAAAAATGTAGCAAGTTAAAAAGTATTATAAAAATTTCCAAATAATTATTCTTTTCAAGTGAGTGAGGAAATTGTTTAGCATATATAGCAATTGATTTTAATGGTTTTAATTACTTAATTTAATTGTAATTGATTCCATGCAGCTGTGATGGAGTGAGGCAACCTGAACTCTTCCAAACAGCATTAGAGACAATAGTTACTTTATTGCATCACAAAGGGCACGCTGTTCACACTCAGTGTCCTGGATATTAAGGAACAGAGGAAAAGATTTTAGTATAAAAAATGAGAGGAAACATTGCTCTTACAACTATCTGACACATTTTTATTTTACCATTGCTGTGTATTACATTATAAAAAACAGACTTTTTATTTTAATGGTTTACTATTTGCTCTCAAAATAGCAAAAATATGCCGACGTTGACAGATGTAATTTTCTGTATTTGTCAATATACTTGTAAGATATTTACTAGAAAAGTTCTGAAAGTAAAATCCATCTTTTTAATAGGTAAAAAGTGATATGAATGCTGCACTTGGGTTTTTTAGGAACTAAAATAAGGGGCTATATGTTGGATTTTCATTGCCAAGAAACTTTGATTTGCTACAAGTTCCTGCAAGGGCAATCATTCACATTACTCAGAACATAGTTAAAGCTAAGAGAAAAATGTAAGGTCTGAAGAATATCACAATTTATCTTTTAATGCTGTCTGCAGTCCTTCTGTTTGTTTGCTTGTTATGTTTAAGAAGAGAAACCACCAGAAATAAAGGGAGCAGCAGCATTTCTACTTGAATCCTTGTTTTTCAAAGGTTAGGTTAATAAACCGTTGTTCTGGGTCCTCAAATCCTAATCCTTTAAGCTTCACATTTTTCACATTTCAGATAAAATTGTTTACAACTTCTTTCTGTCAGAGAACAAATTTTTTCCTGTTTCTGATACCTTTCCCAGAAAAAAATTCCTCCAAAAAATGAATTTTTACAGCTCATTGTCAAAAAAGTATGACCAAACTCTGAGGTCTGTTGTGACATAAAGAGGCCCTATACAAATAAATAGCAAAAGCCAGTGCCCATTGAAACTTGCAGTTTCAATCATACACAATTCAAAGGTTGCCTAAAGCAGAGTTCGCAATATGTAATGCTTAACATGGAGAAAAATAAAGAAAAGGTAAGCTTTCTGCCCACAAAACACACTGAGGATGAGATCAGCACTGAAGTCAGAGCAAGGAAGAAGGGAGATCAGGATCAAAGCAGGAAGCAGTCAGATTGGCTTGAAATGTTATGCAATTGACTTCTGAATTAGTTAAGAATATTAAAAGACATGAAGTGTAATTGAAAATGTTTGTATTTAGGGGTTTTTTTCAGTTTAATCACGGACAACCTGATTTCATTTGGAAGTATCTCAAACAGTTTTATATAGCCTACACCTCAACCTTTGCTTTACGTCTCTGGATTTGAAACTGAAAAATGGCAGCATGAACAGCATTTGCCTATCTGGCCAAATCAGCTCCAAAACATTTACTGTGTTTTGTGTTAGGACATATATGTTATATATGTATATATTTATTCTTTTTTACATTCATATGTATGTTCATACATGTTTATATACACACCAGCACTGCACTGAGCCACTGTATTTTTGTATCATTTCTTCTCTCTTCAGTACTCATTATAGTAGTCTTTTTTCCTGTCCTTTGCCTTCTAACCTGGGTTCATCCTTGCCATTATTTCTTGAGACCTCTTAATTGCCATGAAAGGAAAAGCTAACTGAGCACAGAGATGACTATTCAAGAACCGTCTGGATGCAATCCTAGCATGACCCTCTTTGAGCAGGGAGGTTGGACCAGATGTGGTCCCTTCCAACCTGACCCATTCTGTGATTCTGTGCCTTACAGAGTAAGAGCCTACATATTTTGTATCTATCAGAAAAAAAAAAAAAATAGAGGAGTCAAAAAGTTTTACTGGTGAATCTTTCTCCAAGGAATTGTTATGGAAACAACAATTCAACTGAAAGTTTGGTGAATAATAAAGGTTTCTTACCCTCTGAAGAGCACAGTGTCTTATTATTTATTGACTGGTTTCTAAGTGCCTGCTGTAATGCAGTTTATAATATTTAAAGACATTAAATATTCAATATTAAACAAAAAATAGAAAAATTGGGTTTTCTGAAGGTCATTAAACTTGGTCAAACACTTAAAGAAAATCTGACCACAGGGATCAGTTCCCAAGGCACTCACCCAGTTGAGAGGTTTAGACTACCTTAAAATTAAGGACACTTGGCTTTGGTTTTTGTTGTTTATATTATTCAGATTTTTTATTCTTTTTAAAATAAACTTAGCATTTTCCCCCTCTATCAGTTAAGGTAGAAATAAAATTAGGAGGAAAAGCCACATTTATTAATACCAGATCTATAAATAATCAGCATGTAATGTAAATCTCTCCTGGATTGAATACACTGGTACTATTCACATTCGTAGGGGTCCCAGGATCACATATATCCTATAAGCTAATTTCCATGACAGTTTTAATTATAATCATGCCTTTTTCCCTACTGAAATTTAAAATATTTAATATTTATGTATGCTTATATAAATAAGAAAACACCATAAACAGTTGCAAAACAGTATTAGTATTTGATAAAATCTCTCATATTCTTAAAAGAATTTGATCTTCTTAGCAAATAGACTTATTATTAAACACAAATTTGATTTTGTGATCAAACCCTCCTGTTTACCCTGAAGCTTTGTTAAATTTCCTTTAATCAAAACAATTTAAATTGAATCTTAATTATATTTTGCATAGATTGAATGGGAGAACACTATGGTATTCTGATACCACAGTTCCTTGGGGCATTTCTGTAATTTCAGGCTGGACTTTCTAGCCTGAGCCAGGAACATATCTATGCTTATGAAAATCTAGGATCAGAGCAGTTTACCGATTGCCAGAAAGCCCTGATCCTTCTTTTCTTTCTTTAAATCTAACAAATTCTATCTTCCCTCTTTTCCTTTTTCTTTTTCTTAAATAGAAAGAAATATTAATGCAAGATTAATGAAGGTTAATTCCATCTCCCATCAAAAGACTGAAACCCCGGGGCCTTGACCTTACTCTCCTGGGAAGCCTCACAAACAGGTTCTCACGACACTTTCCGAAAAGCTGAGCCTGCTGCAGCAAGGAAGAGACAAAACAGAGCCCAGAGCTTGCCTCTGGAAACAGCCTGGTCTCTTGGCTTTCTGGCCACTGCGGACAGAGTGCCCTGTATATCACCACAATTGACTGCCAACAGGCAGATCAGTGAAAAGATAGAAAACCAGAGATTAACACACAATGCTGTGACATCAGAACTGTCTTCTGGAAGTAGCATTTCCCTAGGGTATCTTTCATATTTCGGGAGGGTGCTTTAACCATCAGGCTGTTGCACATTCCACTCTTTCCTGTTGGAAACCTCTCACTTTTTCCAACATTCCATGTTTTTAGACAGACAGTGAGAGAGACAGAAGGATGCTCTTGCTTGGCAGTTTGATTAATCACTCATCACAACTTTTTAAAAATAGCCTGAAACCAAAATATTTCCTCTCTGGTTAACAAAAAGAAAGTCACTTAATTAAAAGAACACTTTAATGCCTATTTTCAATCTGTTAATTGAAACAACAGTAATACTCACAGCTTTATCTTAAAATACATCGACTTGGCTTGTAGTCCCAAACAGGCACAAAGGAATGGCTGAATAACCTCAGCAGTAATTACTGCAACAGGCATCTTCACCCTTCATTCTCTATTCTGTTTGCAATCATCCAAGAATATTGATTGGTTTTCCAAAATTACTAACACATTTCTTATTTACTGATTCCTAATCCAATATATAGGCTGTTACTCAAGATCCAAGAATTCACTAGTCTCACAAGACCCTTAGGAGTACTGCTTTCATTTTACTGAGAGAAATTTAAACTATAAAGAACTACAAAGAGGAATAATGACTTGTTCAAGGTGAACTTCATGAGCTGTTTGAATCAAGAATATAGTGCAAGTCAAATCTCTAAATACATCTGGCCAATTGTATAGTGAGATTTGTGGACAGAAAAATGTGAAAGGCACTCCTTTCTGCCCTTCATTAGAACGAAACCAGTCCCTGAAGCAGGAGAAAACACTTACCATACCTAATTGGCTGGAGGGATAACTACTATTATTCTTTGAATGATAAAAAGTAGAGCAGTATTTCTCATCATTACACAGAACAAACCCAAATAAATCTGTAAACACCTTGTGACCGAAGCTGGTTTGTCTATTGGTAGCATTCCATTAGAGAATAGAGAGACGCTGTAGAAGCCTGTCTGAGTGGCAGTGTACCAACAGCCTCTGAACTTCTCTACCCTTCCCCTCACCCTACCTCCCTCTCTCCTTCTTCTGCAAAATCAAAAACTTCAGTACGGTTTTAGAGTATTTCTGAAAGCCACTACAGTTCGTGAAGGGTATTGCCAAAATAAGAAATGACACATCGAAACTGGTTCCCAACACTCACCTTATCTATGCTTGTGAGCATCGGCCAGTGAAACAAATAAATGCTGTCCACCCACTACAAAAGTCATTTTGCTAAAGGAATGATGCTCAGGGCTTCCCCAGCTCAGGGATAGAAACATACCACCTTTGAAAAGGGAGCTATTTAACGAGAGCATCACTGCTGTACAAGGGCAGCAAACTTAAGAGCCAGACAACACCTCCATTCTTTTTAATGCTGGTGAACTGGAAAAGGGCAGGTGGGTATTTGCTACATCCACATGAACTTTTCCCTGCTGCTGCACAGAAAAGAAAGGTTTTCCTATACTATTTGTTACAATTACTCTTTCAAAAGGAGGGGAGATTGGCAACCCCAAGAAGAGGAATTTCATGCCCACCTGCTGCACTGTTCTCAGGCACGCTTGCTTCATACAGGCTATGGCTGAATGAAATCTCCTCCTCTTGTTCTTCTGTAAAGATAATGACCATAGCTGTGGCTGTTCGAGGTGAGATACCTTGATCTGAAGCCGTCACTAGCAGCTGGGTACGGAAGTCCTTGGAAGCCAAGGGCTCTTGAAGAATGATGTCACCTGTCTTCACATCAATCTGAAATACAGTTTCTGCTATCATCAAATTAAAAACAATAGCTCCATTTGATCCCAGATCCACATCCTCTGCTCTCACAGTGGCTACTATCTCATTCACAGGGGTTTCAGCAGGCACAAATGCCCTGATAGGATTCTGCAAAAAGATGGGATCATTGTCATTGACATCCTCAATGTGCACCACAACACTGACAGTGGTGCTCCTTGGCAAATGGGTGCTACAGTCACTTGCTACAACCCTAAATGTATAGTGGGACTTGGTCTCTCGGTCCAGTGCTTTTGTAGTAACTATAGATCCTGTTACACTGTCAATGGCAAATGCTCCAAAGGTGTCATCAATGAGGGAGTACATAACTTCACCATTTAGACCATCATCTTCGTCAGAAGCATAGAGGTCCAGGATGGCTGAGCCTTCCTCTAGGTCTTCTGTCACAGAGATTTGATACTGGGTCTTTGCAAACAGCGGGCTGTGGTCATTTTCATCCAAGACTGTTAGATAGAGCTGTGCAGTGGAGCTCCTCGAGGGACTGCCTAGGTCATGGCACTCAATCACAAGAGTGAAATTGCTGATGTCTTCTCTGTCTAAGCCACGAGTGACCAGCAGTTTGCCTGAAGTGTGATTTAGTGTGAAGTATCCTCCAACATTTCCACCTTTCAAACACATAAAAAATAAAATTATCACCAAAAACTATCTAAAAAAAAAAAGAACCCTTTGTGATTGTGCTACGTAAATTGCAATAACAAGATCCAATTGCTCATACAGCTGGTGTGCTCATGTGCCTTTCACATATTTTATTTCTCTTACACAAATTAAAACCTGTATTTCATTTAAATCAGTGGGTGGCAATGACAGTAAGTGCAGAATGTCGTATCAATTTACAGAGTGGCTATTTGAACAGATGCATGTCTTTTTTCCCAAACCAGCCTACCTTATAAAAGCTCATGCATCTAGGCTGCTGCATGAAGTGACCTCTTCCCAACCTTGGTTACAAATTCCAGAAACCTATAAAGCATTGCTGAAAATTGTAATTACTTGCTCCTTGTTCTCTTTTACAAACCTGTCTCTTGGAATTGAATAATTGTACAAGGTCTTGATTTGGGAGGAGTGGGAGATAAATACAGTCAACTGAGAAGTCAGCATTTTTAGTAACAGTGAATGGTATACATAGTTTATAATGTGTAGAAAAACCAAAGATAATTAAATTAAATATCATAGAAAATCATGAAAACAGAGGAATTCGTAGCTTTTTCTTCAAAGAAAAATTGTTGGTTGTTACCACAGTAGTTCTCTGCCTACACTTGAGCTATTGCTGAGAGCTGCAGACCAAAATAAGCGTAGCAAACTTGTATTCGTGAAAAGATATTACAGGAGGCTTTGAACAGCTGTACAGTTTATATTGGCACAGTGGACACAGGGAGAGTTTGGCAAGATGAAAGCTAAGTATGACATTACTAATTGCTGGGTGAAAGAAGCTCTCATAAAATAAAATTAAATACCATTAAATAAATAAAATCAATTAGTTCTTGCACTTATTTTCAAGGGTATATTTACATTCAGACTTCTACAACTATAACAGAAAGGACAAAATCATGCCTTCATGATTAATTCCTCCTTCCAGCATTTGGTATTTTTTGGTTTTCTCTCTGTACTATTTCAAATCCAGAAAGCAGAATGAAAGTATGCCTGGGAAGTGCTTATTAATGCTGACAAAGAGGTGAAAAATCTTATTTCTTTTCCACATAAAAGAAGTATGCAGACAAGATGGGAGCTAGGGAGCCTGGTAAAATCAAGACTAGTCTAAAACTTGGATCCTGCTGTTTATATACTCCCTGATTTATATTAACAAAAATGATGGAGTGTAGCTTACCAATTATTTTGTATCTTAGAGCTCCATTATTGCCAGCATCCATATCTACAGCCTGGCTAATGTAAACAACAGAAGGCTGTTGGTTCTCTGGGATCCAGATTTCAGAGGCAGGAAAAAGAAACATGGGAGAGTGATCATTTTCATCCAGCACTGTGCAGATAACTGTCACCGTACTTGATAGCGATGGGGTTCCACTGTCTTGAACCAAAACTATGAGCAGTAAAAAGAAAGCAAATTTTATTCAGTGGTTGTGGGTGCAACAATAAATGCTCCTTAATAATACTAGAGTAGGAGAGTTATTTGTGCAATGCAAAAAGCATATACACTTCTGTACCAGAAAATCTTACCACTTGTACATAATTCAGAAGGCATGAAAAAAAGTAATGCTGATAGTAACACCATACCCATTCTCACTTTCCACTGTAGAGGCACTCATAGATATTTCACATTGTTACCTTTAATGCTGAAAACCTCCTGGGTTTCTCTGTCCAGTGATGCAGTTGTGACGAGCTCTCCACTGCTTAAGTTCATCTTGAATTTCTCATAACCAATTCCTGGTAAGATTTTATACCAAAGCAAGGAATTCAATCCTTTAAAACAGAATGGAAGTCTTAGTAAAACATTGCCACTCTCCTCACATTCAGGTCTACAGATTTGTCTGTTTTTTCTGAATGACATTTCCATACAGCTCCTAATCAGACCTTACATTTGTTAATAGTATAGGGATTTTAGCCTTTCCTTCTTTCTCTAGGAAACAGGCTAAAAGTGTGCAGGCTTTTAAAAACCTTTCCTTCAAGTTGCATCCCTGAGTTGAACAAGAAATGTGACTCCACACTTTTACCTATTATGGTTATAAAATAATTTCTGTCATATTTCTTCTAGTTGCAACACCCTCCTGAGGAAAGTATAATGTCATCTCCATCACACTTGTTATTACCTTTAATGAGTTTAATCCTACATTATACTCCAAGGGCTTGTACTACTGTACTCTTTAATTTTTTTAAAAATTTTCCGAAGTTTCATTTAATCCTTCTGTGTTTTTTCCAACCAACAATCAGTCCTTTAGTAGGGTAGGAACAGTTGGTGCACCTGGAAAACTACAGCACTCCTAGTCATACAGAAACTGCTATTCAGAGTCAAATACTGCCTGTCTGCCCTCATCTGCTGCAGTCAAGCACAGATCACAGTCAAGCAACACATCTGCACTGGAGTTGATGGAGAAACACCCATGTGAGAGAAGAAACAGAGCCTACAGTTTTTAACATCCATGACTTCCTTTGTTTGCCTTTTAATAGCTTTGACAATGCTACTGAAATGTGATTAAGAGAATTACTACTATAAATGCGTTTGCACCTAAACTAAGTCAAGGAAGGGACATATTCATACAATACATAGTATACGTATGTACACATATAGGTGCCATCTGAGTTGAATATCCATATAAGGTCGAAATTAAAACTTTTAGCCTTTAAAAGACACAGATACGTAACATGTTAATTAACCTTCTTTCCCATATCCAGTTGCGAGGAGTGTACAAGAAGCATTAGGAAAAAGCTGCACACCCTGCCCAAGAGAGAAGCATGATGACTTTACACATTCTCATAGCACAGCAGAGCAGCTAGCACATTTGCACTCAATCCAACCTGTTGGTTAATTATTCAGTAGCGCCAGCCACATTTCAGGGGCTGAAATTACAAGCTGAAATGAGAAATAAACTATTCTTCCTGCACATCACAAGCTGGAAGAGGAAATAAACCCATTTCTTGCCACTGGCCAGTCACAAGGACCCCTTTCCCTGCTGGCCAAATAGCAAAGGGGATGCATGGTGCCTGAGCTGCAGCCAGGGAAAGCCTTCAGCCCCTTTTCCTGTTCCCCTGCCACAGCATGGGTAGTCCCTGCACTCCTACAGCTTCTTGAAAGCAGCAAGAACCGTGGAATTATACTGTGGTTATGCCTAAGTGCCAACACTGGTGAAGAAGCAATGGGAATAAATGTCCTCCCTGCCCCAAATCTAGACTCAAATCTCATCCTTATAGGACTTTCTAATAACATCCAGTGAACGGCAATAAGCCCTGTCTCATAACTCTAAGTCAGTGGTCCCTATTAACCTTTTGAAATTTTTCTCCTAAGGTTCCAGACACAACTATTGAGCCACAGAGGTGCACATCAGCTTAAAAACAGGCCTTGCCAAATGGTAGTTTAGTTCATTCAGAGCTTCTGCTAAGACCTGCCTCAAGACAAACCCCTGACCTATCTTAAATATGCTGCTGGTATCTCTGCTTTCCCATGCATATTTTTTAACATTCACCTGTATTATGTGTGTCTTTTACATTTGCACTTACTGGTGTTGAGCTGTCAGATGTCAACTGGGGGAGCAGGGGGGCACGGAGGGCTCCCAAAATGAGGCAACACAGACATGCAGTAAGTGCAGGTCTTGTAATGTGCATGAGGGAGTTAGCTGAACAAGAAGTTTCATGGATATTCATGGGAAAGAAAACCACTCCAATCAAAAATTTTAGTCACGATTTCCCTCAAAAAAGACCCTATTCCCTTCACAGAGACTGAAGTAGAAAGAAAAATAAAACAAAAAGTTGAGAATGGCTGATATTGTTAATAAAAATTATTCCTCCCAGTGGTCAGTCAGAGAATGTATGAAGGGAACAAAAAAAATGTGATGGAAGAAAGTCCTCCACTGAGACTATGCAAATATTACTGGGATGTGAACTGCAATTTAAAGAGCCTATAAAAATGAAGTAAAAAGTATGATGTAAAAAAAAAAAAAGAACACTATGAGAATAGCATCATTCACAAAAACTGTATTCCAAAAACACAAGAAAAGTGCATAGCATTATATTTATATGACTTTTATATAAATCAAGTTTTCTTACATTATGAACATCACTTCAGTATTTGTACGAAACAACACTATTACATATGCATGACATGGGGCCAAATAAGGCAAATGTGAGAAAAAGACCCAACAGAAGGACTGTGGTTACTGGAAAATGTACTTCAAAAAAAAAAAAGCAGGAAGGAACAATCAGCCACAACAGTGCTCCAACCCAAAGTGTCTGCGCAGGCAGGCGCACACTGTGCCACCAGTACACTTGGAATGCCCTTCCTCTCCACCCTGCCAAGCCACCCCGGTTCCCTTCTCCTAACTGCCCCTGGAAGGGAGGAGGAGAGGAATTCAAGCAAATTCTCACTTTTTCTCTATTATCTTGCAAACATTTTTCTCCAAATACCACCTTTTTTATATAGTGTGATCCACAAAAGAAAGAAAATACTTGGAAGAGTGAGATACAGAGGCAGACTGCAGCACTGCTCAGCTGTCATGAAGATCATCACAGACAGGGATACCTACCCATTCCTAATTTCTAAATGCTTTATAGATTTGTGGGGAAATGTCTTTCTCTATATAACACCTCTACTGAGCTCACATCTGCCTTTTGTAATCAATATATGCTCTACATTAAAATGACCAATCTTACTGAATACAGAAAATTATTTTGCTAAAAAGTTCTATAATCTACTTTTTGGATGGCACAATCTTACATAATTCTAAAGATGTACAGAAAGTGAATCCACAGTAAAAAGAAAGTCATGCACAGAGTTGAGACCATCTTTTGGGCAAATGCAGCAGTATTATAATATTTAGTTCTCTTTTCAGATTTTATCTTTACTGCAGACCAAAAACTCTGTGTAACTGCTCCAGCAGTTACATCAGTTACATGTGATGTAAACATCATATGCTGTGCATTTTAGATATTTCAAAAGAGCAGGTAGTTGAAGAACTAAAAAGAATTTTGTGTTGCTTAGACTCTCTCAGGTTTAGTCCTCACCTGTGATTCACAGAGCAGATGAACCACCCACCACCCGCCTTATTCATCCTTTCTGTGTGTGGTTGAAAAGCAATGCATTAACATCTTTTGCATGAAAAATCCTGTTTAAATTCCAGAGGGGCTTCCACGATCCGTTCACAGCTCAACCAGCCGGAAAATCTTGGATTACAGTGCCCCTCTCTGGTCAGAAAAGATGAGTGCATATTTGCCGGTTCTGATACAAAACGAGGGCTCATGCCTAGTGAATTGCTTTAAAACTGTTCAAAACGCTCTGATCGAGAGTAACAAAACATTCAGATACTAACTTTAACTAAGCTGAACATTGTTTGCTAATTATTAACCAGTGCACGTTGGCTTTCTTCACATGAAAGCTAAGGTAGGCCGTGTCATGCAAGTGCACATTTTACATAGCAGTCAGAGCTGAAGCTACCCCAGAGCGCAAGTCAGAATACCTCCAAGCCCTGAATAAAGGTTGAGAGCCTGAACCAAAACACGTTTTGAAACTCAAAACTCATACATTACCTTGGAAAAGCACAGCAGCTGTACATGCACGGCAGCAAGATTGGATTGGCCTACTATGGTCCACAATTAAATCAATAGCAAAAGGACACAAATTACCTGCATCTCGGTCCACAGCTTCCACTTTTATGACAAACTCTCCTGGATCTTGGTTTTCATGAACTGCAGTCTCATAAAGTTGCTTTGTAAATATTGGGATCTCATCATTCACATCAAGAACAATGATGGTCAGAACCTGTGTGGCCGAGAGAGCTGGGCTTCCATCATCAAGAGCCATGACTGTCAAACTGTAGCGCTCCTGAATCTCACGGTCTAGAAGCTGGGCTGTAGTTAAGAGTCCTATTATAAAAAAAGAAGGTATTAAAAAGTATTCTGGTCCAGGTTAGGATCCTAGCTGTTATGGCACTCACAGTTTCAATGTAGCATCACTGTGCCACTGCTGCAAGGCTTCCAGACTTTGGAGTCATTCATTACCTGTGATTCCCTTTAGGGTGCTAATTGGCCCAGAATATTCCTTTTGACATTAGAGGGAACTGGGATTCATGGAAAATTCACCTAAAGTTCAGGTACTACTTTTCATATGACTTTGGGATTAACTCTTTAACTTTATTTAACATAAATATATGTCTTCTTTTGCACAAGTTATGCTCTTAGGAGCTCTACAGATTAGTGTCAGCTGCATCAACTAATGGATTCAAAATCAGAATAAGAACCAGAACATATTGCAACTATTAGGGTCATATTTGCATTTGCATTAAGACGGTTAATAGTCAGGAACCAGAGAATTTCAGAGGACTGAATAAAATGCACTGGCACTTTGAACCTCCACTTAACATGTTCCACTCACAGTGGACACACTCCTTGATCTTGACTTGCCTTCCCTTGTGTGTATGTATCATAGTATGTATGTGCACATGCTTTAAGTATGCATCATGCCAAAATCAGAATGGAGTATTTCACTGCACACACTTTCTTTCCACCTTCCTTAATGCACTACTGAAAGATGCTCCAGTACACCTAAACAACATGGTAACAGTGTCATGCCAAAATTTTTGAGCTGAGTCTCACTGCATGCAGTACTGCCATGCTTGTGCAGTGCTCTCCTCAAGGTAATCCCTCCTGAGGACAGTAAGGCACCTGGGTAGAATGCCAACGGGGTATTTCAGTATTGTATTCACTCCCAAATGTTGTCCTGAGATGCACATCACAAGAAACTCCAGAAAACAGAAGTTACAGTACCTGTGATTTTATCCAATACAAATGCTTTGTTTTCATTGCCTGAAAGAATGTGATATGTAACTTGTCCATTTCTTCCCTCATCAGGATCTTTTGCAATTATGTGGTGTACAAGGAAGCCCACCTCCACATCCTCCATGACATAGGAAAGAGATGAAGATGTAAAATTGGGACCGTTGTCATTGATATCTAAAATAATAATTTTCACAGCCAAGGAATCCAGTCTCCGATCAGTCAGATTTATTGCCTGGTCTGATGCAGACACTGTAAAAATCACAGAATCGGTAATCTCCCTGTCTAGTGGAGAAGCTGTGGTCAAAGTGCCATACAAAGGGTGAATAAGAAATGGATTTTCACCCATGTTACTCATTTCTAGGGAATACTGTATTTTGCTGTTCAGAAAACTGCCATCTCCATCTTTTGCATTGAATGTGTAAACCAGAGTGCCAACAGGTACATTTTCCTCTATGCCAATCACTACAAAGTCATCTTGAAAATATGGAGAATGATCATTCTTATCTTCTATGTCAATACTTATGAAGACAGTGTTATTTTGTGGGGGATTATTATTATAATCCTTTACAATAACTTGCAAAAGAAAGTGTGAAGCTGTTTCATAGTCAAGCTCCTTGGAAAGAAAAAGGTCTCCTGTCAAGCTGTCTATTTCAAAATGAACACTATCATCATCTTTAGCAATACTGAAATGCAGTTTCCTGTTAATTGCTAGATGATTATCAGGCCACTTCAGAGAATCCAACACTTGTGCAGGTTTAAAATTTTCAGGTACGACAAAGTGCTTGAAATCTTGAGAGAAGTCAGATCTCCCATTGGGCAGTGGGATTACCTGCAACCAAAACACAAAGACTGTTGTGTTTTCCCACTATTATGAATATTGACATGAAAATTATTTTCCTTGATTGAGAGTTTAATCATTTCTTATTTGTGACTACGTTTACTCTTAGTATGCTTCAAAGCCAGAAAACAAACTCAGCATGCTGTGTAAGAGCAAATAGCCCTTGGCCAGCCATTCCATAATCCTTTAATGCCACATTTAAAAAAAAAAAGGACAAAACTGTCTCTCATCCTCTGAATCACAGGGGTCCAAAGACAGACAACTTGAAGACTTCTATCTCTGCCTCTATTCTGAAGCACTTCAACTGTCTTTCTTCATAGGACAGCACCACAGGGACAGATGTGACAAAGAATGCACGGTACGTTATGCAGTTTACCAAGCGCAAACAGATGGGTTTTTTGAGGATTGTCTATGTCATTACAGGATTTCATTCCTTATGGTTTGCTGCAGTGTTCCAAGTTAATGCTTTAAAATGAAGGATCTCTAACTTGTCTTGACTGAAGCATATTTTTACAAGCTATCCAAAATTAACCATCTTTTGGGTGACTTGAACACAGCAGCCTCAGTGACATTCAACCTCGGATGGAGGAGTGCCCAGGTGGCCTGGACAAAGCAGCCTTACTCTGGATGGATGAACAGCAGGTGGAATGAGTACACAGTGGATTTTGCAATGATCTCCTACTAAAGCACAAGCATCATTTCTTTGCAAGACAATCCAGAATGGTGTTGGGTATTAACAAATCAAAAGGAGTCTGCCCTCTCATTTCCTCCCTCAACAGAAAATTGGCTGAAGAAAATTACCATGAGACAAGGTGCTTACGATTTTGAACTTCCTTTCTTCAGTTTATTTCCTTACCTTCTTCCAAAATGTCTTCTTTTCGAAGAAATTAATAATCTAATATAACTGTTCTATCTGTACGGTGTAAATAAGTACCTGGATGTAAACAGTAGCATGTCCTTGAAGCGAAGGCATCCCCTGGTCCCTGGCTGTGATCATCATTCTATAGTCTGATCTCTCAGCATGTGATAGAGACCGGGTTGTTCTTAACTCTCCACTGACAGCATCAATCTGGAAGTATCCTATATCCTCTTCTATGGGGTAATAATGGACATGTGTTATTGTAAATCAATTCAGCTTGCCTCCATAATACTGAACACTGTGATAAACACTGAAAAAGAGCGGGACGCAGAGGAAAGGAACTTGCTGCACTCATTTGGATCTCTGGCTTGTTTCATTTACCTCATCTTCCTTCATTAGGTACATAGTTATTCTAAACCACTTAATTTGGATTTAGAAAGCTACAGAGAGAAATGCCATGGAGTACTAAAGCAACTGCCCCATTTTGTTCTCAGGTCATTACTCACATCAATGGCACGTGCATCAGGAGAACAACAGACACCCCAGGATTGGTCCTTCTGTTTCCAACTCTGGCAGGCAGGGCCAGAGAAGGAATTAAGTGTTAGTCTCTGAACGAGCACAAAGGGTCAAGTATCTGCTGCTGGCCACACAGCTGGTTCCTGTGCCTTGCCAGACCATGGGGTCAGCAAAGAGCCCTATGGACCCCTAAGACACTGTAACTGCAGTGATGCTGCCTGCCCTGTCTGTGCTCTGAATCAGGACCTAATTGAGAGTAGCTAAAATCTTACAGTAACCTGTTTCAGAGCAACATGTGAATATTGGAAATCATGCTTATAACCTTCATCGAGGACTGGTGGCATTCTAGTAACAAGCAACTTTTAATTAAAATTACAACTTGCAGCTACATCATATTACATTTATTCTAGAGTTACAAAGAATAATTCTATCACAGATGAGTAAATAGCTCTTTCTGACTTAGAATTATAGAAGCATTTAAGTTGGAAAAGACCTTTAAGATCATCAAGTGGAATCTTTAACCTAACACTGCCAAGTTGACTTAACCATGTCCCTAAGTACCACATCTACATGTCTTTTAAATACCTCCAGGGATGGTGACTCCACCACTTCCCTGGGCAGTCAATTCCAATGCTTTACAACCCATTAAGTGAAGAAACTTTTCCTAATATCCAATTTAAACCTTTCCTGACACAACTTGAGACCATTTTCTCTTGTCCTATCACTCTGTACCTGGGAAAAGAAACCGACACACACTCCCCCATTTTCAAGAAATGGAATCAAATTACTCTTGAATTTTTAGTAAAATGGGAAAGTATCTATTACTTCATATATCTTACCAGAAACAGAGAAAATCACAATTGTCATAACTACTTCTCTCAAAATACTATGCAAACAGGTTTTTGTTACATGAATTTTTAATAAGGTGTACTAGTGGGTTAAACAAAGTCACGCAGCATAACAGCCGCTATTCTAATAAGCATCTGTGGTGAAAATAAATTCACTGCAGATGTAGTACACAAAACACCCATAAAGGACTGTATTTCCATAGGCACCTAAGTGAGCATGAAGCTGTTTATGTTCTCCAAATCTACACATGCAAATTAGTTAGCTGCACATATAGATGTTCGTTTTTGTTCCCAATCACCTCATCTGCACCTGTAAAATACTTGCACCTGTAAAATTTGAAAAACCACTGAGCAAACTAGATAGAAAACTGGGTTTTCACAACCGAAAAATAGGAGGGTTTTTTGGTATGGTTCTGCTCTTTTTGTCTGACTATAGGTTCCTAATTCTCCATGAGTCCCTTCTGGGTTGAGTCTTGCTGTCTGGAACATAATGAGGAAATAGCCAACAAAAGAAAACAATATGTAGAGACAAATATATTGAATGAGACAGTCCTGCATTTTGCATTTTTCATGATAGTTTCAAAATATTAATGGTTCTATATTACTGTTTTCATAAGTAGCTTTTGGGTTACTTTCCTGATTTTTGTCCCAACAGTATGTCTACATTCACATATATGCCATTTTGTTCCATATAATGCTTCATGACATAAAATCTCAGCTAAGCAAAAGGCAGAGGAGATATGAAAAACAGAACACATACTGTGAATTTCATGCATATATTTTCAGTATTTTGCTAAAACTTACATTTATAGTTTCATTAAAATACAAATATTGCATGAAACATTCAGGTTTGTGCATATTTTGGTGGTAATAAAGGTAACAAAAAAGTCTGATAATATTGGACAGAGATATTGCATAGAACCAGAACCCCTTGGGACTTCCATTTTGTGTTTGCCATTTTGTTTGTCTCTATAAAGACAGCCAAAACTGAAACATTTTATTTCTATTTTTCTGATATTTTTATCAGTCTATTTTTTTAATTTATTTTTGGAAAATTTAAAAGTGTAACCATTTGATTGTAAATCAGAAAAAAAGTTTTACACTCATAGAGCATGTCAGTCATTGCTGCAAAAGCTCATGCTCCCGGCATTTCCAGAAACATTTGCTCAGCTTTCATCTCGAAAAGTCGCTTGAATTAGGCAACTGCTACTTATATCATGCACCCTAAATACGTCCTTTTGTGTATGAGGGGAAAAGGAAGAAAGTACAGGAGAAATGAATAAGAAATAAAGAAACTGGGGAGAGCAGATGAAGCATGAAACAGAAAAAAAGTAAATCTCTTGGTAATTAGACTTTTCTCGCGCTTGCAAAAGTAACCTGCCAATAAACTGATATGTTTTTACAATTAAATTTTTCACCTCTGCCTTGTCCAACCTGTTGGCCAGGCTTTCATTTACATGAGGTTTTCCAAGGCCAAGGCACTTTCTCCGCTCTGTGGTCTCAAACATGATCAGAGAAATTGCAATTTGGGACAAAAAAAAAAAAAAAAAGATGGCCTGAGAAACCCCCAGGAATGTGTTACTGTGAACTTTGACAAAACATTCAGGCCTTCCACAGACTGGCACTTCAGCAAAATGGCCCAGAAAGCAGACACAGAGTAACACTAGAGATTTCTCAGGTATCAGTGACTTCAGAATGTAGTGATGGTTAGCTGTATATTTTAACCTAATTCCTGAAGAACTGTACCTTCCCTAGGTGTGCAAATACTTAGTACCTTGGCCATCTCATTCTCTTTTGAGATGAAGGAAAAGTTGTTTCTCTTAACAGAAAAGAGGAAAGCAATGCCATGGCTCCCCAAGAACCTGAATATGATGGTTTCTGCAGAAACGCAGCCCTCTGCAAGTCTAGGAATGCTCCCTGCACACTGCCTGCAATTCATTCTGGAGAACAAGTATTTCACAGACACATACAACGCTTGCCAATTCGTGTGTGTTAGCAGTGTAAACTAGGTTTCTCCTAGCACTTGTGTGGTCAAGCGCTAATGTTGTCTTCACATAACTGGTCCAAACATAACTGTAAAAGCCTCTGCTTTGCCAATGCTAGTCTTAACACACAAAACAATACTTTAACATGCACTATAAATACACACTGATTTTTCTTGTAAATGCTATACTATATCCTATTGGCAGTCATCAAGGAGGCCAGGCAATACACTTCGCATTTGCCAGCATCACTAAGGAACAGCATGCATAGCTGGGATTCACCTCCCTCTGAATTAGGTTACTCTTTCAGTGAAAACACAGAAGTGGAGGTAGGGTCATATGACCACCCACTTCCATACACATAAATTTTCAAGGATGATTTGCTTTGCTCTTCTGGAAGAGGGAGGGGAATTTTGAAGGAAACACTTCCCTGCAACCCAAAATTCACCTGGCATGTAAACGTCAGTTCTTTTATAGATTTTTCTTTATGTAATTTGTTGGCATTTGTCAGTAACCCTCCTGCATAGCTTAATCTATTGCTGCTATCTTGACATTTCTTCAAGATCTCAAGAACATTAAAAATTACCCAGTGACATTTACAAGCTTAACAGTTGACACTGACACTCATAGCTCTTCATCTTGTGGAAGTTCCACAACTGTAGAAAAGAGCACTGGTTTGCATGCAGTGCCCCAATTAGCCTGCTTGTCTTTGTGTTTAACAAATATGGTTGTAAATCATATCATATTTCTTCTTCATATTTTAGTATTGAACAGTGTCCCAGAACTAGAAAATACTATTTTAAATATAAACCAGGCAAGAACTTCACCATGAAACAGAAGACCAGATGTTAAAGGCAGTGAGCCAACTAAGAACAACAACAACAAAAATTAGTATCAGAGAAACTCAGCTGTTTCTGGATTTGTTTATCAGGAAAATATCTAGTTCCAAGGCTGGAAGGGTTTTTTTAGTGGTTTGGGTTTTTTTTTTGTTTGGTTGGGTTTTGGGGTTTTTTTGCTGCTGTTTTTATCCTTTTGTTCTTTCTAGAAACAGCTTTTTGCAAGACCAGCCATATTTTGTGTTGCTAGTAACTTTTCTAATTTGAACTTTAACTTACTCCTCTGTGGGGCTCTACAGTGCAATCAGTAAGAAAATCCAATGTGCTGTTTGAAGTAAGGGGATACAGTTAGATACACAGACCGGCAGAGACCCCTGAAAAGCACTTCCTGTGTTGCCTGGCTACCACACGTCAAACAAAGGGTTGCACACTACTCATTCCCTTTTTCTCAAGGGGAATCATTTTGTGCAAAATATTCTTACTCACAGTGCAGAAGTCTTAGGGTTCTCTCCAATTCCCTCTGGAAGAGGCAGTCATTTGTATTCAAATTAAGGGAATAATATGTTTTCTTGCTCCGGCCATACAGTATGCTCTATGTGCAAATTTCCACAGACTACAAATATCACACTTAAAAGGTACTGGTTACACTAAGCTGGTAAAATGGAACAGGTATCAAACGGAAAGAAATAGTTCTTTTCCTGGTAGCTCTTACTGTTTTGAACCAATAGTGAAACAAAGCAGGAGGAACAGACCTCCCTGGTTACAGATAGAGTTCTCACTTTTATGAAAGTATAGCAAGTAAAAACATGCAGTAAAAACAGACATCACATCTATGTCTCTTACCAGTATTAATGCCCCAGTCCCACTCATGTTCTAATTTAGGACTGCTCTGTTATTAATTTCACTGCAAACAAAACTGGATCCTACAGCTTACCCCAGAAGTGAACTACTACATGTAGGAATTATGACGAAAACTAAAGTGTTTTTAAGTGGCCATGCTATGTCAGGTTAACACAGTGGTAAACAAAGGGTGAAACATGAACTAAAAACCACAAGCCTCTTGTTTGCCCAGATTATCTGCTGATCCCTCCAATCCCTGTCTCAGACTGTCGCAAACTGTTATTTTAGTAAGAAAATTTTCAGTTGGTCATGGGAAAAGGGCGATCATTTTTCCTTTAAGATGTTAAACAACTGACTGAAATACTAAACTGTACAGTACAAAATCATGGTCCTAATCTTTCCTGAGTGCTGTTTGAACACACTCTGGTCAGCCACAGAAGCAACCAAACCCCTGGAAAGATAGCACAGAGGGGGAAGGGAGGAAAGGTAGCTGCTTGCACCTCCTTGGGTACTTCATAAGACACATGATGGTCCTGATTCTTATTTACACAGGCACCTTTATTTTACCAGAAACACAAAATAAACACAAAATGTATGTACACATGGCACCTCTAAAATTCCAGTTACCTTAATGTATCTTTTCTTATTAATAACACTTTAAATTCTTACCTGATTCTATTGAATATAATACAACACCGTTGTTTCCAGAATCGAAGTCTTTTGCAAAGATGGTTGTAACAAGTGTCCCTGATGGCTGCCCTTCCAAAACCTGTCACCAAGCAATTTATAAATAATTTGCAAGTAGACTTCGATAAAATGAGTCTTAGAATAAATTCCTTGCCATAACACAAGAGCTTATCTGTTGCTCTGTTTTCAGTAATAATTTACAGTCAGTGCAATGAGCATTTCAGGAGATGGTTAAGTAACAGCTATTTAAGCAATGCTCTGTTACCGTCTGCATAAATCACTAATTCAATCTTCAGTACAGAAAACCGGGAGGTCGAAAATTAAAAGAGATTAAAACCCACTGCATACATAAATAAAACTGTATCCGTGTATCCTTTATATCTGGCAGCGCACAAGGCGAAGAAGTGCCATGGTTTGACAAGACCTGAGGTTCCCCGTTACGCCCGCGCCGCCACCGCGCCACAGGGTGTCGCTGTGAGCCCGGCGCTTCCCGGCGCATTCCCACCTGGAGGCGCAGCGCCGGCCGCGGGAAGCGCGGCGCGTGGTCGTTGCGGTCCCGCACCGCGATGTACACGGCGGCCGTGGCGCTCCGCCGAGGGGACCCCTGGTCGGTCACCAGCACGGACAGCTGGTGGTGAGCCTGCTTTTCGCGGTCCAGCGAAACCCAGTTTATGATTTCACCTGACGGCCAAAGAAAAGGAAGGAGAAATGGAGTTGGGTATTTACTGTATGCTAGCGCACTCGTCTTACTGCATGCAATTATACATTTAATTTAACATGAAATGTTAATTTATTTTAATTTAACATACGTGCCCTCTGATACACCCTTCCACTGATATTAAAACTTCAGCTTTCCAAACTGCATTGTGTAGAAACACAGTACAGTTTGCACGTGTACTTTAGTACCATATTACATCCTTTAGTGTACAGTGGATGCCCCAGAGCAAAGGTATAAAACGAACCAATCCACTGACCTTCCAAAGAAATCCATCTGACCTGTTCTTCAGCACACTTCAGGACAGATAGTACATGAACACAGGGTTTTAACGGCTGACAAAGGGCCTTTATTAATTAAGAACATTAATCAGAAGCCCTTATGTCTCCTATCCATTCTGGTAAACCCAGTAAATAAATCTGACCAATCTTCTCTTCGTCTGCTTAATATAGCTGTAGATTTTTGGTTGACAAATGCCCTCCACACAGACAACCACATGGGTTTTTTTAGATCTTGTTGGTTAACTCCTAGTACTCTGCCTTTAAACTTCCATAAACGGACTCAAAAGGAACTTGCTTTGGAATGGCAATTTTATTTTGAGATTCATCCAGAGAAATTCTGGAAAAGCCTACTCACTCTCCATGAAGACTGAACCTCTGGAAATAGGAATTTTAAACAGCAGATCTTTGCTCACTACATATCATTTTGCTAAACTGGATTATTTACAATGCCTGTGTCCCTTGGAGGATTCCCTTCATCTAGGCTCTCCATGCTCTGGTCTGTGGTGTTATACTGTGTGGACATAATATCTATTACTCAAGGCATTTGAGACTCACTGCAGAGTACACCCTGTGCTGTGAAAAACTTCTCTCAGTCAATTTGACTTCTGTGATGCCATGTACAACATTAACTCAGTTTTGATGTAAATTACAGAAGTTTTCACAAATATTTTAAATCACTCTGTTTGACATGATAAGTACCCTTATAGCTACTTATGGCTATCTGTACTTTTCAACTCTATTTGATCACAGGCAATTAAATTCCCCGTATGAACTACTGAAGCTATAACTTAAAACTTCTTTTAATTTCTTGCAGTCAAACACTGAAACTTATGACTAAGTGACCTCAACAAAGTCATGAAAAAAAAAATCAAATCCTAAAGTTCATTCCACATGAACATGTATTGGATTTATTTCATTCCCCAAATTGTGAAGTTCTGAGTTAGAATATTCACATATCAAACCAAAAGATTCACAGCAGTTCCTGAAAGCTTTATAATTTACTTCAATACCCTTCGGGAGGGCTCCTTTCCAAAAGCAATATTAGGCAGATTACAAATCATAAAATGCTACCTGTGTTGGAATTCATCTTGAAATACTTTCCATCAGACAAGAGGAAATAGGAAAGCTGTCCATTTCTTCCTGAGTCTCTGTCAACAGCTGTAATGGTGCCAACCACACCCCTGGGAATTGGATTTTCCTCAATTTCAAAGAAGTAGCTCTCATGCATAAACATGGGAGAATTATCATTTTCATCCAGGACATTAACTATTACAGACGTACTCGCATTTTGCCTGAGGTTTTCATCCTCGGAGGTGCTGACCAAGGCTCTAAAACTTAGTATCTGTGCACATTCATAGTTCAAATGTTTCCGAAGATAAATCCAGCCAGTATCAGAGTTGATTCCAAATGCAACAGAATCAGTGCTAGGCTCTAAGAAATACGTCAGATTGGAGCTAACGCTGTGTGGATCAAGCAAGTGGGCTTGAACCTGAAGGATTCGGGCACCTGGAGAGGTAGCTTCACTGACTTCTACTTGATACACCAAGTTCTGAAAGACCAAAGTAGGGCCCATCTTCTGCTCTTCAATAACCACCGTCAACATCAGCAAAGAAGTTAGAGGAGGACTTCCACAGTCTTCAGCTGCTATGTGGAGAGTATATTCCTGCTGCTTATCTGCAAACACTGTCCTAGTAAGGTTTACCACTCCAAGACTTGGATCAATGCTAAATGCGTTTGACTGCTTACTTGCAATACTGTATTTGATTGCCCCATTTAGGCCACTGTCTTTGTCTTCTGCATGAGCAATATAGACAGCAGTGCCAGGAGGCTGGGTATGTGAAATAGTTACCTTATCAGATTTGGTCAGAAATACTGGAGGGTTGTCATTAATATCTATCACAGATACGTTGACTTGAGTGCTACTGTAGACTGGGGAGTTACCCAGCTGGGACTGAATTGTGAGCACCACAGCAGACTGAGTTTCATGATCAAGCTGTTTTTTGGTGCGTATAATGCCAAACTGGGGATCAATAGAGAACTTTCCATGTGGATCACCAGAGGAAATTCGGTAAGAAACCACTTCTAAAGAATCTAGAAATGGAAATAACAACAAAAAATATAAAAAAAAATATCTGGAAGTGATAACATGAATGTTGGTAAGAACATCTGTTAAGAATGCATGCTGTTAAATTCAATGGAATAAATGTAGGCTACACAGATGTTTGACATTCTTGGGCTTTTTATGCTTCCTTATTCCTCTCCCTGGAGCCCTTCAGTAAAATATGAATGTACACAGTTTGTCCACTTCTACACTGTTTGATTTTCATCACACTGCTATTATAAAACTCTATAGAGAAAATGGTATAATAGCCTTTTGTTTTTCCCTGACCTAAAATATAGAAAAAACACTCTTACAAATTAGTCTTAGGGGAGCAGTTTCGCTACCCACAGGCATTCACTATAGCAAGGAATGAAACAGATTGCAGTTCTCTGAAAGAACTGCATTTTAATCAACTTACTGTTCATGGGTGACCATTCATACATCAAATGCTACCTAAAGCAAAAGCTGTGTAATGATTCAGGCTTACTATCAAGGCTGCCCCGCAGATGTTACCTCCACCCTGAGGACAGTCCTTCCCAAAAGAAGGAAATGGGAGGACCTGACTTGTATAAAACCTCAACCACTACCACTTTAAATTTACAGATCCACCATCAACCTGTTATGTGAACTCCTGGCTCCTACTGCTCTGCATAGGAACCAAAGACATATGGCTTTTAGGAGGGGGTCTTTTATGACCATGGACTGGCATCTTTAACCCTTTACAAAAGATTAAAAAAACAGGTGGATTAAATACATTTTTAAAAGGTCCCATAAACATTCATCTGGACTTCTCCGCCTAATTTGAGACAATGTGGGGCTATGTTTGGTTGGCTGGGTTTTGTTTTGGTTTTTGGAGGGGTGGTCAGCAGCACTTCATACAGATCCTCTGAAACTTATGAATACTCTCTGATTATGACTATCGCTCTGAGATGTGTCTTGCATGGCTAATACTTTAACACAATCCAGACCATCACACAGACCCGTCCTTACACTTTCACAACATGCTTCCCATCCACCCATTTACATTTATAGAAACCCGTTTTGAAGAAAATGGAGGCCATTGCCAAACCCCATGGACCACCAAGGAGAGTACCAAAAATCTCCAACTGTTCTAAAGAGTACCATGATAAACCAGTGATTACACCAGTTGCTGTAAATACCAACAGTAAATTCTATTTATTGCTTGACAGACTGAATGAATAACATGGAAGTTTAGGAAAAAAAAGTAATCTACAGATATTTGCAGTTAATGGTTACAACAAAAATGCAATGTAATCTCTGACTGAGCATGCAACTTACTTGGAGGCTCTCTGGCCTTTACAGTGCCTATCAGGCTGTCTTCAGGTGCACCTTCTGGAACAGAAAAGGTATACCGCGATCTCTCAAATATGGCAGGAGCCAAAACAGTCTGAAGGATGTTTACTGTGACAGCTGCATTGGTGGCAGAGGGAAGGCCACCCCCATCCCGTGCAGAAACAGTCAGGAAGAGTGCAGAATGTGCCAGGTGGCCAAGAACTGAGACAAGGTAAATAGTTCCTGAAAGTACACAGAAATAAAAGAGCACTGATGTAAGATAAAATTCAGCAGGCTGTCAAAATAGTTTCAACATGTGTCCAGTCTTAGAGAAATGATAACGTGGACAAAAAGCAGCACTCCCAATTTGTTTTTTGAAAGCCAAGTTCTTTTCAAGTGATATGGTCTTTAAAATTCACAAAGACACTGAGACACAGCAAGTTCTGTGTCAAAACACAGTGTCCATAATTCTGATTTCAGAAATGCAGATTCAGCTATATCTTTGATAAGATTAGGCAAAACACAATTTTACTAGTACTAGTCTATAGGAATTTGGAAGTGCATTGAGGGGAAAAAAGTACTTTATTGTCACAAAAGATTAATTTATCTTTGCAAATGGTAAAGTTAACTTTATTTCAAACAGGCAACGGAGACATTCTGCTTAAGTAACTTCTGAAATAAAACACCCACACAATGGTTTAAGCCCCAAAATATAAACCTTAGGAGCAGTGTGCTCTATGGAAAGTATCTGGGAAACAATCACTTGCTGTCTGATCACACATTTCTGGTAAAATACCCTTTAATAATGAATTCTAAGTTCTGTTGAATTTGCAAGCTGCTACCAATTACATTTTATATAAACTCTATGAAGTAATTCTTTGAAAAGAAAATACAGCACTTTGGACGTACCTTCCTCAAGATAAATACATTTTCATCCTTCAACTCTGATGAATGAGACAAGCTGTCTCCAAATACACACTCTTCTGACTGCTAAAATAAAAGTTTTTAGTACTATCAAATAGTTATGCCTGACTTCCAAATTCTCTATAACTACAGAAACCTACATCTAACTATTACTCCCTAAGATGGCAGAAAGAACGAATGTGTCAGGGATCCTATCCCATCTTCTTCTACAGTAAAAGCCTGTATGAACTTCAAAAAAGCTTTGTTTGAATGAACAGTTCAGTCTCAGCAATGAGAACAACGTCCAAACCATAGCTCTCTACGGGCTGTTCAAAATGGTCTAGCACAATTATCCAAAACTGATACTTGTTAATTATTCCACAAGAGACAGTCATACACTGTCCTTTGCAAGCAATTTGAGGTTTTACAAATGAGGATATAAACCCACAAATAAATAACTAGCTCTCAGAGCATTTTGAAATGTCTGGTTTAGATGAAGTGAACATAAATGTTTAAAATGTTAGGGATAAACACTAGATCACAAAGCAGTACAGCAAATCACAGTATCTTTGTTACTCATAAATTTTATAACTAAATTATAACATGAGGCACATAGTGGAAGATCAGGTGCTTTCAGCCAGGCAAAGGATGGAATACAGAAATGTAATTATGTCCTAGAGAGCATTAATACTGGTTGGTCTTATCCTTTCCAACATCTTCTCTATCACCGAGCAGGAGGAAGAACACTTTCACTTATTCTGAGGTGACAAAAATCCATTAGTATTTTAAGACCCTTAAGTGGTCACAGATTTTGCAACATTGAGAGAGTTATTTGTGAAGAAAGTTTTTCAGTATAAAAATGAAGATGAAAGATGACCAAATGCAAGAAAATTTTTCTTAGCAATGAGCGAATTTAACTAAATATACACTAAATGATAAAATCACAGTGTGCTAAGGAGTGGGCTGCATCAAATTCAAGTGATTCAACTAATAGGGACAGCCTTTTACATACCAACAAGGTATTTTTAAAAGATCACCTATGATTTTTATAGAAGCTGGTGAAGACACAAAACCTCCAGCAGCTCAGTAAAACCAAACCTTTAAACTCTGAAGGACATTTGTAATTTCCTGGCTCTCAAGACGAGTTTAGGAAGGATGACGTTTGTCATCCAAGTTGGACATTTAGTGGTCAGACAGGGTAAAACTAGAATTAAACTGTCTTAGGAGCATCAGTGCATGATTCAATGACAACATAACTTCTCAAAATTTAGGGTGAAGTCACACTACTATTTTACTACAGTGCATTTTAAGCAGAATAATGGAAAACACATAAAATCCTCATAAATATTCAAATGTGCATGCATTACACTTTCCAAATATACTGCCAGGACATTATAATAACAAACTGTGTCTTAACATGCTTAAATTGCATTAAAAGGGTCTTCAGGATCAAGGAAGAATGCTTTTCACTAAGAAAAAAGGGGCAATTATTCCAGTGTGATGAACAACAGTAAAAGTGCAAGTGATACAGATGAATTCAGAATTCACTATTGATCCAGCTCCTATGCCAACAATTCATACAATTCCAAGAATAAACCTTATTTTGTCCTTTTTTTTCTTTCTTTTTGTCTCTGATGATTGAGGTTTATGATTATTTAAACAGCTCAATGAAGTAGTTCTTCAAGGACAAACTTTTGGCATTACCTGAGGTAATCTGAGCAACTGTAGCTTGAAGGAAAAAGGTGTTTAATTTTTCCCTCAGAGTTTAAATATATAAACATGGATTTTAGATAACACTGCTGTCAAATGAAATTAAATCAATCAAGTATGTTACTTGACCAATTGGGTATTTTTCTATTGACAAGGACAAAATATCTTGTTCTCATTTTGGATACTTCAAGATGTATGTGAAAAATTGAAAAACTTCTACAAAAAAGGATCAAATTGAAAATCTTGCTGTCAGAGCAATAACTAATGACTTCAGAATATTCTTTACCAAAGGGTGTAGCAAACAGTGTTCCACTCCAGGAATTGTGAAGACCTGGTTGAACAGAAGTATTTCAGAACCAAAACTCCTTCTCTGCTGACCTAGACAGACTGCAGCAGACTCCATGCCAGTTAGAAAGAAAAAAGAAAATTAATACAAGATTTTGCTTTCTTTCTTCATTTTTTCGCTGTGCCATTGGGGAAAAAAGGGAATAGGCAAGTACATCTCACCAACTCAGCTCTCTTTTACAGGATCAGAGACACCCTAAGAACAATGGCAGATTCCAAGCAAAAAGTATATGTTTTACATATGGTTCCTTCCAACCTCAAAAACTGCAGTATGCAGAAATTTAATAACCCATTTTAAATTTTAATTACATACATTCTGTTTCTTTCAGCATTAGTAGGACTGGGCAATAGCTTTGCATTTGGTGATATATAATCTATACAGACTGGAGATTTGAGATAGCTCTACCATATGGTAGTGAACATGCCTCATTAGGCTCTATAATGGCAAAGAAGCTGTAGAAGTAAGCAGCATCTGGGATTCCACTTTCTATATGGTTAGGAAAAATGTGGCACTGTGACTAAAAGGGACAGTCAAGACCACTTGGGTCAAAAGCAGCTGCCAGCACACCTCAGAGCAGGCTGGTCAGGTGTACCTGGTCTGCTGAAGCATGGTGCAGGAGATCCCCTAGCACTACACTGCAAAGACAGAAACCAGGGGCTAACTGCAAGGAGCAGGAACTGTCCAAGTCACACATTCTTTGTGTGACTGTGTGACATACTCGACAGAGGTATGTCTCACTAGATAACAGGCTGAAGATGAATCATGATTTTCCTTTCTTCCCTGTTCCGTAATTAAGACAGTGGCTTATTATTATTACTTAGGGAGGCAGTGGTCTTTCATCCTTGAGACGTGCCCTGCCCAGTGCAGCTGTGTTCTCAGCAACATGGCCTCAATACTTGTGACTGCTACTTGTTCAAGAACAGACGTATTGGTCACATAATCTGACCAGTGGATGTTTAGGATTGTGCGGAGGCAGCATTGATGGAAGCGTTCTAGGAGACGCAGGTGGTGACAGTAGATGACCCATGATTCAGATCCGTATAAGAGAGTAGACAGCACTATGGCTCTGTAAACACTGATCTTTTACTTTTCTTCAGGTGTTTATTTCGCCAAACTTTTATGAAGCTTTCTGAAGGCACTGTATTGCCTTTGCTAACCTGTTGTCTATCTCCCCATCAATCTTACCATCCAAGGAGATGATGCTACCGAGGTAATTAAACTGCTGGACTGATTTGAGCTCTGATTGGCCAATGGTGATGTGGGGATGATGGGGGACTTCCTGAGGTGCAGGTTGATAGAGAACTTCTGTTTTCTTTAAACTGACTTCCAGCCCAAAGAGCTCAGCAGCATCTGCAAAGCAGGATGTTAAACGCTGCAGAGCTGTTTCTGTGTGAGCGACAAGGGCGGCATCATCAGCATAAAGCAGCTCCCGGACAAGATGGTTTAAGGTCTTGGTGTGGGCCTTCAGTCGCCTTAGGTTGAATAGGCTTCCATCAGTAAGGCAATGCAGAAAGAATTGTGCCTTGCAGAATTTACCACCTAAGGAGTCTTTCTGCTGTGCCTTTTGCAATCGGACGTGCCTGTCTCGTATTGGCCTTTTTAGCCACCAGTGCGCTTGTGACAAACGTGGGTAGAGACCTTTCCCAAATCTTCGTTCGCGAAGCCCAGCCATGATTATTATTACTACCATGGTCATTTGCATCCTGCAGTTCATGCTTCAGAGAACTTAAAAGACAATTAGGTTGCTGTGGTACTGAATATATTCTTCCATTATGAAAAACAGTTTCTATAAACACTGACAATGGAAAGGGAATAATGAGACAGCTCCTCTGTGAGGAATGTTTTACCAAGACGAAAGCTCCCAGCAGGAGACTGTATGGACACAAGCACAGGTCCACTTTAAGAAGTTACTGTGTGAAAAATGCCACCGTCTTTCTTACAGCTTGGCTCCCCATATAAAAGAATAGCCTTATCTGCTGCCTTTAAAAGCATTTAACTCCCATCTTTCAAATTTATTATTTATATTACTGCAGTGCCTTGAAGATTTTACCTCTGCTTAATTCCTCATTCTGCATGAGAGAGAGCTGGAATCAATTCTGCTTCAGAGGTGAACAATCATCTAATTACACACCAGATGATGCATTAACATCCAGCCTCACTGACACCTTGGCAATCTCATTTCCTCACTAGGTCTGCATGGCTGTAACTGACTGCAGATTCCAACCTTTATAAATTAAAAGCATGACATACAGATTGCCTACTGCCTGGGTATGATATGGATACGCATTTTAGACAGAATTTGCAATGCTGGTTGCATTTTAGCAACTGCCACTGCAGGTTCTAGTTTGGGAACAGCTCTGCTCCAAGGGAGGTTTGCTCAGCACAGCCATGCTGGAATTTACAGATGTTTTGCTGCAGAACAATGTCCTTAGTGGTTAGCAGAAATTGTTACAATGGTTTGGAGGGTTGGATGTACAGTGACAGCTAGTACTATTGAAGGGCAAAATCATGACTATGAACTCTTTCATCTGCTTCATACTTCCTCACTCACTGTAGGGCATGAACTTCCAAGAAGTCTTGCTCTCCACTTTGTGCCTATGAACCATGACAGGTAAATGAAGCCAATATTGGCCCAGAAAGTGCAAATGCATTAATGAAACATAGGACTTGGCATCATCCGCCATCCTCTGGCAATGACAAAATTTCTCATGGCATTTTTGTTGTTCTTATTTCTGTGTAGGTGCACCCTATTCCACAAGCAGGTTAACTGCTAAGTGCTGTTTCTAAAGAGTTAAAGGTCAGAGACAGGAATCCAGAAGTAGTTCTTCAGCAAGTATTTCTTTAGCAGTATTTCTTCAAGATATATCCTAGGATGGGCCAGCTGCCATGATCTGACACACAGCTCAGACAACAAGCAGATGGCAGAGGTACATATGGTTCATCACCCCAGTTCACCTTCAAAGCTGGCCACTGAACCTGCTGTTCTATACTCTGTAGGTCAGTTAATCTGACATAATAGTAACTCAGAGCATGTTTGCTGTCTGATTACATAAAAAGTGAACACTCTTATATAAACATGGGTTAAAAACCCCACACCAGAAATCAAAGCATACACCACTAAGTCGGCAGGACTCTGGCCCAGTAAACTGCTGTATTTTAAAGGACAAAGGCAGAGACTTCCCCACACAATCTGCACAGCTCCAGCCCTGCCACACCACGCCAACAGGTCACCTTTGCTTTCTTAGCTTATTGAAGTTTTCCAGAAACAGCTTTCTAATCAAGGACCTTTTCAATCAAGCTGCCAGCCTCTAGATCCAAAAATAGCTCAGTGCACAACCTGGTAACAAAACTCGACTGCCATGGTAACCAGAGATTATATTTCTTTGAAGGTACTGTACCAAAATACGCACTGTACCAGGACAGATACAGAATGAAGCCTAATATAAGACAAATAAAATATATTTGCTCTTCTTATATTAAGAGTATTACGAAACATTCCCGATGCTCATCTTAATCTTCATGAACTGATTTTCTACTATGCACACTCCCCTGCTATGCTCATTCTTACAACAGCGCGAGGGCATTTTGCCATGGCTGTCTGCTCTCTTGGTGTGACCTGTCACTTTCTTCTTTTCTCCAGGTTAACTAAGAACATGAAGTACATTAAATACATCTGTACTCAAAGAGCCATACAGTCTCTAGCAAAGAAAAGTGTTGCTTGTCTGAACTTTACCGTACAAATATCACACATTTCTCTCCCCCAGAATGGGAGGTTTGGGCATAATTTTTGTCTTTTCTTCATTTTTCTTGTTATCAGCCCACATCACCTGTGCAATGTCATGGAAGTTCACTCTTCTGATGAGGTCTTCTGTTTTTGAGATGTAGCGTTGATTTAACTGCGAGAAAGGGGGAGTGGGCTGGAGTATTTTTGTTAATGCTTTGCACTCTGTCATGCACAATGAATCTCAAGTACACACGTCACCCCACCATTGTATGGTTTAACTTTTGGCACATGGCTTGTAGGAATTTTTCTCTTTGAAGATGGTCAATTCTATTGGATTTTTTTTCATAGAGAAAAAAAAGAGACACATACACTAAGAGCTGGCAGTATGGACATTTTTTCATGCTGTTCTGCTACACGGCTTTCTTTCAGGGTCAAATCAGCATGCTCACACTTACTACAGCAATTTTTTTGTGCTTCTAGGACAATATACCATTTCCTGTATTCTTTATGTTAGATTTCTCATTAGATGAGATCTCAGTGAAGGTAAACGTGCACAAATTACTCAGCTAAGACCGCTAATTTTTCCTTCTTAACTCAAACAAAATTCTTCAAAAGTGAACACTTACTAAACCAATGCCTCTGATTTGCAGCATATCATATGAAAGATGAGAAAAACATTAATCGAAGAAACTGCAGTTTAAAAAAACAAGTGGCCTCAAAATGTTCCAAAATAAAACACTCCTATTTTTAAATGTTATTTATGTGAATCTCTTCATGTGTTTAGCAAATGTACTACATGCTGTAGGAAAATGCCAAAAGTAGTTTAAAAATAAACTATTTTTTCCTACAATACTATATGAAAACATCATTAATCATCATAAAAATGGCCTTGTTTTCTTTAGAAAGGATGCACCCCCATTTTACTTTGATGCCTATTGCAATCTGCTATATATTAAACATTGTATAATACATGCAGTTAAGCAAAGTTTGGATTTCCCCCTTCCCCCCACACCAAAAAAAAGAGATTTTGGTATTTCAGCATTACTTTTCAACCTGTATTGCAATAAAAATAAAGCAAAACTTTTTCCTGCAATTAAAATCTCCTAATATGTGACTGTTAAAAAGCATTTCCATTTTCTTCAATAAAACAAAATTTGTCAGCATACTTAAATGGAATGAAGCTATTCGGAACCAAATCAAAGTTTTATTTTAAGTCAGTTTGACATTAAATTGCATTTACATATGGTGCCATAGTACAGTAATGGAAGTAGTACAGCACTAAAATACACACAAAACAAGAAACATATACCAGTGGAGGGACTATTCTGCACAAGCTCTGCACTTAACCCCTCCTTTTGCATCCATTACCAGGCACTGTTAAAGCGATAAGATGCTGCACTTAAATCTGGCTTTTGGTTGATTAATTCTTACATTCTTAAATTTGCATGATCTTTAGGTGTATTCCTCCTCTTACTTTCCTCCAACAGACCAAGCTCCTAGATTGCTGTACATCTTTTGGAGGACATTTTAGTCACATAATGCCCTATGCTATTCAGTTAAAAAGAAATCACAATACATCCTAAAGGAAATGTATTCATTTTTTAGCAAATCAAAATTTTCTCAGAAGTATGTTCATTTTGCAGAAGCTGTATTTCTTAGCTGAAAAACTTTTTTAATGTCCAACTACTGACCAACTCTTGTAACAAGGCTTGTCTGTTATACTCAATACGTATTTTTTGGTTTAAATAAGTAACAGAAGGTTGATCTAAGTATCTTCAAGCCAATGGAGAAATCTCCAAATATCTCACTGTACTGGGTTTGTATGGCAAGGGGTTAGTAGCAGGGGGGCTACAGGGGTGGCTTTTGTGAGAAGCTGCCAGAAGCTTCCCCCATGTCCAGTGGAGCCAATGCCAGTTGGCTCCAAGATGGACCTGCCACTGGAAAAGGGCCAAGCCCATCAGCAACGGTGGTAGTGCCTCTGGGATAACAAAGTTAGGAAAGGGAAAAAAAAAACCAACAACATACCTTTGCAAAAGCAATTGCAGCTGGGAGAGAGGAGTGACAGTATGTGGTAGCAACACCCCTACAGACACAGAGGTCAGAGAAGACAGAAGGGGAAGAGGTGCTCCAGGTACCACAGCAGAGATTCCCCTGCAGCCTGTGGTGAAGACATGGTGAGCAGGCAGGCTGTCCCCCTGTAGCCCATGGACATCCACAATGGGGCAGTTATCCACCTGGAGCCCACGAAGGACCCCATGCTGGAGCAGGTGGATGCCCAAAGAATGTTGTGACCCCGTGGGAAACTTGTGCTGGTGCAGGTTTGCTGGCAGGACTTGTGACCCCACAGGTGACCCACACTGGATCATTCTGTTCCTGAAGGACTGCACTCTGTTGAAAGAATCAATGCTGGAGAAGAGGAAGAGTGTGAGGAGGAAGAAGCAGCAGCAGAGACAACCTGCAATGAACTGTGTAGTTTCCATTCCCTATCCCCCTGTGCTGATGGGGCAGGAGGAGATAGAGAAAACTGGGAGTGAAGTTGAGCGCAGGAAGAAGGAAGGGTGGGGGACATTGTTTTATGATGTAGTTTTTATTTCTCATTACCCTACTCTGATTTGATTGGCAATACATTAAATTTATTTCCCCAAGTTGAGTCTCTTTTTCTCATGACAGTAGTTGCTGAGTGGTCTCTCCTTGCCCTTATCTTGACCCAGGAGCCTTTCATCATAATTTTCTTTCCCATCCAGCTGAGGAGGGGAGTGATAGAGTGACTTCGGTGAGCACCTGGTGTCCAGCCAGGGTCAACCCCCCAGGTGCACAGAAACAATCTCAATAAAATACACAGGAGGAAGGTCATAGGCTTTGTTTTAGGCATCTAATTTGCATAGGAATCACAGAACATAAACCTAAATATCTTATACAGTCGAAAGAAACAGAAGCTAAGTTAAATGTTTATACTGCTGTAATGTACACTGTGGGAATGATACTTTCTCTCCATCCCTTTCATACTAGGTTTAAATCACAAATAACTTCAAATGAAGATAAACCACTGGCTACTGCCTTTTACTTAGCCTTCATGGGAGTTTTCTCTGCTCGCAGTGACTAGCTAGGGAATTTGTTCTAATACTATGAATGGACCATTTACCTGAAGACTGACACATGAAGTCACACTGGTCCAAAACAATTTTCAAAGATTATTCTTAATTTTTTTTTATTTGAAACAACTTCCCTGAACCAGAGCTACAGTAAGAAAACCGTCTTTTTATCCATCTCTCAAAAAGAGCATCACTAAGATCAGTGGAACAGTATGCCCTTGGGTGAAGGAAAATGTTATTGGCTAGTAACATAACAAAAGGTTACAAATTCAGTTGTTAATTCCAAAGTCTTAAAGTTAAGCACTGCACAGGTTTTCTGCCACACTTATAATTGTATCCTGTGACTTACATTTTTAATTACCAGCTCTGCCATAACTATAAATACACTGTCTTTCAGATAGCTTGTTAGGTAACAATGGGAAATAAACAAACATAGCTGAAACAGTTTCTTAGCCAGAAGAGCTCTTCAACTTGCCCTGTTCTAATCAATTCACAAGTACTGTTCATAGATCATGCATGGATCAGATATCTACAAAAGGCAACATAATGAAGCCAAGATGTTGTTTACACCAACACTAGAAACAAACGATAGGAAGAGTCACGAACTAGCAGAGGAACTGGTTTACAGTCCCCTACCCATACATTTTTCTAGCTACACAGCTCTTAAAGTGGTTTTTCTTGTGGACAGTCTATCATCAATCAAATGAAAAATACTTCAACTTTTTCACAAGTGGAAACACAATAAATGTTATTTATGAGTACAAGAGCATATCAAAAACAATAAATGCAGTGTCTACAACCTAAAATAGCAAACAAATATAACTAACAAAGACTCGTTTAGAATTAAAAAAACTTTTCAGTGGAACGTCTATCTGGTCAATGAAGGATATTCCTTCTCACTGAATTTATCTATATGCAACATTCATGTGTCACAGTGCTTGAAACAAAACATGGATCCCCTTCAAAGAGCTTGGATGTGCCTCAACCTCATAATATCTATGTATCAAAAGCAGTATTGATATATTCTATATAGTCAGTGGTTGACCAGATGATAAGATATCCTGTATTGTGAACACAGCTCACTGAAAAACTATAAGCTTTCTTGATATACCCATACAATTGCTTTAACAAAGCAATAGCCAGAAGCAAGCCATAGCAGTGAAGAATTCAGGTTTCAATTTTTATTTTACTGTTTTATCCATTTCTCTTTAAAAAAATTAGAAAGAGAATGGGGGAGAAAAGTGAATTTTTAGTGAGTATTCTAAGTGCAGCGCTCAAAAAACATCCCCAAAGAAAATTACAGTGAGATAAATTTTCAAATCCAGATGCCACATAGATGCCACAAAATAGAAATTACATGTCACGAAGAACAGCATCATTTTGCATATGATTTTAATGTATCATAGTGTAATGTGACAAACTGTTAGCTACTAATTATTTTAAATCTCATAATACTGAAAATATCTCTGTCCACATACACATATAATGCTAAGGACTATAATCAACATAGTAAATCAAAATTACTAATGCACTGATTTTCATTCCTCCTTTCTAAATGCTCTATCAGTGAGAAAAATAGTAATTTAAAAAAATAAAACTTATCAGTAAGGCAAATCCACGGAATACTCCAACACCATCACCGTGCCTCCTTTTAGGTCTTCTAATAATAAAAAGAGCAGATAAAACAGAATATGCCATACTGCAAATTGGAAAACCTGCAGAACACATCAGTAACAGACTGCACATTCACAAGATTAGAAGAAAAAAGACCAAAACTGCAATATGATCTTGTTTGGCTTACAGGTTTGGAGATTCATCTCCTGAAGAATGCCTATTCCCTGATATACTCGTCCACTGTCCTCTGTTCACAAAACACAGCCCACATAACTAGATGAGGTTCCCCACATAACCTTCAGAGAGGCACATATAAATTAGGCCATATATCAGAGCACATGAAGACAGTTTTAGCACAATGAACACTGGAAAATGTCACTGTTCTAACAAGAAGTGAGGAAGAGCTCAAAATCTCTGTGCTCTAACAGTGAGCCACTTGTCATCTGCCTCTGAATACTGAACAGCTTTTGCAGCTATTCTAATCCACAAAGAGTGAAAAACTTCTATGTGACAAATTGGCAATTTTAATGGGTTTTTCTTTTTTATAATGTTTATTTTTTTGAAGAGTTTAAAAATCATTCTGCTCACCAATGACTGAGCATAAGCATTATTGTTGGTAGATGTGGAAGAATATAAAGGAAAAAGTGTATTCAGAAAAAAAAAAATCCCATACCATTAATATTAATAAGATAAAATTAGACACAGTCTAACCTTGTGAATTACCCAGGAGATCTGATTAAGTGCAATCAGATTCCAAGCACTATAATGTTGGGAACACTGTCTCTGACCTAAATGCTTTTATCATCACGAAATGTCAGCAGTAATGACCTCAACCAACTTCACCTTGTATTTGGTCTGCCTTTGATAAAACACCATGATAGATCCACAAGGTAATAATAACTTACAAACTTAGAGAGTCTTCATGATCAAGCATGACATTTTTCCTATACCAAGTGCCAAACTGGAAAGAGAGGCCAAGAGGTCACAATCCAAGGAAAAAGGCCCTTCAAAAGGCTTCTGCAAAGCCAGTGCTGCTAATGTGATCCACAGGGGTTCTCTCTGACAAGCCTGCTGGGGCAGTTTTAAAATAACCAGTTAAATACCTGTGGAGAGCCAGCTCCCTAATTATTGATTGACCTACGCGTTTTTGGCATCAGTTACGCCCCAGAGAATCTGATTTGACAGGTAGTTAAGAGTCCACAATTAAATAAATTCTGAAAAAGCCAAGACAAGCAGACCAACTTCCTAAGCAGATTAGTTTCTTCTGTTCATCAGAATATTTTGGGAACTGTGTAAAAATAGACATCATTTTGAAAGAATAGAGCCTTGCAACATTTTGTATGCCAAATAGCTAATATATACACACATGTACCACAGTCAAAAAATCTTCAAACATATAAAATAATCACCTGTGCCATGACCATCTGTTGATCAGGATACGTTCATATACAAGGGCTGGCTCTCAAGAAAAATGGTAGTTGCAGTTTAGTCAACTATTCACTGAAAGGCAATGCGGGTATTTGTAGATGCAATACTCATGTTCTTTCCAGCTGATGTTTACAACTATTTTAAGGTCAGAGAGCTAACTACAGGGGCTGCTGTACAGTAATTCAATCTGTGAGATTCAACCCGTCTTGGAAAAAATTCACAAAAATTTTGCCATAATTGTTTTCCTGCTCTTGTCATCACTCCTTCACTGAACCTCTCTCCAGAAACCAGAAGGATGAGGTGTCATACCAGGAAGTAAAAGGCAGAAAAAGACACTTACAAAGCTAATCATTGAGTCAAATAGGGAGGTGATTAAGTACTGTAAGACTGTGAGCAGAATGGGGACTTATCCTAGTACAGAAGGGGAGAGACTAGAACAAAAACAGAGAGATAAAATGGAAGGACAAGCATCTTGAAAGTTCTTTTATTGCTCCTCAAGAGTAAGACCTAAACATTTCAGGAATTCAGATAGTGTTGTAAAAAGCCAATGTTTTGATTATATCTTACAAGGATAAATAGATTTATGGCTGAAAATAGTGGATAAGTGGCATGCTGCTTGTCCTTTATTGTACTGGCATGTACTGTATTTTCCATTCTTCTCCTCATTCCAGTGAATGCAAAGGCTTCATGGTAAACCTAAATCCTCCAATTTACTCTAAAATTATTTTCCATGAGAATCTAAGTTTCAACTGTATGACATGACTGCAAATCAAAAAAGCATAATCAGGGAAAATATACATGTTGTGTAACTATCACCTTTCTGAATCACAGATTCATACAGTACCTGTGGATGTATCCACTGTGAAAAAAGAAGAAAATTCTCCTGGGACCAGTTCGTATGTGACAAGGCCATATATTCCTGAATCTCTGTCTGTGGCAACAACATTGATGACTTCTGTTCCTGGCTGTGTGTGACTGCTGATACTTGTCACATAGATGTCTTGTTCAAATATAGGTTGATTATCATTAATATCTTCTATCTCGATGCGAACAAAAGCTTGGGCACTCAGTCCACCCTGTTGGATAAATCAGAAAGATAAAAACAAAAAACAACGTCAATTTTAAAAATAGGATGATGCACAACTGGCTTCAGCCTATCCTTAGGAAATGGAGCATGCCGCAACAATATTGATCAATGAAAGTGTCCATTAAAAGCAACTTACAGTATCCACAATACCCCAAAATACTGCAAGCAAGCAAGCTACGTGCTCAGCAGACTCCAGTGGGCTGACTGAGTACACAAAGAACTGCAGCTTCTCTACAGTGGTGACGCCTGAACATAAAGTCAGTTTTGTTAATACTAATGAGCGCAACACATGTCAAAAATCTTACTAGTCTAACCTCACACGTTTTTACTGTCATCACCAACACCCCACTTATTCCTTCACAGATAAAAGTCAAGGCTTTCTGTCCCAGAAACACAAGCCTCTCAGGTGACTGTGGTGCTCCAGTAAAGCAGGAATAACTCCTATCTGTGCGTCTTTCAGATTTAAAAGCATGACCATCTTAACAGTGAATATGGGCTTTTTCAACCATTGATCAGGGACACAGACTAGGAGCAGTGCAGGACAGCCAAAAGCTGACTTGTCAGGCTGCTGCCAGCAAGACCTATCCTCAATTTACCACCCTAGCAGGTTCTGCTCATCCAGTGTGTGCCTGTGTCTAGACATTATATATATATATATTGTACACCTGTGCTTGCCTGCATACCCACACCTTCAGCTGGTGTACACAAAGACAGAACAGTACCAAATTCACTGAAGGACATAACTGAAACAATATGTTGATGTAAAATTCATAACTGATTACATAAAATTTTTTCTAGTGCATTTGTGATTTTGCAGAGAAGGAAGTCTCACCATACTTTCTAGGGATCTTGGCTCAACTTCTCTGCTCTTGTTTCTTTTCCCTACAACAAAGAGCTGGAAAAAGAGCCAGACCTTGGTTGCAGCTTTGGCATCATAGCTTCTTCAAACCCAGCAGCTCTGCTGCTCTCCACACAGTTGAAGCTCCTTCTACAGGTGCCCTCCAAAAGCCCATGAAAATACCACATGGGTAGCCATGGCACCATGTTTAGCCTTGCTCTGGAGTCAAACTGGAGAAGCAAGGAGCAACTGCAAGCTGGCTTATCAAACTACACTACAGCAAAACACAGATTTGCTCTGGAAAAGCGCTGAATTTTGTGACAATGTGCAAAAAAAGACAATCCTGCGGGTGTTGAACACTCCACAGGCCCCCGAGTGAAACAAATGGCAATTTACTTCTCAGAGACACTACCTCGTACTCACTGCAGACTCCCTCCATGAGTTTGGAGGTGTTCATATTTCCAAGATTATTTTACAGCTATAACAACTACAAACATTTCTAAAAGAAAGCAGTTCTGTTGTGGCACAGCTAACAGGCAGTGCTGGGTCACTGACATGTTCAGAGGCACAAAGCAGCACATATATAGCCTGCACATGCTGTATGCAGTACTTTAAGATACAGATGGAGGAAGAATCCTGTGCTCTTCAAAGTCACGCTGAGCACACTGTGCTTGTAACAGTCACTTACAGAAACTGCTGACACAGATCAGATGCTGCTGCATACACAACAAACTATGCTGAGCTAGTCCAAACTTAATTTTGGAGTCCCAGTAGCTATAATATTAAAAAAAAACCCACAAACAACTATGTTGCATATTTCTGCAATCTAATTGTTCATGTCAATTATTCTTAAACCTGACCTTTGTGAAACTATTCAATGATTCATAGAATCATAGAATCATAGAATCGATTGGGTTGGAAAAGACCTCCGAGATCATCGAGTCCAACCCTTGGTCCAAATCCAGTCCATTTACTAGATCATGGCACTCAGTGCCACGTCCAATCTGCGTTTAAAAATCTCCAGGGATGGTGAATCCACCACCTCTCTGGGCAGCCCATTCCAATGCCTGATTACTCTCTCTGTAAAGAATTTTCTCCTGATATCCAACTTAAATTTCCCCTGGCAGAGCTTAAGCCCGTGCCCCCTTGTCCTATTGCTGAGTGCCTGAGAGAAGAGACCAACCCCCACCTGGCTAGAACTTCCCTTCAGGTAGTTATAGACGGTGATGAGGTCACCTCTGAGCCTCCTCTTCTCCAGGCTAAACAACCCCAGCTCCCTCAGCCTCTCCCCATAGGACTTATGCTCCAGTCCCTTCACCAGCCTTGTTGCTCTTCTCTGGACCCGCTCCAGCACCTCAATATCCTTTCTGAACTGAAATTCAGACTGGATATTACACCTTTAGACTTGCCCTGCCACATAACAATCTCCCAACAAACTATTTTTGAAGGTCTGCTTTTTTATCTCCAAGGGTTCAGACATATTTGGGGGCAAAAAATACTATCAGCATTCACTTCCACATTTTCATAGTGATTTTTGCTTTGTTCTGGTTTGTTTTTTTTTCTTCTGTATTGAACCTCTGCTGGGGGGCAGTGACATTACCAAGAAGGCCCAACTGTGAGGAAAATTAAGACGATCTTGTGCATCATGTGTCTGTGTTTCACCCACAGACTAGGAGATCTGGTCTGCATTCTCCTGGTGTGCTCCAGTTTTCTTCTGAAGAAAATCAGGCATGGCATGCTTCCAGGGCTCACACTGCTGCAGAGGCAGCCAGCAGCCAGGACACGTGTCTGGGGCCAGGACTCTGTAGAGTACTGGACCAGCATCAGCCCAAAAATTACTGGGACCATCATGAAACCTCATGCCAATATGAAGAAATGGGAGATGTGCAGATCTAGTGGGCTCGCTGCCAACACCCTCAGTTCAGGGCAAACCTCTTCCCCAGTACCTTGATTTCTGTGGTAAGGAAACCGTCTACAGGAGGTAAAAGGGGGGGTTGGAGGAGGGGAAGGAATGTGCTCTGTTCACTGTCAGAAGATGCTCTGCAGCTCCACAGCTTTCAGGTACTTTAGAACAGAAATCAAAAATATTTTTAAGGGAAGAAGGCCAAGGAAGAAGTGAGATCAAGACTAAAAAACATCTGAAAAGATAGTTAGAACAGCATGAAATGAAACTCACGAGAACTTGTGTTAAACTCGTTTCTTCTAAGTTTCATTACTGCTAAACAGACATGACAAAACCCAAAACCCCACTCTCCAATTTGTATTTATGCTATGGAGTTATGTAAAGTGATTAATTCTAAGTATATGGGGAAGCATAATCTCTCAGAAGACAGACCAAATTTTATGATGGAGACAGAACCTTCTTTTCCTGAAAAAGCAGTGTATATCTTCACACAAGTCAAGTATAATATTAGCTTATATCAACTTACAGTATTAACTGCCCCAGTTTTTGCGCTGGCTATTGAAAAATTTTAAGTATCGTCCCAAGTGAGAAGGAACAACGTACTCTTATTTCTAACAACATAGGTACACTTATCTACTCAGAAGCAAGCAAAACATAGATGTTGCAAAATATGAAGGCTGATTTAAATGAGTCTGTTGCTGACAGAAAATTACATTTGTTACAAGCAACAGAAAGCCACAGTTTTTCATTTTGAAATCCCTTATTTCATATGTTCAAGTATTTTTAACTACTGTTGTGGTGTTTGATGCAACAAAAAGTCACAATTATAGCAGCTTCTTTGTCAGAGTCCCAAGAGCTGTGTCTCCTGTGGAACAAAAAGGGGGCATAAGAAACTACCATTAAGGCAAAATAACCATCAAAAAAAATTTCTTTACTTTGTCAGGACAAAATTTGTGTGCAAATATGAAGCTATTACTACACCTTTTTATCATGTCTCAGAAAAAAAGTTACCCTGCCTTTGGCAGGAAAGAGTCTTTGTCTTAATAAGTAGAAATGGTGCTATTTTGAATAGCTGTATTTCTTCATTTTGGAGTTGTAAAATGCTTAAAACTCCATCAAGATTTTCATTACAGCCTCCAATGTTTTTGTCAGTGGTGCTGTCAAATTTTTGTTCCAAACTAAACTGTTAGATAAAGAATCTGACATGCAGACTCTTTTTTTTTTTGTAAACCTAAAGGATGTCAGTTTGAAATTGTAAAACTGTCAGAGTAGAGAGATGTCTCCATTTATTTCAAAAGCCTTAATTTGTTCAGAAGCTTTGCCTGTGAGTGTCAAGTGTTTATGTTTCAATTGCTTCAGTGTAAAAGACAAAGAAAATCGGATAAGCGGAGTGGTTTACCAAAAAGCAAAGGACAAAGTATCTTTCTACGCAGAAAGGCAGTAACTCACTAATACACCTGCTGATGGTGCACTGAACCTTTTGCAATGATGATGTAGCAGCTGAAAAACCCAAGACTAGCATTTCTTACAGAAGATACAAGGATGCTTCTTTCCATCTTCGCTTAATCTATGAGAGTGCTCCCACAAGCTCTCATGGGATGCTCATTTAACAACAGTTTAACAGAAGCTGTTTTCCATTTGCCTCTCCACAGGCTCTTGTGTGCCACTTAAGTTCACTCACTACATTTTCTACATAATGCATTAAAGACACAACTGACGAACTCCAAACCCATGTAATGGAGTGGCCATGAACAGGTGGAGGAAACTGATAGTTTTGCTGTAAGATAAACTGAGCACCACCTGGAAAATACTTCCTTTTCCTCATCATTTCTAATTAACTGTGTTATTTTCTTTGCTTTTAACCTCTCTCCCCTCCTTTGTCAACAGTGACACTTCACTCTTCCTCTCTTTTTTCTAGACACATTTCTCCCCGATCATAGCCTCTACTTGGAGGCCCACACCTAGCATCATTAATCCATCAAAACCAGCAGCACAGTGTCAGAAGATCAAATAAATATTCTACTATAATTCTGCTGTAAATGTGGAGAGTGACTCAACACAAGTTCAGGTATACCAAAAATGCTGAAAAGCTAATATTGAATTTAGGTGCTTTAGTATTTAGGTGTCAGATGGGCAAAGTTTTAGAAGATATATTAGTGGGATCTACAAAGTGCTGACTTTCAGTAAAAAGATCAAGTCTTGCCTGTCACAGACAAGGTAATCAAAAACTGAACCCTTCTCCCCATTATTGAACTTGTGAAAACACAAGGTCCCTAATGAAGATAAATGAAAGACCAATTTGAAAATTAAGTACTCTATAGTTTCAATGCATTGGCTGTTTAACTTTTGCAATAAGACTCATCACTAGAGCAATAATTTAACTAAGAAAAATTAAAAAATGCATCAAGCTTTTTTCATGGAAACATATTTCCTTTCAGATTTTCAAAATAATATTCTGTACCAGACTAAGTATCTTAGAAACTTGTCAAAATTTCACTGCTATTGTCCAGCTCTCACGTAATCTTTATTAATGACTAATCTTGATATTCCAGCTATGTGTATGTTTCCCTTAAACTTATACAGCTTCAAAGCATGTTAATTAAAGGAAAAATGAAATTTTTAGGTATAGAAGAATAGATAATTTTCTGCTGTTATACACTGCAATACTGACTGCTTTACTCTTCAAGGTTTGGATATCTGTACAAAGTACAAATTTTGAAGACAGAAATCACATATCAGTGAAATTCCAAAATGGTTACATAGGACTACCTCTGCTATAAGGATTGCAGGCACTGTCCTAAAAATACCCACCCTTATATCGTTATACTAAAATCATCGAATCATAGAATTGTTTGAGTGGGAAGGGACCTTTCAAAGGTCATCCCGCCCAACCCTCCTGTAATGAGCAGGGTCAAGTTATTAGACATTTAAATGAGTCAGGAAACAAACATACAAATATATTTATGTAATTGTTTCTCCCCTAAAGAAATCTATGGGGAAGAAAAGCCATGTTGCTAAAGGCACTATTAATAAAAGGGAATACTTCTGTAGCCTCTGAAATAAAGACTGAATTGTGACAGCTAAAGAAGAAAAATCAGATTAACTGCTTAATTATTACACATATATCCAAATTCAACAGAATAGAGCCCCTCATACTGCTACATTCTTAAAATGCAATAATTAATACCAACTGTCAACTGCAGCTATTTAAATTGATCTAGTCATGAATATGGAAATCATAGTTCGCTAAGTTTTTTCGGTGTACTATAACAAAAAGCACAGGCATTTTAATGAAAAATACAGTATTACCAGCACAACTGCATTTTAAAAAAAATTAGATACACTTAGGACATTATCTTAACTGCAAGTTTAATGTCCAAAGTATGAAATAAAGACTACATAGCCTGAAATAATTCAATTTCAATGCTTTTAAGTTCAAATTTTACTGCAAAATGTGGCCTGAATAACATTTTGAAAAGTGTCTTTATGTTAATTTTAACATTTGAAGCCAATCAGTATCCTTTTTCTTCAGCTTCTTCACAATTCATTACTAAAAGTGATGAAGGTGAAGACAAGTACAGGCTGGGACTCCCATTACAAATCACCTTTGGATATTTTCATAACAAAATGAATATTTTGCTGTGAAAATAATGAAATTAATAATTTTCTTTCAGTGTTTTTCTGGAGTTGCACTACCAAAATTTTCTGTTAAGTGGTATTAGGTAGACAAGGAGTCTAGACATCTCGATGTGTTCCTACCACAACAAAGTGTGTCCTCACCCTCCTTGCCAAACAGAGATCTGAAATGGATAATTTCAGGCACATACAACTATCCTGCTCTTCCTGTACCACAAATACCCACTTCCAAGTACCCAATCTTGTAAAGTGGGAAAACTCAGACATGCTGCTGCAGAGAGGCTGTACCCAGCCTCAGAAGCAGCAATGGCATCAGCCAGCTAGAAAGGACAAGGAATTTATCCAGGAAAATCACTGTCACCAACAGTAGCCATGCAGTTCTACCACAAGTCATCTCGAAAGAAGGGAGCACAAGAAACCTGGAGTCCACTGGTTCCAAGAGGAGGAACAAAATCAGCAGGCGATAATACACCCTAGAAACATTTTTCAACAACTTGTTTATCAGTAATTGGGAATTTGACAAGCTGATTTGATTAATTTGGGTCAAAATTTACAGTTCATGAAGTATTATTTTCTGCTCTCTTTAAGGATAGGACATTTTATTCAAATTCATGCAGTGTTTACGTACTCATGACATTCTCATTTAAAACTATACAACACATCCAAATCTCCAAGTGCATTCACAAATCTGGCAGTATGGAAAGGTGAAACTTACCCCATCCGTAGCTTTTACTAAGAGGTCATAAGTGGTTGGATCTTCTTCTCTGTCAATGTCTTGAGAGACGCAGATCTGACCAGTTCGTGGGTCAATCTGGAAGGCTTTGGATTTTTCATAAAAATGAAATCCATCGTAAAGAGAATACTCAATTTCACCAAACTGGTCAGCATCTGCATCTGTTGCTTTGACCTGCAGGTAGACAACAGAGATAAAAATGAAGCCAATGAAACTATTACTCATTAAAATGAGGTGTCTATGATTTTTGAATGAAAGTTACCTGTTTGTGGTGTAAAAGCAAATGTGCATACACACAAAAAATACAAACACACTCTGCTACCTAAGCTGTCTGTCTGCAGTTCATAAAATAACTCAGGTACCGATAGTGTAATTATTGCAACCAGCATGTAAGTTCCATTAGACCTGTGGAACTTATTTAAAATTACTTGTGTATCTGTCAATAATTTTCTCAATCACGTAAACTTCCCAGGACTGGAAAAGCCATGCTTATTAAGCCATGACTGTAGGCCATACATTAAGCTACTTTCCCTTCATGTTATTTTTACCAGTGGAGGTAGGTCTTATGAAAATATGTCACATGTAGATCAGACAAGTGCTGCAGGACGTCCTTACCTAATGTATTTTATAAAAGACTTCCTAGAGCTTAATTTAGTTTTCATTTGAGTGCAAGCTTGGTGGTACTTATGCTCTTTGGACCACAGGTGAATTAATTTAAAATGTATTTGATAAAGAGAATAGTTTTGTACACTGCACCTTCAGTTTTATTGCCCTAACATCTCTGATAACAAGTGTTTTGTGCAGAGTTTGGCTCTTCTCGGAATGTTCCATTGTGAAAGCTTTCACTCAAATTTAGAAACATTTCAGTAGAAAATAATTTATAGAAATATGTATACATTAAGAAAGCCAGTATTTTCAGTTCCCTAATTTGTCATTATTGCAGATACATACAGAATTTTTCCTTCTCAATTCGTTTCCTTTTCTACTTATTCTTTGAAAATTATAAATTCTGTGTTTTTTCCATCAGCCTGTCTATACAAGTACAATGTCTGAAGACCTTAACAGAGCTTTGGAAACTTTAGTATCACAAAGCCCAAGAGTTAGAATTTGGTGGGAGTTCACAGAGAAGACCTGTGCTAGCCAGTGCCTGCACCTGACACAGGTTGGTAAGGTGAGACCCACAGCCATCAACCACGGGCAGTGCAAAGGTGGAGGTCTGCACATAACTGCCTGTACAGGAAAACAGCTGGCACAGTTTTAGGTACAGTTTCAAAAAAAAAAAAAAAACCCAGGCCCAGCCAGGGCGTACTGCTAGCAGTAAGTTTGGATTAGGTCATCTTGTTTTGGGGATGTAAATTAATTTAGTTGCATGAACAGAAGTTGTGCCAGGTCATTTGGCCTTGGGACCCAGAACAGCCTTTGGCTGTTGCTCCTACTGATACAAACATGGCCATAAAGACAAGTTGGTGCCTTCATCACAAGCTCACTTCTTCGTCTACACAAGAATTGTTTTGGCACTAAGACAGTGAACTGGGACTGAATTAAAACCAAATGAACAAAACATGTCTTGAGAAGGGTGAAAAGTATGGAAGTGGGGAAAGGGAATGAAACCACATAAAAAGTGCCAAGGCAAATTATAAAGCTAAAACTTATTCTAGATTAGTTATATCCATCAGAATTTCCAAGCGACAGCCCAGAAGATACATGCGTTGTTTCAATTACTATTTTTTGCTTGTTGTGGTTTCATTTTTTGTTTGTTTTTAAGACTTCTCCACTTCTGCATGGAATGCTCAAGATTTGCTGTATTTCAGAAGTATCACTGACTGCACCACATACACCAGAACACCTTTCCTCCCACAAGATGGTTTCTCACTACGCCAAAGGCTATCATACCAGAGTTTCTGGTTCTGCAAAAAAGAAAGCTCCTTTAGAAGAACCCTGTGCTCATAGAGCCCTTCATTCCCCTCTCCCACCCTTGCAGTTTGCATCCCACGGCTGCAGCTCAGGGTACAACATGCAGCCACTCCTGACCTCAGTCCAACCACTCGTTCTGGACAAGTTAAAAGCAAAACTCATACTTGTGCAGCAAAACAAAGATCCGGCCCTAAAAATTCCTTACAGCTGTATGTAAATCAAGTCTACAACATGTATATTTCTCCAGCCTTGTACTTTGTTATTTGTCATAAAAGCAAGAACAGAACATATATCTAGTGTGCTCTCAGTACTCTACCACAATAATGTTATGAAACAATAATTCACTTGGCCCTTATAAGAAAAGAATCTCCATTTATTTCTTTTGCCTGAAATCTAAAAGGGGTGACAATACTGAAAGGTTCTGTGTGCCTGTGCCTGCATGCAGTTACATGCGTAAATGCTAACATTTGTGTCTGCAATTGAGCATGAGTGATTAATTACAGGTAAAATTTGAGGGTATTGTTAGAAGTTTTGCCCATTACGTCTAGTGACTTGTTTTCTTTCTGGTAAATTATGCAGTCCTCAGACTTTGAATAGCACATGCAAAGGCTATGAGTGAAGCATTTAAATAAAAATGCTTCAGTTCAAAGCAATACAAATTTAAAGGTCTAATTGTGGTCAACTTCAATTATTATAATCATCTCTCAGGCAGCAGAACTAAGTGGCATCAATTTTTGCAGAAAAATATGATCTTTTTCCCTGTTCAAATCCCTCACATCTATTCAATTTCTACTCACTTAATAGTCCTCTTTTTAATCACTCACCATGAAACCTTTGATCTGAAGAGGGAAGAATCCAGAGTTAAAAATGAATGAAAAATTTACTGTAGCAGACAGAGCTGACATTGAATGGCACTACACCTAAGGTCAGGGAAGCAATTAACTATGATCATGGAATCATTCAGGTTGAAAAAGACCTTAAGATTATCGAGTCAATGCAAGCTGATTTAGAAGGAGGAATTCAGTGAAAACATGCTAACAAATTCAAGTTTTGATACAATTAAGAGACCAAGTTATTGAAGATTTTAGAAATTAAAACACATGGTAGTCTCTGTCCAAAACGTGTTGAGTTGTAATAGCATACTGTGTGAGTACCAATCCTACTGAGGATTGCAGCTGTTAACTGCCTGAGAGCTGTGAATTACAGGAGGAAATGAAGGCAGCAGCAGGAATTTTCACAGTGGATTGATCAAGAGTGTTGTATGTTGGCAATATCACGAAGGTTATAGAGTTGAACGGATTTATGTACGTTGGAGAAGTAGGAGGCAAGAGAATACCAAATACGTAACACCTCTGACAAGCATAATATAGGACTGGGATCTAGGAGGAAAAGAAAGGGGAAGAAGAGGAAGTGTTAGGCCCACAGGACCTTTCTCCTTCTTTCACTAAGCATGTTTTCAATACACTAAATTGAAGATACAAATTATTAATGAGTGTAAATTTGGGAATAAGTACACCAGAAAGTATTCCCTCAAAAAACATTTTTAAAGGCCAACAAGAGTCATGGTATGGAGAGCTACTGGCTGGATTTCTCTCATCAATCATGCCTTCTGCAGCCTACATCCTTTGGTCTGTTTGTACACTGTCTAGACTGCAATTTCATCAGAAAAAAAAGAAAGTTTCTTTGGTGCTGTTGATACTACAAATAACATAATAAATGGTCAGGCTGCAGACATCCCCTCAGGAGGAGAAGAAAGGGGGACCTAGAGAAACATTATAGAGAACGATTAAAAAAAAGCTGATCCACCTGTGTGATGTTCAGACAGGCAGACTAGTGCATGAGGAGAATAAATAGTGTGAACATTCTTACACACCAAAGGGTGTAAGAAGATAAATAAAGAAAATTCAACAGTATTGGAAGTGCAGAAATAATCTTCTATTTGCATATGGAAAGGGGATGATCTCAAAGAATCTGTGAAATTAAGGATAATTAACCTCACCTAGATGCACACTTTAATCCATTAACACATGTGAAAGTTTGAATGGAGAAAAATAATGCTGGCAGTACACATAAATAAAAGGGAATAAAAACATATTTTTTAGTGCTATGCTAAGGAGAGATTTCAGAGCTTACAGAAAGCAAATATTTGGCAGATCTTTTGCTAGTTCTGTTCACTTCAGTGGAATGATGACAAGTCATAGCAATGGGCACTATGTCCCCATATTTTACAGGTATTAAATAGCATAACCAAAAAATTAATTGTAAGAAAAGATTAGAGAGAATTATATCACCCACTGAAGTCCAGATTGATTTAAATACTAAGCCATTTTAAGAGAAAAGTCCCCCCTTTTTTTCCTTTCCTTTATTTCCACCCCTTTTTGTCCTCAACAGATTAAAATAAAGTTCCTGTGGTTAGATTTAGCTTTCCTTATGTGTTTTCCTAGGTATTACTACCTAACAACTGAATATATTTTGAAAAGCAGAGTATATATTTTATGTTAAATACAAAATGGGAGAAATGTCTTGTGCACACAAAACCACATAAGGAAAGACAATCCTATTACTTGCAGATCAAAAATTCAGGACCTATGTAAAAATAATTTTTAGGATTTAGGGTATGAAGTCTTAAAGCTGAATGCTTTGCAATGCTTAATTTCACATGTGAGTGACCAGGATTAATTTTATGGCTTTCAGATTGACTGACTAAAAGTGGACTACAATGGGAAAGAGCAGACCATTCAACCAAATAAATCATGACTGTGGTCATCTCTAATAGCAATTAAATGAGACTAAGAAATATTAAATCAATTCTTCATGGCATAAGAATTGCTCCCATACCACATATTTTATCAAGTTTACTCCATCTGATTTCAGCTTACCAAGATATGGCTTTCATAGCTCATAAAATCTGTTTGGTCAACTTAATGTCAGAGTGTAAGACAGATTTTTATTTTGTGCATAAAAAGTGTGTTCATTCCTTTCAGTTGTATTGACATTGTGAAAGGCAAGTTAATTGCCAGCAGCCAGTTCTACAGAAAATCAGAATGTTGGGTGAACAAAAGCATACTCCACTACTCAAGACAACCAGGGGATCAGGCCCAGCCAGCATGGGTTTATGAAGGCAAGTTCTGTTTGATCAACTAAATCTCTTTTTATGACCAGGTGACCCGCCCAGAGGATGAGGGAAAAGGCTGTGGGTGTTGTCTACCTGGACTTCAGCAGAGCCTTTGACAGCGCCTCCCACTACATTTGCCTGGAAAAGCTGGGAGCCCAGAGCTTGGAGAGGTGCATTTTTTGCTGGGTTAAAAAACGGTTGGATGGCCGGACCCAGAGAGTGGTGGTGAATGGAGCTGCATCCAGCTGGGGCCAGCCCTGTTTAGTATTTTTACTGAGGATTTGGACAAGGGGATCAAGTGCACCCTCAGTCAGTTTGCAGGCGACACCAAGCTGGGCAGGCGTGTTGATCTGCTGGAGGTCAGGGAGGCTCTGCGGGGGAACCTGGACAGGCTGGATCAATGGGCTGAGGCCAATTGTATGAGGTTCAGTAGGGTGAAGTGCCAGGTCCTGCACTTTCGTCAAACAACTCCCTGCAGTGCTACAGGATGGGGGAAGAGTGGCTGAAAAGTTGCCAGGTAGAAAAGGACCTGTGGGTGCTGGTCAACAGCAGTGCTGTATGAACATGAGCCAGCAGTGTGCCCAGCTGGCAAAGAAGGCCAAAGGAGGCTCAGGGAAGACCTTATCACTCTACAACTGCCTGAAAGGAGGTAGTAGGCAGGTAGGGGTCATCCTCTTCTTCCAGACAACTAGTGACAGGATAAGAGGACACAACCTCAAGATGTGCCAGGGGAGGTTCAGTTTGGACATCAGGAAGAATATCTTCACTGGGAGGAAGGTTAAGCATTGGAACAGGCTGCCCAAGGAAGTGGTGGAGTCACCATTCCTGGAAGTGTTCAAGAAACTACTGGATGTGGCACTTAGTGATATTCAGTCAAAGATTGGACTTCATAATTTTGAAGGCCTTTTCCACCCTTAATGATTCTATGATTGTATACTCCACAATATTCATCATCTGTAAGACAGGACAAAATACACAAAATGGGGGAAAACTGCCCCCAAACTACCAAAAACTGGTGAAACTATCAGGAAACTGAAAGGAAGAGGTTCAGTGGTAGAGTTAGGTTGCTGATGAACGGTGTAAGCATAGTCCTGTCCTGCAGACATCACCAGCACAAAATGCAGCATCTTTACGATTAACATACTGAAGGACAGCAGGCCTGTTCCCTGCAGTATAACAACGCCTGATGGCTAACCCTTACCCGACGAGTTCTGCAATTCCTCATGTAGGCAACCCAAATACCACTGGAATAGCTAACTATCAGTACTTTGGAAGCATTTTTTTATGCCTGACCTTCATGCCAGGTCCACGGCCACTGGGGATGAGAGGAGCAGCCTGAGTTGGTGGCACGCTATGAGTAAAATGTGACTGTAGAAATATTGGTAGTGAAATTACTGGTAGTTGATATTCTTCAAGTCACTTGGCTGTAACTGTACCTGTGAGATCAGCACATCAGCTGCCACAATCACACATTGTCAGATGTCTTCAATTTAGTGCTCTTATAACCCTGGTTAGCAAGCAAATAGCATATAAAATACAAACCAATGATATTTACCTCACAGCTGCCCAAGGCAGTGTTGACAATAATCATGAAACCAAACCTGAAGAGTGTTTTCTTTGGATTTTTGTATATCTGCCTCAACACCCATGATTACACCCCATCTCCCTAGTATAGCAGGTTTAACACACAGAAATGGGAATAAAGCTGCAGATTTACTTGCTGAAGTCCTAAAGGCATGAGCTTTGACTTCAAGAACAGAACTTAACACCAGTCCTTGAACAACAACTTGCATTGACAACAAAGCCCCAGTCCTCATCCTCAAACTGGGCTGCATCTGGAAAGCCACAAATCAAATTAGTAACTGGAATTTAAGCTGATCTTGCAACTGGCATTGATGCTCACTTTGCCAACCACCACAGGTACCACATACTCAAAAAATCCACAAAGAATAACAAAATCCTTCGTCCTCATCCTTGCTTTGATGCAAAATTTCTCCACTGTACTGGTCAGGTCAAAGGACTTGACTAATGTCAATCTTTCCGCATTCTTTTCATCTGCTATAGAATGGAGACCACCAAAGCTGGACAACGGACAATCAGCACTACACAGATATGACCTTGCTGACTTCGCCTGCAGCTGATGCCAATTCCCTCAGGTCAATCCAGGAATTGTCATCAGTTTTCCAAAGGTGCTAGTAAGAATCAAATCCCATCAGAAACAGTTCATAATTCTCAACAGCCTTTAAAATGAAAATACAGAAGCCTAAACGCAAGAAGAGAATGACAGCACACGGACTGTAACCTCAAGTAAGCATTACATTTCTTAATTATGATAAGGCTTTTGGGTTTGGCCTTTCAAACAACTACAAAATGGTTCAGCAAATGCATTTTGTGCTTATCTGTTGTGTTCTTTTTTGTCCGCACAAGTGGTATAGAAATTTCCAAGCTACATCATTTTAAAATAAGATAAAACTAACTCCATTTCACATATGAATCTCTCATAAAAGATCACACTGATTTTTATCTTCTTTATAATACACTGGGTTTTTATACATTTTATAACCTTCTGCATCTTCCCCATGGCAAGTAAATGAAAGGAAACGTAATTTACTTGATGAATTAATATGAGATTTTAGCTTTTTGCCTTCTCTGCTCTTCTGTGTATATAACTGCTGACCGTGAACAAACCTGGCAATAAAAAATATTGACAGATCTTTGATTTACTGCTTTCAGTTAGGCTATAGAAAGCAAGAAAAATTAAAATCACTGGAGGAGAAAACAGCCTAAGTACATTACAGCATCACGCTCTCATTCTGAACACCAGACCTCATCCAGCAAGTCAAGTCCAGATCCAGAAGAACTAGGCATTTCATTCCGTACTGTAATCTGCAATGCCTGCTCTGATGCTAGCCAGAGCCTGACTTCACTCCTGTTTAATCCTGTTAAACTGTTCCTGACATGCCTTCAGTTTTGCTGCCATGCCTCCTGCAAAACAGCACGAGCAGCTAAATCCCATTGATGCTAGCCAGGATCCACAGGTGTGGGAGGCAGGTCCTGACCTTATCACTCTTATCACACTGATAGGATCTGGACCATTACAAAATACAATTATGAATGTCTGAATTCACAGCAAGCAGCAGTGCTGCTAATACCTACATAGTACATAGTAGGATAGTGGTTATAAAATGTGTTTTGGGAGCAGGAAGCTTGAGTTCCAGCACCAAAAATGTCTGCTAAAGGACCATCTACTCTGTCAGACTACTTGGTCTACACTGCCTTCCTTCTTATTGTGCAAATGTAACCAAATAGAACATAATTTATTTCTATTGTATATGTAAGCTGAAAGAACTGAAAAGAGAATATATTTCTGAGGAAGGAAAATAAATTTTCATAGCAACTAGCAAATATTTGCTGGACTAAAGCCTTATTTAATCATCAAAGTCCAGACCCCTACTTTTCAGTGAAAGAAGCTTCATCCTTTCATTAATGCTGCTCGCATACTCTGCTATAATTTTAGATTTTATAACCTTGCTATGCACTGTTAAGAGTTTGAGTACAAATCCATTTTTATTCATTAACTTTAGTAAGCTACAGAGCTCCAAGACTGAGCACCTCTGCCAAGCAACAGCAGAGCACAAAAATTTCCCTATTCTGGCTAATTACACAAAACAAGGAGTCACAGGTTTAATAATCAAGAATATCTATCAAACAAGTAAATAAATATTTGTACTGAATATGTTATTTTAATGATTTTGCATTGGAGCATGTTTTAACTTTTGGTGGCAGGATTAATTTTAAACTCATATTTAATAAGTTGTTTTAGAAACCACAACTGGCTATCTTATTTAGGATGCCTTATTATGAATGACAAATCTGTAACTTAATTTTTATTGGCAGCATGTATTATCACATTAATAAAAAATAATTCTATTTTTTTGCCTAGATCAATCAACATAATTACTATATTTATAAAGCTGTAATGTGATATATTATTTAACTGATCCTAATGATCAAAATACATATCCTGAATGCAGAGTAGGTGGGTGACCTTAAAACACAACACTAATAACAAAGAGATCTTTTGACTATACTAGTATCTTTGAGAAACAAATTGTAGGGAGATGCTACAAAGGAGAGAAAGAACTGTGTAAGTAGAAAAGCAACCTTGAACCCAGCTGCCCCTTCCTTTTGGCACAGCCTTGTGGAATTGGATTTTGAGTCAGATTGAGGAGGTGATCCAATAAAAGCTCATCATAAAAACTATGCTATTGGTGCAACACTACATTTCAGCCAAGTCAGTTCCTGATGCAGCTGACCCTGCAGGGTAAATGGCAGGAGGGTGGCAGGAAAGTACAGTCCAGGTAGAGCCTAAAAGCCCTGTCAGCAGTGGCATGAACTTAAGACAGGCTCCATATAAACACTTACACGTGTTTGTGCAAACATTTCCCAAGCCCCAAAACCAGTCTGACCTACGAATTCTGCTCACAAGCACAGTACTCCAAACAATATTCCTGGCTAGATTGATACAACTATTTATGGAGCCATGTTGTGAACAATATCACTAAGAGTAGAGCTCCATTTAAAGAAACAGAAAACAGAATTAAACCCAAGAAGCTTTTTCAGATTATTGAAAAATTCTTTTCCTAGTTTATTTCCAAGTCACATTAGCGAGTATCAATGAGCAGCCAAGGCAGAAATCTCTCAAATTTTGCTGTCAGCGTGAAAGGGTTTGTTATCACACCTTTACAGTAAGCAAAGACTATGCGAGCTCCCTAAATTGCCACTCACAAATACCCTTGTAAATTGCTGCACTCATTGGGTAAATATGGTGGTTTAACACAGGGGAAAAGGTGATATGGGAGGCCAGCTGGCAGCCTGCTGTCACTGGGGGAGAAACCTTTGAGATATCATTACCTGTCCAATGAGCTCTAGCAGAAGGTTAATTTAGAAAATGTACAGCTTTGTTCCAGCCCAGAAAAGGCGTCAAAGAGGGTCAACCCAGAGCCTGGTCCCCCCACACCTGTATTACAGCTGTGGCTATTTGATGAATTGCATGGGGGTGTTTGCTTGAGCAGCACGTTAACTGCTCACCTCCTTTCCATAAATCAGGAAGGAGTCCTTCCCAAAAAAAACCAACCAAGCCCAGAAAAAACAAAACCCAGAACAAGCAAGTTGATCAAAGCTAGACAGGTTCTTTTGCATTCCTCATGGCATCAGCTTTTGATCTGCTGTTTCAGTTTATTTATTTCTTCAATTAGTAGTAAATTAATTTCTTCCTACTATCTACTTCCTACTTTTTTTTTTTACAATTATTTATATCCTTTAGACTGCTATCTGAGTCAATTAATTAAGTGGCAATGGATTTGTTTAATTTACCTAGTCATCCACACACCCTTGAAAACCAGGTATTTTTATTACAGCCATTAAAAATCAGGTACTACTGTAAGTAAGGTGACAATAACATTATCATTAGCAATAACATTAGCAATACCATTATCATCCTCATCATCATCATCTGTCCCATTTTATTTTGATCAGCATGGTAAGGTTCAAGAGCACTACTTCAAGACAAGCTTTGCAGGACACATAAGCAAAGGTAGTCAAAGGTTTCTATCACTTTACACATCTAATGTTCTGAATCCAAATGCTCATTTTAACAGACTGCCAAATATGAAGAAACATGAAATGCCTTCTAGAATCTCTTCAGAAAGCTGGCCCCTTCTGCCCTGTATCATGAATATCTGTTAATGTGCTTATGTGCAAAAATCACACTATTAATAACATCTTCTAGCTTGGCTCTCAGAAATAAAGCCTGCACTACTTTCATTTATTCCCTGTAAAAGTTGTGTCCCTAAGCGTTAAAAAGAAGAATAAACTCTCTCCTAAGGAAAGCATATATTTTGTGTAACTGGAGTCTTATAGATTATAGCCAATTTATATTTGGAAGTAAGCAGATGAGGACTCTCTTAGTTAATTTCTGCATTTATGGAAAATTTAAAACACCGCCAAACTCACAGCTTGAATACTGTATTCATAGCACTTGAGAAAAAATATTTTCATATTTTCTTCATTGTAGAGTAAAAATTAGCAAGGGATCTATACATCTCCTAATAATTGGTGCAGAAATGAAGCCTGACACAAAGTAGAGACATTTCTCCCCTCCTTCCTTCTAAATCAATTTTTCATATACACACCAATTTTTCCTCTCTCTCCAACACTGCCTGTCTACATTTCTAGCTATTTTTGCTCTACACAACCCTCACACACACGGAATTTAGGGGCTAACAGAGTGCAATGTGCAACAATAAGCAATCATCAGAAAGAACAAAAATTACAGAATATGCAAATCTTAACCTCAATTGCATAACATGAAGCAAAAAATGTCTGACAAAAAAAATAAAGAATCCTTTAGTAATTTATTTGGTTTTGTAACCCACTGAGTGCACAATAAATGTAAGTAAACCAGCAAGTTCTTCAATTTAAGTCAGCTATGTACTTTACAAATATAATTCAGATGGCCCAGCTTTGAATATGGAGGTGGCAGAGCCAATCCAAGAAAGTTGAAGGATATCACCTATGATCCATGTTTAAGCAATGACATGCAGAAGCATCACAAAGTCATCACCACTCTAAATTTAACACAAGACAGAGCTTTTAAACACTCTCAATATCTAAAATTGAGCTTACCACAAAATACTTCCTGACCCCAAACTAAAAATCCTCATTAGGATTACACTTATGCATAGAGCAAATACTCTGTTCAGTGAGGGGCTAGTGAAATTTACCTGAAACATATTATCGTGCCAACTAAGCCATACCCATCAATAATGAAAACAATTGTGTGTACACACCCCTTCACAAGCTGCAGATCTTCAAATGAATGCAGCAACATCTATGTCATTCAGAATTATGGGGCCAGAAATACCTCTATTCCCTTTTCAGACTAGTCTAGATGTCTAAATGAAACCATAAGATGCACAGCCTTTCCTTCTACAATTTGTCTCTGTTCATACAAGCTCTGTGCACAAACCCAATGACATGATGGCCACAAGACCAGCATGTTACATGCACACAAGTCATGTAACACGCATACGCAGTCAGATGGAGCACTGTGTGACAAACGTTTCATTTGCGTCAATGTGATAGATGCACCTTCATCAAATGGGGACTCAGGAGCAGACTGTCCTCCTGAGCTACACATGCCACACAGAAATGCCAAGTTACAAAAGCTCCCAGGCCACAGCAGTCCAGAGCCAGCTAACAGGGCCAAAGAGAAAGGAGTCATGAACCTGCAGCACAAGTGGATCCCAGCATATTACAACAGATGCATTACAAACTCCAATACTTTATTCACCAATACCTCTTGTGCATGAATTGAGAGCTTTTAAATAGCCTGATCCAATACCTGACAAACCTTAAGCATTCACAAAATACACCCCCTAACAAAAGGAACATTGTATGAGGGAATAGCCCAAGCACATCTACAAGCACAGAATGTGGCTAAGTTTCATAGTGTAATATTTAAGGAAAGCACACTGTGTACTAGCAGCAATATTTAATTAGTAAAAGTGGATTAAGTTCCAGGAAGGAAATAAGAGGGGATGACAGGGTATAAATTGTCCACATCAGTGATACAGATGGAAGCAACTCTTTTTTTCTGATAAAGAATTCTCCTACAAACAGGACACTAGAGTCCTATACTGTTCCTGTACTTCTTGCAAAGCAGAAGTCAGCTGCTTTGAAGTGGGAGATGATGAAAATCAGATGGCTAGGTCCATTTGCTCAGCTCCAGAATTCTCCGAAGTCTTTTGTTTTCTCTTAGGAAAAGGAAATTCTCTGTTCTGGGAACTGGTTCTGAACATTTTGGATTTAGCCCCTTCAGTGATCAAAACAGTTAACTGGAATGAATTTCAGCTTCAGCGATCAGAAGAATGAGATGGTGCTGGCATGTAGAGGAATTCTTCGGTATCTGCTCTGCAGAAATAAAAATTAAAAACATAGAAACTCCAAAAAGAAGCGTATGTCCAACTTGGTGTATACAGAATTTGTATATCCATATGTCTAGGGAGGATTGAGGCCTCCCTGAATATTCAGACAATATGTCTCTAATACTAAATCACTTTATCACATGTGCTACTCTTAGATGATCCATGCCCTATTTCCTCATTACTTTTTTCTCAAACTAATGGATGAGAGCATTTGTAGTGTGGTATTTAAACTATAAACAGAACAGATATTCTTATTAAACCAAAAGGATCCCGGTAGTTTTGTCACATCTATGTGCTAAATTTGTAGCCCTTTAATTTTCATTGTTGTATAATATTCCTCCATTTTCTGGAGAAACTAAAAAGACACATTAGAATAGCAAACTGCTGAATAATGAGATTCTGCTCTCAATTGCTTCCATCTCTCATGCATACTATTGGTACCTGTCCATGATGTTAGTTAATCTCAGCTGACTTTACTGGAGCTTTTCACCATATGGCCAAAAAAATGGCTTGTTTTTCCCAACCTCTGCCATGCCATTTCATTCCTAGACCTGGTCCCATCCTTTCCCATACCTCCTCAGAGAGTGACAGCTTCCCCCCACCAGCAGCTATACAGCAGACACATGGCAAGAGTCTTTTCATTTAACTTCTTAAACAGTTTCTTAGTGAGCTCTGGCTCCTGTTAAAGAACACAAGTGGGAATCACAGCAGCTAAAGTTTCACAACAGAGCTATTATATTTCATCCATACAAGAGACATTGGAGAGAACAGAGTAGAGAGATGGGGATATCTGGGCTACAGTGTGTGCTCTTTCCACTTTGTACCACTGTTTTCCACTTTGCTTGTAAATACGTCAGCATATTTTATTCTCAAGATCTCAATCCACTATACAGAATCAGAGCTTGTTTTCTAGTTGGTCTCGCCACATAACCTCATTTCCCCCCCCTTCCTTCCCAAGTGAAACTGTAGCTTTTGAAGAAATGTTATAAAGATATAAAACTCCCAGACTGGAGCATAACAACTGAGTCTTTAATGCAGGACCTTGTTACTGGACAACAGCCAGGCCCAGGATCTGAAGAGTAAGATGCAAGAACCCCACAATCAACAAAACTACTCTTCTTCTCTCCTTTCTTCTTGTCTCCCATGAAGGGTTCAACATAAGTACAATAGTTAAATAGGCTAAGGTCAGGGGTTTATTCTTTCTTTAAGGTTTTCTGAATGAACTGTCTTTTCTTGTGTTACATGCATAAATGTCCAACCTTTCTCCAAGGACGTTAAACTCCCTGCCAAAACAAGTCATGGCTACAAATTTTCTTCACAGGAAGAATGTTACCCCATTGTTTTTTAATTTATGCTTTTTCAATGTTAGACATGGAGTCAAAAGCTTATAATATCTAATCTGAACTATACAGTATTTCATAATCCCTCTGGTTAGTGTTCCTTTGTTCATTTTCTGGCCAAGATAAACAAGTCCAGTCTTTGTTTTCTATTTCCCACTTCTGAAATGTGAAACATTTGACATCAGTCACAGCTTGCGTTGAGAAGCTGGCTACTGTATCTGCACAGTCACATCATACAGCACTAAAAAACCTCATCTCCTTGACTGACTATGAAGCTGACATTGGTCAGCACTGCAGAAAAGGAAAATCTCAGTCTCTGACAGTGTCCTAGAAAGTGATGGATCAGGGCCAGTAAAGATCTTTCTCCACAGATGATGCTCTAAGCCTTGATGTCTCTATCCATGCTTCTGTCCACAGGTTGCAGTAAGGTCTCTTGAGCCCACGGGAACATTCGTAATGACTAATAACTAATTGTTGCTACTGATCACTTATTCATGAAAGTTGAAAAGGCATGAAATGATCTCTTAAAGGAGTGACCTCAACCAGTGTCCCAGAGTCCTCCGTCAAAAAGGAAAGTGGAGTTGGTTGGTCTGCCTTCTTCAGATCTTTATCATTGGATCTGGCATCAGACACCACTGCTGTGTATCTCCACAACAACTTCTGACATTTAGATTCACTTCACCATAAAGTATAGAACTTTTTTAACTGGCAGATGTTTCAAATTTGGAAATTTACCATTTACTGGAAGGCCAGAAGCCTTCAGTGTGCTGACTGAAAGGTAGGATGCAATAATGGTGCATGGAGCAGAATGGAAATCAACCCACAGAAAGGCTGAAGAATACAAAGTGACATTAGGGAATAATGGAACACTATTCCCCAATGTGGCCTAAAGCAAGCATGGTACCAGTGCAGCTCAAAATTTACTCCAGTAGAAAAGTGATGGTGGGAAGCAGCATGCAGTTGGAGGAAACCCAGTGTCTCATCTGAAAAGATGAAAATTAAACTTGACATTTTAAAAAAGTCGGTTCCATGGTGGAAAAAAAACCCAAACCAAACCATCATCAATACACACGTGCTACTATCAAAGAACTACTTTCCAAAAAGAGCTGAAAGCCAGGAATGAAAAAAGAGAAAAACAACCTTCACACACACAAAAAAAAAAAAAAAAAAAAAAAAAAAAAAAAAAAAAAAGTCAGGAAAATAACATTTTTAAATGTGATTCTTCCTACAGGGTGTTAAAGAATACGCTTTAGAAATTTGTGAAAGAATTAATTACGCTGAGAGTGACGGGGTTTGGTGGGAAAGCAACTGCTCTACCGCAAAGTAAGTGTAGTCCATCTGGCCCATCAGTTCTACACATTCACGCTTAGAGAATTAAAGAAGCCTGTGCACTTTAGCATTCAAGCCCTGTATTTTGCACATGCAGTTTTTTGTGACAGGAAACAGAAACATGATCTCCACATAGCCACCATGCTCTGTGCTCCATTACAATTCACAACTCTGTCATTTGAGCTGCTTTCACATCTGTAACCTAACGCTCCAGCAGCCCAGCCTAAACACACATCTGGTAATCTCATGCACGTCGCATGCACCGGGACCACAGGTGGGGTGATACAAATTGAGTCTGTTTGGAATTGAATGCAGAATGGATTGGAAGTACATCTAGAAATAATTGAACACAGTGACCATAGCAGTAGCAGCTGAAGCTTATGAGCAGTGAGATGTCTAATAATTCTTGGTAGAGCTACTTTACCATTAACACACACTCATAAATAGCCTACACTGAAGAAAGAAACTGCTTCTTCTTGAGAGCAGCTGAGCTGAACAGGATTGCCACAGAGCAGGCAATGCTTGCCAAGCACTTGATTATAATAATTATCTGCTAGGCTGTGCATTATGCTCAAAAATATTTGTAAGCAAGGTGAAGAGATTCATGGAAAAAACGAACAACAAAATCAATACTTTGTATTCTGATTACAGGGCAAAACTTTCTTTGAAATTACTATACATTCTCCATCAGCCCCAGAGGCAATCTCTAAACGCACTGTAAAATGGAACAGTAAGATTTACATTTATTTTCTCTCACTAATGACAACTGAAAATGTTGTGGGTTTTTTTTGTCTCTGAAAACTATCCATAGATATTGTAGTATTCTTTACTCACGAAAGATTGTCATTATCAGGAGAAAATATCAGGCAAATAAATGCACAGCTTCACACATGCACTACTACTACTACTACTATCCTTTGTATTATAAAATCCAAGGTGATAAATTAAGGAAAGGAAGGGTCTTTTGCCTAGTTGTGCTAACAACACATAATTACAGCCAATGGAAGTTAACTGTCTTTGCTCCTGCAAACTATTTCAGCAGTCTCCTATAAAGTCAAAGGAGATAGATTCATTAGTTAAACATAAATAATCCTTAAAAGACCCTTCACATCATCTCCTGATTCTTCTGTCACTTGTCCACTGCCAACATCATGATCTCATTTCCTGCAGCCTTCTCCCTTTTACCCACTCCTCCTCTGCAGGATTCAGTCTGCTTCTCCAAAATTAGCCACACCACTTAAAGAGCACAAGTTCATAACAGTGGCTGCGCAGTTCCCTGTGCCAACATTTAGTGTGCTGAATGCACAGTCACTCATGAAACATCTGTCAAGTTTAAGTCTTCTGGAGTGCCACATATCATACGCTATTGCAGTTAGAATGGACAACAGTACAGGCAGGTACTGAGAGCCAGTTCATCTGTTCTGTAACAAACTGAATTTACTTTTTTTCTGCTGATCAGAATTAAAGGTGAGAAGGCTCAGTTGTCTCATCCTAAGAGTAACAGTGGCATTTTTGGATCACCAATGGTTCCCACCCCTCCTGTGTCACAGCAGTATAAAGGCACACGTCACACTATACTTAGCCTGGAAAGACATGACTAAAGAGTAGACAAAAAAAATGTTTCCTTTTATTTTCAGAATAAAATCTAGAATGAAAATAAAACTACAGAATGCAACAAAAATAAGGGTTTTTTTCTCCAATCTATTTTCTAACCTCTTATATGATTTCCTATACAATTACAAAAGGTTATTCTATATACCAGTTCAAAAAGCTGGAACTGTAAACTGTTCCTCTACTAAATCCTGTGGCAATTCACCATCTTTACAGAAGAGAAGTTCTTACTTCATTTCCACTTAGTCCTATAGACATCTTCTACAGGCACCATTTAAGAAGCTAGAGAACACACCAAAATCAGGAGCAGGAGATACTTTGCAGGACATACTTTGCAGGACAGACCAAGGTTTGAATTATTAGGACTAGTAATAATGTGGATTGAGCACTATGAAGCACAGTGCTGTACAATTTTACTACAGAGGCAGAAAAGGAGAAAAGGGGAAACTCGGTACAAAACCCCAGGAAAATGAGATTATCAGAGAAATCCAGGTCTTCAGCCTTTAGAAAAAGCAACAGATACACACTACGGCTACCAAGTGATACAGTCCTTTGTGCTAAAGCTGCCTTCAATAATAATACCATACTGGCTACAGCATCTGGCTCTTCACAGCCACAATGCAAAAGTCTTTCTTTTCTGACTCCTTGAAGATCCACTTGCACCAAATTAGAGTAAAACACCCATTCATAGACAACAACATTGATTTCCAAGATAATTTCAGAGCCAAAAAATACTTTTCCTAAAGTCACTGAGGTTCCTCCACCTCAGCCCACCAGCAGCTAAAAAAAAAAAAAGTGTCCTGTAAAGACATTGACACCAGCATTATTCAGTGTTCTGGCTTGCCACAGCTTTTCCAGGAAGATGTGCAGCTTCACACACAGCAAACTTAAAATCCCAAATTAAAGTTCATATTTGTTTTGTAAATGTATGGCCACACACCAATATCTTTTAAAGTACATAACATACAAGAAGGCAAAGGAAGGACAGGTTGAGAACAACTAAAGGACAGTAAGAAAATTGTAGAAACTGTCTAAATTAAAAAAAAATTGAAAACACTTAGTAAACCATGACACAGAATAGAAGAGAAATGCAGTTAAAGGTGGGGTTTTTTTCACCCAATTCTGAGAAAAGGAAAAAAGTTCTAAACTTCCACTATAAAATTAATATAGAATTATACTACAGAGATAAAAATGACAAAACAAAATTAGAGATTCCATAACAAAGATTAAAAAAACATGGCAACGTTGCCCTGAATTCCTACTGTTCTGCATCACAAAATAATCAGGATTTTAGTAACAGTATCACAGTAGCATGCAAAGGCATTTGCAAAATGTATGGCAAAATCAATTTCTCAGCACAGGCAGTATTCTCTATTACTACACGAAATCCAGATGGACTGATTTGAACTGACCATGACTGCACTCCAACACATTTTGAAACTAACCCCAGTGCCACCACCTGTGGGTTTCAGACAAAAGAAAAACCCTGGATGCAGGCCAGCATGCAGAAAAAGGTCTCTTTCTCACCATTATTTTCCTCCCTGTAAGTATCTCCTTTCTATCCTACCATCTAATCTATAATCTGATGAAAAATAAGTGCTATTTGCTCTAGCTTCCCTCCAGTCTAAATGCCTCCTTTAATTACAGAATACATCTTCAGGGTTTCAAAATTCTTAAACTAAATTTTTTTACAAATAAAAAAATCTTATGCAATTTCTTCTTTCCTACAGAATTAATAAAAATATATTTAACACAAAATTCAAAGCAAACTGTGCCATAGTATATTTGCTTGCCTTTAAAAATCTTTCCCCTCACAAAGACTTCCATTATTTTTTAATATACTAGCCATGGACTGGGAAATTTCAGAAAAACGATCACTAGCTTTATATCATCATCACCCTGGCATTCAAAGGAAGAGGAATGCAAACTCTGCACCTTTATTAAGGCTCATTTCACACCTAGTATAGAAAATAACACCACTTGGTGGTAAATAGTATCAGTAATAAAATATGAGCAAAGTCATGCTGCCATGGACTCATCTTAGTCCTGTGCCTTGAGATAACTTGCCCAAAGACAACAAAAAAAGTTACTACTAAATATTGATAATGTTTTGCAAAATAAACACAGGGATAAAGACAAATTATGGGAAGCCTGGAGTGATCAGGTCTTCTGGACTGCAGCTTCAGGAGAGCCCTCTGTTTCCAGGCAGCTGCGGGCAGGTGTGACTGCTGCTGTGGATAACAACACTACAGAGACCCTGGCCACAGCTCAGGCTACCAATGCCCAAATATTGAATGCAACAAGGAAAAAAACATATTTCAGGAATTAAGATGTACAATTCATGCATTAAGTGTAAAAAGTCTATTCTATGGTTATTTCTGGACTTCCAGCAGTAAAAGCAAAGAGAGTACGTCATTACTGAATGGGATAATTTCATGACAGAAGTGAGAAACGTCTCTTGCTGCAAAATACATTGGAACAAAATCTCTTCAAGCAAGTAAAATTAGCACAGACCTTAACAAAAGAATTAAACCCTTAATGAATACCTGCTCATCAAATCATTGTGTCTGTCAGAGTAATCTCACCTTGAAATCAAGCTCATTAATTAAAAAAACCAATAATTACATGACATCAAGTGATATAACTCAAAAGATCAAGTGTAGAAAACTACAGCCTTTAGCGAACAAATCCTGTGATAAGAGTGTTTGCAGCATGTCTGTTTGCTTTACTTTACATGCAGCTCCCCTGCATTCTTTGAGGAATTAGCAGTGCTGATGCTAACTCCAAAGATCATCTGGCTTATCCATGGGCCTATTGGTCATTGATAGACACACCGACAAACTTTAAAAGCTTCTCATCTTCAAATGTGTTACCAACATCAACTAGGAAAGTAAGCTGCTTCTGCTATTTTGCAGATAACAAGTACCTACAGTTTTGAACTTTGAACCAATGGAAATGAGAAAAACCTGCTTGCTTAGTGCCAAGACAAAGTTCTGAGGTGAAACAGCATTTTTCTACAACACTTTAAAGTATGAATAGTACTGGATCCTCTCTGCTGCATGCAGAAACAGCTCATCATGTGGACATTGTCTCTGTATGAAGCTGTAGCAGCTGTCTCACATTAACATGCTTAACATAAATACAGTTATAATATAGATGCAAAACTATAAATTAATTAATTTTAAGCTAGTATATTGTTGATATAAGTTCAGTGAGCATCAGAATCCCATAAATCTCTGCTACTATTGAGATCTTGATCCTTATTTTCTTTGGCTGGATAACAGCTAAACAGATCTACTCTCCCTCTTTTTAGGGCTTTAGTCACTCAGTAAAGTAATTATTTTTTTTTCTATTGGTTTAACCTGTCCATAATTACATACTACTTTTATCAAATTCAAAAGGTCACACAGCAGTCATTTTGTGTGTTACTAAATAATGTCATGTGAACTGCATTTGGAGGTTTTAATGTAAACAAGTGTAATGAGACTTTATGAATTTTGTGGGAAACTGAAATATTTCCTTAATATATATTTGGTTCCCATAAAAACCCCAAACTAACAGCCCTGGCAAAATGAAAACCCTTCTCTCCTCTGACAGGACAAGTTCCTGTTGATGTGTATCGGCACCAATCACAAAGGAACACACTTTTAGTACAGAGGTTTCACTACCTGTACACTTTTGGATTTTTTTTTTTTTTTTTTTTTTTGCTTGGCTGCCAAAAGGAGTAGTTTCTCTTACAGGGGTTTCGGTGACAAAGACAAATGAAGCAGCAGTAACCAGCCAAAGATATCCAGTCCCATTCATGAAGGCTAAGAAGGAATAAGGAGTAAGACTATTAATTAATAACATGATACAAAGCTGTTCCTAACAAGCTGGGCTTGTAAGATAAAGGCAAATTTAACTTTTCCTTGTTTTTCAGCTATGTCATATTCCCTTTTAAAAATCTTTTGAGAAGCACTTCAAAGCACACCATATTTGGCTATCCATTTATTCAACTCCTCTATTTATTTACTGTCTGTAAATTCCCAATTCCTGAGTAAACCAAATGAGGCACATGACAAGAATTGCCTCAAAGTCTATGCAGGAACTGCCAAGAAGTGGGATTCCTCCCAGCTGGGGATGTTACTGCCATAAACGCCTCGCAGGTGTTATGGGCCTTGTGCTGAGATGGTTTCACAGCTCTTTTCAGAAAATCATAAAATATTCCTGGCTCTTCCTCTACCCAAAACCAGTGGGGAAAAATCAAATATAATGGCTTATGTACTGCTAACATCTCTCTCTGCTATCATGTACATGAGCACTATTTTCCAGGTATACAGGATGTAAGATATCTTGTGAATACTAGATAGCTGACTGAACCCTAGCAATCCTAAGGTTATGTTAGTGAAAAAGAAAAGTTGTTAAAAAACCCTACCACCTTTCAACTATCACCCATATCCAGTGTAATCTCCCTACAGAACATTAAGCTACCCATTTTGGTATTCATCTGAATTTATCATTCTTCCCAAACATTCAGAAGGCCAGAAGAGCTCACAGGGTTCTGTTCCAGCCACAGCTGGACTTAATCACAGTGATCACAAGCTCTTTCACCTGTAGGCCTCACAACTTTGACTGCAATGGAGCAGATAACTGAACACACCACAGCTTCAAATCCTGGAAAGGCTTCTACCAAACTGAAAGACAGAACGGCAGTTGCTCAGCAACCACAGTCACTCAGCACATCTCCTCTCCATTTATTCTTCTCTGACTAACTCTCCACTAAATAACAGGTCCAATTTAAGGCTCCCATCCTTATCTTTAGACTTCTTCATTGGAAATGTCTTACCTCTGGAAGAAACTGCTTTTCAAAAGTGACAGAACCATTAGTTTCAAGTTACGTTTCAAACTCTTGTTTCCATGATGAACACAAAAAATGTGAGGATCATTTCCAGAAGGGATGAGGACAGCAACAAACCTTAGATTTATCAAAATAGAAGGCAAAACCATTTTCCTAAACTACTCTTCTGACAGTAACAGATAAACCAAAATGCCCCTCACCCTCAAGTAAGCAGTATTTGGTCAGGAACATCAAAAGAAAGCAGAAAGAAACATATCTGTGTTCCCTTAGGCAAACAAGCACCGTGTCCAAAGGCACCACTAGTTTCTGAATGAGACAGATGCATAAGTCCTTCCCTTGCACAAAATTAAATTTATTCCAGATGACTACAGAACTTCCCTTCTTCTCAACAAAGCAATGAACACTGAAGTAGCTGTTCAGTGGGAAGAATTTTCAGCTGTGGTTCAATGAGGTCCTGCATTGCAAGAATGGAGAGTCTCAGACACAGTGGCAGACTCTGGAGAACCTGAGGGACTCTTGGTGATAACACAGGTACATAAGCAAGGAGAGGGAAAGGAAAGAACAGAATCACTGAATGGAAATTACAGCAAAAGAATTACTATTACTTGGGGCTGAAAGAAAATACATTGCTGACATCCATTATGGGAAGGAGATCTGATGCAATTTTGAGGAAGTGGAGGAGCATCGTCACATTTTCAACACTATTTATACTATTCTATCTATTAAGTTCATGTATTCTTATTGACAGACGTAAAACCCATTCACTTTCAAACACTATTGAACACAGTTGATGAGGAGATCTTAAAGCTTATTAAGATAATACTTCACTACACAGAAGGTCAAAGCACATCTTTTCAATAGCAGTTATGTAACTACATGAAAATCACAGAAGGATGTATTACAAAAACAGTATTGTTACAGTATCATTATTCAATATGCCTAAGAAAAATAGATTTTTTTTCTTACAGTAGCAAAAGGCCAGTAGATTGATGAGTTTTATAAATTAGACTGTGTTCTTTCTACAGTAATTCGTGTTACACAGTAGTGCCTCATTTTACACTTTAGTAATTTCTTTGCCTGTATCATCTGGCAGTGCCAAGCTTCAAGTCCAAGGGTCTGAATAAGGAGGTGGCACCAGAGCACTGCTCTATAAAGACTCTCAACTCCTGAGAAGCATCAGGTCAGCTACACTGTCTTCTTTTGTCCCAGAAGATAATGCATACAAAACTCCTTTACTGTAACTACATCTGCTATGCATCTAGTGCCAGCATAGTAAAAATATTTTTTATGGTTTATTTCAAGTTCTGCCCAGTGGAGTTTTCTTCATGCTTTTGTGATGTAGCCTCCAGAACAAAGTTGCTTGTGAAAACAAGTACACTCACACCTACTCATCTACAGTCACAGCTGAGGATAAGCAGCCATGGAAAGAGTCATCACCCTGGCAGAGAGAATAATATCCAGGCAAGTGGAAGGAATGAGAGTATTTTCAAGCAGTCAGGTTTCTTGCAGCCTAAAGACAATGAACACAAGTCTCATGGAAGCATGTGAGCCCTTTCAAGAAAAACTAAGAGCAGCTGCTAAATTTCTCACTCTGCTTTGAGCCCTGATTTCACAGTGAGGAGTCAGTATCATATTTACAAAGAAGAGTGGGTGCTTGTTTCTTTTTCAGGACAGGACCTGACCTATTGGTTCTGTAGCTCCTCAGATGAAGGCACTTGGACACACTACAGCTGCACAGCTCTGGAAGAAAGCAAATTTCATTCTGTAACAAAATACTGCCCACAGTCAATCTGAAGGTATAAAATGTGAAGCTTTAAATTTGTTTTAGGACAGTTGTTGATGAACTGTATCTGAGAGGTATGCAGGCTATCTACACAGCTGGGGTGGAATTTTTCTGCAATAGAGACACCTGGAAATTTGACAATTACTGTAAAAATAATCTCACAAAGTTTTTAAATTCCTGATGAAATACTGCTACCAAACAATTCAAGCCTTATCTTAAATATCCCTGGACTGTCTGTGAAATCAAGTGGCTCTTCATTTATAGATGCATCTAAAGACGGACTGCAGTGAATCTACGTTTGTTCAAAATTGTGATACTCTTCACAATATCACAGAAATGTAGAGAAAAATGCACAGTAGCAACAATTATAAGTAGAAAACCTCGGAAAGGTAACTCACAACTATAAAGAATTTATACCATAATACTAAGGAAAATAGACCAGTCAGGTTCCAGAAACAAATAGAAATCTAAATGGCAGGGCCAAACACACTGAATTTTGCTGTTCTTCACGGCTGGTAACACTGTGGTCAATGAGATAGCTTAAATTGTTATACAAGTAAAATATCCAAAGCTAGCTCTGAATAAACAGGAACAGTAGTATTATTATAACAGACATCGAGGACACATAGTGACAAAATTAAAACTTCTCTTTCTATTTATACTTGCAGGCTAGCTGACCACATAATTATAGATATATAAACAGATATGTTTACTTAGCAGTAAAGCTCTGGGTACTGGACACTTTCAAGTGCTTAAGAGAGGAATAGACTGAAAGATATCTTTTTTCTTTTACTTAAAGAAAAAATACAGCATTGCCCAACAAGGGTAATCAACAGCTTCAAAATAAGACACTTGCCTCTTTTCAAGTCAGACAGTACTAAAAAAGGAAATCAAGAAAAAAAAGCATGAAGAATAAAGAGTCAGAGAAACTATACCTGAGTGCTTCTTTTCACCCTATTTTTACCAATGAAAGCTTTCGTCTTGAATGGACAAGGAATTCAGAAATAGAACTAGATACTAAACTCCACGATTACTGAACTAGAACTAAAGAATCATCATGGCCAGGAATACAGGAGGAAAAAGATACCTTTTGACATAAATATATAACAACACTGGCAGAACCAGAGAAGCCTGACAGTTAATAGACTAAGCTTTGAAGTTTGGAAAAGTTTGCCAATGCATGCCAGCAATTTCCCACAGGAATGAAACAGACTGACCACTATCTGGGGCAAGACTGTTTGAGATTTACCAACCACACTGCAGAAAGAAAAGAAAAAAAAAAACAGAACTAGGTCTTTCATTGACTTAATTAGAAAAACGGAAATGCTGCCACACACAGAAAATGCCTCATGATAGGACTAAATGTGCCACGTTTGTCACGTTGATGTTACTTAAGTGTTCCTTACTATTAAAGCATGCAAATCCAAATGCTGCTGACAAACAAAATCCAGTTGCGTTATTAAAAGCATATGTAGTGGGTTGACCCTGGCCAGATACCAGGTACCCACTAAAGCCGGTCTCTCACTCTCCCTCTGTGACTGGACAGAGCAGAGAGGAAAAAACCAGCTAAGAATTCATGAGTAGAGATAAGAGCTGGGAGAGGTCAGTGATTGATTACATTCATGGGCAAAACAAGACTCAAAGTGGGGATAGTACTTATATTTATTACTAACAGGATAAGAGCCAAAGAGTGAGAAGTAAAACTGTCTTAAAAACACCTTCCTCCCACCCCTCCTTCCATGTTCTCCCTCCTCCCCCCCAGCAGTGCAGGGAGACAGGGAATGGGGGTTATGGTCAGTTGTTGTTCCTGCTGCTGCTCAGAGAGAGGAGTCCTTCCCCTGCTCCCGTGGGGTCCCTCCCATGGGAGACAGTCCTTGATGGACCTCTCCAGCGTGAGTCCATCCCTTGGGCAGCAGCTCTTCCCAAACTGCTGTCCCGTGGGTCACTCCTCCATGGGGTGCAGTCCTTCATGAATGAGCTGTACTGACGTGGGTCCTCCACAGGGGCCACAAGTCCTACCCGGGAAAACCTGCTCCAGCATGAGCTTCCCTCTCCACGGGCCGCAGGTCTCCGGCAGGACCTCGCTCCATCTTGGGCCTCCCACGGGGTCACAGCCTCCTTCATGCATCCACCTGCTCCAGCATGGGCTCCTCCATGGGCTGCAGGGGGGTCTCTGCACCCCAGTGGTCCTCCATGGGCTGCAGGGGCCTCAGCTCCAGTGCCTGGAGCACCTCCTGCCCCTTCTGCACTGATCTTGGTGTCTACCTTGTTATTCCCATGTTCTCACTCCACTCTCCCCTAGTTGGAATTTCTTCTGTGCAACAATCTTCTGTTCTTAAATATGTGATCACAGAGGCGTTACTATTACTCCTAATTGGCTCAGCCTTGGCCAGCAGCAGGAAGTCCATCCTGGAGCTGGCTGGTATTGGCTCCGTGGAACAGGGGAAGCTTCTAGCAGCTTCTAACAGAAGCCACCCCTGTAGCCCCCCCCCCGCTACCAAAACCCAGCCACAGAAACGCACTACAGCATGTTTTTCATATGAGCAAGTTTTCTAGCAGCACACAGAACAAACCACCATCCTGGTTCATGCTATGAAAAATTCTATCTATTGAGCTGATAAATATTATAATGCAAAAAGTTAACACGAACAATTGGAAAGAAACCCCATATAACTTAAGTCTCTTTGTATACTTTGAAACATTATTCTGTTATAATCAGTCTTCAAAGTCTATATATCTGCCAGTTTACTATGCTATTGCTTACAACATGAAGAGTTTCCTATAAAGCACAGTGCAACAATACATGCGTTTTGTACAAGTGACTTCAGAAGGAAAGCTTCTGTCCAGACAGACTGTACAAGACAGATGAAAAAGCTGAAACAGCTTCAGTCAAATAAGAAAAATAAACCAGCCACATGGTCTAGGATAGAAACATTAGGTACCTTGATAAAATATTAAAAATACAAAAGAAACAAGATTTTGTAGTTTGTGGAGAGGATTGGGAGAAAAGAACTCTCCCTCCCATTCTGATTTAAGCACTATCAATCAAGCTGCTCAGCAATACCGGCTTACCTAAAAGCACAGCTGCAGAAGAGCCTCTGTAACCTGAGCATGCTCCATGTTCTGTATTGCTGGGTTTAGAGGACAAAAGCTTTACATGAGGCTAGATATTGTTTAGAGCTGGACCCTGGCATAGGCAGGAGTGGGAAAAGTACCTAATTATTATTTTTAATTCCCTTTATTACAAGCATCAGTGTCACCAAGAAAATTCAGCATATCTTCTTGCACAATTGCTATGAAAAATACTGACATCTAAAACTCAGTAAAAGATCTGTTTAAAGCATCTGCTGGACTTCTGGAAGTTTTCTAGGTACCACTTCTACTAAGATGTTAAAAACCCCTTACTTTAGCTGTGAAAGCTCACCACAACCCGGTATTTATATGTAAAGGGGAAGTTTCCAACTAAATTATAAAGCTTGTGAGTGGCAGAGTAATTGATTACTTCCATGTGGTAGCAGGCTAATGGTAACACATTCTCCTAATGATCTCTATAGTTTAACCTGGGGATTTTAAACTGGGCATGCATTTACCACATCTCAGTATCTTAACAATACCTTTCATATTCCAACAAAATGCATAAAGACAAAAAGGTGACAAAGACATCTAACTTCTAATTGCAGGGAACAACAGCATGAACTCTAGTCAAGCAGAGTTCACAAAAACACTATCCTTGTCAAAGGAAAACACAGTCTGTGAGACTTTCAAATACCTGAAATTAATAAAGACTTCCCACATACAATTACCAAAATGGAAAGCTTTATGTTCAATGGCCATTCAGAATTCTGCCTAAACTTATTGAGGTTTTAATTGCAACACACAGGTCTAAGTTTCCAGTAATCCATTTTTCCTGCTCACAACACACACTAACCAAGGAAAGACTAACACGTAGTAAACAGGTCAGTGATATAATACTCCACTAAGTGGCAAGTGAAGGCAAGGGGCACATTAAATGCTGAACAAGTGAAATTTCTAGGGAATGGGAATGAATACATTAATAATCTGCCTTGCAGAAATTATTAGAAATCTATTAGGCAATTAACTGCCTTAAGTGTTATATCCCACTACAGGGAATGGAGCTGAAACTGTCACTCTTTAGATTGTTAACACCTGAACAAAGCCATTAGGCTCTGAAGTAACTCATTACCATTCCCTGCAAGTGCTCCTGTAGAAGCATTTGTTAAGACTTTCACATTTCTACAACTTCACCCCAGGTCCCTCATAAGTCAACCACTGATATTGAGTGTTCTCTGCTTTATATAGAACTAATTAATTCAAGATAATTAAGTCGGGCTTTCAGGATTAAAGAGGCCTCTGGGGGAAATAAACCAACAGCAATGAACTGGTGTGAGTACAAAGAAAACTGAAATTTCACAGTAACCTCTCCTTTATGAAAGAGAACCTTGCTTTACTGTCCAGCACTCTCTTTCAACTTTCCTCTCTTAGGTCTTATTTCCACAAAATGAATTCCATATTCTGGTTTTCTTGCCATCAGTTCCCTAAGAAACATCCTAGCATGCTACAGCATCTCACCAGAATAATATCACACTGATTAAGAACACCTTCAAGACTTGAAATGTTTTACAAGCACAAGTCTACAGCTGTGATTGTAGAAAATACATTCTAAATTGTGTCTGGTTTTCATGATCAGGAAAAGCCTTCACTTATAGATATCACACACCCACCCCCTTACAGAAAAAAGGGAAATGTGAGCTTGATTTCTACCTCAGTCTCTTTATGAGTGAATTAACAATTAAGCTACTGGGGGGAAAAAAAGGAAAGAGAGAGAGAACATTTACTTTGTTAATTTCTTTGCTTTCCTTAAAGATCAAAAATTTGATTTATTTCCAAAGGATATCTATGTTTCATGCAGCCCACAGCACCTTCTTAATTTCATATTTAATTTGAAATAGAAGAAGGCAATTAAACAAATTTCAGGTTCATCCTAACTGGAAGCCTGTGTTAATCTGTCAGCTCAGACAAGGTAGGATAAGATCTAAAGCACTGAACCAGAATAAGTGTGATAAAAGAGCTAACAGAAGTCACATCTCTGGGGATTTGAACCAGAGAAGACATCAATAATAGCCTTATCCTGTTACTACTTATTTTGTGCTGCTGGTCTAAATGTCAAAACCATATGGATGATTCAAAAAATCCACCTAAAAGAACTTCTGACTAATGGCACTGAAGTTACTTTATATTGATAAACTACCCCAAAACACACAGTTTGAAAGAACAAATTAAAGATGGCTCTATCAAATTAATGTTAGAAATTTAAGTATTAGAATAATATATCACATAAAGATCATCCATATTATTGGTGCCACAGCTAGAAGTGATCAATGTACTTACAGCTAGTAACTCTCTGAAGATATAAAATCCTCCTGGAATTGTCACAAATACACATAATGTTCCTAATATCTAAATCTGTGGTACTACATTACAGTTTCCAAGGTCTACAATGACTGTACATATGAAGAGGATGTGAACTAATCCAGTGAGATGAGTAATTCTAGAGGAGTTCTATGAAAAAAAAAGTGTTCTTGAAGTTCACATTTTATCCAAGAGTAGTCAAATTACTAGAACTCAGCTTACATTTCTGTCTCAGATAGAATCCCATTTTCATTACATTTTAAAGGAGAAGAAGTAACACTACCACTTTATTGCTGTAAAGGAATATGACAAGAATCTTGAATAGACAGATTACTGTATACTTGTTAAAAAGCATTCAGATATCTGAAGAGAAAAAATTATTTCAGGTGTATATGGCATTAAAGGGGCTATGAGCTTAACAGTTAGCTCTGGAAATGGACTTTTTTACAGCAAGAAACAAAAATAAGCCAACCTGCCTATCACTTTATCGGCATGTCCCCTTCTATGGTTTACAACAAAAGTATTTACTATTGTCATGGTTTAGAGGAAATCTCTCCCCAGAAATTTGTCAGTGTTCTTTTCCCCATCCACTGCAGAAATTGTTTTTAGATCGCAGTTTGATACACAGTGAAAATCTGTATCAAACAGAAGCCTCATATACCTCAACTCTTACATTATTGTGTGTTAAATGACTAGAATATATTGAGCACACAAAGTGCCTGTATCTCCAAGTCTCCAAAAAATGCTGCTGCAATTGATGGTAAGTTCCTGTCTCACACCTAAAAGAATGTTTCTGTGGATCAATCTGGAGACCAGTATATCTAATGCTAAGCATATGTAGCTTCATGCCCTTGTAAAACCATTTGCACAAATCCTTAACTTCGTAACACAGATGTTCTGGGTGAGTGTCCTTCACTCTGATAGTGTTCAATTAAATACAAAAGGAAAACTGATACACCCTTTTGCTCTGAAAGCTTAATTGAATGTCTGACAGTTTGCAGAACTCTGCTTCAGTCCTATCAACCAGGTGGCACTCTCACAACAGCATTCATTCCCAAACTAAAATTCTTCCTTTTTACCTTTCAAGTATTTTAAGGACACTAATCACAATACACGTGCAATACAACTCACAGAAATCTAAACACTCTGCAGAACTCTTTTCAGAGACAATTCATCATGTTCTCTTTGACTCTGCTCATCTTTCTCTTCCAACCACCAACTCATAATAATGACAAAATGCCTTTTTTTTTTTCCTGGCTACTGCTGACAGCAGCTTAATATTCCAGTCTCATCTCAGTCTCTATTAGTCTGCCTCCTTCTTATACCTTACAACTCTTTTTATCTCCCATCAGTACTTTAATTACTTTTGTCTTCTTTTCTCCCATTTTGTACATGCAACAGCAAAGTTATAAACAAAAGTAGGCTGAATTACAACCACAAAAGATTTTATGCTTAAGAACTTCACAGATGCAAGAGAAATAGGACTGAGATGTTTATTCTCCACAATCAGAGATCCTATTTTTTGCTTATAGGGACGCATCTTCTTTAATTCAATGAATATTAATTTTAAAAGGCAATACACACATTCTAAATATTCAGAGGTCCTGAATTTTCAAAGAATCTTTAAAAGTAGGATAAGGAATATGACAGATGACTGCCTCTTGAGGCTCTCTGAAGGCTTCATTAACAATTCCACTCAAGAAAAGGAGTTTTAATACTGCACGGTGAGAATATCCACACTCACTGTGACAGTTCAGGAATTTTCCCTGTAAACGACTCATGACCTTTGTCTGACATTCAGAAATTGTTTTATAAATACTGTTTTTTTCATTGATTAACTCTCGTACACACCATTTCCAACCCTGCCACTCCAACCAGACAGAATGACTAGCCATAAAGAACAACAATTGCTTCATAGGGTTAGGCTGTTTAAAGTCAGGTAAGGGTTTTCTCCTGCTTGTTCATAAGGAGGAAGTGGAGAGAGCGGACGATACCCAAGCAAGTAAAATTCACTGAGCAGATAAAACACAAACGTAAAAAGACTTGAAAGAAGAGCCTACATAGGGGGCAATCTCAGTAATTTTCAGAGAGGAGAAAGAAGATGTGGTTTTATTTAGCTGGAGACACATAAGATTCACATAAGAACAAAATGTCAGAAAAGCTTTGTTATGAAGAAAAGCCAGAAGATGCAGAAGCCAAGAGGAGCTGGGCTGAATCCCAACAGTGACTTGAAAGATTTATGGTAACTCCAGAAGGTGCTTAAGAGACCCCACAGAGATGCAGATTCCAGGGGCTTAAAGAATGAATGGCCTAACAAAATAAATCCCTAACACATAAGCCAGTGAAATGTCCCACCAGAGGAGGAGGAGGAACTCTACCATCAACCCCAGTTAACCCACATGTTATTAAAAACAAAATCAAACCACAATGAATTCACATGCAAGTCTATGAGCCAAGAGAAACACAGATAGTTAGTCCTCAGAGCAAGAAGATGAGATTTTAACAGCTGCAAAGTGTTGAGCTAATGTTCAGAGGATATGCTGTTTGGTGGATTTTTTTCCCCCGCATCACATGGAGTAAAGCTCGGTATCTACTATAGGTCTCCTTGGCCCCAGGGCTAGACTTGCAGATATACAGAGAGAATTACAATATGCTTGGAGAAAGAATATCACCGGGAATCATTTCTTTATGAGGAGCTTTAACTTCTAAGAGACTCACAAACCAACGAAAATAAAAAAGTCATTGGACATGAATACTTCAGACCATGTAATTATCCCTTAAGTTTAAATTAAATGAGGGAATAAACAACAGTTACTCTGTATCTCAAAGTTCACGTGATAAATGCATAATGTTAAAAACGAGCAGTTAGCAAAAAAAAAAAGGGGAGTTGGATATGAGGAAAGTCTAGGACTTCAGTCAACCATGATAAAAATATATAGGTATTCATGGACAGGAGAGAGTAAGCAGAAATGTGAGTACTAGGATGAAACGAGAGCATGCTGTTAAAACTTGGCCATTGTTCTAGAGCTGAAGGAGTACCTTCCTCACTTCTGCTATCAGCAATGATTATGGCCAGTGTAACCAGAGTGAGGACACAGGAATGGAAGTTATGTACCTTAAAGTTAAAATTCAAACAGCATTCAAAGTGGGAGGATCCAAAACAGAATTACTACAGAACTGAAAAATCAAAGTACAAACTTGCAGCCACAATCATTCTACATCTTAACAAAACCACCTCTCTTGAAAATATTGAATGGAGGCACTACATTTAAAAACTGAAGTGAGAACTACAATCCTATCAGCCTGGCCCAAACATATAACAATACCAGAACACCTTCCAGCAAATAAAGAGAAGATAGAAGATAAAACATTTGCCAAGTACCGCAGTATCCATTCAGTAACAGATTTTTCTAGACACACAATTAAGTTGATCTCGATTTAGTAAAGCAACCCATAGAAATCATATTTCTTTACATTTGTAGTACAGACAATACAGCTATTACTGAGAGAAACATATGGTAAGAAACTAGATAAAGAAGAAATGAAAACAAGATGTCTTGAAAAAGAAAAGTAATGAATGTGTTGGTTCTATTGATAACCAGCTTGTTAAGTCTATTAATTAACTAGAAAAAAACCCAGGTCATAAGCACTTAAAAACATTCAACAGTTCTTGAAACTAGAAAGCACTGTCAATATAGGAGATCAATAGTATCTTTATACAGAAAAACTAGACAACTGAAATAATAAATATAGAATGACAAAACATGAAATTCCATACCTAATATAACTAATATTTTTGCTGTGAGCTGGGAATTTATTCATTGGAAACTGAAGAGGAGAAAAACACCCAAAACCATGGATGACTATAATTGAGAGTAATCCAGCCTAAAAGACAGGCAAACTGATTGAGGTGATATTACCAGATAAGTATTAACGTTCCCCTGCAAATAACTTGTCAGTTTGCATTTGGAAAATACTGAGTATAGATGATGGGACAGAGAGATCCAGCGGTCGGGCTAGAGCCAGAGACTTGATGAAAACACCTGCCTGACTATACATTTCAGAAGGCACAGCAGTTCTGATACACTTCCCAGAAATGCGTGGTAGGGGAGGTGTAGTCACTGGGAGCCCTCAGCGGTGGATGGTGGGTACTGAGATTTGCACCTGATAGTTCCTACCAATGTTTCTAACTTCCATCCACACTTTCTAGGAAAAATTACTAAGATTCAGTGCATGCTCACAGGCCTAAAACATGGTTTCCATTAGGAGACATTAGCAAGAATAATGGCATAGCATAAAATCAAAGTCTCAAAAAGTACACTTTAAGTGGCCTCCAACAAGATATACTAGACTTGGAAGACATTTATGTGTCCTGGAGATTTCTGAACACGGCATTTTAACAACAGAGGTTTTGAAACTGAGGGATAACTTGTGTCCCATAACCACAGAGTTCTGGAAATGTAACATATGTTCTGGTCTAACTCCCAAATACTGGCTTGGGTCCTCCCTTCAGACAAACATTTCTCAAAATTAAAAGCAGTCAGTCTTTCAAGCAGTATGTTTCAGCTGTCAGGTCTTTCCCGCTCCTCAGACACAGACAAAAATGGAGATTAAAATAAAAAAAATTATTTATTAGTTCCATGAAAATTTAAACATTACTTCTTTAATTGAATATTATGACCCTAAGAGACTTGGGGTTTGGCTTTTATCAATGGGAAGAGAACACAAAAGCAGCCTGGTATCAGAGCAAAATCATTATAAGACTGTACCACTGCCAAAATTATTGCTAAAGTCATCATCTTCAAAGACAACTAAAAAAAGAAAAGGAACAAATTCCAGGATATGGAGTTTTACTTTAATAGTAACAAAAGGGAGGAAACAAACAAGCAAACAAGAGGGGCCAAATATATGGGAGGTTGCCATTCTTCTTTCTTTTTAAAACCAGAATGCTCTCTCTTAGATCCTTTAAAAGTTATATAAATCTAAAACTAAAGGGAAAAGAATTTTCTAAGTTGTGATTTTGTTTTCAAATGAAACATTTTGGAAAAATAATTATTCTACTATTACTAGTGATGGCAGCACATATTGTTTTAAAATGTGTTACACTAAGAAGTTCTATGCTCTGGGAAAGCAGGTCACATTTGTATTAGAACGTGTTTCATCCCTTTGCTCCTACAGTGTCATGCATATGCAGCACTCTCTACCCCTCAGAAACCCACAGACACACATGAAGTTAGCTGGGATTTTCAAAACACAGAAAACCTGAAATCCCCCCAAAGAACAAGTTGTGGCTGATTTCATTGGAGCTTATGTTCCTAAGCTCCCTGTATGCTTGTTCAACAAAAGCTTTTTTTGAAAATGCCCTCCCAGTTTTCCCCACTGCTTCACAACTTGTGCAGCCATCAACTGGCATGATGTTGTTGTATGGTATTACTACAGACCTACACAAAGCAGAAGGTAGAGGCAGGAATTACCAGGTTTTGTTATTTTTAAAATCCATCATTCACCGAATCTTGTGCTCCAAGTTAAACAGCCAATCTTCAATTTAAGCAATTTTTGCCCCATCCTTTTTTTTGTACCATGAGCTGGAGACTCCAGCTGCAGCTGGAGCCCCTGATGAGGCTCCAGACATCAACTGACCCTTTGTATTAATGGTGCTAAAAAGCTACCCCAGAGCCTCACTAGAATAACTACAAGTGTAAGCAGAGCATGCCCCAAGAAATCCGAAGTGCTTTCAGTGAGTTAATTTCTCTAAATGCTGTAAAATTGAGGTCTATTGGATATCTTAATGAACAAGAGTAACAGTACAGTACACAAAACACTCAAAACAGGAACCAACCTGTTGAAAACTGAGCAAATGCTGAGTTGTTACATTAAGGTTACTGCTTCCCTCCCCTCAAATTCAAAAGTTTAAATTCTATGCTGATACGTTCTTGAGATTAACATATTTTCTAACAGTGTGCCAAAAACCCTAGTTATACAGCATGCACTTATGGCCCAATGTGTGGCATAAGCATTAACAAAGGGATAATCCTTCTCCCCAAGAGATTATTCTCCTCCATTTGGGAGCATCTTAAGACAACTGAAAATCTTCTCAGAAGAGGATAACAGACATGCCTGTTTGAGTCCATGCCCATGTAAGCACACACTGATCCTACAGAAATGTCATTAGGCATCACAGCGGTGAAAGTAGCAAACTGTGTCCATAAAATTATCTAATTAATCAAAATGTTGGGATTTCTTACAGAATCAAACTGGATACACATCCAAGGGAATAGTCTAACAAACGATTAATGAAGCACCCTTAAGTAAAAATAATGAAGTGTCTATGTAGCTATGGAGAATATTTAATATGTAACCCTATGAGTGTAAAGAAGCAGAGATAAAGGTATCAACATATCTGTGACTGATAAAAACCTTTGAGAAAACATAGTTTAATACAAATGATAGGTCAGTTATCAATGCCACGCTGCAGAAGAACACATGGAAGGAAAGGCTTTGGTAAATCATTACTCTGGTGTGTCTGAATATGAGTTCAAAATTCAAAGCAGGAAAAACCAAATGCGCAGTATAAAATTGTTTTATTGGGGTTTTATGCAGTTGAAAACAGAAGATCATGTAGAAGATAAAGTACCAGAAGGTGAGTGCAGTCACCTCCAGCAGCTTCTCTGACTGGTAAAAGACATCCAGTTCCTTGGACATTGCATTAAACCATATGTGTTTGTTTATAACTGTTCAAAAAAAAGGGCATACACAAGTTGTTTGTCTCACATATGTGTAGTCAGACATTAGTTAAAAAAACTGCCCTTCCTGTTACCCCTTTCCCAGGACCAGATGTAGGCACAAGCCAGTGGAAATGGAGCAGACATAAGCATGACAACCTAATTCTCCGCATGAGGGAAGTAGTTAGGGACAGGGAGGGGGAAGGGGAGACAAAAACACTTTACACAAGGTCAGTGCAGGAGACTGAGACATCTGTCAGGGCTGGAAGTTAGTACATTTGCTTTTATTACAGCAAATAATGTCAGTACCACAACAGTTTATGCTTAAAGCAGTGCAGCCTGTGAGCACAAGTAAATAGGCATGACAGTATCCTGATTTTTACTTTAAGTCATATCCAGCAGGAAATGGAGCTAGTAAAGTCTGGCATAAATGTAATGATTGTTTTCATTTAGTGCAAAGGACAGGAAGAGAGGGAATCTAGAGCTGTGTCTCCAATGTTGTACTTGCAGTTACAGAACGAAAACTCACTTCTAAACAAAGCATATCAAAGCATTCCAAAATCCATAGATTTGATCCATCCAGAGTAACACAAGTATCAATGGGAAGCTTGTGGAAATGAGGAAATAGGCACAAAAAAGAATTGCAACACAACCATCATCCCTTAAAACATGTTCTGCTAACTCTCATTGGCAGATGCTATGATGAAGAGCGAGGCTTTGGGTTGTACTGTCCAGTTCACCCTCACAAAGAAAGCCTAATTAAAACTTTCTTTACACTATTTGATTCAAATGGGACTAAGTGAGGAATAAGAACTGACAATACAAAACACAATTTCATCAGTAATCCACCTACTTTGGTACATTGTTCCTGCATTTACCCTAAAAACCTAACCAAGTAATTATCAAGAGGACTTGGCAGAGATTTTATATCCAACACAGCTGGCCAGCACATGGGTACTTGCAAACACCCCTACTGCATTAGAGTGCTTTAGTAGTTAGTGTAAATGCTTACAGTTACTACAATTTGGTCATGTATGTGTTAGACAGGATACAACTGTTTAATCAGCTATTATTATTTACTATATATAATATAAAATACTACTATATATATTACTATATATAATATAAAATTATACACACAAATTTAAATAGTGGAGTAGTTCAGTACAAAAAGCTGAGAAGTATCTGCACATCTTCTGTTGCAATGCTAAACACACCATCGCTGGACATGTTCTCCAGGCATGATGTAAATCCCTTGCAATTCAAAATTCACCAGAGTAGAATGATTTTACCTAAGTGCCAATGAAATTAATGACATTGTACAGCTTCTCATTGAGTTGTCTCAAAGAGCTTAGAACTGATTGAATGAACTGTGATTTATAAGTATTATTTTAAAAATCCATTACTCCTCCTGAAAGAATTGCCTTTTTATACAGAATAGTAAGCTTTCTTCATAGACTGAGACCAAGGGCACTTTTATTAATTCTATAAAATGTGAACTTGCTTCTACTACGTTACCTTTGTAAACAAGGATTAATTTTATAATTTCATCAGTGGCACATTTCAGTATTTGTCGTTCAAAAGCAGGTGCTGGCCAAACACTAATTTTTTTTCAGCTAACAAGAATGAGTACTGAAAATGAGATGGAGAGGTGATAGAACAGATGGGTGAAACCATAGTAATTGGGACCGACCATTCTCTTTGTCTCCAGGTTGAAAGCAAAGGTGTGATTTCTCATGGAACAGGTAGCTGATTGGCACAACCATTGCCACAGCATATTGGGGCTGATGATACTTTGGAAAAGCTGAGGTGAAGGCTAGGTAATTTTCACAGAAAAAAAATCCATTCAGGGTTACACATACCTAGAAACTATCTTGCTTGAGCTGAAAATGGTTGAACACCAAGAATCCATGGGGGAGAAATTCACATATGTTTGCCCTATTCTTACACTCATCCAGGGTGCATGCTTTTAGCATCTATAAGAGTGATATGGAGCTAAATGGGGTACTGGTCCAATCCAATACATACACTGACTCTTACACACAACATCTGTGCCAAATGAACTGTGTGATATTGTCCCCCAAGTGTTTTGTTGGCTGATATCTCTGTTTCCATACTGTTGACACCTGCAGCAGGATTTGAATAATCAGTTAGAGAAAGAGCCCCACTGCTCACAACTGCAGTGTTCACATTATTTACTGTTCGACACTCAGTGTGGATTAGGGATTGCTCACACAAACTCTGTCATTAATGCAGTACAGAGCAAGTTTCTCCAAGCCATCTACATAGATACTGAAGCTCATAAAGCTTCTGACCAGGGTCTAAATCAAACTCCTGCATTTTAAAAGAGAAATGCAGACTCTGGAAATCACTGATTTTTTTCAGCATCCAATTAGAAGTTTGTTTTCAAGAATGAACTGAGCTGTGAAGCAAATCAATTCTCATTCTGCTGTGTGTCAATCTGTTTGCATAGAAAAATGGAATTTAAGAGATTCCTAACTCATCTGTTTCCTAGTACTTTAAAGCCTTCCAGGAAAGACTATGCCTTCTGCTGACATAGCAATTTATGAAAATCTATATGGATGATAAACTGACATCAATGTTTGATAAAGGGACAGGCAGGTCATGCCCAGACATTTACAGCCTATTAACAATTTGCTTGAGAGTATTATAAGATAACTGCTGATGTCAGCTCTTTGTATAAAGGTGAACACCAGCAAAACCCGTCCATTTCCATCTAAAAATGTAGTTCACAATCATTACTCCAGAAGGTCAGTGGCTATGCATGAACTCGTGCTGGACACTTAACTGAAAGTTTATTCATTATTTTGCATAAAACTATATAAACTTAGCAGCCAAATGTATTCAAGGACTCTATGTTTGCCAGTGGTGCTCTAAGTAGTCTATAAGCTAATATTTTAATACAGAGATCTGTGCAATATAAAGTCTAGGATTAAGACTATTTAATATCATTACTCCTCTTCCACTACCCCAAAGCTGGGGATACATCTAATTTCTCTAATAAGAATACTTTTATCATATATGCTTCTTTTCTTAGCACAACTATAGACTAAAGTATGCACCAGCTTCAGACTTAGCCACACACAAGCCTTCAAAATTTCACAGAATCACAGAATTACAAAATCAGCTATGTTGGAAAAGACCTCTGAAATCATTGAGTCCAGCCCATGCCTGAACACCACTATGTCAACTAGATCATGGCACTGAATGCCACATCCAGTCTCATCTTAAACACCTCCAGGGACGGTGACTCCACCACTTCCTTAGGCAGCCCACTCCAATGTCTAATCACCCTCTCTGTGAAGAAATTCTTCCTAATGTCCAATCTAAACATCCCCTGGTGGAGCTTAAGACTATGTCCTGCTATTACAAGTTGCCTGGGGGAAAAGACTGACCCCCACCTGGCTACAACCTCCCTTAAGGCAGTTGTAGAGAGTGATGAGGTCTCCTCTGAGCCTCCTCTTCTCCAGGCTAAACAACCCCAGTTCCCTCAGCCTCCCTCATAGGACTTGTGCTCAAGTCCCTTCACCAGCCTCGTTGCTCTTCTCTAGACCTGCTCCAGCACCTCAATATCCTTCCTGAACTGAGGGGCCCAGAACAAACACAGTACTCCAGGTGTGGCCTCACCAGTGCTGAGCACAGGGGAAGAATCACTTCCTTGGTCCTGCTGGCCACACTGTTCCTGATACAAGCCAGGATGCCATTGGCCTTCTTGGCTATCTGGACACACTGTTGGCTCATGTTCAGCTGCTGGCAGTTTGTACTCCCAGGTCTCTTTCTGCCTGGCCGCTGCTCAACCTGTAGTGCTGCAAGGGGTTGTTGTGGCCAAAGCACAGGACCCAGCACTTGGCCTTGTTGAATCCCATACCGTCAGATCTGGCTCATCTATCCAGCCTGTCCAGGTCCCCCTGCAGCAGACTGGCATTCCCCCCCAACTTGGTGTCATCTGCAAATTTGCTAATGGTAGACTTGATCCCCTCATCCAGATCATCAAGATGTTAAGTACCTCAGCCTTTTCCTCATCTTTGGTAACTACATTCCCCCTGCCTGCATTCAACAAAACCCAGAACTTTTCCTTGCCCCTCCTTTTGCTAATAATGTATTTATAAAAACACTTTTTATTATCCTTTACAGAAATGACCAAATTAAGTTTTAACTGAGCTTTCACCTTTCTGATTTTCTGTCTGCATGACCTAACAACATCCTTAAACACTTCTTGAGTTGCCTGCCCTTCTTTTTTCCCCTGAGTTCCTGCAAAAACTCTCTGTCCAGCTAGGCTGGTCATCTTCCCCACCCACTCATCTTTCAGCACATAGGGCTGGCCTGCTCCTATGCCTTCAAGACATCTTTCTTGAAGTATGTCCATCCTTCCTGGACCCCTTTGTTTTTAAGGGCTGTTTCCCAAGGTAATCTCCAAATCAGCATCCTGAATAGGCTGAAGTCTGCCCTCCAGAAGTCCAGCAAGTATAGCTTAGATGACAAATTTCTCTGCTGTTACTGTAGTTCAGTCTGGGGTTTGGTCTTCCTGTTGTCAATGTATTAGTTTTAAAATACAGTAGCATTTTAAGTCAACAAACAAAATCTGTCTTTTCTGCAGCTGGCTTCTTGAAATTGAATGCAGTCAAAATTAGACCTGGAAAGCTCAAGAAGCAGAGTAATGCATGGCATAATCTCTTCTAGCTTCTTTCTGGTCTGCCTCTAACTAGGATGAATTGGATTTCATAGCTCTTTATAACTATTTTGCCAGCAGCCTAGTTTGCTGGCTTCATTTCTGCTTTCAGTAATTACAGAGCGGATTAAATGATCCAGAACCAAAACCACCAGGGAAAGAACTTTCCTTTTAGCTCCTTGTTTCAACATTCAAAGAAAGAAAAGGAAGAAAAATGCAGTTTGCAGCCAATGCTGCTACCTGCCTAGTGTCTCAATGACAGATTACAGTCTCTAAGTCTCCATCCCTCAAAGCAGCGATGTAACCTCTGTCCCTTTTTGTCCTCTTTGTCCTTTTTAATTTTGCAGAAGGCAAAGAAAAAATAGGAGAAGACTCTCTCATTCTGCAAGTACCTCTTGGAAATGTGCATTTCAAGTAAGCATGAACAACTCTCAAATATACTAAACACTTAAAAATCCTCAAAACCCAAGCATTCTTCTTACATATATTATACCTTTAAATATGATTTTCTAAAATCCCACAGGTTTATTATTCCAGAATTTCTGGTATACCTAGATTAGCTGTAAGAGCTTTAAACAAAATCTTTATTTGCTGTCATTGCATTTACAAACCTCCCACAATCTCAGTATCAGAAAATCTGTTATTTTTAAATAAAAGGAACGGAGGAGCTCTAACCAGGGAGTTGAAACAGCCTCCTTAATGGACCAGAAAAGTGCAAGCTGTCATAACAGTGGAATGCATATGGGTCTCTATCATTTGCCAGATAACATATGTTTTTTCTCTTCCTCTGCTCTTTTAGAGATGATTCTAAAGCAAATAAACATGAATTTTCTAATAAACCATAAAAGAAAATACATTTACTAAAAAACTACTGACATGACTGGCAGTAATTCATGACAATTAATGTTCTCTTCAAGATGCAATTACAGGTATGTAACTTGTTAGACTTTCAGTAAGAATGCATGTGCTGTATAAAGTGAATGACATTTATGCCACAGAGTACCCAGCATACCTCAGCAGTGGAAGAAAGTTTAACCTACAAGCCCCAAACATATACAGAATATACTGTGCTGTATAACACAAAATAAACACCTTCGTTATGTTCAAAATATGAGTTGAGCTGAGAGCTGTCACTGTCACCAAATCTTTAACTATAAGCTTTGCACAGCCTGATAAGGAAAATACTCTTTTATGCAGCAGTCCATGGAGGATACGAAACAGAATGTGGAGTTTCCACCCCATCTAGGTAAAAGGTAAAACACAAGGCAAACTGGTGCCAACCTGATGCACTGATTTCCTTTTAGATGAAGTTTTAGCCTGCTCAGAGAGAGAGAGAATATTGCCACTTCAGCTAGAAGACTAAAAATCCTGACAAACCTAGCAACACAGTAGTATAATTCAGAGATATATTGTACTAAAGAGAACTATAACAGGGAGTATTGAGAAGCATTGCAATCACCTAAAAAAGCTTGAAAATGAAATTTGTTATCAGAATTAAACCTCTGTTAGTCTATGGCAAAGCTTTATTCCTTAATTCATTCATAAGATTAAGTGAATGGCTCAGAAGAGAAACACTTTGTCACACCTCATACTTTTAGGCCACAGAAGTGCAGTCATCAGAGAGGTATACACCATAGATGCTAAACCTACCTAAAATTGCCAAGAGTGCAGAAATAGGATATCCTCACCATCACTCAACAGTCATAGACATTTGTAATCATGTTGGTCCTTGAGAATGGGATAAAACATATGATAAGAAAAACAGGAGAAAGCCCAATTATGCTCTCACTCATTCCTCCATCTTATTCCATTTCTGGGGCATGCTGAAGGTCTTCAGGAAAACAGATTCATGTTATGCTGAAAGTTCATCAGAATAATTGAATAATCAATGTCATCCTTAAGGCCAGTGACCACTCAAAATTAACATGCAGTACCTCTACATGAAGAAACCAGGATTTTGATACATCTGCAAATATCAAAACGTTACCAAAATATCTGCAGACATCACATCACACCAAGAGTGCTTCTGCTGCTTCTACTTTTGTTACTGCAAATTGCCTTGGTCTACAATTTATCTCCAGTTGTGTTCATCTTTTCCTCCTTGTACCTTTTTTTGTTTTGCTTCTTTTTAATCATCTCATCAGTAATGCATAAATTTTAACAAAGGTGTGTCTATAACAACTGGTAGCAAACCAGAAGTTCAGTATACAAAAATGGGCAAAAATGTGATAAAGTCTGTTAATGACTTCAAAATTCTTCTTACATCTTTCACTGCATACCTTTGCTCTACTTTCTAAAGTCTGATAACCCATTACTTTCCCACTGATTTTCTCTTTTCTTCATTTAAACTTTATCCCTTTTGTCTGCCCAGATTTCTGATCTCCACCTTTGTTATCTACCCCAGAGATGCAATCCAGGGCAAAACCAATGCCACAATTCTTTCTTATATTAGCTGATGCAAACAAATGCCAGTTATTTTTCAGGATGCGGCTTCTCCCTTACTAGTCTGTCTGCACTGCAAGGAAGAACCTTTTGTCTACAAGGAAAAGCCCATACACACGCCTGGAATAAAGCAGTATTTCCAGAAGTTGCTGAAAACTATGTCCTTTTAGTACACAGTCAATTCTTCTAATTGCTAAATTCCTACAGACTAGGAGAAACCAGTAAAACACAGACTTACATGCAAGTTGATCCATTTCATAAGTCTTGCCCATATTACAGGTTACATTTGTGGAGAGTAGGGAAAATGAAGATAATCTAAATAACCACAGCAGAAGTAAAAGATTTCCCAGAAGGAAATGAATCTCCCATTAATCAACATGCAGTCAAGAATACAAGGGAATAAATCGTCCAGTTATTTAGTGGCTGGGCAGAGGTACAGCAAAGCACTAAGGCAGAAGGCTCTAGACACTCAATGTACGAAGCGATGGTTTGTCACCAGTTAGTCCTCAAGCTATGGTTACTAATGAACAAGACTTCAGTAATGCCCTCCCTACTGCAAGAGGCCCTCTGCTTGCAAAGGGAAAAAACTAGAAAGTTTAGAAGACTTCCAGGGACTATGACTGTAATCTAAAGGTAAAACGAATGTTTATCACAACCCCCCAGGCTGTGGAGCAGAGGAAGCTATGACATGAGTAGCCTCCTTCAGTATCTTGGTTTGTTTCCAGTTTTCCGGGAGCAGCATTAACAGAGTCCATGGTTACCTCTTTTTCATGCTAGCTCTGAAGTTCAACAGCCCACTTAGAACAGCACTCATACCACAGATCCTGAAAAACAGCTTGGCCAAACCAAAACTTATTTTCTACATTTTATCACTCACTGCAACTTCTAGAGCAACATAAACAAAGCTGCCTGCTTCATGATAGCCCTTCCTGCTCACAATCTTTGAGTATCAGGAAAACGGGGGAAGAGGTATGAGGATAATTTTAAAAGGTGAGTATGTTTAAAGCTTAAGCCTGCTACACAACACGGTATGAAACTTGGACATCACTATGATGATCTTGGATTCACCTGTAAGTAGAAACGGCTTCGTTCCCAGGCAGTCCATGGGATGCTCATCTGCTGTTCCTCCTGATCATGCCCCTCATGTCTCACTCTCATTCATCTTTGGCTTTAATATCCCAGGTTTGATCATTCAGCCACCAGGGTGTAACTATTTATTTCTCCTTTCTAAACAGGATTATGGCAGCATGGTGACACTTGCAAAATTCAGTACACCACAGATGATAGCCACAGGAACATGACCCCTGTGGCCCTAGAAAATCTCCACTATTAATACATCAAAACATACCAGGAAAAAAAAATAATAAAACCACAATCACAGGTTATTTTCTTTAAAATATTCAGGAATCCTTCAGGAAGCTTTTTCTCTAATTAAATCAAGAGCAAAAAAAGGTTATTGATTAGCTCCAGGCGCGGTATCAGGCTGCGGCAGCACACCCCAAAGGCTTCCGATCCGCTGCCTTTCAGCACCACGGACGCCCGCGCCCACGCCCAGGGGCAGAGACCGGGGCTGCCGCAACGCCCCTCGCTTCTCCCCGGGAGACGGCCAACTTTTAAAATCACGTTATTAATTTTCTTCCGGGATTTCCTAGGGTTATCGGTTCAGGTTTTTTTTTTTTTTTTTTTTTTTTCCCATGGGGTTGGAGGAAAAAGAAAGGACAGTGATGGGATTTTCTTTTTGGTTTCGGATACAAAATGAAAAGCTCCATGACCTCAACCTTGCCAAACTTTTTACAGATTCATTTTTATTAGGGTTGTGCAAACTGTGTACTTTTTCAGCTCAAAGTGCAATTAGAAAAAGAGAAAAAAATGACAGAGAGGAAAACGCTTTTTGTTCAAATAAACTACTGTTGGACCCAAAATATCATCAACGACCCCTGATTTGAAAAATTAATTAATTAGGGCAGCCGGAAATAAAGGCAGAATGATTTCTCATCAAATGTACTGAGGAAACGCACTGCAGCTCTCCCTAGGTCTCCTCTTTAATCACGTTTTCCCCAAATTCATGTGAGTTCTGCACAAACTCAGAAACATGTCTACATTTACCCAGGATCAACTGCTGTGAATTTTCCTCTGATGGAAAAAACTTTGTTCAGTTCAAAGCTATAAATTGTGATATGTCATTACAAGCTAAAAGCAAAAGGGCTCTTTGGCAACCCCTGGCCCTCCAAAGCCTCCATTCAATCTCACTTGCAAAGAATAAAGGGCGTTTTATGGACAAATAGAACAGTTTGCTCTATTAACCTTAATCAGTTTCTGTGAAGGCAGAGTGAGTTGATTATCCTCCTCAGCAGAGAGCTCGGGCAATATTACCAAGCCGCTGAAGCACTCTGATTTCAGGCCCCTCTGTGTTACACTGCCCTTCTCTCCCTCTGTTTCACTTTGAGTCACGCTTACCCTCGGAGATGGGTCCTACTGGGTTTCCTCTAAGGACCACCTCAAGCCCTCAAAAGTATCACAGGCTGTTTAACTCCCCCTATGGGGTTTAACCAGAGGTGATCCTTGGTTCCTTCTGAAGATCTGAGCTTCTGTGCTCACCACCCATGCTACAGGTTTTAGGGGATAAGGAACACATTTCCAAGGGCCCCCGGTACCAGGACCGTGTTACGGGCAGCGCTCCGAGCGCGCAGCCTGACGCGGGCCGGCGCGCGGCTCACCTGCACGAGGCGGCGGCCGGGCGCCGCGTGCTCGGGGAGGCGCGCGCGGTACACGGGCCGCTCGAACCGGGGCTCGTTGTCGTTGGCGTCCTCCACGCGCACGCTGAGGCGGCAGGCGGCGGCGCGCGCCGGGACCCCGCCGTCGCGCGCCACCACGCGCAGCTCCAGCGCCGCCTGCCGCTCCCGGTCCAGGCGCGCGCGCGTGCTCACGGCGCCGCTCCGCGCGTCGATGCGCAGGAGCGCCAGCGCGGCAGGGTCGCCCTCCAGCGCGTACCGCACCTCGGCGTTGGGCGAGCCCGGCTCGTCGGCGTCCGAGGCGCTGAGGCGGAGCACGGCCGTGCCGGGGGAGGCGGCCTCGGAGACGGTGGCGCGGTAGTGGGGCTGCGGGAAGGCGGGAGCCTCGTCGTTGAGGTCGGCGACGCGCAGCAGCAGCGGCTCCTCGGCGGAGAGCGGCGGCGTGCCGCCGTCCGTGGCCACCAGCCGCAGTTCGTAGAGGTCGCGGCTCTCGCGGTCCAGCGGCCCAGCCACGCAGAGGAAAAAGACGCCGGCCCCGGCCGCTCGCAGCGCGAAGGCGCCGTCGCCGCCCAGCAGGGCCAGCGCGATGCCGCCGCCGCCCTCCGCCTCGCCGTCTTCGTCGGCGTCCGAGACGGAGACTCGGGCCACGTAGTCGCCTGGTCGCGCCCCTTCGGAGACCCGCGGGCCGCCGCTCTCGGTGAGGTAGAGGAGGCGGATGGCGGGGCGGTTGTCGTTCACGTCCAGCACGGCCACGGAGACGAGGACGCTGGAGACCTCGGGCTGGGCGCCGCCGTCCCGCGCCTCCACGACCAGGCGGTGCAGGGCCCGCGCCTCGCGGTCCAGCGGGCGGCGGAGGCGCAGAACGCCGCTGCGCTCCTCCACCGTGAAGTAGCCGTCGGGGTCGCTCTGCCGGCGATTGATGGCGTACCGCACCTCGCCGTTGGCGCCCAGGTCGGGGTCGGTGGCCCGCAGACGGCAGACTGCGGTGCCCGGTGCCGCGTCCTCCCGCAGCCGCGCTCGGTACTCGCCACGGCTGAAGGTGGGCGCGTTGTCGTTCTCGTCCAGTACCCGCACCGACACCCGCAGACGGCCGCGGCGCCGCGGGCTGCCGCCGTCCCACGCCTCCACCACCAGCCGGTGCACCTCGGCCCTTTCGCGGTCCAGCCGCCGCAGGAGCACCAGCTCCAGGGGCTCCGGCCGCCCGTAACGCAGCTGGAAGAGCGGCGGCTCTCCGGCCGCACCGCCCTCCTCCAGCAGCGCGTATCCCTGCGTGCCGAAGCGGCCGGCGTCGGGGTCGCGGGCAGCCGGGAGGCGGAAGGCGGTGCCGGGCGGGCTGAGCTCGGAGACGTTGAGCTGCAGGCTGTCCCCCGGGAAGCGCGGCGGGTGGTCATTCACGTCGGTGACCGCGATCTCCACCTGCACCACCTCGCCCCGCAGCGTGGCCGCCGCAAAGCTGTAGCGCGCCCGCCGCTCCCGGTCCAGCCGCCGCGCCGTGCGGATGATGCCCGTCTCTGGCTGGACGTGGAAGTCCGCCAGCACCGCCGACTCGCCGCTCCCCTCCGACAGGAGGAAACCCCCCGGGGACTCCGCGCCCGCCGGCAGCCCCGCACGGATGTCCCCCACCAGCGTCTCGGCCGGCAGCCCCTCGTCCACAGCCAGGCTGAGGTTATACACCGGCGCCGTGCTGCCGCCCGCCGCGTACAGCCACAGCAGCACCAGCAGCGCCAGCGCCCTAGTAGGTCCCGTCGGGGGAGCGCTGCCTCGCTCGCCCCGGCACCTGCTGCCCCGCAGCCGCCGCGCCATGTTCCGCTAAGCCGGCATCGCGGGCAGGCTGCGCCCTGCTACTCGGCGCCACCGCCGCGCAGGTGCCTTCGCCTCGCCGCCGCGGGAGAAACTCCCGAACGCCGCCGCCGGTGATGGGAAGGACGAGCCTGTGCGAGGGGGCGGGAGAGCAGCTCCCCGTCGCCCCCGCCCCGCGCAGCCCCCGCCCCGCCGCCCCCGCGCAGCGCTGGGGGGCCCCCGTCCGCCCACCCAGCGCCCGGTGGGCTTGGCGTCCCCAGCGCACGGACATGTCGCGCTGGGCCGGGGTGGCGCGGGGCTGCTCCAGTGCCCCCCAGAATCCGGAGAGGTCTTCGCCGAAACCGATTCTCCGGGAAATCACCTGGCTTCCTGCTGATGGGGGAAAGCGTGACTAGCGCACGGGCTGCCTCTAGTTGCAGAGGCATGCTTCGTGAAGGAGGAGAATTTAAATGAAACAGAAATCTACGAGGATAAAGGGATAATTCAGCAAGGATTTTTCTCGCCTTAATATTCTGATCCTCGTTTTCCTTGCTTGTTATCCTAGCACTAGGTCAGTATAGCACTGAGCACGGCAGGGAAGCCTTTACCAGAAGTAAGTTTTAAGTAGAAACTTCTACTAGCTTCAGCAAGACCAGAACGTCTATCCTTTACCACTCTTCTGACTCCCATATCTAACTCAGAGTGGTCTAAGAATGAACTAGTATTTCTTCAATGATGCTGAGAATACACAGCATCATATAAATGCTATGTACCAACCAACCATCTGTCCTTCCATGAAAGCTAAGTACAATGCTGCTCCCACCAATCCTTTACAAACTTCATTTCACTTTTCTGGCAAGTTTAGCAGATGCTCAGAGAAAAGTAAATTCATTCTAGGACAGACAAGTCAAATCAGGGCAAAGACAATAAAGTAGTAAGAGAAGTTACTGTAACTCAGTCCTCTCCTATAAGGGGCACTTCTGAGAGGGCAACTATTTTACTATTTGCCACTTTTCCAAGTCATGGTAGAGCACTGCCAGAGCATTCCCTGAGAAGAGAGCAAAGTTTCTGTAACACCCCTTGATGTATGGGGAGGAGAAGGGGAAGAGAATGTTTTTTCCAACAGTGTTAGGACCTAACAATCCCAACAATCCCACATATCCAGGTAAGAGGGAAAACTAGGTTCTAAAGTAAGTCTAGAAGTCTTAGTGCACATGTGTAGCTGCACACACGGGAGAGGGGACACACGAGATCATATCCAGTGTACCTGACTTGCCTCCTTACACACAGAGACAGGGCTGAGCAAAAGCTAGATCTTGTCAGATCTTCTTAGGCGCATTCTGAGAAAGTCTCTGTATATTTATATACTGTGATAATTACAAGCATAGAAGCAAGAAGGAAACACTGAGGTCCTTGCCAGCTTCGTTCATATTCATTGAGAAAGCACATGGATCCTCCCCAAGTCACAGATGTTCAATATGAAAATGCCTGAATTCCACTGAATCACAGCAAGTTTGGAAAAAGAGCCATGTCCTATGCAGCCCATGCAGTCACTAAGAAAACATGTGAATCATGTTCAATCAGGCACATTCACTGAAAAGCTAAGTAAAACCTTCTGTTGACAAGGTCAGGCAGTGCCTAAAGAGGGAAGTTCTGTATTCAGATACAGCACGCATGAAGATAGCAGAAGAAAAAATAAGATTGACGTAGTTATCCGTGTTTCTGGCAGTATTCATGTATTCTGTGAAACCAGGGCACTTAAACAGTTTTATGAGAAGTAAAATCATATATAACCACTGCCCAACTACATGTTTCCAGAAATAGTACATCTTCAGGACACTATAGATGCTCTGCCTACTGTGAGCATGAGCCTTACCTTATAAGCGTTCCTCCACCTTTTTCATCCTCCTGCCTTCTATGAGTCTATTCTTTCCATTCCTTTCTTAAACTTTTCCTCTCTTTTGCCATGTTCGTGATCTCATTTTTTTCTTCCACAAACCACAAACAGAAGTTTCTAAATTTTGAGGAGATGTTTGTCATCTCCTGGATATATTTAGCTGCCCCTGCTGTTCCCCATCTCCTCTGTGACATGCTGACCTACACAGAAAGGGGAAGTAATATACGTAAGACATGGAGGGAAGCTGCCACAATGACATTATCCCAAAGGAAGCAAGGTTTCAAAGTTTTAGTGCAGTAGCTCCCTCCTACATCCTCCACAGGTCAGTCTCATAGTGAAGACACTTGCCAGCTCCTCAGATCTACCAAGTCTTCTAGTGTAAAAAGTGGACAGGAGGATAAGCATAACATTATTTGAAGAAGAAGCATGTCGGTTAGAGCACACTAAATGCCTGTGCATTCCAGTTGAGAAGGGATCCACCTGTGTGTGAGCCAGTGTGCTCAGTTAGACAGCAGAAAGTTACTTCTCCACCTGTCCTTCATTCCCTTTCCTGGAGGTAGCCACCTCTGACTTCATAGGCAGGTGAACAACATGAAAATTCACTTTCAAACTGCTGAGGTTTCAAGCCGAGCCTCTTCAGGCAACCCTGCATGGGCATCCGTCTAACCCATTGTGCAAGGCAGTGAACTCTGGTGCTCCCAGAGCAGCTGTCCATGCCAAATTCAGCTGTCCTTGTGGCAGGGATCCAGCCTGGAAAGGACCGAGGAAGGAAACTGGAAGGTGATAACTATATCAGCTGCTCAAACTTAATCGGACGGTATTTCTTGTAAATCACTATTTACTATTGTTTAATCCTCCTTGGATTAACTGAAAATTCTTTTTCCTTCAAGGAGAATTAAACTCTAGCAAACAAAAGCTGTGTATGATACTAGAGTATGAAAGATCACTGAAACAGAGAGTGTTGTTACAACCATGAAGGTCTATCATGAACAGAGTTAATTCTACCCACTAACACTGCCTTGCCCACGCAACAGCTGTGGCAGCTTAAGATGTGACCCTCCCATGGTGAAGACATGGCTGAGGTGGTAAAACAGCATGACTACTTCCTTTTCTACAACTCTCTGGCTCACTGCAAACCATCCTCAGCAGCAGCAGCAGTTTAAGCCAAACCACCTGACTCGGGACTGACGCAGGGTGGGAGCACTACAGGATCCATTCCAGGGCTCATTAGATGGGCGGTAGCAGCCAGCTGAGGGCAGAGCGTGGCTGAACTGCTCCAGACAGAGCTGAAGCAAATAAAATAAAACCTGAAAATCTTTCCATGAAGTTATTTCCTGTGCTGAAGGAAGACAGTATGGTCTCAGCTGCTTGTTGCTGCCTTTTAGCCAGTGGGTACCATGCTTCCATTTCTGCCTACCAGGTGGTGTTCCCTGATCCTCTGTGGGTTTAGTTTAAGGACAAAGATTAGCTTAAGCAATGCTGAAATAATGATTTCTGTTAAACCTAGTGATTTTTTTTCCTATGCTGGGTTACAGAGCACTCATATAAATCAGCTTTCTGGCAAAATTGTGGTGTGAGGAAGCACTAATATCTTCAACTATTGCAGCTGGATCTAAGAAAGGATATCTGTCTCCAGCCTCGCTGGCTGGGGTCACTATCGATATTCAGCTTGGAATATGTCATATATGGAGAAAGAGTTAACTTTGCAGAGCATCAGGTGTTTCATTATTTATAGTTCCCCAGGCTCACATATATTGATTTCAGTAACACCTCTTTGAAGGAGTGTCAGCTGAACAAAAGATTTGCTGGTGACCAAATGGAGGCTAGTTACAGTTACTGTAATAAAAAGCTATGTGTGAGACTTGTCTCCTTATAAATGTAGTGAAATGAAATTAAGAGTGATTTTTAATTCTTTTTTTCTTTTCTGGTAGCCATCCCTTCACTCTTAATCACAAACTAATTTGCAGAACTAATTTTGCTGCGGAATAGATGAAGAATCTCTGATGAAGAATCATGTAGTTGCCAGAATCTGACAATATTGGAAATAATGTACTCGAGTCTGTCAACAAAGGTAGGAAAGACTTTCATACTGTTTATGGTACAGATAGTAGTAGTGGGTTTTTCAGTTTCATTCCAGATATACCATGATGCCTTCCCTCTGTCTGTAGAGGATGTTGCTGCCGCCTTCTGTTGGCAATTATTTCAGAATTTGTCACTCAGGTATGACTAAATAGGATTACCCAGATCAATATTTTCACATTAACTTTTAGTTCACTTAACTCATGCTATCATCCAGGCCTAATCATCTGTCCCGATGTTGTGTTTTCATTTTATGGATCTTCATTAATCTCTGTGCTCTAAATCCTGTTCTGTTTCTACTACACACCTTCCCAGCTGCAAACCCAAGTGTCACATCACTTGTCAAGATGATTGCTTAAATATATTTGGATGTGCCTGGAAAAATAGAAGTCTGTGTTCTACACACATTAAATTTATCCCACTATCCCCTGCAGGATAAAGATATTTCTTGTTATGAACAATACATAACTGATTTTTTATTATGAACAAAGTTTATAGAAAATATTAAAGAAAATATTAAAATAAATATTAATATAATTGAGATTCTGCTACACAGATGTTCATTCAGATTTTGACATCCTAACCAATTTTTTATCTATATGTTTAGTTTATAAACTTAGCCACAGATTTCATTAATCTGGCAATGAGTTTTATCCAAAAGGCCCTATTTTTGATTGTTGTTCACTGCCTAGTTTGTTTTGCAGTCTATATAACAATTAACATGTTATAAAGCTATCTTTAAGATGGAAGGCTTCTTTCTTTTGCTGTCTGTTATTCCAACAATCTGATGCAGATTTGAAGCAATCCCTTTAAGATGGGTTCAAAGGTTCATCCTTATGGGCCAGGAATAAATATACAAGAGCTTCCCACTCCATGGGTTGCATTCCACATAAAGCTGTCTTTTGCCATCTGCTTGCCACTGCTGAATCCAGGCCTTAGTGGTCTCTCTAAAACTTGGAGGTGAACTCCAGAAAGCTTGATAAAATAGAATCCGAGGCTGAATTTAATACTCCTTGGATATAATATCTCCCTTGACTACTGTGTTGAATTTTGATACAAAATGTATGAGATTATCTAGATTATCAATTTTTGTCACGCAATAATAGATCGCAACCTGCAATCAGATCCAGTAGTCAAATTCTATGTGCGTAGAAGGGCAAAAGGAAAAAAGATGCAATGAAACAAAATGGGACCAAATCCTGTTATCTGATGTGTTTGTCTGAACTGCAGATGACACCAGAAGTATGCAATGTCCAAACATATTTGCAGGAGGTCTAAATCCACGGATAATCTTCATCTGGATGCAGCCTCTTAACTGAAGGACATAAGTGCAGCATTAGAGAAGTTATTCCATATCTACAGGACACGATATCCTAGCATTTACTACACTCCCCAAATCTCTCTCTCTAAACTTTGAAGCTTTAAAAAGCAAGAGCTGGCTGAGAGCAAGCAAAATAAAACCATTAGAATCACATCTGAAGACATAAGAAGCCATCAATTAGAGGATTGCTCTGAATTAGCTTTTCCCAGATTTCCCTGCAGTGACATCAGTTAGCTGATGTTAATATTGGCCAGCACTGTGCACAGCACCACTGGTGCCAGCAAGCCAAAATACCGCAGTTGGAAGTTAAAAGTCTGTTAATAGAGTTCAAACTGCAAACAAGATGCAAATATCAAGAACGATTGCAATGGTACACCAGAGGACAGAATGCATTTTCTGTCATTTGCAGTCTTTAAATCAAGGTTAGACAGCTAACAGACATGTTTTATTTCAGCCACAAATGGCAGGGCTTTAGGCAGGAATTACCGAATAAAATTAAGTCAGGCTAAACAATTAGACTGTTCTTTTCTGGCTTTCACATCTATGAAAATCCAGTTTCCTGGGGCAGCAGCCCTCATCGCAGAAGAGCAGCCCACACAGCGTGCTCAAGACCTGGAAACCTGCTGCTGTCACTTCATCAGCTGAAGTCCCTGCTGAGGACTCAGGCTTGTGGCACTGAGATGAGGGAGAGTCGACACATAAAGCTGTATCTTAATATGCTAAGCCACTATGCCAGCTGATTCCCTTGCTGCTTTGAGCTAAGTAATTATTTTAAATAGCTGTAAATCAGAAAAGGGCTTTGCTTTTAAAAGAAAAATATACTGTAATCCATGTGTGAATTAATGCCCTTGGCTATTTTCTCTCTCTCACGTGCACAAACACTAAAAGCAATGAATTCATCAGCGATTTTTGAGCCTTTGTACTCCTTTTCCAGATGATAATTTCATAACAAGTTTGATGCCTGAGTTTTGGCTGCTGTGCTAAAACTGACACTACCACAATTACGTTCCTAAAAGATTCACATGCTTTATTAAACAATCTATTAAGACAAAGCTATAAATACACAAGAACAAAACAATACTCCTTGTCCCAGTATAAGTGCTTCGACCTGCTGATTTTCAGGGCATACAGTATTATGCAGTACTATGTATTTCTCTGGGAAGGTGACAGCTGGAGGTGTGGCTGAAAGCCCCCCACCAGCCATAGGGGAGCAGATGTTTGCATTACCTCCTGTAGCAGGTTTGTTTTTGTTGGCAGCTGTCAATAAACTGTTGCTGGCTAATTCTGCTCATTTCATTTTGGTTGGGGTAGTGGACACCTAGCAGCTTTTCCATAGGCATCCATATTTACTATGTGTGAAAATACATTTGTACAAATCCTAATTAATGGATCTGATTTGCTTGAGAGTAAGCCAAACTGAGTGCTGGAGACAGAAGTTGATTGCCTGTTTTAATTTAGGACATACAAGCTGCATCTAAAAGTAGTTCTGACAGCTTCCTCCAGCCTCTCCACGTCGGTATGGGGAAATCCTGTTTTTACAGGGAATTATCCAAGATCCTCATCTCTTTTTTTATAGAGTTTATCACTACAGAATCTTTATGGGGCTGAGAAGGTTCCTTATCACATTCCACAGAGAACCACAGGCAGATACTAAATTATGTCTCTGTAGGGCACGTTTGCATCCTGCAATGGACAGAGAGCCCGGAGGTAAAACTGACCCTGCTCTTCAGCTGAAGATGTCATAGCACCACCCTCAGGGTCCCCACCCTGAAATAACAGCCCCAAGGGGTAGATTATATGCCAGAAAAGCCCTGGCTATCTCACCATCACAATTTTTAAAGCCAAACAGGTGTCTTTGCACAGTGAATGTATTGGGGTGGGGAGCTCCCTGCTGAGCATTCACTCCATGTGAGCACAGTCACAGAGGGAGTCAGCAATGCAGCCTACACCTCCTGCTTCCCAAGGCAGTGGCTTTGGGCTTGTTTTTCCCTGCTTGCTTTCCCTGGTGTATTCAAGAATAAATCAACACAAGCTTTTACCAATTTTAGCTATATATCTTCGGCTCTGGTGGCGGGAACATCAACTATGACATGCTTGAGATTAAAGCAGTGGTTTTAAAGTTTCAAACGTGGAGATCACACCGTTACCCAGAGCAGATTGTTCCCCAATACAGAACAGTCAACAAAAATCTCTTAAATGTTTTTTCATCACTCCTTGCATATTCATGAATATTCACATCTTTGACCGTGTTACTTTAAACATAACTCTATGTATGGGTTGCATTGCTTCCATGTATCATACTTCTGTAAATATAGCAATCGATGTTTGTATTTCAGAGTGAACTGAGGCAAAAAGGATAGGAAGGAGAAGCTTCTCAAGCCTTTAAGTAAGGCATAAGAAACTTCAGTAATGTATTTAGAGGAAAAAAAAGGACTGCTTGGCATCTGTAAAATGAAAGCAGTACTTCTAAACCCGTTCATGCCCTAGAATGTGGCTACAGGAACAAGAAGATGTCATAGGAAGACTAAATTCCTACATCTAATTTTAGGCAAGAATTGTCTGTAGGTCTAGCTTGCTATTTCAATTGCACTTGCCATGTGTTCATGCCTGACTTGATCACATTGCTCCTGAATTCCTGCATCAAAGGGTTTACGGCTGCTTCTTTCAAAATAACACAAAATGCTTACTTTAGCTGAACTGTTCTAACAATGCCATTGGGAAAATGAAACCAGATTCCTAAACCTGCTTCTCAGAGTAGGTATCTTGGGGACAGCACAGCTGGGGATGGCCCCTCCCAGGGCCAGGATGCCCCCAGCCTCAGTCATACTCTAAAACTAGGTGCCAGCACTTCGGGGATTATTAGACTGCATCTATTTTAAAACACATTTTTTCTAACGAGTTACTAGCCTTCTCCAGGACACCAAGGAAAAGAATTAACGCCGTGCTCTTCACACTTTGCCAATAAGAAAGATAAGACAATCTTAAAAGTGTTTACATATAGAAAAAGATGTGCAACAGATTCCACTCTGCTGGAAGTAGACCTCAGACACAGGGAGGTGTAACTGCCTGGAATGGGAGAAACACATACGTACCAGAAATCCCAGTGTTGCATCTAGCAGAAACAAACCAGCACTGAGAGGGGCATAAAATATCCTAGTGAATTCAAATACCATTGTTCCTGTGCAGCACAGTACTTACTTGACTGAAAATTCAGAGAACAGAGAAACTGGGCGCTCTGCTGATGTTGGGCTGTGCCCAAGGCATAATTTTTCCTTCACACAAACCAGACAAAAGACCATTTCTGCAGCCAGCCTCTGGGTGGTCCCTAGGAGAGGACCTCCCTTAGGGAGGCCCCAGCCACCCTAGGGCCCCCAATCTGCACAGGAAGAGCTGCTGCTGGGGTGATACAGATGGGATCCCCACTGTCACACAGGGGTGGGGACCCCAGGCTCCGCACCATCCCTGCTTCACACGGGGCCTCGCTCTGCCTTTCAGCTTCCCAGTCCTGACCACCATATCCTTGCCTCTGCCCACCACACCCCCACATCTGCCTACCACCTCCCAAATGAAAACAGGCAAGACTCCCAGATCACCACACAAACCCACAGGGAAAAAAGACATTGTACCCTCAGCAAAATCTAGATGCTTTCTCTCTGGCTCCATCTTCAGTTTATTGCTGAATGGTGGGGAGGGAAGGGGAGGAGACCATCGGGCAGCAGAACTCGCTGAGGGCTGTAGGTATTTTCCTAGGTCTGGGAGCAGTTCACAACTTGCTCGCTTATTCTTAAGAAAACAACACTCATGAAAGTGCTCCTGCAAGGCTGAATATAGGGTCTCTCTCAGGCTCAAATCTCAGTTTACACGCAAAGAAAAAAACATATTGCCAGCATGAGCTCATGACATGGTGATCTCTCTCTGAACACTCATTTTGGCTTATGCACTTGGAACAGTTTTGCTATTTTCTCTGTAGCTCAGTCGTGCGATATTTCACCTCGCTCTTCATCAAGAACCAGGAGGGGTCCATATTGAGATGGAATGAAAAAATAACAGGGGTTTTAATTTAATGTGCAATTCTTTTATGAGAGGGCCTTTTGAAATGACAGACGACATTTTTATTTTCCTACACAAAGACATTCTCTAAAAGGGGAAGAGTTCAGGTCTGCATTTTCTCTTTTTCTCTCTGTCATGAAAGAGCTGCTTTCAGTTGTTGACACAGACTGTCAGGATTTCATTGCACTAAACAGATTGCTGGCACCTGGTGGGAAGGTAAAATGAATTCATCTACACTGAAATACTAGTTTGTACTTCAAAAAGTGGCATTCATTTGCAAGTCCTAAAGCTGTCTACAGACGTGAATGAATGAAGCTTTATAGTGATCCTGCTGGAGGGGTAAGCAGAGTATGCACATTTCAGTCCCAAGCACAGAAGGCACCTGACGTGTCCAAGGTCAGACTGAACGCACCTGAACCAAGATCTACTGAAATCCATAAAAGATTTCCTGCAACTTCAAGGCATGCTGAGCCGAGACCTAAACCAGTGATAGAAACAGAAAATAATTCATGACCCTCAAATCTCTCTTGTAATTGCTATTTTAGGCTACTTTTCTTCCTCCTGTTTTAGAGCAGACTTAAACCAGAACATCAGCCAAAACATGAAAATTTATTATAAGACAATATGATGCAAGAGAATTTGTGTTAAAGCTTTCCAGAAAAAAATCATATTGCAAGGACAAATAATAGCACTTTGTGGCCAAGATAATCTTTAAAGGAAATCAGAATGAGTTGAAATATCCCCATGGGCTTCTTTGCTTGAACACTAAAGAAGTTATCTGAAATGTTTTATTTACTGCAAGAACTTCAAGCTATTATTGCCTAGATTAATGGAACAGAGCTATAGCAGAAATACCAACTAGAATTCAGGACTCAGTAGCATACCAGGGAAATGAAAAATCCGGACCACTCAAAACTGCACACTGTTAGGCTGCTAAACAGATGCAAGGCTTTAGCAATAAGCACTTAAATCTTCTTATTAATTTAAAATACACTTTTTTAATTGCAGTAACAGCCATGTAGTCAAAACTGTAGGATCCACTTGGAAATACAGATGGCTCTAAACTATACGGAAGCAAATTATTTTGGCTGGGATCTAGTCATACCACAGGTATGGAAGACACTCAAGCTGCTCTGAAAAAAAAACAACCTTATTTGCTTGCACACAATACCACCCGAACAGCTCTATTGCTTTCACACCTGAGGTGGGCAAAGTAGATTTGTCAGCAAAGGCTTGGGACTTCTTTACTCTGCAGTCAACAGCATCACGAATATTTTTTAACCTACCGTTGGTACTATGTTCTCATACTCTTATAAACACATGGGGTTTATATTAGCTATGGTTTTGTTTTCTCTAGGTGGCCACTTCCTACTCCACTTCACTGCATATTTAAACTGACTGCAGTTACAGTAATGGAGGATTCCCCCAATTGCCTGCTAACCACAATCTTGCAACAGAAAACACCATGGCACTAACTTTGCCCTCTTCCTCTCCTTCCCTAAGCTCCAAACCACTTATTCAGCCCCTTGAGATGTTCTGACCAAGGCAAGAAAGCAAGTTTCCAAGTCAAAGTTCTTGAACAGAAAATGGCTCTCCAGCTACCCCTTTTCTCTCTCACATTAGCAGCCTTCCAGGCTGAGATCCAGCACTAACTGGTGGCTGAGCCAGGAAAGGACAAGCTTGCTCAGATTGCTGGAACTTCCTGGGCCAAAACTAACACGTTCAAATCAAGGCAATAGGTGGTCAAAATGGACTGTGGAGCACAGGCATTGTGCACTCACAGGGGATAAAGCCAGCTCATAATCTCCATGGGTATTGGTTTCTGATCAGATGGAAGATGCATCTTCATAAGGAGTATGTTGAATGAACCTACTGTTGGGAGGCAAAAGCCTGGCTGAAATGACAAGGTCTGTCTTCAGAAGGGTTCATCATAATCTCCCCCACCAGGTAACAGAAAACAAACAAAAAATCCCCGCAAAAAGTTGTCCTGGCTACTAATGCTGCCTTGAGCATTTAGAAATCCAGCCAGAATGAGATTGGAAACCCAACTAGGCCTTTGGATCATAGACTTGGAACAACCTAAGACAGACATGCTCAAAGGACAATGTACTCTGCTCTCTCCACTGATTAAAACCCCCATCCAGACAACATCACCTCAGCCCCCTTCAGATCTGGTTTCAAACATTTTCTTCCCATCTGTGCTCCTTTCTCAGCTAACTCTGTGCAATGCTGCTGTTGATGGATTATACAAAAGAGAGATACAAGATAAAGTTTGTATTGTTACTGTAGTAAAGACTCTCCCATCCATATTTCTTTCCAAGGACCCCAATATAAATGAAGACTGCTCCCCACAAGGCAGGGAAGAACAATCCTCATATATTCTCTACAGGACTATTTTAGTTCATTCACGAATTATCATAACATATAAAAACATATGTAAAAAGTATCGGGTGAAACCCTGGCCTGACTGAAGGCAATGGCAAATCTCCCATTTACTCTAACGGGACAGGATTTCATCCACTAAGTTCCAAAATGAACCTTTTCTGCCTATATTTCCTTGGACATGAGTAGCACATATTAGGCAGATGCTCTGTGTTTGCTCAACAGCTAAAGAAAGTTCTTCTTTTCCCCCCAAAATGCTGTCTTGTATCCCCAATAGACATCGAATAATTTCTTCAGAAAATAATCTCAAATTGCCAGGGTTTGTACTGTGTAATCTGGATTTGGGATAACCAAATAAACTCCCTGGCTGCTAGTCATGCCATTAATAGTAACAGCACAGTTAGAGACCTTTCCTTTGCTTTTCCACTTGAACATGTCTCCGTGTCTAATTTCAAATGCAGTTAATTGTGAAACAAGGAATAAACTGTAAAGTGGAAAGGTTGAGGATGAGGAAATATATTGAAACTCCTCTCAGTGAGTACAAGGGCAATGATCTGAGCACCAGGGACATTAAATTGGGGCAGAAAAAAGTGTTCAGAGAGGATGGCTAGCCATCACAGCAGCAGTGCATGACTTGCCTCTCAGAGATTTCTGCTACTCCTTTACACAGGTTGCTGCCCTGCGGCCACAGGACATGACCCCTGCCAGAATTTCATCTGCTCCAGTTTATGCTCCCATGAGTTAACCTCAGCTGCCTCAGTCTGCACTAATAAACTGGGCAGTGAATTGCAACAGGCTGGGATGTAGGCAGGCTCCTGCCAAGAGCTGCCTCTGGCCAGGGCATGGAGGCCAGGCAGGTATAGGGGCCATGATCCAGGGACTGCAGCCCGTTCTCCCATGCAGTCAAGTCACAGACAGCATCATGGGATATCCAAGGACATCAAGCCATTGCAGGTGAGCAACTCCCTAGGAGGTGAAGATCATTGGGAAAATAAGTATCTTCAGGGTAAGGTGACAAAGAGTTTTAAAATTCTCTCTTGGGAGACACAGCTTTCCTACTAAATTACTCCTTTGTGAACTCATGCCTGGCTTTCCCTCTGCCCATCAATTAATGTATTAAAAAGCCTCACCAGAGCACTGGGAGATGCAATTCCCTCTTCAAAACCTATATCTAAAGCAGCCGTTCAATGTTGGGAGTTTTTGTATGCCCAAGTTTGGAAGCCACTACACATTATTTGACCTCTCTGTCAGAAAGACAAAACTGTCAAGCTAATATCTCAGCCTGGGGATTTTTTCCTCTTTGAAAAAACACAGAGAAAAGGCAAGGGCACAAAAATGAGAAAATGCTTCAAACTAGAGTTTTAAATAGGCGTTTAGACAGAACAAATATGGATCCCTTGGTTCATTGTTTTCTGAGCAAAGAAAGAAGCAGTACATGAATGCGGTTAGAACATTTCAAAATGAATTAAAACACCCCATCCCAGCACACCCAGCTTACCCTCTCTGACTGCCTCACCTCAATTATTACTAACTGGTAGAAATCAACTCTGCTGTTATGACTAAGAGATTCAAGGCACAAATATGACTGCAGAATTTGCTGCAAAGGCTTATGACCAGAAGAACTGGCAGAGAAAAGACATTTCAGAAAACACAGCCATGAGGACAATATAACTTTTTAATTTCCCCACCGGTATATGGTGGGTGGATTTATTTACCTTTGGTCTATGAGGCAAGACTTATCTGTTGGCTTAAATCTTTACTAAGGGGAAAAGAGGAAAAATTAAGGACTTGATAGAGGAAGCTTTATAGTATGAAATTTGGAAGGCTTAATCCTATGACCCTACTTCTGCGGTGGGTTTACAGGACACGAAAAGCACATGAAAAATCTCACTTCAGTGTTACTTCTCACTATTCATTCTCTTGTGTACTTTTTTTTTTTTTATTTCTAGTTCCTTCTGTCAAAGGAGAAAAAGCCCAGAACAGATGTGGAAAATGTAGATAGATGGAAAGTGCGTCAATCAACCAGCCAAGACATATTTAAAAAAGGCCAATGCTGCTCCTTAACCACACCCTTCTCTTTTCACCATCTTGTCCCTGGTACCTCCAGTGTCCTGTTTCCAGCACACAGCTCAGCTGGGCAGAGTACCTGGCAGACTTGGGCTTACAGTGGGAGTTTCTGTGCGCAGTACAATGCACACGAAAACACATTAAACTTGGTGTGTGTGTGAGCAAAGCTGGCTCAGTAGAATGAAAGAAAGGAAAAAAAGAAGGAAAATTAGTGAAAAGAAGAGCAAAAGCAAAGATAGCAAATAACATCCCAACAGGTTATCAGATCATTAAATGAGGGTGTTGTTTTTTCATTTAAAACTCAATATTTAAAAATAATAATAAAAACTCATCCTATTAACTGAGGCAACTAATGGAAAACAAATGCATGGCTTCAATGAGCCAGATATGGAGAAAATGCCAATGAAGAGATTTTGGCAGGGCAAAGAAGACTTCAGTGCAGAGCAAATACAAGCAACACTTCCTCTCCTCCTCCCATTATGGGATACAACAGCACAGACTACCACATACACACAGAGTACAAATCACAACATTGCTGTCTTGTTTTAAAAGTAGAAAAGAACGTGAAATAGGAACTGCAAACTTAACTTCCCAAAATTTATTTTCTAGGGAATGTGCATATATTTTATTTTCTCCAACTTAATGTCCAGCATGCAAAGTACATGGTTCAGTTGTGGAACACACTAAGATTGGCATAAGGATCTCACTTGGCATGAAGATCTCACATTTTTAATAACAAGGGAGATTGGGCTGCGCTTTCTGAGTGATAGCTATTACAGACATCAGCTTTGGACAGTTATGTCTTGGGGTTTCACTGGAGCCAGAAGTCACAGCCTCCAGAATTTCAGTCCTGGAGTCCAGAAGAGATTTTGCTCCAGAAGAAGGAGTGAGTCCAACACAAGTGCCCGTCAGCAGCACTTAAGGAATTTGGTGGCCAAGACTATCACTGCCAGGTACCTGGTAGAGCTCAGCAAGGAGCATACCACTCCAAGCAAGTTTGGCAGCACAGACCAGTGGTGGCCTGGCTGAATCTAGCACATCTTTCATTTGGCATGCTGCCCCTTTCCCAGAGGAGACAAAGAACGGATGATCAGGCAGCAAACAGCCTGAAGAGCTGGGCACATTTCCAAGTAGTCAACACCACCCTGCTAAAGCTGCTGTCACTGAAACTAGTTCCTAGGAAAGGGCGGGAAGAGGTGGGATGTGTATAGAGCAGTATAGTCTGGATTTACCTCCGTACCTGTGAGGAAACCTCCAAACTGGGACAGGGCTCCCTTGGCTGATAGAGTTACAGTTGAGTTACAGTTTCCTACAGTTGAGTCCTGTAGGAAACATTTCATGGTTTTTTTAACAACAAAAATGTTTCAACACTAACATCTTTGACCAGTGGCCTAGACGCAAAACCATCGTAGCAACCACCAGGGACAGTACAGTTTGTAAGAAAGAAGCTTTGCAAATAACTACAGTCATACAGCCCTATAGCCATAGGGGCAGGATCCCATGGTGCTACGCTTAATTACTGCTCAGGCTGTATATGTTTGTTAGGGACAATGATCACTACAGGGAGGCAGTGAGCACAGCAGCTACATTTTATATTCAGCTGTAGAATTTCTTTTCCCCAAACTGCATTGATCTTGCCAAACAAAATTTAGAAATCCAATGGAGTGGATCAGTGATGCTGCTCAGTCCCATTTTAAATGCAAACTAAAAAAATATATGAAACTGTGTGGAGGAAAGCATGTGAAAAATGAAAAATGTAACTCCATACTCAGTGCTCATTGTGGCAGATTATAGACCACAATTATTATTTTTATCACTGTGATGCTTTCATACAGGAGAAACAACAAAGTTGTCAGCAAAACAGTTTTAGAGTCTGTGTCTACAAACTCCACAGTGAATTTTAGAAGACATGACCCTATAAACACAGCTCCAGTGTTTCCAGCAGGTGATCCCTTTCTCACCTCTAAGCATCAAGGGGAAAAAAAGAAACACATTTCTTCTTTCCCTGTAATACACTCGCTTCTCTGATGGTCCCAGGTGCACAAGAGGGAAACAACAGATTATTATTTTATTCTGCTCATGAACAAATGGGAGACAAAGAGGCTTTTGGTACAACTGGGAGAAGGGGCAGAACTCTGGGTTGGGAGGACAGTGTTGTGGCTGGGTTTCTGCCCACCACCTCCCTCCCCACTGGAAGGATGAGGAAGGATGTGGTGTGTGCAGAAAGGAAGAAAGCAGAATTCCACTATGCTATGCTGGTGTCCTAATCAGCCTTGGCACAAGGGGAAATTACAGCAGCCTAAGAAAAACTGAAAGCACTGAAAATGAATTTAAAAAGCTGAGACATCAAACGCCTTTTTGGAAGGGGCTTCGCTGACTGTATTTACTTTATATCTGCTTATCATTAAAAAGTGAGGCTAAGAGGTTTTAACTTTTCCAAGGCAAAGTCTCAGGGAACATTACCTTTATTCTCTCTCACTTAATAAAGATTCTGTTCCCTTTCTATTGAGGGAAAGAAATGACTTTACATGAACTGTAAAGAACATACAGGAACAGCTTTGAATGAAAAACATGGGAGAGAGAAAATGAGAGGATGAGGTTTCCTGTTCTTGGTGAAGTGTATTCTCCATACAGGAACATTTCTAAATTCAACATCCTACTTTGGCCCTGTCTACACCAGAGAAAAGCACCATGTTAAAAAAAGTGTGAACTGACATGTCTTAGGAAAACTTAGGAAAACACAGTATTGCACTGAGGTATGAATGACAACAGCTGTGTTATTGTAAAATGTGCTGGCTCCTAGTGGTTAACCGTGAGGTGTGTCCCGCAGATGATCACCAGTTTTGTTTTTCACATCCAGCATGCCTCTTCACACAGATATCAGTTATCATCAGTTGTTTCAAATGACCTGCCTTGGCATAAGCAGAGTGTAAGGCATACATTTACAGAACAGCACACAGACATTTATGCTCTGGCCATTCATTTTATACACACACTTCACTATCCCTTCTGTCTTCTCTTTGAACAGAACAACATTTAGGCTTTTCTCTTCTTTTTGGAAGATGTGTCTGGAGATGCAGTATTCTGCAGAGTAGAAAGTTCTCCCGTTTCGTAATTGTGACCATTATTTATAATGGCTTTTTGTCTGTGATTTTTTTTTATTTATTTCTCTATAGGCACCATGTTATTGTGAGACTTATATGTCCTGGAGTATTCCCGAGTCTACAATTTTAAGACAACTTAGAAGTTCCGACCATAATTTAAAGATCTGTATTACCTGCAATACCAAATCTATTTACTACACTGTTCATAGCAACTATTTATGGGGTTTAAGAAATTAGGGAATTGTGAAACAGAAAAGGCTAGACACTTTCTCATCACAAGGACAGCTTTTCAGTCACAGACATTTTGGCATTCCCTCACCAGAATTTCCCCTGCTCAGCTTCAGCAATACAAAGCATTTTGCAGGACAGTCAACTGGGTTGGTCTGAACTTTTCCTAGTGGTAAGTGGAGGCTAAACAACTTCACTGGGCACATTGCTGAGCTGAATATGAGGTTAAAACAAAAAAGCCCACAGACATGATTTACATGAATATCTTCCTCACTTGGGTTTAGGTTTCCTTGGTGTGTGTCTCATTCCATCTCAGGCTTTAATGCTTGCCGTTTTTCTGCCAAGAATGTGAAATCTGTTGTCAGATTTTGTTATTAAAACCACTGTGTGGTGTTGCTAACAACCACTGGTGCATTTTAAACACAGTGTGCTGTATCACTAGGATTACTCAAGAAAAATCAAGTACAGTGAGAACTGGGAAGGTGGGGGCAGAACAGTTACCTGTCAGCATCAGGTCACATATCAGGTTATCCAGTCAATATTTTCCCTGTCTCCAAGAACAACTTCCCATTACAGAACACTCCCACTGCATAGTTCTGTCAATGTCTGATGCAGCGAGGCTAAGCCACATAGGGACCTGAAAGAGCAATCCATAGCACTGCGCACTGCACCTGGACAACGTGAAACTCTCCAGAACAGCTGAGGATCTCACAGGCTCCTCAGGGATGTTGTTGATGGAAGAAGGCCAGGACAAGTTTGGGGGAAAGGAAGAAAAGAAAGGAGTTACCAGATCATAATTAATCAGGCTAAAATACAGGCTAGAGATAGCTTCCCATGTCTTAGCATAAAAGTTGCCTAAAAACAAAAAGGAAGGAGAAACTGAAACCTGTGAGAGAATACACCAAAAAATGCACTACCGCAGGATTATGTTACGCAAAGTGTGTGGACCTTTTCTTCAGTGTGTGAAAGTTTGAAACATGCTGTGCCATTTTCAGCACATTCTATTTTAATGGCTAGAGAAAAACTGCATCATTAACCTGGTAAATGCATGTACCAACACCACTAAAACTGGAGAAACACCAGGAGCAGTTTTCTTTCCTCATATAATTAAAGGACATTTACAGCCTCACCTACAAATAATAAAAAAAAAACCCCACCCACAACAGGTTTGCTCAGTAAGAAGAAGAAACTACATTTCACTATGTTAATTTAAATTAGCAGCAATCAATTTTATCTGTAATTTCATTTAGCTACCATGACTGAGTTGCTAGTTACTTTTGAATTTCCTGTTAAAACACTGATTTAGAGCAACACAGAATAATAAAACTACCTCAGTGGGATATTCAGTTGCAAAATAGAACAAAGTCATTAGCAGAATTAATCGATTCTGGGTTTCCATTGCTATGCTTTCTTTAAAAGAAGCATGCTCATTATCATGTTGCACGGGAAGAAAAGAAATTAAAGGAGCAGGAAAGAATTAATATACTTACAGGACATGAAATTTGACTCATCTGGCAGCTGAAGCCATGCTCAAATTTTTGTATGGAATTTTTCTATCCATAATCTATATTGCTCCTTTACTGAGAGCAGATCTCTAGTTGTCAATGCAGGAAGTTTGCTTGTCAAGGGGATTTACTTGGAAATAGTTAAGTCATGTTATGATTCATAGTGTCTTTTCCCAGTTAAAAAAACCCCAACGCTGTTGGATGCAGCACAAAAGTTTTTCTGATCTCACAAGCTACACTCTTACTTATCACAATAGTCTCCCAACAGCAAAGCATCCTGTCAGCATGACATTCTGTGGCTATAAACTCACATCTCATTCCTCAGTTCACCGTTTACCTACCAGAAAGAAACAAACTTGGTGTTGTAAGGTAATCCTTACATTCAATCAGCTGTAAAAAAAAATTATCCCATCTTTTAAAGATATTCATCATGCAAACTTTAGCTTCACTCTTCACACTGTACTCTTAATCCTTGTTTAGGATTGTGCTTCCAAGCACTTCCTCAGTAAAAACCCCAGTGCAGCTGCAAACCCCTCCAGACTCATCATTGTACATTGCTCCGCAATTCTCCACGTGCCAATGAATTTTCTACAGTATCTTGGGTATCAGAGCTTGAGGGCACCAGAACATGCACACATACTACCTGCACTTCCCATAAATGCATTTATAGATTGCTGTCAAGAGATTTATTTGCATCAGGGTGCCCACATTTTCATTTTCACCATTGGCTGCACCCACATTAACACAGTGTTGCTTTTCCATTCTATCATTTATACCCATGCAGCATTTATCTAATCCAGAAATGCCTCCTCTACTCCAGCCTGACAAGTAAATGCAGCAAGTTTTCAAATATTTCCTTTCAGATGTCATAGCTCTAGTCTCTTCTAATCTTAGTTTTTCCACTGTCCTTTTCACCTCTCTCAGAGGTTTCAGTTAATCACAGTTCCTTCTCATCTGGTCTCTAGGAAGTGTTATTTTTCTGTAGGTGTACCCCTTGGTACTCATAATTCATACTGATGCTGCATTGACTCTCCCTTGCATTGACTCTCCCTTGCTCTGAAGGGCTTAACCCTTCATCCCTTCTCTCAGCTAGAAAAAAAGATATTTGCAGCATCCAAGAGTTGTTACTGCAACAGAAAGAGCAAAGGTGACATGTCTTGCAAAGACACATGTTCTCCCTAAAAAATGAAGCAGAGGCTGCAAAAAAAATATTGGCAGAAACGAGCGTTTCACACATTATCTGCACTTCTTAAACACAAGGGTAAAGTATGGAGTTTTTCTCGAGGAAAGGAAAAAGCCCCAGCACAATACAGTTTTGCCAAACGTTTTCAACTCTAGTTCTCTTGTAAGTGATTTTAATCTTCCTTCACTGGAGACAGACATTTAGCTCAATTGTTGTTTGTACTGCTGAGGTCTAATTTGCAGGCAGGTGCCCCAATTAATCCATGAATCCATGCTTTAGAAACAAGTTTGGGGCTTGTGTGCTCTATATTCAAAACAAAAACCCCAAAGAAAGGTTAACAAAACCCTGGTAACAACATGCATCTGAAGGAACTTAACATGTTATTGACTTGAAGGTACACAACTAAACATTACAAAGCCTATACTACGTAGATTCAATACAAGCAGCAATAGGAAAACAATAACACCTATGGGTTAATCCTGCAAATCCCTGAAATCAAATTATTTAAAAGATTTTCAAGAGAATATTTTGAAAAACAAACAAACAAACAAACAAACAAAAAAACAAACCAGTCCACATCTAGAAACTCCACAGTTCCCATCTAAAGCAAATACACCTTACAGAGTTTGACATATATCTTAAAAAATATCTGAGCACTGCTTTACAGCAATTGGTAGAATACATTCTAATTAAAGAGAAAATTCTCTTGGCTAGATTTGGTTATTTTGCTGGAAAACCTCTCAAGGTAATTTCCAACATCAAAATTTATGAATGCTTATGCAGGTATTTTTCAAGTTTCTGATAACAGTGCTGCGTGACTCCTGATTAATTTGGTTTTATAAGATAAGGAAGCATAGGAAAAATGCACGTGAAAAAGTGTTCACAGAAGCATTTGCATTTTGCTAGTCCTGTAATCAGAGTTCACTTCAGATCCTTACTCAGTATCAAAACAAGAAATGCAGATTCCCCTCAGAGCATCAAAAGTCTTGAATCATCTTCAGAAGGGAACGGCCATTCATTTTTCATCCAACTTTTTTTTGCCAGTTTTCAGCCAGTTTCTTTCCTACTAAGCACAGAAGTAAATTCGTAAGACTTCAAGATGTAAAAGCCGGAGAACTGATTCTTAGCTGTTGCCATTAAAGAAGCATCATCTGGGAATCTCCCAAAGTGACAAGCTCTACCTAAATGACCACCAGTGAAATCTGTAGTTACCTGCCTGCCAAGTTTCAAAGGACCAAAGTGATTCAACAACTGCATATTCTGCTTATGGAACAGCTTCCACAGAAAGTCATATTTATGCTAGTTTCAAGTCCTACTAATCTAGTGTTAACTTTGTAGAATAAGATTGCAGGTTGACGCTTTTTTAGCTGATCAGGCTTACTGGCATTCATTAATTTCCAAATATGCAGCATTTCCTTGGGTGTATTATTTAAAGTTTAGAAGCCTCATCTAAAAAAGAATGAGGCATTTTGGGTACAAAATCAATACATCCGGTGTTGATACTTATATACGTGACATGCCAGATTGACAGTTTTTCCAACTCACTGGAGGGGAAAAAAAAATAAAACCCAAACCAAACAACAAAAACTCACTGTGTGAAATAATGACTTCAAAATTCAGTGATAAAACCCCCATTGATTTCATGATCAAATTTTCACATGACATGTAGAGAAATATTCTTTTAATTTGCTCCCATTAAGACAAAATTAGTTTAAGTTTTCTTCCACCCACAAAGCTCTCATCCACAAGTCATCTTAGAACTCATACTTAACTCCAGAGATGTTTGAATTTTTTTTTTTAAACATGTTAGAGAAAATACATGAACAATTCTGCATTTGTTTTGCTAGTCCCTTCATGCAGACCAGAAGCTCTCCAGAAAATAACAATCAATAATTTCTCTCTTTCCATTACAGCTGATAAACAAAAATATTTGTCACTGTACTACGGGAAACAGTCCATTCTAATCCTAAATTCCTTTCATTTTCAATACATATTTAGTTGTTTTTTATTCTTCTTACTACAAAAACCATAATGGAAAAAAAGACATGAATTCATATTGTATGGAAGGTTTTATTGATGGCTAAATTGCTGTCACATCAGGTGCACTTTAATTCTAACCCGACAGAACTAAAAAGTAATTGGCTATTAAAGACTTAACATCTGTAAGCCTTTAAGTTGCCAAAGACATACTGTTCTGCACAACTTTCTTGCTGCCAGCAAACAACAGCATTTTAGCTGCACAGCTAAATGCTTCAGTATACAGCCAAGAGTGATCTTGAGATTTATCCCTGTTACCAGTTACACTTTTTTATGTTACAAACAAAAACCATTTTCTTACTTCTCTGCAATTATGTACAGTATAAAACAAAACTCAGGGTTTGTGGTAGAAATTATTTGATCATATACAGAAGACAACATCAAATTTTATGAAACTAAGGACAATAATTATTTTCTGAGATTAGAGTCCCATTCAAGATTACTTAAACTGACATTGCAGTGCGATGCTTTCCAGAACCATGGAAATACACCCAGTAGACGAGACCCTCCTCTTCTGCTTCACCTTATGACTTACATGGACAAATCTAATGTCACTTTGTATCCTACACGATCAGACCTATGTGTGTCACAACTCACTATCTAGGCTTGTTTTGAACTAGAGAAGCAGTTAAATGATATCTAATAATCTTGATGTACCATAAACAATATTTACAGAAGTGTATGTGATGATATTCACTTTACTGTCAAGGGGAAGAAAAAACTGCTGGGAAGGAAACGAAAAAGTAAATCAAATGCTCAAGAATACAAATAAGAAAAAAAAAAATCACAATTAGAACTGGGACAACATATTAGAAAGCCAAAAAGGAAATGCATTATCTCAAGTAATAGTGCACAGCCTTTAATTTACAAACCAAATCTTTACCTAGGGCACAAAAAAGAATGCCCAGGCAACCACTGCCCCATGATAGCAGATTCCCACAGAAGTCCAGAGAAGAAACACAGGTTCTTCAGGAGACTTTCTGATATCTCTTCAAAGTGATAAAAAGTGTAATAAATGCAGTTTCTAAAGGAAAATATCAGTACAGAAAAGATGTGCTAGAACAGTGAGCCAAGATCCATAATTTCTCCATCCTAATTCCAAACTATCAAAAGAAATGGACACTTCTTAAAAAACAAAAATCCTCTACAATCCCACCCATTTTCAAGTAAGTTCTTTCTCTCCACTCTAGTTTGCTAAAGAGGATTTCAGCGTGAGCAAGAAAATTCTGTGTAACAGCAATAATTCATGGATTTCTGGAACGAATCATTAGCAGCGGTACAAACATGCATAAGCCATAACCTGTATTGTTACCTCTTATGTTAGTTAAAATGGAAAGAGCAGTAATCAAGATCCAGAAAAATTCAAGTTACCATTCAAATAAAAGATGTTTAATCCAACTCATAAATACCAAATACTCCCCACCTTTTTTGTGAAGTTGCTTTAGACAATAGCTGTCAACCAAAATTCAGTTATTTATGCAGCATGGACTTCCTTAAAATGACATTGTCAAACATTCAGAGTATAAATACAAGACCTCCTGTGCATCATAAAAAAGACAAAAATTCTCATAATATAAACAACACTTAGTTTTACTAGCTTTCTGTAAGTTACATTGCAAATAACTCATTTCTCTAACATAAATCTCAGATTTGAAAGAAGACAGGCTGGCAAGTAGAAATAATTATTGTGAACTGCTTGCTATCAGTGCTGTGGCCACAGATTAATTCTCAGCATCTACCCAGCATGAAACTTGCCAGTGCAGCTATTAACACCACTAGCAAAGTTGCCAACAACTGAATGGTCTGATAACTTAATGATTTTCTCCACTGCCCTATGAAGCACTTAAGAGCAGCACAGACAAGACAGATAAACAGTAGCAAGGAGGCTTATATGTTCAGTGCTTGTCATGTGACTATTTGTAAAGCCAATAAACGATTTGTCCCTTCAGAAGTACAAATTATCTTTCAGAAAGAGTTTATTTTAAACTCCTTCCTAAAATCATGGGAAGACAGCAAACTGTAAAATTAAGGCTTAAATTACTTAAGCATTTTCCCTCAAGCTCAGTTTTAAAAGTTCACTGGACTCTCCTGTCATATATGCTTTAGATAAGTGGAAAAAACAGCTGATTTACAAAGGAAGTCAACTGGTCCTAACCCTGCAGCAACTGTGAACAATATGATTTGACAACAGTCCTTGCTACAGAAGGTCCAATCTGAAATAATATAAGTGAAGATGAGTACTTGCATTTGAAAGCATTCCTAGGGAAAGAAACACTTTGAAGATCCATTTCATTCCATAACACAGCACCAACAATGCTCAGTGGCTGTGTTTATAAAGCAAACTACCTTATTATTGCGTTGTTCTGCTTGTTTCTAGATTACTCTGTTACTCTAATTTAGTATCTATTTAGCATATGTACAGTAAACTATACTGGTCTAAAATCCAAGCATCCCCAAGAAATTCCCAGAAGATGGCTCCTATGCATAAATTTGTAATTAACTTTTGAGGTCAAACAAGGGTCTTTCAGAAAACTTAGCTCATCAAAATATTTTTATAAGAATCTATTGAGTGTGTAAGTCTAAAAAAATAACCACCTGCACATCTATCCTTTTCATGAACTATACATGCTCCACAAAGTTAACAGCTGCAACTGGTTTGCTGGGATCACAACAAAGAAAGACAAAAGGAAAGAGAAATAAAATTTATTATAAAACATGTTGAAATAGCAATGACTTAGCTGACTTTTTGCTCTGCTGTTCTAGGCAGAACAAAATGTGACTGAAAGCTCTCAGGAAGGCCAAAACAGAATTACAGAAGTAGTATGTTGCCGCATTAAAATCGTTTTCTCTTGATAATTTCTGGTTTCCAGCTGACAGGATGAGTTTCTTCAGTCTAAAGGGAAAAGAAAAATCTTGTAAGGATTATTTTAAACTTGAAACTCACCTATAATTAGGATTTAGATTAAAATATTACTTATCAAGTATATATACTCTATTTTGTATGTAGTATTATAAATACCTAATTTACTATGTAATTAATTTACCCAGATGAAATTTTCTATCATATCATAGCAACACTTGTTCTGTTCTCTTTTCTTTTTCTAATAAGGCAAAAAAATCAAGTTGCCAATGGCATTTCAGAAACAACATTGTGCTTATCAAAGCATATGAACAAGAATCCCAGTTACAGTCCATCCAGAGATACCTCCATCAGTATTGGCAGATGCCACGGAGTCTCCAGTTTGCCCAACTGCAAAATGGATACGACATTTCTTATTCCTTTATATCTAAGAGTTGCTCCAAGTCTAATTCGGTGCAAAAATTCCAAGGTATAATAAAAATCCTTACATTCTTTGTATTGAAGACATACACCGATAAACTATACAATCACCTATTGTCTTCTCCATCGGTAAATGGATTCAGATTTGAGAATAACAGTTTGGAAATCAGCTACTCTGAATTCTCAAAATGGTCAAGGCCAGTAACTAGATCATATACAGAAGTACAATAAATCTTCAAAGTGCAATCCTTTTGCTAATTCCCATGTTTTGATCAATACAACCACACACAGTTCCCCACTGGGTTCAAAACACAATGTACGTTATTGTATTCAGATTTCTCCAAACTTCATCACAAAGGTCTTTTGCAGAAGAGTTGACAGACCTAACACTTACTTGTACTATAGCATATAATAAGAATTAGGAATGCAGAAACTACCTACCTCTTAATGCTATTACATATGGCTTTCAAACTTCAATAAAATGGATTACACAAATCTGTACATGTCCCCTATAGACGTGTTATATTTGTTGGAATTTTTTTTTTATTTCCTGAAAATACTTTAAAAAGACACTTTGACATACCGCAGTGTCATCTTCTTTGTATACTTTTATGGTTTTATCAGCTTCAGCAGTTAGCAATCTGCTTTCTGACTGGTCAAAAACACAAGCAAATATTCCCGATTCACTGTCCAAAGAGCCTGGCTGTACAGCTGCATGTACTCTCTGGAAGTTGTATCCAGTTCTCCAGTCCCAAAGATGCATAGTACCATTATCAGCTAAAACAAACAAACAAACAAACTTAGTATTTTGACCAGTTAATTTGTATCTGTTTGCTAAAAACAGTATCATTAACAACTAATAAATACATCAGGAATACATCATATAACATTCATGTAGAATAGCTCAGTATACCCTGAAAGTTTTCTGATTTTCTGCTGTTTTCCTTCTTAGTTAAGAAAGGCTGATGGAAGCTTCCTCACAATCTCATTCAGTTTTCATCAGACAACCCAGAGAGATGATACACTACATTAAAAGGCAATTGCAGCAAGTTGCTTTGGAAGCACAGTAAGGACTGGCATTCTGAATATCAAGCTCCCTGTTCAGTAGCTCCACTAAAGCTGAACAAAGAGGCATCGTCCTGCCAAAGAGATTAGGACATTTAGGACTCTTATGTAATGCAAAATAGGTTTAATGTTTAAAGATGTTTTATTCCAAATACAGGTTAAACCACTGCCATTTCACTGCTACTGGCATCAGCTACAGGGCATTCACAGCAATCTGAACTCTGTATTCAGAAGGATGCTCTCAAGACAATTTTTCAGTTATGAAAAACAATACCCTCCCAAAGCATTATCTAGCTGAAGCAGATCTATTAAAATTTAAATTTCTCCACAGTTGCCACCTCAACAAGAAATGCAGATGTTTCAAGAAGGGTATTTCTACAGTAGAATACTCGAAGGTAACATCAACTTCTTTGAAGTTGCTGTAGATAGCATGAGGATGTAAAGGGGGGAATCAATATTCAGATTTTATTTTTAAAAAGTCACAAATAAAATACTTAAAATAATAGTGGGGTTTTTATGTGGAGAAGGAAAAGGGTTTTTTTAAGACTCTACTACTAACATAGAAAAGTCTTACAAGGATGTTCTAGAAGTGTCTTCAAATAACAATGAAAGTATTTTGTTAAGTTCTTGTTAAGTTCTTGTTCTCACTATGAATGAGCCAGTTGTCAAACACGGCTTTATCCAAATTATTATACATACCTGAAAACATAACCAGGCAATATAACTGGCTATTTTCCAACTCCTGCTTAGCACATTTCCATCCTACTTCACATCCCCAGCCTATAGCACATACTGTATTAAATGACCAAGTGCATTTCAGTGTTTCACGGTGTAACTTAACTTTATTCTTTTTATGCTCTGGTTACAAACACAGAAATGTTTTTCGTAAGTATCCCTCTGCAAGTTCATTGAACTGTCTTAGACTGTCTTATCACCTGTGATGCTGTGAATTGAGTCCCATCCTTGTTTGCAACTACCCAAAAGGTTAGACAAAACCAAGAGATGAAAATTCAGGCTCTGCAAGTTGTGTGGAGCGATACAGTCTCACCTCTCAATTTGCCTCAGACTGCTAGAGCTCTCCCAGCAACTAGTCTAGGACCTCAGAGATTTGGGTTTAGCCTCCTGCTGTAACTGTGTTTTCCCACGCAATCTTAAGACTGTTTCTCTAGAGCTCATCTCTCAAGTTGTAAAATTAGCACTTCCTTTTTCCACACTGTTTACTCATTTCCTGTTTATAACAGCAACTACATTATAAACACATGTACCCCTCTCCCTCCTATGCAGGCACAGTGCCTTAACAAATAGATCCAGCTGAGATTTCTAGAAGCCACTTTCCAAAAAGCTTGCCACTAAAAATAGTCTTGTACAAACATAAAAAACTCTCAGATTATGGTTTCAGTAACACATATTTGGAATAAAAGATTTTTATTACAGTGTCATGTAATATAGAGAAAAATGCTACCTACAATATGAGATAAATGTTATTACATTAAACTATTCATGATCAGATAACAGTAAGCATTCAGGATGCTTTTTCTACTCCCACAATACAGGTACATGAACACAAACTAATAGTTCTAAGACTTTGGGAGTTCACAGACCAGTAACAATACTCTAATGTATCACAGGATATTAAATCCTTGAAGTTTTTGAATGAAAGAATTAAACTGATGTATAACAATAGACACAAAATCCTCCCACAGGCACTGGAGCCAAGTGGCTGGTTTCTTAATTTAAGAACATTTAATACTGCTGCGTAAACATGACTTTGATTCACAGGACCAAATAAAATTTGGAGATTAGCTATCACTCTTTTAATAGACACAAAGACAACATCAGAAAATACGTGCAAAAAACTTGAAGATAACAGAGCCAATGCATTTGTGCTGCATAAAAAAACCAGGGAAGGATCCACACCAAAGCAGTATAGCAAGCTTTCACAAAATGTTTCTATATCCTCTATCCATTGTCACTGCATCGTCATGTCACTAACTCTTGAGGAGGCACTAATGATCAGCAGATCATAATGGAGGGACTCTGTAGCCTTGCAACAGCAGCCAGTGGAGAAGAGGAAACCTCTTCCCTGCAGCACATTAGAAGTCCTTCAAATACATTTTTGTGCATGCAGCTCAGTAACATCCAAGAATTTAAAACTGGCCCAACTCACTATAAATGAAATGGTGTGCTGTAGCAGACTTATAGGCCCAGATAAAGCAGAGCTCAAGTGAGCATCTTTGCCTAAAGACCTGCAGCCACATGTACATGAGGGAGTGGAGAGGAAATGTGTATTTCTCATTTTTACCTCCTGAGACCAGAACACCATCAGAATTTACAGCCAGCGTGTTGATAATAGCATTGTGGCCAGAGAGGTTCTGAATGAAGTTTCCATCTGGGAATTTCCACTGCTTAATATTATCTGGAGAACCAGATGCAAATGTGTAACTGAAAGAAAATAAACACATTATATTAAAGTTCAGAATAGCTGTAGGGAAACCAAATGTCCTTCACTAAAACTACTGCTAAATGCTAGTTGCAAAATTACTTAATACTAGAACTGCTTTTCTGACATATTTCCTTCACATAAAATTAAGCAATTTTATGAAATCATGAATTACCATTTCTATTGTTTTCTTTCTGTTCCACAGACTAAACTTTATAACATCCTATCTGGCATAGGATTTAATATGTAAATAAATATTTAAAATGCACATTAATTTATGATCAGTTGTTATTCTGACAAATTTTCAAGACAAGGGCATCCTCAGCAAAGGTAACAGGAAAAAAAAAAACAAAGCAACAAACCCTAAGCAAAATGCCCAGTACTGGCTCGTCTTCCAAAACTACACAGCCAAGGATGAAGCGCTGAAAAAAAGTAACTAAGAAAGATATTTTCTTTCACTGAGTTACCCTAAGATAATAAATTCCTTAATTTTAA